>NC_060138.1:377040959-377665959 GCF_021461385.2 Schistocerca piceifrons
ACAAGGGGTAAAACATAAGGTGAAAGCTTCAGCCTTCTGTTCCTGGTGAAGGAAAGCAGCTGGATAGGAGGTTGATGCTGATGCTGTTGCAAAATGGGTCACAAGATGCTCTGTGAGAATCAACGGGTCCATGCAAAGGCCATCCGGGAGGGCAAGGCCCGGCAGGGTAGACTGTCGATGGCAACCTTGGAGGGAGGGAAGTATAGCTAATACTCGTGACATAGGGACTGTAGAACCGAGGGAAGAAACAAAGCATTCCCAACACACCTGTTTCCTCCGTTTGATTAAGTAATGGGCTTTGGCGCGAAGGGGTTTACAGGTAATAAGATTGACAGCGGATGGGTACCTCATAAGGTGTTGCAAAGCTCGACGGCGATCACGGATGGCAGCAGCAATGGCCAGATTCCACCATGGCACTTGGCAGTGGCGAAATGGTCTGGATGAGTGTGGGATAG
This sequence comes from Schistocerca piceifrons, assembly GCF_021461385.2. Taxonomy (NCBI): domain Eukaryota; kingdom Metazoa; phylum Arthropoda; class Insecta; order Orthoptera; family Acrididae; genus Schistocerca; species Schistocerca piceifrons. The sequence goes on from NC_060138.1 coordinate 377,041,415, forward strand.
CAAGGGCAGCGGCACAAACAATCACATCAGATACGTCACGGAGGACATCATCAATACATCTCGACAAAGAGGGAGAAAGGATGACCTGTGCAGTGTATAGAGGCCAATCGGTGCATTGGAAAGACCAACGAGGTAACCTGTCCATTGGGGAGTGGGAAGGGAGCGAGAGAATCAACGGGAAGTGGTCACTATCACAAAGGTCATTGTGTGGTGATCAGTGGAATGAAGGGAGGAGGGAGGGAGAAGAAAGAGAAAGATCAATGGCAGAAAAGGTGCCATGACCGGCACTGAAATGAGTAGGGGAGCCATCATTAAGAAGGCACAAGTCGTGGTCTGCAAGAAACTGCGTCTATGAGAAGACCCCGACTAGATGGAAATGCACTGCCCCGCAAGGGATGATGAGCATTAAAATTCCTGAGGAGGAGGAAGGGAGGAGGAAGTTGCTGAAGAAGGGCAGTTAAGGCAGCAGGTGTAAGAGTCCTGTCAGGAGGGATATAAAGATTGCAAATCGTGACCTCAGAGTCCACGTGGACCCTAACAGCAACCTCTTCTAATGTAGTTTGAAGAGGAATCCATGTGCTAGCAACATCCATATCGACCAATGTACAAACGCCACCAGAGGCCTGCAGGGGGCCGATCCAATTTCGACAGAAAGCACAGAACCCACGAAGGGGCAGTGAGTGATCATCAGTAAAATGAGATTCCTGTAGAACCACACAAGCTGCAGAAAAAAACGAAATAAGGGATTTCAACTCCGGAATGTGATGGTAATATCCATTACAATTCAATTGGATAAGCACAGAATGATGATTCAAATGGGGGGTGAACAGGCTAAAGCCAGTCATGCTGCTGGGTCACCACCTGTCACCGACAAGGAGGGGGGCGACATCCATGAACAACAGGTCAGAGTCAGGTTGCAAAGGTGGGGACGGGACCTCTGGCGACACCAGAGGCTCCTTGTCCTGGGACTTATGTTTCTTCTTTTCTGTTTGAGATCGAGGAGGGCTGTGTGGCAAAAAGGAGCCAGCTGCAGCGAGATCTGGAACAGAAAGAGGTCGGGTGACCTGGGGGCCCACAGACCATGGTTTTGTGGTTGTCATGTGGCAGCAGACCTTTGGCCTTGAAGGTGCCAGGGCGGGGGATCCCTGGAGGGGCACTCTTGACCGGCAGACATTGAAGAAGTGGGACACTTCTCTGGTTGGGGAGGGGGAGCGGTGCCCGGAGGGAGAGGGTGTGGTAGCTGCAGGGGAAGAGGGGGGGGGGGGAGGAGAGGGGTTTGGGACTGGAGTAAGAAAGGGTGAGGATGGGGTGAAGATGTAACTAATGCATAGCTAGATGTCATGGACACAGGATGAAGACGTGCATACTTCTTATGAGCTTTAGTGTAGGTTAGACAATCAAGGGACTTATACTCCTGTATCTTCTTATAAACTGGGCAATCCGGTGAATGTGGAGAATGATTGCCATGACAATTAAGTAACTTGCAAACAACGTTTGTCAGACTAATTGGCTGACATCTTTCGACAAACAGGGGGTTAACCAGGCTTAAGGATGGGTACCACGATACTATCCCTCCATGGAGAAGGGATGTCACCCTGGGGCCAAATACGATTAAACACCCAGTGAAGATGTTGTCATTGTGGAGCACTGAGATGTTGAACGTCAACAGTCACCACAGAGAGGGGCCTGCGAACAGCAGGAAGACATGTGGCCAAAACGCAAGCACTTAAAACATCTCATAGGTTCAAATGGCTCTGAGCACTATGGGACTTGGCTGCTAAGGTCATCAGTCCCCTAGAACTTAGAACTACTTAAACCTAACTAACCTAAAGACATCACACACATCCATGCCCAAGGCAGGATTCGAACCTGCGACCGTAGTGGTCGCGCAGTTCCAGACTGTAGCGCCTAGAACTGCTCGGCCACCCCGGCCGGCCATCTCATAGATGGTGGAATGTACAGCTTCATGTCACATTGATAAACCATAATCTTGACCTTCTCAGGGAGTGTATCCCCTTCAAAGGCCAGGATAAAAGCACCAGTATCAATGCGATTGTCTTTCAGACCCTTCCGAACACACCGAACAAAGTGAAAACCCCCCTCCGAGATTGTCCCTAAGTTCCTCATCAGTTTGAAGGATGAGGTCCCTGTGAAAAATTACACCTTGAACCATATTCAAAGACTGGTGGGGGATAATGGACACAGGAATTGTGCCAGGATGGTTACAGGTACAAAGGGCTGCAGACTTGGCAGCTGAAGCAGTTTTGATCAACAACGAACCCGACCGCATCCTGCTCAGAGAGTCCACTTCGCCAAACTTGTCCTCCATGTGTTCCACAAAAAATAAAGGTTTGGTATTGGTGAAAGTATCCCCATCAGTCCTGGTGCAAACCAGATAGTGGGGGTAAGGTTTCGCCCCTAGCTGACGAGCCCGACCCTCCTCCCAGGGGGTAGCCATGAAAGGGAAGGCTGAAGGGGCAGAAGAACCAGCACTAAAAGAATCATTTCCATGCAAAGAGACGGCCGTAAATGAACAGCCAGAGTTCTGGACCCGTATGCATTTCATTTGCATAGCGTCCGCCCTGATACCACCCACTCCGATCAGGGGTTCTCCCCGAGGGCGCCACCCAGCCACAGCAAGGGCCGTCTGGCATGGCAGCCATTTCCGGGAGTTCCGATGCTCCAGGACGACAAGCAACCACTCCTAGGCTTACATGAGGAGGTCACAGCTCAGATATCAGAAGTGTGATTCCTATGTTTTCAGGGGGCTCAACTGAAAGGATACATGGCGACACCACCATATGGGCTGGCTACCGTGCTGGCTATGTACTCTAGCATCAGACCACGACGTGAAGAAAAAGGTGGAAGGAACTAGGAGGGCACACGACAGAGACACTCGGTAAGGTGCTCTTCCCCAAATGGCTCACACTACAGAATAGAAATTTAGTAATGGAGGTCAAACCCCAGAGGGGGACCACAGAATGTCAAAAGGATGAGGTAATTACGCAACAAAACCAAATTGCAAAGCCAACATAACCAGGAGGATAGCAGGGCCAACATAAACGAGGACACCAAGGGAGGGAGAGGAGAGGGCGAAGGGGAAGGAGCAAGAACAGGAAAGGAGGGGAAGGGAAAGGAAATGCAGCCCAGGAATGAAGGAAGGCTGCAATAGCTCAGGGCCCCGTGCTCGCCACACATGTACTCACGAAAGGACCGTGAGCCCCAGGGAGACGGGGGGAGTCAAATGACAGATTTGGACCTTAGTTTATGTTTTCTTTTTATTGCTTAACTTAGGATGAGGATAGGAATTTCACTATTGTTTGGACACTATCAGAGTTGTCTATTGTACCAATAGCTGCATTTAGATCCATAGAAGAAGATCAAACTGGTTCACAATTACAATGAGAGTCTGAAAAGTATTTGTCACTACTCAAAGTGACGCAACAGTTTTAAAAATGATGAATTGTTATGATGTATTTTACAGTTTCTAGTTCGATGAAAATGTCCTTCAGAGATGCATACAGACACTGCTGACAATCCACAACCATATTAAATACTTGAAATACATTCACAGTTTGCGAATATGATTATACAACATTTCTGAAGAAGAGAAATTTGTTAACATCGAGTATAGATAAAGTGTCAGGAAGTCTTTTCTGAAAGTATTTGTATGGAGTGTAGCCATGTATGGAAGTGAAACGTGGACTGTAACTAGTTTAGAAAAGAAGAGAATAGAAGCTTTCGAATGTGGTGCTACAGAAGAATGCTGAAGATTAGATGGTTAGATCATGTAACTAATGAGGAGGTACTGAATAAATTGGGGAGAAGAGAAATTTGTGGCACAACTTGACTAGAAGAAGGGATTGGTTGGAGAACATGTTCTGAGGCATCAAGGGATCACCAATTTAGTATTGAAGGGCAGTGTGGAGGGTAAAAATCGTAGAGGAAGACCAAGAGATGAATACATTAAGCAGATTCAGAAGGATGTAGGTTGCAATAGTTACTTGCAGATGAAGCAGCTAGTACAGGATAGAGTAGCATGGAGGGCTGCATCAAACCAGTCTGTGGACTGAAGGCCACAACAGCAATGTAAAACAATAGCCCACAATGTACTAACTCCCTCATGAAGCTTGTTATGATTAACTTAAAACAACTGTTACAATGGAAGTCTTAAAAACATAATGCAAAAAGGAAAAGAGTGGGGAAGACCCCCTGCTATTTATATTTCTTTTGGCACAGAGAGAAGTAAATTAAGTGGTGTCATCTCATGTTCATTGACAAACAGTTACTTCTGCATATTTCACACTATAGTTGACAACATATGGCAAGATCTGTGATGCGTCAACATTTTTTTAACACATTGTAGCAAGTTTTCCTTGGGAGATTGTCTCAAACAACAGAACCACAGTGCACCTGCTTAGTGCAGTAATTAATTTGGTGTAATCTCAGAGGTTTACAATTTTATATTCGTTTGTAGCATAAACCTCCCAAAAAGACTAACAAACCTGAGATAATATGGTATTGGCATAGACTTTCGCAACTAACATTTAATACTGAAACAGAAAAAAATATCATGCCTGAGACCTACTCTCTCGTTGCAACTGGTTATGTCAGAAATCTAGCCGTAATGATGTTAGGTATTTGTATTCGTATATTTATTGATCCATTCAATCACTCAATGTACATAAACTAGTCTTAACAATTTTTTGGCCTTGCGTCATGATAGTGACTGTCCAGATTCCTGTGCAATCCATTGATGTTTTGTTTAATAAAACAGGGAAGTTCAAATAAACATTTGATAGGGAGAGGCAGTATGTTTAATTTTTTAAAAGTGGTTTACATGTTTCTCTTTGCTTTTTGTACAGGATTATTCTGACTGTCCTTTTCTCTGGTATAAATAATTATCTTGATTCAGTGCTATGACCTTAAATCCATAGTATAGTACTGAATGGAAAAGAGCATAATACATGCAAGTCAATATGCTGGCGTTTAACTCATCCCTCACTGAGTGGAGCATAAAACATACTTTGTTTAGCCTGGAACTAATCATGTCATTGTGGTTTTTTCATGAGAATATATCAGTGATTTCAATCCCTATGAATTTTATTTCTTTGCCAAATTCTACATTGCTACCACTTAGTGTCACTGTTGGAACTTAAGGAGTTCTGTCCTGAATGGTATGGAAGGTTAGGCATTTGGGAGTATTCTATTTGATGCAAGCCATTAGTCTAGTAGGGTTGTATTTTTAGTAATTGCTGACTGAAGAGTTTCATCTGTATTTCATATAAGGATATTAGTATCATCAGCGAACAGAAATGCCTTGCTAGTGGGTAGGGTGGAAGGGAGGTCATTTATATAAAGTAGAAATAACAAGGGACCTAGAACACAGCCCTGGGCACACTATGTTTTATGATGTGTAAATGAGTGCACACCATTTAGTGTTCCTGATTGGCTGACTTCTCGGTCTTTGCCATAGCTGCTGAGCCAGCCATGGGTAGTTCCCCTTGTCCCATAAGAATCCAACTTTTGCGAAAGTATGTTGTGACTTACCATGCCAAAAGCCTTGGTGGGGTCAAGAAACATACCTAGGGCTGGGAATTTCTTGTCAACAAGATGTAGTATCAAGAAATTCATATATTGCATCGGTAGTGGTTTCATTTTCTTGGAAACCATACTAAGCACAAGAAAGAATGTTATTTTTTCTAATAAATGATTTTAGTCTGGCAACCACTGCATATAAAAATATTTTTTCTGAATAAAGACAGCACTGCAACTGGATGGATGATGTTAGGATCTTCTTTAGATCCCCTTTTAAGTATGGGTATGACTTTTGCTATTTTAAGTTTTCTTGGGAATACTGCATCTGAAAATGAAGCAGTTCTTACATGAATCAGTGACTTACTAATAAGTTTGCTGCAACAATGCAGAAGAAAGCAAGGGATCATGTCTTCTCTTCCTGATGATTTTTTCTTGTTTTATTATAAATTAGCTTTTCTATACCTGCTCCCCATGTATGTGATTAAAACATTGTGTTGGTGAAGGTATTGAGGTCTGGTTGATGGGAGCAATTACTTTTTAGATGCTCTGTTTGTTTTTCTACAGCTCCAATAAAGTAGGAGTTACATTCCTGAGCTACTTCCTCTTGGTCAGTAATCACATTGCACTTACTTTAAGTTTAATATTACTAACACTATTACTATTCCTATTCCTACTTGTTTTTGCATTAACTATATGTCACATGAATTTGCTTTTATTGTGTGAAAACTTCAGAAGGGTGTCATGTGTAGTTTTTTTAGCAGCATTAACCACATTCCTAAATATTCTTTTGTATGCAGTGAAATACTTGTTAAATTGTTCACTTTTGCCAAGGTTATTCTTGCTCAGGGAGAACAGCTCTCTCCTCCTCTTTGCTGAGGTTATAGTACCTGCTGTAACCCATTTGTAGGATACTCCGTTGTTACATATATTTTTCGTTTTTAAAGGGAAATAGCAATTGAAATAGTAGCAGAAAATGTTTAAAAAGGTTTCAAAATTTTCATCTACTGATTGAGACTGCTATACAGTCTCCTAGTTTTCTCTATGCATGTGGTACAAAAAATTAAGTACATAGACAATAATTTCTGTTTTATGTTGTCATTTTTCTGGGTTGAGGTTTACTTCACAGAAAGACTGGCTGTATAATCAGTGCATTATTGTCAGAAAATCCTAAATTTACAGACCTAACAGAACAAACCATGTTGCTAACTTCTTGGTCAAGGGCATTTTCACTTCGGTTGGTTACCCTAGTTGGGGACGTACACCTCATGGCAAGTTTGTAACAGTTCATGAAATGTTTAAAATTACACTGATCATCACATCCTGTAGTAAAACTGATATTAAAATCGCCACAGATTATGACCCTTGAACGTTTCCTTTTTACTATTTTTTCTAATACTGGTGTCCAAGTGCTATAAAAGGAGCACAAGTGCCCAGAGGAAATCTATAAGCTCATATGAAATACACTGTTACATCTTTGATTTCGACACCTGACAATTCTATGTCTTTTTCTATGGAGTGAGAGTTGCATATGCCCAGTGAAGAAGCTGCAACACTGTCTTTTACAAATATGCAGCTTCCTCCTCCTTTGAAGACTTTCCTTGATAAGTTGATGCACTAGTTTGAATTGTAACACAACTGATCCCATTTTGGGAGACTTCATGTAGTGTTCAGTAATACACAGTATTTGGGTATTTGAGAGTTCTCTATTGACACTCGTTAAACGTTCTAGCTCATTCAGCTTGCTAGTAAATTCCTGTACATTATGAAAATAGATCCTTGGGGCAGAGTCATGTTTCACACCAGTCAATGCATTTTCCATGAGAAAATTCTGGCACTGTTTCATTAATTATAAATGAATGTTTGGATTTTTTTATAGCAGTGCTATATGCCAGAACTTTAACTTAAGTTGTTAAGTCTGATCTTTTTTTTTGGGGGGGGGGGGGGGGGAGAGCAAAAATCTTCCTTTGATTTTGGACGCCTTTGCCTTAAATTAGCACTTACTGTGGCTGATGCTCTGGGTGCCGTTGCTGTTGTTCGTACCTTCACTGCATGTCGTATAAAAGCATGCTGCGTGTTTTGCAATCGTATTTACAAATTCCAAAAAGTCTATTTACCGACTGTATTCATAGTCGATTACGCAACTGCTACCTTTGGGTCACCCCGGTGACCAGACTCGTAGATACCGACAATAAAGTAACCACATTCATAGCCATTACGATAGTCTACTCCACATCATGTGAAAGCAACGGTTCAATTACTGTTTATATTTCGATGCTATTCTCTGATTGTTTTATTCTATCCTCTGATCATTTTACATGAGGGGACTTAAATATTGATATGTTAATGAGACGTTTTCACTAATCCCAAACGAAATAGTTAGAGTAGATCTGGAGTTCATTGCTGGTACCAATTTCGTGCCAACGTTTTTTTTTTTTTTCCAATAACCATTCGTAATATGAACCAACTGCCACACTCACTTACTTTGCGTGTTTAAGACATTTTATTATTATAAATTGGGTCTCCAACTACCCATAGAACAACTGATTGCACCTGAGCGTCCAAAGATTTTAAAATTAGTGTTAAGCCGCGTACGTACTCATTTTTGTGGAAAACTTGTTTTGCAAGTTTTAGAACTTTAGTGTGGTTGAAAATACTTTGATGAGCTGATGATCAAAGCAACTAAAAATTAACACGTTAATTATAAATCGAAATTGCGGCAACATTATCGAAGAAGCCGCCTCAGTAGAAGTACTTTGTTAGTTAGTCTATCTTTGAACTCCTTCTGTGCTCTGGTTGGGAGCCGGGGTGCTGTGCTTGAGCAGATTGCGAAAACGCAGATAGGAGGAAGAGAATAATATTACTTCCCTTTTCGTTAAGGTACGTAATTATTACCGTAATAGTTGGTTTAGCAGATGACGTGTTGTAGCGATGGTAGTGACAATACACCTGGGACTCATGTGTTGCGTACAAGGACACCTGATCAGCTGAAGGTGAATGAGGTGCTCCTGTGGTGTAGTTATTTCTTAATTTCCTTGCCTTAAAGAGTGTCGAAAAACGCGCAAGGCAGGTTTCTGTAGACTAGCATGTAGCGTCGTCCTTATCCCGGCGTTAACATGTTAGAACTTCTGTGTTTATCGGCAGTGTATAGTACTCCATAATTACAGTTTATGTGCATAGAGAGCATACAGACAACTGCCAGTAATCAATATTTCTCACATTTTCTGTTAATTCGACACCAGTTCATTGTATCCGTGGAATACAGACGTGTTGATTGAATGGAGATTAAATAATCTTTAATTTTTTCTGCAGAAATAAGAATGTCGTCGGCAGGAAGAATTACGCAGCTTGTGAGGAACTTCATGACTTCCACGGCGAGGAGAGGTGGCCATGCCCATGATGAAGGTGGTGTGCCTGGAAGAAATCTACCCTTCAGCCTGTCAAACCCATACAAATTGACCTTATTGTATATATTATTCTTCGGTTCTGGCTTTGCAGCACCCTTTTTGGTTGTAAGGTATCAACTACTGAAGAAGTAGTAACATTTCAGGGATGCTAATTAGTTGCTTACAGTATGTTTGGTCATGTGGAACACGGTGTGAACAATGTTGTGAGCACAGTATGAACAATGCTATTTAAATAGATGTATATACATGTCATAAACAATAAACGTATTGTATTGTGTGTTATCTGTTTCAATATAATTGTTGCCTGTTAATAAAAATAACTAGCTAAAAGATGAGCACTCATTTGAACATGTAGGTACATGGAGAGTGAAATTGTGGCACTTAAAATGAAAGTGCTGTACATTGCAATTCTTATTTTTTTAGTTAGAAAGAAAAATAAGATGCTGAATAATGCATTGTATTATTGTATTACTTCACAAATACAGTTTTTTAAGGTGGTCTTGCCCTCAAAAGGCAGTAATTTCAGATAACTCAGGGCTGGCAGGAAGTTTCAGATCAGAACACTCCACTGTAGAGCAAAAATTTGCAAGTGACAATGATTTCTCTCTTGTGTGCATTTAAATGGGGTGCTTTACATTGGGGACACTTACTAAGCCTATTTGTAGCTAGAAGATCCCAATACATGTACTTTATGAAGTTAAAAAAATATAAACTGTTGGAAGACATATTGTGAATTGAAGCTTTAATACATTGTTTAATTGTCAAAGAATAAACCAAGTTCAGTTCGGTTTAGTAAAGATAACAGTTGCTGTGGGTGCATATGTTTTGTTCCGGAGGATGCTGTAGTTCATGCTTTGGTACTTAAACAAATGTAGATTATTAAATAATAAAACTACCCACAAGGTATACAGAAGAACTGTGAAGTTTGGAAAGTGGGGGAACAGAAGTAAATCTGTGGGAGCCTTACATGTGTTGCTTCATAGGCAGAGCATTTGATGTGGAAAAGTAGAGGTTTGAGTCCTGCTTAGTCACACTATTCTTAATTTGCCAGGAAGTTTCGAAATTGGTGTCCACTTAGTTGAAGAAGGGAAAGTCCCATTGCAATAGAATTTTATTTTTAACATGGATAGAGGATTGGACTGCAGATGATGTATTATGCTAGGATCAGCTGCAAGTATGTACATGTATGGAGTTTAGGTGAGCTATATACAACTAGCACTTGTCTTGCTAATTTATTTTAGACAAGCAACTTTTATCACAGGCCTGATCCACATTCAAATTGTGCTGAAATTATAAAGGTAGGTGTTGGAAGTTGTGATTGTCAACATCAAAACAGTATCTGACAGTAAGGAATTAACTTTTAACTGATGCTTGTAACATTAAGTGGTATTGTGTGATTATATTTTGATGAGTCATTATGACCGGGATATAACTGCACTGAAGGTAACTACACAGTAGCTGAAATCAATCTGCAATCAACAGATTGAACATTTATGACTGATGCTGCCCACTCCTCCTATCTTGAATCTCAATAATGAGTTGCTTTACATACACATCAAAGAGCTAGTTGTTCATCATATGGTAACAACTGTGTAGAATGCAGTAAAACTAATTTGTTCAAACAAAACCAGATTAGTTACAGAGCCATGGCAGTCTCCTGTTATTTGGAAACATAGACATCTTTTTTTTTCCCTCCCTACAATGTATTGCTTAACAACATACTACTAATACAAAGGATCTCCAGAGGTATTAACTTCACCATTATAGTGATGCAGTCATAGATAGTGGAGGAATTGGTGAACAGTTTGTCATAAAGCACTTGCCTTCAGACATTTAGGCAGCAGTTGAATCCCAAATACTTCTCTCGAGCTACTGACACTGCTTTAGGAAAATGAATATTGTTCTAAAACAGAAAGGAGTTGGAATTTTGATGTGGTGAATCATTTTTAATAGTTTTGCTGTGAATAGTTCAGTCTCCAAGGAACACACTTCCGTCAGACATTACCAGAAAGTTTGTTGCAAGTAGCATGTTTTGAGAGTCTAGGCATATATGTTAAAAAAAAGTGCTAAATGTAATACTCGCGCTCAGTACAATTTTACTGTGAAAAAGTATGAAACATTTTACTTTGAAATATTTTTAAAAAATCTCAATTTGAGTTTCTTAAAAACAAAAATGTTAAACAGTTTGAAGTGATGTACACATAAGAGTTCATTACAATCATTCACTCGGGATAAGCATGGAAGTGAATTTCCTTAATTTATTTTTATGGTTAAAAGTTATGTTTGCTGTTGTTATTGTAGGCAGGCACACTAGTTGCCATTATTTTGTTTCTCGGGGAGATTAGGGTAAGAATAATGAAATAACTAAGACAAAATTTGAGAAGTATTGTATCAGTGCAGCAGGAGAAAAACTTCATTAGGTCACACTAACAAATTCAGTCCTCTTTACTTGGAAGTTGAGACATTTCAAGTGCTGTTAGAGGCCTGAAGACAACATATAACATCAGTTAAAACCACAGTCTCGAAAAAATTTTAAGAGGTACATGGCTAGTGGGTTGTTTGTTACACTGGCCAACATTAATTCATAGTATGTTATAGTAATTTCATTTCTCATTCATAAGAATGAAAATATAGTTTATGTTGTACGTAAAAGGACTGTACATCCTACAGTTACATCTAAAATGCAAAGCAGTATTTTGAATATTAAGCTTGCTTTAACACTACCACTGAGGTCATGTAGCTGGCAATGATCGGGTAGACTAGCGGGTCTTCCATAAGAGAAATGGGGAAATGTGCTTGCAGATTGACAGTGCACAGAGACATTAAAGTGGTAACTGCTTTGAAAGGACTGAGAAGAAAGCCTAAAACATGGTACACTGGTAAAGTACCCTTGCCATGCATTTCACAGTGGTTTATGGGGTATAGATGTAGAAGCACAAAACTGGTAAAGTTTAGTGACAAAATACAGAAATATTGGTGAAAATTAATAATATCACTGCTGATTAAGAAATCTGAGGAATAGTGTTAATATGAAATATATATGTGGTGTTTCTGAGAGAACACACACAGCACATATATAATGTAAGGTGGTGGTGGCTAATGATCGCTTCAGTGTAGATGCACTCCAAGCTCGAGCTAATGGAATCGGCAAGATGCTGCAAGTAATGAGGCAAATGAACAGGGTCACATCAGTAGTGTATGGTATAAGTTGAGAATTTGAGTGTGATGAGAGGCAGGCAAGGGTAGTGTGGGGGGTTGTCATTACCACTGTGTCTGAATGGTGCAGTGGTCAGCACATGTGTCTAGTATGTAGGAGAGCCAAGTTTGAATCCTTGCCCAGCACAAATGTTCAACATGCCCCATTGATATGAATAAGTGCCCACTGGCAGCTAATGTCTTTAATCCCTTTGTGTTTTGGTGCATAAGAGTAGCTCTGTTCATCACAGTGCGGTATTGAAGGAAAATAAATACAGGTGGAATTGGCGGGTCTCTGACATTGAGGAAGTAGAAACGCAGTAAATTATGAAAGATTAATTATGAAAAGAATGAACTGGAGAAAAAGAAATATAAAGACTAATAGCAGTTACTTAATTTTATTGAACAGAAAGATAGTGCAGTCATTGACTCCCTGTTCTCATTTTCAGATTTAGGTTTTTTACTGTTTCTGAATTGGTTAGACAAATGCAAAGATGGTTAGGCTGTATTCTTTGCTACAGAAGCACAGGTGTATGTAGAACTGCATTTTAGTTGTTTCGGGAAAATTTAAATTGAGTTATTTCTCTTAGAGGATCTCAAATTTAATAGGAAATATTAATTTTCAAAATAAAGTGCTGATTTGCAACAGTACATATTTATGCACTAAAATTCTCTCATACTAATAAATATTTTATAAAAGTTACAAAAACTGCTAAACAAAGTAAATTGCGTCATTGGACAATAAAAGGTAATTTTAATATAAGATCAGGTACAAACCTGTGAAAATCACATCTGTAGGAAATTTCAGGTTTGATATCATACATGATAGAAAATGCAGTAACAGAATACTCTTGAGATGAAAATGTGAACAAAGCTAGAGTTCATGAATCAGGACAGCACACTGTTGACATATTTTTGACAGGAGACATTGTTCACCATCACAGGTTTGATGGGAATCAATGTGGTAAGTCTCCCCCAGGGAAGTGAGGAGTCTGTTAATTGCTAATGAGTAGACACGTGGGGCCCACACAGAAAAGGAATGCCTTAAGTCAACCCTTTAGTGTATGTTGAAGATTAACATCCGTGCGATGCGAATGCTGAAGTTCACATTCCCAAATAGTATGTAAATGATCATGAGAACAAAAATAGACAGATGCAGAGCAGTAGTAATGGTCTCTCTTGCTGTGTGCTGCCTGCAGGTGGAACAGAAAGGAGGAAGGGGGAATAATTCCAGTACAACATACATATGCATATCGTACTGTGTATGGGTCGTAGATTATGAAAGTAGATGTGGAGAAGGTGGGCATGCAGTGAACCTAAAATTGTCACCTGTGAATTGAGGTGCTCTGGCCATTGGGCAGCACTCCCCAGTAAAAGTAGTCACTGCAGTTCATTGCATGGCTACAGTGCCAGAATTAAGATTTACCAGCAGATAGCATGGGTCCGTCGTTACACAAATGAAATGGAGTGAGAGGAAGCAGATTTAAGCATATTGGATTCAGCATTAGTGACTTTTGTAATTGGTTGCCAGCCATGGCTGTAATACTTCCATACATTGGAAACAATTACAGCACTATTTCCAGAATAGATTTCCTTCAGCATGTTGTTGCATGGTGAAATGGTGGATTGTGAAATTAGTCACCAGGAATCCTGTAAGAATTGGCTGCAGTGCCACTTATGCTGAGCTAGCTTCATGTTTTTCATAAATAAAAGGGAAATACTTCACATCTACAGCCATACTCTGCTAACCACTGCAAAGTGCATGACAGAGGGTGCATCCCGTTGTACCAGTTACTAGGTTTTTTTCCCATTCCGGTCATGTATTGAGCATGGGAAGAATGACTGACTGAATGCCTCTGCGTGTGCTGTAAATATTCTGATCTTGTCCTCACAGTCAGTATGTGAGCAATATGTAGGGGGCTGTAATATAGCCCTGGAGTCATCATTTAAAGCCATTTCTTGAAATTTTCTTAGTAGAAGTTTCCGGAATAATTTACGCCTGTCTTAAAGAGTCTTGCAGTTCAGTTACTTCAACATTACTGTAACACTCTCCCATGAAACAAACCTATGATCGATCGTACTGTCCTCCGTATACATTCAGTACTGTCTGTTAAGTAAGTATGTACAGTACCACCATCTAATATAGATTACAGGGCTGGCAAGAAACAATTATATGTTCTCCATTGCCCCACAATACTGTACTCCTCCCCTCCTTTGACAGAAACTCTATCTTATTTCTGCACTTAAATGTCAGGTCTCTGAAAAATAAAGCTGATGAGCTTGGTATACTATTAAAAAGTAACAAAGGAATGATTTTATGTATAAATGAACATCGGTTAAAGGAAGAAGATATAAAACTGTATGTACCATCAGGTTTCAAATTAGCTACATACTACTGCAGACCCAGTGAATGTTATGGCGGTATGCATATATGTTACCAATGATCTAGACTTAAAGTTTTCTGTTCTTGAAGTTAGTGACTTATTCATTAGAGGGGTTTTTGAATCAGCTGCTATGATTATATCTAGAATACATTTCATAACTGTTTCTTTATATCACACTCCTGAAAGTAATGTAGAGCAATTTATTGAATGTTTAGAAAAACTTGCAATCAGTATACAAAAGTATACCAAATACAAAATATTAATTTTTGGGGATCTAAATGTAGACATTAGGAAAATAACAGCCAGAAATGTTAATTTAGTAAATATGTTAAGATTCTATAATCTCTTTTGTGATAATGAAAGTCCTACAAGACATTTCTCCTGTCTTGACACACTAATAACAAATGTATACAAATGTGATTTTGAGCTAGGCTTATTTAATGTTGATTACCTGTCAGACCATAGAGGTATTTGGGTGAAACTAATTACTGAAAAACCAAAAGAAGACCAGGAACAAACTAGTGTGTGAGACTATTTACAGATAGAAATATTAGAAAGTATAGAGAAGAATTTAAGTCTGTAGATTGAAATACTGTTATGCAACCTCCAGAAATGTGGATGAAGCCTTCAACACATTCCTCAAAATCATTTCTGAAATCCTCCATACGTGCTGTCCATTGGTTAAAAAACAAAAAAGTCAGGAACTCTAGCCACTCAACTTTACAGAAGTGGTTTTCACCTCAATTACAAAAACTGAGACTATTGGTAATTACTTGTCATGATAAGGTCAAAAAGGGAGCAGTAGATAAAGAAACTTACAAAAATCTGAAAAGAAAATACAGATCCGAAATTAAAATAGCCAAGTGTAAGGCAAATGGTGATTTCATTAAAAAAATCACACAATAAATGTAAGGCTGCATGGAAAGTAATAAAAGCAGAGCTAGGTATGGATATAAACTATAAAGACAACACAAATGCTGCTAACATCACTGCTGATGATTTCAATCACTTTGTCAACTCTGCGAAACTTAGCCTCTCAACTCAAGGCAACCAGAATTCCAATTCTACACATACACCTATTTCTCACCTCACATCTGTCTGAAATTTTCAACAAACATAGTGGCAGCTTGTAAATGGAGAGAATTACAAGTAATTGATATAATTAAAGCAACCTCAAAATTAGGATACTCTACATCTGAAACTGTTTATGGCCTGTCAAACTTTGTAATTAAAAAAATTGTAGATCTCATATCATATCCTCTGCATACTGATAAATGGATGCTCTCTAGTGGACACTTTCAAGAATGTCTCAAAAAGACAGTTGTCATACCATTTTACAAAAGGGTTACAAGTCCTGTATCAATAATTATAGACCAATTTCACTTTTGCCTTTTCTCTCAAAAGTAATAGAATATTGCATACTGCAGCAAATGTGCATACACCTATCAGACAATTAAATGATCCTCAGTATGGATTTAGGTCAAACTTATCAACAGTCAAAGCAGTTGAAAACCTCATCTCCTTTGTACTAAGCGCTTTCGAGTCAGAATTATCTGCTGAAGCCATTCTAATTGACTTGAGTAACGCTTTTGACTCAGTTAACCACAAATTATTATTATAATATAAACTGTGTTGCTATGGAATCAAACACTTGGAACTCTCACTAATTAGATCATACCTCAGCAACAGAAAACAAATTGTAAAGCATAATGGCCAAAAGTCACAGATTAAGTATAAAACGAGGTGTCCCTCAGGGCTCAGTGCTTCCCCTTCTACTATTTATATTATTTGTAAACGACTTTCCGAGGAACTTACCCCGTAAATCTATCCTTTATGCTGATGACACAACATTAGCTAATTCTGGAAAGGATACAAACAAATTGAAGGAGGAAAGTGAAGAATGTCTCAAAATATCTAATATCTGGTTTAAAGCTAACGAGTTAACTGTGAACCATGAAAAGACTGTCAATGTAATCTTCAGTCTATCAAACAGTAACACAGGGTTATCATCTGTTAAACTACTAGGAATACACGTTGACTCGAAATTAATGTGGGAGACACGTACAGATTATGTATGTCAAAAGTTATCACGAGTTATCTACCTACTAGCCAAACTACACAAATGTGTTACACAAGATGTATTACTTCATTCATACTACACCTTGTTTCTCTGCCATCTACAATGTGGCATTCTTTTATGGGGTAACTCCCCAAGAGCCAAAAAAATTTTCACTTGGCAGAAAAAAGCAATTAGACGTCTTTATGGGATCACTGACAACAAGACCTCATGTAGACCTTATTTTAAAGACTTAAAAATTCTCACAGTCTCATCTCTTTACATATATTGTTGCCTGTTAAACATAAAAGAAAACTTAAACCACTACACACTAAGGAAATCTGTTCATCAACACAATACTCGACAAACAAATATGATTGATATACCCACAACCAGGCTTAAGAAAACCCAATCTAGCTGTGTAAAATTATTCAACACGTTACCCGTACAGGCTCAACTGGTTTCACTGGATATTTTAAAAACTAAAACCAAGTACTTTCTATAGTATAGAAGAATTTCAGAATAGTTGTAAAGATGACCTAATCTATTGATAAATTAAGACTTACTGTTAAGCGTAGATATAGGTGTAGAGGCAGTTATAAGCTAATAGGGTACAACACAGCTATATTTTTACCATGTAATATTTTGTTATGTAAAACATAATGTGCAAATAGCTGTAAATCTTCTTACGACATCGATTGCATGTTTATGCTGAAAGATGTATAAAATGAATAAATAAATAATCTTATTTGATGCTGGTTCCACACACTTACACAGTATTCTACGATGAGTCATACGATTGATTTGTAAGCAATCTCCTTTGTAAACTGATAGCACTTCCCCAGTATTCTACCAATAAACTGAAGTCTACCACATGCTTTATCCACAACTGAGCCTATATGATCATTCCTTTTCATACCCCTTCAAAGTGTTACAGCCAGGTATTGGTATTAGTGGGTTGATTCCAACTGCAACTCATTAATATTATAGTCATAGGCTACTACTTTTTTTTCATTTCGTGAAGTGCACAATTTTACATTTCTGAACATTTAAAGCCATGGGTGACTGAATATTTATGCAGCTTCCTTTAGGCAGTACTTCATTATTGATAACTGCAAGAAGTCTGAGGTTAATATTAATTTTGTCTGCAAGACCATTAATATAAAACGTGAATAGCAAGGGTGCCAACACACTTCCCTGGGGCTCACCTGAAATTACTTCTATAGCTGGCGATGACTCTCCATCCGAGGTAACATGCTGTGTCCTCCCTACCAAAAAGTCTTCGGTCCAGTAATAAATTTGGGGATGGACATTGAAATTTATCTGCTAACAAACACATTATTCGTTGTTGAACCGTTTCCAGAAAATGAGAAAAAGTTTTTTTGTGGAGCATTGGTTAAGGAAAGAGAATAATTTACGTGGTAACTATCATTATTAATAATCTTCATGAAGCAGAAATAAAGATACCACATGGTAGCCAGTTCAGAAATTCGTTAGTTTTATGTTTCGTGGATAATTTGTATAATTAATCATAATTATGTGGAGCAAGTCTTTTTACAGTCAGTTACACATTCATAATGTACACTACTGGCCATTAAAATTGCTACACCAAGGAGAAATGCAGATGATAAATGGGTATTCATTGGACAAATATATTATACTGGAACTGACATGTGATTACATTTTCACGCAATTTGGGTGCATAGATCCTGAGGAATCAGTACCCAGAACAACCACCTCTGGCCGTAATAATGGCCTTGATATGCCAGGCATTGAGTCAAACAGAGGTTGGATGGTGTGTACAGGTACAACTGCCCATGCAGTTTCAACAGGATACTACAGTTCATCAAGAGTAGTGACTGGCGTATTGTGACGAGCCAGTTGCTCGGCCACCATTGACCAGACGTTTTCAATTGGTGAGAGATTTGGAGAATGTGCTGGCCAGGGCAGCAGTCAAACATTTTCTGTATCCAGAAAGGCCCATACAGGACCTGCAACACGCGGTCATGCATTATCCTGCTGAAATGAAGGGTTACGCAGGGATCGAATGAAGGGTAGAGCCAGGGGTCGTAACACATCTGAAATGTAACATCCACTGTTCAAAGTGCCATCAATGCGAACAAGAGGTGACCGAGACGTGTAACCAATGGCACCCCACACCATCACGCAGGGTGATACGCCAGTATGGCGATGACGAATACACGCTTTCAATGTGCATTCACCACGATGTCGCCAAACACGGATGCAACCATCATGATGCTGTAAACAAGACCTGGATTCATAAAAAAAATGACGTTTTTCCATTCGTGCATCCAATTTCATAGTTGAGTACACCATCGTAGGCACCCCTGTCTGTAATGCAGCATCAAGGGTAACCGCAGCCATGGTCTCCGAGCTGATAGTCCATGCTGCTGCAAACGTCATCGAGCTGTTCATGCAGATCGTTGTTGTCTTGCAAATGTCCCCATCTGTTGACTCAGGGATTGAGACGTGGCTGCACAATCTGATACAGCCATGTGGATAAGATGCCTGTCATCTCGTCTGCTAGTGATACAAGGCCGCTGGGATCCAGCACGGCGTTCCGTATCACCCTACTGAATCCACCGATTCCGTATTCTGCTAACAGTCATTGGATCTCGGCCAACGCGAGCAGCTATGTCGCGATACGATAAACCGCAATCGCA
Organism: Schistocerca piceifrons; assembly: GCF_021461385.2. NCBI lineage: Eukaryota > Metazoa > Arthropoda > Insecta > Orthoptera > Acrididae > Schistocerca > Schistocerca piceifrons. The sequence continues at coordinate 377,060,676 of NC_060138.1, forward strand.
ATAGGCTACAATCCGACCTTTATCAAAGTCGGAAACGTGATGGTACGCATTTCTCCTTCTTACACGAGGCATCACAACAATGTTTCACCAGGCAATGCTGGCCAACTGCTGTTTATGTATGAGAAATTGGTTGGAAACTTTCCTCTTGTCAGGACGTTGTAGGTGTCGCCACTGGTGCCAATGTTGTGTGAATGCTCAGAAAAGCTAGTCATTTGCATATCACAGGATCTTCTTCCTGTCGGTTAAATTTCGCGTCTGTAGCATGTCATCTTCGTGGTGTAGCAATTTTAATGGCCAGTAGTGTAAATATAGCTACATGCTGACCATTTACAAAGCTTTCTTTTTTTCTCTTGTATGTGAATTAGTAATTCCTACCTACCATATTTTACATGAATAGAATTTCTTAAATGGAATGTAAATAATTCTCAAGGAGAAACTTTTTCAATTTATTTTCAGCTTTAACTTTGCTGTCTATCAGACAAGTGATCAGTAATTTTGATGGTAGCACTGTGCATCCCATTTGTGCTAAATATAACCTCAGTGAGAAATAATGAATGTCAATTCGTCTTGTAATATTTGAGTTATATACTGTCATTGTCATAGACATTGGCCACCACAGGTACTAAGTCATTCACTTAAGGTACCAAAAAACTGGGCGCCCCTTAGATTTCCAAGCGTGGCCACCTGCATGATTTGGGAACAATGTAGGATGCAGAAGTTTCTGGAGGAAGTACTCACTCCCATTTGATCATTCTTAGTACTGTAACTACTCAAAGGCTAATGGCAAACATTCCTCAATGTGGACATAAAGTTGGGAGTTTGAATCAGCTCCTTCCTTTATTTTTAAAACATTGTTTCTTCTCTCTGGTAAAATTATCAGACAGATGGGATGTCAAGACAGTTTGCATCAAATTCTAAACCACCAGTAACAGCAAATAATTTCATTAACATATCAGCAAAAGAGCTCATAGCTGCATTAAGATCAGAACAGTTTATGTCCAAATGTTTGTTTGCCAGACTGTAGCCAACTGTCACCCATCACTTGATCCCAGCTGGTGTCCAAGGGATACCAATCCGGTGCACCTTGGGCACATTTTTGCTTACAGTGGCATGCATAAAAGTGTGTATTTCAATAGTTTGATTTTCTGTTTGAAATACCTTCAGTAAACTGAGTGTAATGCATTAACACAACACATGTAGACTGCTATGGATATATTTATCACTTGCCTTTTTTTTTTCATATTTAAGTTCCAGTATTTGTCTTCCAGTTACATAATAGATTTTAATTTTATGAATAGTATTAAAACATTATAAAATGGAGTTGCAAATCGAAAAAGATTAACATTTGGGAGTTATTGTTCACTTAAGGTTTAATAGAGGCGTGAAAGCAGTGGAGGCACCTCAAAAGATTTCTGAGCTGTGTGGGGTGAGGACTATCAGTGAAATTACATCAGAAAAGGATTTTCTTGTTTAAAAAACATTGTTCTGGCATAAATGATTATCTGCATTCAGGAAGTTTTGATAATTGACATTTGTGATGGACTCCAACAATTTAACCATGGTGTGACATGTGAATTCAATATGCAAGGTTCAGAAGTAATTTCTAGGAATGCTGTACACTCTAATTCACAGCAATAAAAATCAGTCAACAATTGAGCTGTCACAATCTAAAAGAAATGACCAACTCTACTGCTTTCACACACAAAAAAAAAACATCCAGGGTTAGTTTGGGAAAGCTTCCCTAATGTGATTATCCTGACCTTGATGGCCTCCATTAATAACCTTTCCCACACCTTATCAAATAAATGTTAAGAAAGTTCCTTCAAACCTGCCGTGATTATTTCTTTAATTCCAAACCTGTAGTTTTCTACAGTTGTGGCATTGGTAAAGTGGATGAGCATTGTCAATCTGTTTTATATATTGTGAGAATATATTATTGATAAATAACTTCTCTCTTGTATTTCCTATTGTGTTAAATAGACTAATGGAAGAACACTACAAAAATCCACTTTCCTCATACAATTAAATTAAAAGTGTGATAATCTTAGGACAAAAGTCTACCTTAATGAACTATACATTATCTGAAATGGTCTGTGTTTAGGTGCTGCTCTGTGTCATACTCAAGTAGTAAGGAGATGAGACAGTCGAAGTGGACACATAATGAAACCCAGTTAATAAATTATTCAGTGCCACAACTTCATAAATAAAATTTTGTTTTCACAAGAAGAAACTGTTTTGCCAGCAGAAGCAGAAAAAGCCATTATCAGATGTGCAGTATCATAAGTTTTTCACCCTTGGACTATGGTATATTGAAGGTAGAGAGATGAGAAGGGTTCCTAAGATTCTCAGTGGCTGCTTGTAGCTGTGATACAGAGTAGGTAAAAAGATAGCTTCCTCTGAGATTGGAATGGAGAGACAACACAGCCTTCACTTTACAGTGTGACACTGCGACCTCAGAGCTGGCAAACAACTGTGGCATTCATCTCTCCCTTATTGCCCCAGTGGTGACAAGGACAAGTAAATCACAGTGTAAAAGACAAGATTAGTTGCAGTTTATGCATGGTATGACCTTCGTGGACTCAAAACCATAAATCGATAATTCATTGGTACAACATGAGTGGAAATCATTCAGATTATTCTTTACGAACGACAAGTAAATAATAAGTGAAATTTAGGAGGATAATTCTGTACCATCCAGGAAGTAATTCGATGATTGCAGAGTTGCCAAACATATTTTGCGTTGTTGCCAAGTTTCAGTTGTGCTATGCCAGGCTCAGTACGTTTCAGCACCCAGGACATTCCCTGAGCAGGCTTGGAAGTGAGTATGGCGTGCGTTACTGAGGCCACTGATGGTCAGAATGCCAAAACTATAAGCCATTGAATTTTATTTCCATTTCTGTTACTAGGTTTAGGGACTAGAGCATAGTTAATAATGATACTCACACACACCAACTCCAAACTACACATTGTAAATCAATAGCAATCACAATTATTTTTGTTTTCAATCTTAAATACAGTGAAAACTGAAACTTCATTCACAATTTGTGAATCACTTTTTTCGGCATCTCAAGTAGCTATACTGTAAACATTCTAAACAGGCAACACTTCTTTTGTCATGACAGACTTAAATAATGATCCACAGAGAGATTTTGTAAGCTATGAACAACCTAAAGTACCGAATCAAGACAGTCTACTGTGCTATGAAATCATATGCAGGGACAGAAAAAGCTGACTCAGGATGCCTTGAAGAAAATGAAACCACTTAATTTGTGCTGTATACGCTTGATTTCAGCTTTTGCTAACATGAAAGGAGAAGCAGTCGTCATCAGAAAGTGGAACAACAAGCATAAAACACTGACAGCAATCTCCTGAATAAGTCATCCTTAATCAAAACTGTCATTCAGTCTATAAATACTGAAAGAACAAGTATCATCCACTTGTAATGATTACAAAATAACTGATGATGAATCATGATGCCAAACTGCCACTATTTTATTTTTACAGTAGATATTACTAGCTGGATTACAACCCAGAATTAATTTGTGCCTGTGAAAGAACTGTTCAACAGTGAATAACTAGCATCAACACAGAAGCATTACATGCCAGAGAATTACAATAAAATACCCTATGCTTGCACCTATCCTTCATCTCTCTGTGGAGGTGATAAACAAGAGTTACAGTTTATCACACTATCATTTAAATATATGCTGTAGTGGTCATGAGCATTAGTTACCTTTGAGATCGGACATGGTAAATTGATGTGAATGTCTTTAAGGTGACAAAGACACCCTTATCAAGACCTCACTGAGTTGAACAAGGGTGGGTAATAGGGCTGCGAGAATCTGGATGTTCCTTCTGCGATATTGCAGAAAGACTTGGCAGGAATGTAGACAATGTACATGATTGCTGGTAGCAGTAGTCACGAGAATGCATAACACGAAGATGATGGAGCTCCAGATGCCCATGTGCCACTGCTGTGAGGGAAGACCATTGTGTTCAGCTTATGACTCTGGCAAATCATACTGCATCTGCAATAGCAATTTGAGCAGCAGTTGGCACCACAGTGACACAATGAACCATTACAGTCAGTTACTTCAAGGACAACTGCAAACCAGATACCCTGTAGCATGCATTCCACTGACACCGATCCACTGTTAATCGTGACTTCAGTGGTGTCAAGTGAGAGCTCATTGGAGGGTAGGATGGAGGTCTGTTGTGTTTTCCAGTGAAAGCTGCTTGTGCCTTGGTGCCAATAATGGCTGTGCGTTGGTTAAAAGGAGGCTGGTTGAGATCCTGCAACCAACCTGTCTGTGCACTAGACACACTAGATCGACATCTGGGGTTATGGTCTGAGGTATGATGTATGGTGATTCGAACTGTTGAGCTGCTCTTGAATAGCATTTCAGGGGACATTTTCCAACAGGATAACACTTGCCCACATATTGCTATTGTAACACAACATGCTCTGTAGAGTGCCAGCATGTTGCCTTGGTCTGCTTGAGTACCAGATCCATCTCCAATCGAGCATATACGGGACATCATCGGATGACAACTCCAGGGTCATCTACAACCAGCATTAACTGTCCCTCTATTGACTGACCAGGTGCAACAAGCATGGAACTCCATCCCATGAACTGACATCCAGCACAGTTCACACACATCTGCATGCTTACTTTCAACATTCTGGCAGTTACATCAGTTAGTGATGTAGCAGCATTTCATATTTGCAATGGCTTCTCTTGTGCTTACATTAATCTATGATCTGGCAGTGTTAATCACTTAAAAATGTATTCTTGAAATTTCATTGCTCTACATTAATGTTTTTTTTTTTTTTTTTTTTTTTTTTTTTTTTTTTTTTTTTTTTTTTTTTTTTTTTGGTGTTGTGATCTTTTTCTCTGTCAGTGTATTTTAAGAGGTTTGTGTCTGCTCCAGAGTACGTCTACAACTTTTTCTGCTTGTATTAAGGGCTGAAGATAGAGACAGAGTACGAGTTTTACTCATCATCTCGCATGTGTTAATTTGTAAATCAGCGTATTAAACTCTGAACTGATCCAAGCTGGTGAATATTTCGTATGTTGTGATTACAAAATGGACTTAGTTTTAATATTGTTGAACCACTTCTCATTTATTTGAGAAGTCCTTTCTTGAATAAACTTTATTCAACATAATTCTCTGTCATCCACATCAATTACAGATGTTAGAATAGAACCCTAGTTATTAAATTATTCATTTAATTTTTATTTTGTATTTCTGTGTATTTTTTTTTTTTTTTTTTTTACCTCACAACTTTAGACAATGGATAGACTATTTGACTACCGAATCACAGCTATAGGTTATTATTTGCAGCGAATTAACAGCAGGACATTAAAGCAGCGGTGTGCGGCTCATCCCAGTGACTACATCAAGCTAATCTTTTTAAACAGAGCTTTGCATAGCCCAAGTACGAGTAACTACTGGCAAAGACACAACCAGTTTTCTCATATGGGATGCTCTTTGGAACAGCAACTACACCAGCATTATGTGTTAGGTACTGTCACACATTGAAGTGTCAGAAATGTTGAGAATCATTCAATAAGCTCACACTGTTGTCAGAGCTTTATTATGCCTACATGCTAGTGCTTGAGCACATTCACTTGCCTCCAGATGCTCTTGCTCACCAGGTAATGTTTAACATAAGTATCTAGGGTTGTGCAAACAGTGAAAAATAAGACCAACAAATAGGCAGCAAGACTGCAGGGCTCACAAGTAACATCACCAAGCAAGAACTTGAAAAAATATTAAGTAGTAGAAAAATGGTAAAGCATTCAATGTAGATGATGTAGAAGAGAAACAAGTTCATTATTTTGAGGCCAAGACAAAATACTTAGCTTCCATATGTTTTCCCATGTTGATCTGCTAAGTGAAGAATATGCCCCTGATACATATCATTGACATCCTATTTGAGTCTTTTTTAGGCTGACTTCAGTAGTTTGAGGTTTCAGTCTCGAGTGCCAATGTATTCTTGGTGCGATAATGTATGTGGCTTCACTGCTGCATCCTTCCTTGTAACTCTGTCACAGTAAACATCAAAAAATCCTCATGATATCACAAGAAACCCTTGCATCAGCTCCAGGAAAGCTAATGGAATTGGCATATCATCAGCTATATACTAATAGAAATCAAATCTATTGGTAAATTAACTGCTGCCCTCTTGAATGAATATAAAACACAATCTACTAACATGTGGTGCACAGAGATATGTGCACTACAAGCATGACACATTGGAGAGTTCTCTCATTAGAGCAAGAAGCTATGTGTCATAGGGCTGTGTTCTGTATGAAGAAAATTGAGAAGGACCTCATACTGTCTGTCTAGTTGGAAGGAGGTACACCATTTTCAAGCTGTCAACTCTACTAGGTACAGTTTATTGTCTTTCACTGACAACCACTTTGCTTCCCATCTTCGTATGGCCATACCTCTAACAGTGAAGTGATAGCATGTATGGGGATGGGTCACTGAATTAATGATCATCACAGCACGCCACTTTGACTGCCATTGTGTTTCCCTTAATTCCAGTGTGCCATGGTAGGTAGCAAAAGCACAAGACCTCTCCCAGCCATTGTAAATTGAGAAGGCATTCTGGGTGTTGCAGACCACTTTATCAGCTAGGTACAAGTGTTGCAAAAGTTAAGGGCACTCAGCAAGTTGGAACAGATGAGGAAGTGAACAGTAACAATACGTCTCATATTCTCAAGTGCCATCAGGGTAGCATACAATTCTGCATTGCACACACTGAACTCTCAACATAACCATATCTTTAGGACTCAGTCAGGGAAAACAACAGAGCAGCCAACAGAGCTTCCTGTTTAGACCTGTTTGTGAAGAGAGCAATATAGTTGTAGTGTTCGTTTAAAATGTAGTAAAATATTGTATTATGAACAGATGTGAGTGTGCAGCTTCACCTGTTCAATATTATATCTCAAAATTGCTCTGGGCCTCTGCAGTAAACAGGGTACCATGATTTTTCCCATAAGATACTGAATCAAACTTGCCAGGGTATTCCTTCAGTATCATACATAACAAGAGGAATTCTCAGTTGGTTACTCTGGGGCTTTGACATATCTTTAGATGTTTACCCAAAAGAAAGACCTTTCCATAATCTGATACAAAGACACCCCATTGTCATGAAAAATTGTCTTATATTTTGGATTAACTTAGTGGAGCTGAAACAGCTATAAGCTGTTCTAGGCTGTTCAGACTGTGCATTCGTAGCTTTCTGGTAGCTCAAGCATTCACTCAGCAGCTGGGTAACAAGCTCCAATGTGAACTGATTTGTCATCACCATGATAAATCATCAGATATTTTTATAAAATTATATTTATAGTAGCGGCTTCTTCTCAAATTTTTTTTATGGATATTCTGCTGTTGCTCTTATGATGAATGCTTAAGTTAAATAAGGACATGCCATGTAGCGGACATTGATGCTTCCATTCTTTCAGCTTTACCATCCAAAAAGAATTGAAAATGTGTGACAGAGTGCATCTATGAACAAATAAATAATGATTTAGTAATAATAAAGTTTGGTAAATTCTGTCAGTTATCTGTTGATTATAATAAACTATTTTTCAGTCTACACAGTACTGCAGGACAAACTCCAAGGTTTTCTTAGGATTACATTACTTTGTTTCATTGCGGTCATTGTCTATTACATTAAACTTGGATGAAAAATATCTGACTTCAAATATACTACTTTTCCTGCAAGATGTGAATCTATAGCTACAGCTGCAGTAGAACAAATTAGTGGGTCACCGGTACCGTGAACATTCTCTCATTGCTGCAGTAGTGGCTGAGTCAGAAAGAAGCAGATTTTTCACTAAGTAAAAGCTGAGAAAAACTGTAATTTGCTTTTCAAATAACTTTCCTGCAGCTGAAAACTTGCATTTTTTAACTTGCTGTTATTTATTACAAGAAATTTTCAGAATATTTCTTCAAATTACAAATAGACATCTAGTGAACTTAGTAGGATAATTCAGCTCCAGTCCTGGAAGTAAGCACCACTCAAAGAGTTGCCAAACATTTTCTGCAACATTAGCAAATGGTAACTATTCCTGCAGTAGTAACAATTCGTTGAGCAGCTCACATCATCTCACTCTAGTGCTGCTACCCACAGTTTTTTTTTTTTTTTTTTTTTCAATCAGCCCTGTGGGCCATTGACTCTGGCCTGAAGGCAAGTTTCATTCAGCACATCTATGGAGTACACTGACTCCACCTGATACTGAATGTGTGTAATACAGCAGAAACAATGGAAATATTTATGGAAAAAACATGTAATTGTGTTACTATATGTTTATCCACATACTTCTGTAATGAAGATATAATTATATCATAAAGATAGATGATATAACAAAATTTTTTTATAAGGAGCCATTCAGATGGCAGTGATAGCTTAGGATTTGCCTAGTATTATAAAACATTGGTGTCTGCCAGAATCTTGGCTTTCAGTAGTTGTTTTAAGGCTTTGCTAAAAAGTCCATAAATTAGCCACAGGTGGGAACAGATCTGCAGAAAAGTTAATGGAGTGTGAGCTAACAGTAAAAGTAAAAACCAATGTGTCAGATGCAAAAAATGATTGGTGTCCCATATCTGCTGGCACATCGCATCAGCAGATGTAATAAGCCACCTCATCTTAGTAAAGGCACATTGGATTGTAATCCAGCAGATAGCACAGTTCTGTCCTTTTTTTATTGTTTAATTTTTTTATTTTTAGACAATACAAGTGATTAGTGAACATACTTCAGAACAGTGGAAGTGGGAGTGCACCAAGTTGATTGCTTAACTTACTGTAACATATAGAACCTGTGAAGCAACTTTCACTTTAGTTGCATAGAAGATGTTAATATTTTCTGTGAACTTATCTGTACAATTAGTGGAATTACCTCAAAAAGGAATCTGTCATTTTTGCATCATTGGCAACTCAAATTGGGGACTATGTTCATTAAGTCAAATTATTTAAATTGACGCAAACTGCAACAGATGTCATTGTCATAATGTTCTTGATGTTTTATGCAAAAGCACTACATGGTTTAACTGTAAAGTGAGCAGTGTTTAATATCTTATAAATAATGTAAAAAATATTTATTAAGCAAGTTGTGTAAAGAATTAATTACACTTGCAAAAATGCTACTAAAACAGGTGAGATAGGGTGTGAAGCAAACTGCATTGAGTAGTAGTATGTATAGTAATTACTTATTTCATGAAAAACTGTAGCTTACAATCTGTTAGTATGTGTTTAACTAAACTACATTATAAACATGTATTGCAGCTACACAGAACAAATTTAATTTTATTTTCTACCAGTACTGCATTGTAAAAGTATCACGGAAATTGTATTTTCAGTTTCTTAGAAATTAACACACAATAGTTCGCATCATTACTCGATAACGTGCAGATCTTTAATTATTCATTTGTCAGCTCATTGAAGCTGTAGAACACCTTGTTACAGCCAAATATATACTTTCCAGTAACTCGGACAGTAACAGTAATAGATTATCAATTTACCAGGAGCAACATACAGCTCTGGATTATAGCCCAGACCTATAGCCTCAGGATTATATCTTTTCTCTAGTTGACAGAGGCTTACGTTTAATTATTCATAATAACTGTACACAAACTGCATTAATAAAACCAAACTAATCATTAAATGGCATTCGAGGAGAAATAATTAATATTGGTGGTGAGTATAACTGTCATTTGACTTTACATTGCATTCACTAAGAAGACTGAGTACTTCATTTGAAAAAGATTACATCATGGCAGTATATAGGTTATACTCAAGCATCAACACAAATCATATTGGGCACTAATTAATTTGTAGCTGTACTCAGTTCTCATGTCTTTTTACCTTCACCCCAGAACTTTAGTGTATCTCACCTTCTTGAGCAGCATACATGATTTCTTGATGCGAATGAGACAGATGCTTTGTATATTATGTTGAAGAGGTTACTTCAAGTTACTTCAGCCAATCATGAAAATGAGTGGAAGAAGACCTCAATGAGACATGTTAGGACCACGTTTGTCAGTTAATGGAAAATCATTATGAGAAAACAAATGAAAGCTATGTTTTTTGGTCCCAAAATATTTAATTTCTTTCTCTCCTTTATCAGCTATGTCCGACATCTGATGTTTTACCATTTTTTTTGTTTGTTTTTGTTTTTAAATGACTTTTTCAAGTTCATCCATGGCGATGTTAACTGTGATGTCTTGTTTCCATGCCTTTTTGTCAGTCTTATTTTTCACTGTGTGGCCTGAGAGTTTTAATTCAAACATGAACTGATGAGGAAGAATATCTGGAGACAAGTAAATGTGCTCAAGAGCAATTACAAAGTTGTAATTAAGCCTTGTGAATAGTCTGGTAGCTTTCTACTGTTTTTGGTCATCTCCAACACTTCAAGGGCTAAAATTAAACAATTTCATTTATCTCCTACTAATACTGTTTTCAGTGAAATGTGATTCCAATACATCTCTTCGCCAAAGGGGTTTAGCTAAAACAGAGAACTATATTGAAATAACAGAATGTTAGACTGCTTTCAGTGTCAAATTGTGAGACATCCACAGTGGGGGGCCAGGGGAGGGAGTAGGTGTGAACAATGATTTAACAGATTGTAACTCTTCTTTATTGATTCCTCAGTGATGTGACAGAAAGATGCAAGCATAGGGCATTTCCTGTGATTAAATGGAACATGATGAGTCTGTGTTGCGTGTGGGATGCAGGGTTCTTGATGCTATTCGCAGACTGTTGAGCAATTCCTTCACAGGCAAAAGTCATATCGGTGTTATAATCCAGCTAATGATGACTTGTTAAAGTGAAGCAGTGGTAGTTTGGCAGGTTTGGTACCTTGAATCAGCATAGCATGGATAGTCTATGCAAATTCCAGAACTGTCTACCCATCTGTGCCATCACAGTACACCTCAATAATTCTCATACAAATAATACAGTAGTCTAGAGGCATTGTTCATATGAAACTGTTGTCAAGTAAATTAGTAATACCCTTTGCCAACTGTGAGGCACTGCATAGAAAATCAGCACCATGCTCAGCTTGGTGAAGCTACAGTAGTTATTTGCTACTTTTGAGGTAATAGGGTGGCACTTTAAGAATAAAGGCTGTGCTGGGTCTCAGCTGTGAACTCAGTGGAGGCTAGCTTTTTACCCATTGTGTGACAGCTATAAGCAAATGGATTTCAAATCAATGAGGAAATCTTAGGAACACTTGTCCATCAATAGTTTTCCACTACTTTCAGTTTCCCATAGTCTTACGTGCAAAAAACTTACGGTACTGCACACTTGATACTGGCTTCTTCTGCTTCTGCTGACAATTTTTGGTTTTTACAAATACAACATTTCATTTATGAGATTGTGGCCCCAAATAATTTAATAACTGGGTTTCATTATGCATCTACTCCAGCTGATACCTTTGTATAATTCTTGAGTGTGACTCAGAACAGCACAGAAACACACACCATTTCAAAGTCAAAGGTGCGTAACATCTTACTAATTGGCATTGACTTAGGCATGCTCCTGCTACAGGCTTGTTTTGTGTTATTGAGATAGAATTCTATGATAAGATTATTGTTCTAAGTTAATATATTAGTACAGTGCACATTTATGGAACACAACAGGAAATATTAATACAGTCTGACAATGCTCAGGTAATTTACTGATTCCATGCCAGTAGAAACCTACTGGTTTGGAGTTACAGAAGTCACGAAGCCAGCTTTGAAGTGCATCTTTGTCTGCAAAGGAATTTTCTTGATGGCTGTTTGGTAAGGAGCTTAACGAAATGTAAGCACTGGAAGGTGCAACCTGAGAAGAATAAGTGCATGAAGGATCACTTCCCAAATGAACTCCTGTGTAGCTTTTTTGTGAAATTAGTATAGTTGAGGTAGGCATTATCATTTAGTAGCAACAGCAACACTTGATGCAGTTTCCTTGCTTGCTTTCTTTATACTGCAACCAAAAAGCACTGCTTCTGTTGGTAACAAAGGCCAGCTGCAATTGACACATGACTGGAGAGCACTTCATAGTGCACAACACCCTTTTTGTGCCACAAGATGCAAAATATTATCTTTTCACCCTTCCCTTTGTTTGAGAACATGTCTTTTGTTAGTTCTCAGCCATATATTTCTTCTTAAGAAGGCACTGTAACTCATCACCAGTAGCAAAATCACATGTGAATGAATGAGCACATTAAAGATGTTCAGGCAAAAATGTTGTAACATTCACAAATTTGTCTTTTGTTGCTTTGAATAAAAGAATACAGTATTCCTACACCAGACTTTTGAACCCTGAATGTTGAATGTGAATGTCACACAAAGGTTAAATCGTTGCAGTTCATAAAAAGTGTTAATTATCAAAGCTTTCTGAAAGTACAAAATTATTCATGTGAGGATGATGTTTCTTGAAACAAGAAAATACTTTTACGGTGTGATGTGGCTAATAGTCCTTGTCCCACAGAGGCTACAGATCTTCTGAGCTGTCTCTGTTGCATTAACTATTAAACCAAGAGTGAACAATATCTCACAATATTAGACTTTTTTCCTTTGAGACTCTATTTTATAGTTCTGAAACAACATTCATAAAATTGAAGGGTGCAAAAAACTAATACAAAACTGCAAGACAGATACTGGAACCTCAAGTAAAAAAAAAATTGCAGTTGACATATACAACCACAGCAACCTGTGTGTGTTGTGTTTCTGCATGGTGTTCACTAAGTATATCAAAGTTATTCTGCACAGAAGATCAAACTACAATAATAAATAATTATGTACTTGCCAGTCCAAGAGTGGAGATGTTCCCAAGCTGCACCAAATTGGGATCACTAGGTGCTGTCAGGTTGCAGGTGGCTGGTGCCTGCTGTATGGTGAAGAAACTCTTGGACATAAACTATTGTGATCTTGACAACAATGATAGGGGCATAATAAATTATGAATTAAACAAAATAATCCATCAATTCATGAGAGTATTTGAGAATGTACAATGAAAGTATGGCAAAGAAATTAATTCAGAACAATAAGAGTGTGAAAAAAACAAACCAGAAACTTACATTGTTAAATATCATATTTCATTAAACAAGATGGCAGATGATACATTAATTAACAAGAAAAATGTACAAGCATTCAAAAGCTTCTATAAATGTTTATATAGTTCCATAAATTTATCAAAAACAGAGATATGATAAAAGTGGCGACATTCCAGGAGTGATTCCAGAGGTGGTGTGTAAAGCTATGAAGAAAGGAAAGGTGTCTGGAGATGGTAGTGTTTCAATAGTAGTAGTAAAAACTGGAGGATAAATAATACAGCAGGAACTTACAAAATTGTCTTCTGGATTTCTGCATTCTAAAGTGTAAGAAAGTAGACAGAAAATATATGAAAAACAGTAGACCTTTCAGGCTCCTCCTTGAAATGTACAAGATAAACTGATACGTATCATCAATCACAAGACTGACATTTTTCAAATAGTGAATGAAATTAAAGAATTGAGCAATAAATGTGAATTACAACTTTATACAGGATACGTGGATTTTGAGAAAGCTTTTGACTCAGCTCCAGTAGTCTGTATTGGCAGTCCTTGACAACCAGGTCATTGGTTCACAGCATTTTAATATACCATGCTGAAGAATATAGGATATACATCAATGTTGCAGCTTACATTGAACATCATCAGGCTAGTGGTAAATTCATAACTGAAGAAGAGTCAAGCAAGAATGCACCATAACACCAAAACTATTCTCAGCAGTCCTAGAAATATTCTTCAGGTCCTTAAAATGGGAAAACAAAGAAGGAAAATGTGTTAGTGGAATATTTCTAAATCAGTTTAATTTTGCTGATGACCTACTGTTTAGTTTTAGTGCATATAAGATTCAACAACAGTTGGAATAACTTAACACAGCAAGATGAAAACAGATCTGACTATTAACTGTAATAAGTCTAAAATATTTTATAACAAACATAACAGAGGGAATATAGTATAAATTGGAAATTTTGTCTTAGAACCACCTGAAGAGTTATTGTATGTAGACAAGTTGAACAATGTTATTGTATGGACATCGAAAAAAACATATCAGTTTTTCAATATGAAGTTTTTAATGTGTATGAGTAGGGAAGTTTGCTATCAGTGTGGATTCCCAGTTTCATCTTGTGACAGTGTCAACTTCTAATGTAAAGGCCATTATAAAACTGAGGCTTTCTCATTGAGAAACTGTATGGGGTTTTCTCAGAATCACCATGAGAGGCTGGGAAGAAAGTGGATCAGGGAACATATTTGAGTGGAAGACATGAGAGAGGATTCCTTTGGGCTCTGAAGTGTTATTCAGTTTTAGCAATTCAGTAGTTTCTCAACTGACAGTAATATGTATTTAGTTTTGCAGTAATTCAATAATTCAACTGGAGCAGTGCTCCTGGATTTTCCTTTGTGTGACCGGTTCTAGAATATTGCTCAAGTGTGTGGGACCTAACCAGACAGGATTAACAGGGGACATTGAACGTATACAGAGATTGGCAGAACAAATGGTCACAAGTTTATTTAATTCTTGGGAGAGTGTTGCAGAGATACTGAAGGAGCTGAACTGGCAGACTCTTGAAGACAGACATAAACTTTCCTGAGAAATTCTATTAACAAAATTTCAAGAATCAGCTTTAAATGATTACTCAGGGGATGTACTACAACTCCCTATGTATCATTCACGTAGGGATCATGAGGATAAGATTAGAATAATTACTCCACGCACAGAGGCATTCAATCATTCTTCCTGCATTCCATATGTGAATGGAACAACAAGAAACACCAGAAAGTTCATACAAAGACGCCGATAAAATAATTAAAAGAGTTAGATGTCTTTGGACACCTCCGTCAAAGTACTAAAACAAAGAACACGAGCAGCTGCTCGACTGTCACCAGCTAAAATTTCCTGTAAAGTAGATGGCAGAGACAGGAGAACATGAGATTGATTAAAATGGGGACACGACAATAAAACATGGCGCACAGTCAATGCATGACCACAAGGGCACAGCAGGGCTGGGTCACCGGATAGCAGGTAGCAGTGGCTAAACTGGGAATGCCCAATCTGCAACCTTGCCAAAAGGACCTCCTCTCGCCGAGATGGTTGGGAGGAGGTTGTCCAAGCTGTTGGGAATGGTTTTATGGCCCAGAGCTTATTTTCTTGAAGTGACGACCAAGTATCCCACCATAATGACAGAAGCCTCTTACAAACAACCCCACTAATGTCAGACTATGAGACACAACGGGAGGCTGGCTGAGGCAGGAGGACTGCAGCCTAGGCTGCAGCATCAGCAGTCTCATTCCCAGGCATTCCTACATGGCCTGGAACCCACATAAAGCTAACAGGAGAGCCACCATCAGCAAAAGAATGGGGGGATTGCTGGATCCGTTGCACCAAGGGATGGACCGGATATGAAGCTCCAAGGCTCTGAAGAGCACTGAGTGAATCAGAGCAGAGTACATACGGAGAATGGCGGTGGTGGCGGACATACTGAATGGCCTGGTTGAGAGCAAAAAGCTCGGCCGTAAAGCTGGAACACTGGCCGAGGAGCCGGTATTTAAAGGTGATGTCCCCAACAACAAAGGCACAGCCGACACTATCGTCAGTTTTGGAGCCATCATTGTAAATGAAGGTGTTACTGGCAAGTCGTGCACGAAGTTCGACAAACTGTGAGTAATACACTGCATCTGGAGTACCCTCCTGCGGGAGCGAGCTGAGGTTAAGATGAATGTGAACCAGAGCCTGGAGCCAAGGTCGGGTCGGGCTCTCACCCTCTCTGAAGGTGGTAGGGAGGGCAAAATCCAATTGTTGAAGCAGGTGAAGAAAGCGGACTCCAGGGGGCAGCAGGGCAGACACATACAAACCATACTGACGGTCGAGAGAATCGGCGAAGAAGGACTGATAAGAGGGGTGGTCGGGCATTGACAACAGCCGGCAGGCATACCGACAAAGCAGTACGTCGCACTGGTAGGTCAAAGGTAATTTCGGCAGCTTCAGCTTAAAGACTCTTGATGGGACTAGTGTAGACTGCTCCGGTCGCAAGACGTAACCCCCGATGATGGATGGAGTTGAGACGGCGTAAGAGGGATGACCGAGCAGACGAGTAAACGAGGCTCCCATAATCCAGCTTTGATTGGGTTATGGACCGATATAAGCAAAGTCAGACAGTGCAATCCGCTCCCCAAGATGAACCACTAAGAACACGGAGGACAGTAAGGGAACATGTACAACGGGCAGCCAAATAAGAGACATGCGGAGACCAACAAAGTTTCCTGTCCAGTCTGAGCCCTAAAAACTTCGTTCTCTCCACAAATGGGAGAACAACAGGACTGAGATGTAAGGATGGTGGAAGGAATGTTTTATATCACCAAAAGTTGATGCAAACTGTGTTCTCTTCAGAGAACCAGAAGCCACTAGCCACACTCCATGAGTATAGGCTGTCAAGACAACGCTGAAGGCAGCACTCCAGGAGGCATGTTCTCTGGGCGCTGCTGTAGATCGCGAAGTCATTGATGAAAAGAGAGCCTGAGATGTTAGGTGGAATGCAGTCCATAATTGGATTGATCGCTATGGCAAAAAGGGCTATGCTGAAAACGGAGCCCTGAGGCACTCCGTTCTCCTGGAGGAAGACGTCGGACAATACGGAACCCACACGTACCTAAACATTCGATCTGGTAAAAGTGAATCAATAAAAAGGGGCAGCGACCACGTAGGCCCCACCTGTGCAGAGTGCGGAGGATACCTCCTCTCAAACAGGTATCGTAAGCCTTCTCCAAATCAAAGAACACAGCTATCGTTTGGCGCTTTCACAAAAAGTTGTTCATGATGAACGTCGACAAGGTCACAAGGTGGTCAATGGCAGAGCGGCGTCAACGAAAGCCGCATTGAACATTGGTAAGTGTGGGTGTGGGAACAACGATGGCCTCACACCAATGCGTGGGGATCTGACCTTCAGTCCAGACATGATTATAGGTATGAAGAAGAAAGCATCTGCCTGCCAGAGAAAGGTGTGTCAGCATCTGAACGTGAATGGCATCTGGCCCCGGAGCAGAGGACTGGGACAGTGCAAGTGTACGTTCGAGTTCCCGCATGGTAAAGGGGGCATTATAATCTTCCAGATTCATCGAGTGGAAGGAAGGTTGCCGAGCCTCTTCTGTCTCTTTTCTGTGAAGGAAGGCAGGGTGGTAATGAGTGGAGCTTGAAATCTCCGCGAAAAAGTGGCCGAAGGCATTGGAGACATCCACAGGGTCCACAAGTACCTCATTACCTGAAGTCAGGCCAGGTATCGAGGAGTGGTCCTTAATGCCCGACAGCCGGCGGAGGCCACCCCGGACGGAAGAAGAGGGAGTAAAAGTGTTAAAGGAGCTTGTGAAAGAGGCCCAACAAGCTTTTTGGCTGTCTTTGATGACTCGACGACATTGTGCTTGGAGTCGTTTGTAATCAATACAATTCGCCAGTGTAGGATGGCGGCGAAAGGTGCGTAAAGCATGTCGTCGATCATGGAGAGCATCTCTGCAAGCCTCATTCCACCAGGGGAGTGAAACACGATGTGAAGAAGAGGTAGTACGAGGAATGGAACATTCGGCAGCATTGATGATAACAGTCACAAGGTATTCGACTTGACTGTCACAGCTGAGAAAATCTTCGTCCGGAAAGGTCGCCAGGGAGGAGTAAAGTCTCCAGTCAACTTTCGGTATGTTCCAGCTCGAGGAACGTGGGGATGGGGTGTGGTGCAGGAGATGAACGACACAGGGGAAATGGTCACTCGAATAGGTGTCAGAAAGGACATAACACTCGAACCGACGGGCAAGAGTGGTAGAACAGATTGAGAGGTCCAAGTGGGAGTAGGTATGAGTAGAGTCCGAGGGGAAAGTCGGGGCGCCAGTATTGAGGCAGACAAGATTGAGATGGTTGAAAACATCCACCAAGAGGGAGCCTCTCTGACAGGATGCAGGAGAACCCCAAAGGGGATGATGGGCATTGAAGTCGCCAGACAATAAAAATGGCAGAGGAAGCTGAGCAATGAGGTGCATCATGTCAGCCCGACTAACTGCGGATGACGATGGAGTGTAGACAGTACAAACAGAAAAAGTAAAAGCAGAAAGAGTAATACAGACAGCTATTGCTTGGAGTGGGGTGGCCCGTGGGATGGGATGGTAATAGACATCGTCCCAAACGAGCAACATGACCCCACCATGAGCTGGAATACCGTCCACAGGGGTTAGGTCAGATCGCTCGGAGGTATAGTGGGTAAAAGCAATACCGTCAGTTGGGCATAACTTTATTTCCTGGAGACCAATGATGAGCGGACAGTGCAGGCAGAGGAGCAGTTGTAATTCCTCCCAATTAGATCAAATACCTCTTATGTTCCAATGTAAGAGAGCCATCGTGAATCAGAAAAAGGGGGAACAAAATGCGTGAAGAGCTGGTCACCTTGATGGCCGCGGAGGGCCAGGTTTCGAGGGAACATCACTACAACCGTCAGGAGGCGGATCCTGTTCCTTCGAGTCATCGCCAGCTGCAGCCACATTTCCGGGTTGCACAGGAGGGCCAGCATCGTCCGCCAACGACAGGCCAGCTGAGCGCCTGGCAGCAGAGCATCCCAACGAAACTGAGGATGGCCGGCAGCAGCGACTGTCGGCTGGAGCATCAGACAAAACGTGCCGGGGTGCAGAGGGGTGTAAAGACTTCTTCTTTGAGGCCATCTTGGAAGACCGATGAGTCACAGGGTGGGCTGTGGGGGCTGGACCCGAAGAAAGTCCTCATCCTCGGGGTCCTTTCTGGAACGCCGGACCTCAGAAGTCGGGGTCCGTAACATTTCCCTGATGGACACCTGAGAAGAGGATTGCTGCGGAGGAGGAGGAGTAGGAGGAAGGGTGGCCCCTGGGGCAGAGGGGGCAGGGGCTGCGAGGGAGGAGGATTTGGAAGGGAGGGATTTGGGAGGCAGAGGCATAGACCCCGGATGGGGTGAGGAGGTGGAGGGGGGACAGGATAGGGCTGAGGATACTGCGGAAGGAGTGGACACGGCCAAAGCAAACGACGTTGTCAACATCATGGGATGGAGGCAGTCATATTTCTTCCTGGCCTCAGAATAAGACAGACGGTCCAAGGTTTTCAATTCTTATATCTTCTTCTGCTTCTGATATGTGGGGCAGTTGAAAGATCTAGGCGAGTGGAGGCCAGGACAATTGACGCACCGAGGTGGTGGGATGCATGTATGTCCTTCACGAAGAGGACGTCCACAATCGCCACAAAGGGTCTCAGCTTCACACCGTGATGACATGTGCCCGAAGTGCAAACATCGAAAGCATTGCATAGGAGGCAGGATGTACGGTCGCATGTCGCACCGGTAGCGCATCACCTTTACCTTCTCCGGGAGAACATCCCCCTCGAAAGCGAGGATAGGAGCCCCAGTGTTGACGCGACGGCCTTTGAAGCCACGCTGGACTCGCAGTTTGCAGCAGGAGGTCCCAATGGAAAATAATCCCCTGCGTCCTATTGAGTGCCAGATGTGAGACAATGGACACCGGGATGTCGCCTAGTCAGTCACATGCCTGGAGTGCCGCCGACTGTATAGCGGAGGTGGTCTTTATGAGAATGGACCCCGAATGCATTTTACTGATAGCCTCGATTTCTCCGAAGATATCCTCGATATGCTGTACAAAGAACATGGGCTTGGAGGTGTCAAACGTCCCTCCATCAGTCCAAGAACAGATTAAATAGCGGGGGAAGTATTTCGCCCCAAGCCAGTGGGCCTGTCCTTCCTCCCAGGGAGTGGCCAAGGGGAAAGGGCAGAAGTACCAGAACCAGAGACAGAAACAGAACCTTTCCTCTTGGAAGACGCAGCTGCAGAGCGGCCTGATGCATGTTGATGTTTCATCTTTGAAACATCCGCCCCGATACCACCTACTCTGAGCAGGGGCTCTCCCCACAGGCGCCACCCAGCCTCAGCAAGGGCCACCTGGCAGGATGACCATTGCTGGGAGTCCTGATGCCCCAGGTAGACGGGCATCTACTCCTTGGCTGATGTGGGGAGGGTGCAGCTCAGGTATTGGCAGTACGATCCCTGTGTTGTCAGGGGGTTACAACCTAGTGGGTACATGATGACCTCACCACAACAGGCTGGCTACTGTGCTGGATTTCGGGTGCCATGGAAAGTCCATCATGATCGTAGGTGCAGATGGGGATGCGCTATGGGCGTAACTTGTGCAACCCATCAGGTGTTTAGGCCCAAATTGATGAACAGTGGGTGCAGTTACGACGCCGTTACGATGATGAGTGCCAAGGTCTTAGTGCACTGAGGACCGGTGATACACCAGGTAAGGTGTCCTTCTCCATAATGCTCGTACTTCTGTAGAATTTTGAAAAATGGAGATCAAACCCCAATGGGGACCATTACATTGAAGGCCGAAATGGTTGAAACTCCTTTTAGTCGCCTCTTATGACAGGCAGGAATACCTCGGGCCTATTCTTACCCCGGACCCACAAGGGGGGGGGGGCGGGGGGTCCATAATTTTGTTCACCCCTGTAACAACAACATCTTGTCACATTACAATATCGCAATGCTTTGCAGGAAAATCACATGGCAAGATATGCTAAGTGTGAAATAGTAGAACAGACTGTAAAATTCAAGGATCGTGCACAACTATCTCCTTAGTAAATGTTCTTGCAGTTAAATAAATATTTTTTAGCATAAATATGTAGAATATCAAACAATTCGTTTTCATTATGATGTCATGTAGATGATAGATATCCTTTAATTTTCAAATTTGTATCTTTTACACAAAAAGCTGCAACTGTGAACTATGGTCGCAAAGATACAGCAAAAACTGTAAATATTTCCTTAACTAGATTAATTGTTGTAGGTTTATAAGCAGAGTATAATGAGTAGTGTATGTTTTTGTCATTTTTGCAAAAAATGTTGATGTTGTAAACTATAATCATAAATTGCAACAAGAATGGTAAACGTGCTATTGCTTTCATAATCTTGTGTATGTACATGTTAGTGTGTGTGTTTGGGGAGAGGGGGCGGGGGGGTGTTCTTCTTCTGCTCAGCCTGTATCTCAACAGTTCTTTCATAAGTCTTCCTTCTGGCAGTCTGCTCACTCCATCTTTTCACCTGTTTCTATGTTTATCTATTGTGTTGTTTATCCCTTCATCATTCCATTCTTCTTTAATTTGTTTATTTCTAATTGAGCCATGGCATGTGCACCCTTTCTCCGTTCTTAGAAATCTCATTTCAGCTGTCTGCATTTTTTCTTATCCGCCTTTGTGAGGGACCAAGTTTCACTCCCATACAGCAGACACATCACAGCCATAGATTTATAAATCTTTACTTTTGTTTCCTTTCTAACTCCATTTTTTAAATTTGAAATAATAATGCCACATATGTACTGAACTGGTGAAGCTTGTTGTCTATAGCTACATTATGCTGGCAACTTATCTGAATCCCTAAATAGTTCAAATTGCTAACTTGTTCAACAGTTGTGTTATTGATAACAACTTTTGGTCTGGTTGACTCAGCTCCTTTAATTGCCATTATCTTTGTTTTATTAACTGATATTTCCATATTGCACTCTTTGCCCAGCAGTTTCAGCAGACATACACCATATTGTAACAAAATCAGTCAGTTTTGGCCAAAATAATATAATTGGGTAGATAAAAATTCTACTCACAAGGCAGCAGTAGAACATGCACATGGAAGAAGGTTATAATTAGGCAAGGTTTTGGAGCCAGTGGCTCCTTCAGGCAGATGGACTGAAGCAAGTATACAGCAATATAATTGGGTTAGCAAGGAAAGTCAGAAAATATTTAAAAATGATGTTTTCAATTATGTAAGGACAGTTCTGGTGAAAGTAAATATTAGGGATTAAAGGAGACCAATCACAAAATAGCTGAAGTACTGAATCTCTGTAGAACATATACAAAATGGGAAAGAAAACTTGCTAGCTTTCACTAAATCCCATTATTATTTACATTTGGAAATAATAATTTATCAGGGACTAAAAATGATTGTAATTGGAATATATAAGATGAAACATAGTAGAGCACAGAAATTGTGAACCACTAACTTTTTATTTTGAGTGCACTACAGTCACCCTGTTGTTGTGATCACTTCAACTTAATGTAGTCTCAGGAAGTCACCCCAGGAAGGTATAATATTGTAGTGATTAAACTGTTCATGGAAAGGAGTGTTCTTCTGGGAATCAGTGACAAATGCTGACAGGGTACACTACAGCCATAGTGGGGCCTGGTGATATAGCACTAAAGTGCGTTCTTGGAAACCAAAAGGTTGGAAGATTGAATCTCAGTTGGACTGTGAATTTTTCAGTTTGCCTTTTAATCTAACATTCACCTCTCAGTCATATAGAGATTCATCAGAAATAACGTATGGTTCAGATTCCATGATAAACCATGTGTCTGCTTTCCCCTGTTGGATAACTGGGACAGTTTAGGGACAGGAAAGTTACTGAATTGATGTTTAATTGAAAAACTTGCACTATGCTGCTGAGTTACAGGATATTATTATTATTATTATTATTATTATTATTACAGCCATTTCATACTGTGCTGGTGATGGAGGAGAGAGGTGTCCAGGGGGTTTGGGACTGATTACACTTACTGGGGTGCTGGACCGGGTCTCTTCTACAGCTTAGTAACTGTGCTGACTAAAGAGTGTCACAGAAAAGTTTGGAGACTATCATTTTAGCACTTTTCTGCAAAGTTTGCGTCTGTTTCATTTTTAGATGATAACAACATTTATGCTGAGCTAAAAGATCCAGTGCAATATAGCATGAGGAGCATCATACTCAAATGAACTTAAAATATGTAGCAATCAGTGAAACTATTGTAGTCCTGTTCAATAACACTTAGCAACCTTCCACCAGAATAGGTTAAATCTACAGCTTAATACAATAACAATCACTTCTAGAAAAGTGTGAGGGCTGATGACTCTGCAAAAAAATAAAAAACCTGTACTCTTAATTTGATAGGTGAGGAGGGGCAAATGCCCATGCTATCTCATACACCCCCCCCCCCCCCCTCCTCCTCTCCTCTCACCTTATGAACTCCATAAACCTTACAAAAGAAAATGCAAAGGACTGGCAGAAACTATGAATATTTCTCTGCTTCTTACATATTGTTCCCATAGAGACTGCTTAAACAAGGCATCTGAAGTTGATAACATCCCCACAGAATTAGCGAGATCCTTGGGAGAACTTACCATGTCAAAAATATTCCACCTGATGCGCAACATATATGAGACATGCAAAATACCCTGCACTTCCAAAGAAGGCATGTGCTGAGAGCTGTGAATATTACTGAACCAACAGTTTAATTAGTCAGAACTGCAAAACACTGCACCAATTATTTAGAGTAGAATGGGGAAAAGAAATGGTAGAAGCTGACCTCAGGGAATATCAGTTTGGGTTCCAGAGTAATGTAGAAACACACAAGGCAATACTGACCCTACGACTTAGCTTAAAAGATAGATTGAAGAGAGACAAAATGTTGTCTTTTGAAATGCAGAACGTAGCAGGATAAAATATAGGGAATGAATGGTTATCTGCAACTTGTGCAAAAACCAGACTGCAGCTATAAGAGTCAAAGGATATGAAATAAAGCTGTAGTTGAGAAAGGAATGCAACAGGGTTGTAGCCCATTCTTGATGTTATCAAATCTATACATTCAGCAAGTGATAAAGGAGACCAGTGAGCAGTTTTGAAATGGAATTGAAGTTCAGAGAGAAGAAATAAAAACTTTGGCATTTGCTGATGGTATTGGAATTCTTTTAAAGAAGGTAAAGGACTTGGAATATCAATTGAAAAGATCTTGTAATGAATTTGTCATCAGAAGTAAAAGAAAAGTAATGAAATTAAATTGAGCAATGTTGCACGAATTATATCAGGAAATGAGACACTAAAATTAGCAGATGAGTTTCGTTATTTTGGCATCAAAATAACTGATGATGGCTGCAGCAGAGAGGATATAAAATGCAGACTATCAGTAACAAGAAAAGTATTTCTGAAAAGAGATATTTGTTAACACTGAATACAAGCTTAAGTTTTAGGCAGCCTTTTCTGAAGGTATTTGTCTGGGTTGTAGCCTTGTGCAGAACTGAACAGTGAAAAATAAGCATTTCAGACAAGATGAGAATATAAGTCATTTAAAATGCGGTGCTACAGTAGACTGCTGAAGAGTAGATAGGTAGATCAAATATCTAATGAGAAGTTACCAGTATGGATTCAGATTGAGGGGGAAAAAAAATTATGACACAATTTGCCTAAAAGAAGGATCTGGCTAATAGGACATGTGCTGAGGCATCATGGAATATTTAATTTGGCAATGAAGGGACCTTCAGGCAGTAACAACTGCAGAGGGAGCCCTGGGCTTGACTATAGTAAACAAATAAAAGTGGATGTAATTTGCAGCAATTATGCAGAGGTGACGAGGCTTTCACATGAGAGCAACTAGTCTCCAGGCTGAAGACCACAACAACATAAAACTCCATACCATAACATAGAAAGAAATGCAAGGTATACATGGTAATTACTTTTATTTATCATTTAGTAATTATTAATTTACTGTTCACCCAAAGTTCACTCTTGTTATTAACCACAAACACCATTGGTATGTAAGTTTAAGAATTCCTATTTCCACAAAATGCCTCTGCAAGATATTTAGTTAGCAACTTCCCACAATCTTATTACTGTGCACTTCTGCAGAATAAATAATGTTTTTCACCTGCACTGCCTCCAGATTGTGCCACAGGACAGTATTGAGTGGTGGTATGCGAAATCCCATCCGCAGGTCAGTACATGTGCTGGTTCCATTTCAGTTTATTATTCGCATGGATGCCTCTGAACTTCACAAATGGGCCTCATCCAGTGTTTGCCTGTGAATTCCACTTCTGATACCTGTAAGTTACTTTGATTTGTTTGGAACTGCATAATTATTAATCATGATTATTGTAACATTAAGGGTTAAACCATTTGCTATGAACCAGTCGTAAGCCTGTTCCAATATTCTCCTGGTTATATCTAGCATTCATGTGTTTGCAGCATTTATCAGTACATTTGTGTCATCATTAAACACGACCGTAATTGTTTCAGTGATCTAGCGATTTTTGTGATATCTCTGGTGAATGATTTAGCAAAACTGTTGCCTGGTGGTGGAGTGTGCAATGCCTATCTAAATAAGCATAATTGATCTGGATTCTGTTCTCTGGTTTTGTCCTTGCATTTTCAGCTACTGTTCATAACAAAATCATTGAATTTAGCAGCCAATAGTTTGAATTTAATGTCATCAGTCTTGGAACATCATCTGCCTTACTGAGTTTAATCATTTCATGCTGAATAATAAATAATATTGTCTTTGCTTTGTTTTTGGAACTTTAAATTTTTTATACATAGTATGTGGGTTTTACCATTTAGGTGAATGGTAAAACAATTTGTAGTACTGCTTTAAGTCCCCCGGTAATTCATAATTAGAAATAGCCTTCTACATTAAATAAAACTCATTCTCTCTTCCTAGCACAAGATACTTTAATCACAGATGTTAGCCACCCTTTCCTTTGGCTTCGATTATAATTGTTTCCAACCCATTGTAAAGGGAAGCTTGATAGATAGTATTGTTAGAAGGAAAGAAATTATCATCATCTGTGTGTCCTTGGTAAACTTCTTTCCTTTGTTCATCTTATAAATTCTCTCTGGATAGTGCAACTATACCAACATTTATGATTCTGTAAAATTTTATGGTTAATTTATCATTAAACTTCATTGACAGGGATGCTTTATTGTTGCCATTTTCTCATCATGGTCAGATAAACCATTTATTTACTTATTTATATACATTTATGTTTGCTTATTTATCAAATGATAATATCTGCAAATGTAATATTTGTGTACAATGGTTAATACATAATATCATATTTGCATACAAGGGTAACATAAATATGATTGATATAATTTATGAATGTAAGTAAACAGAACTGTTTTAAAAAATATGGCTTTTTTTTTATTTACAAATGCTTACCGCTGCTTTCAACTTATGGTTTTTCCTGTCCAACAGAGGTTATTTACTACTCTGTTGCTACTTTTATGTATTTTGTCTCCTCTCTGTATTTACAAAAATCTACATACAATCGCAGACTCTGCTGTCAAGTACAGTTTTGTTTCATAGTATAGATTTTTAAGGAGCTTTTAACACATTCTATGAGTATAGACATTTATGTATAAGAAATGATTTTAATTTTTTTTATGGGTTCCCAGTTTCAGTAGAATCTACTGTTATGTAGTCAATAAGGTAGAAATAATGATCAGAGAAGTGAATTGCCATGTTACTGATTAGCGTACTATCCTCATCACATTTGCTGATAATTTTAATTTAGTCTGTTGGAGGGAGACTGTTCTTCTGATGTCTGTAGCAATTATATTTATAAGATTAAGTGAGTCAAATATAGCTGATAATTTTAGATTACTAATATTTCAAGAATTTGCAACAATATTTAAGTCACCCAGTATTGTGATGTCATTGAGTCCATCTTGACCAACCATGCCAATCAGGCTGTTGAGGAAATGATCCATTGCCCCTCTTGTCACTGACAGATACCCAACAATTTGAGCTTGTTGTGTTGTTTTTCAGCTATTGTGATATATCACAATGGCAGTTAATTCTAGAGACTCTTGCTTTGCAGTAATGTTCAAGAAATAACAGATTTTTTTCCTTTTATAATGTATGTATTGACTGACATAAAGAGCTAACTAACCTCCTCTCTATATTGCCTTCAATAGCCATTTACCATTTAATTTAAAGAAACTTATTTCATTCTGCTTCAGCCCATGTTCTGCTACTGCCACTGCATGTGGATTATGTTCTTGTAAGATTGTCTGAAATAAGTGCAATTTATTTCTTAGGTGCTATATGTTTAAATGCAAGAAACAAAAAGATGTGTTATGTTTTGCATCTTAGAAAGGTAATTATAGCAGGAAGACCTTTCTTTATATTGACTATTCTGTAGAGTATTTATCATAAAAAAGATTCATGTTCAGAGCATGGATACCAGTTGTACATTATCTTGCTTGTAATTGACACATGATGTTTCCACATTTTTTGTGTAGCTTACGGTGCTTACATATATTTCATGAGAGACAGTAGGAATCAGAAACAAATTATGAAATGCCTTTGCACTATGTTCTATTCTTGTTGAGACTGTTACTGTGGGGATAATACCAAAGGTGGACATGAGCCCAGAACTCATCAACATGAAATTGATATTGAAGTCCCCATATACAATAATCTACCATAGATTCTTTGAACAATAAACAATGCCCAGTAGTTGGAAGAAAGCACAGGTCTCACCTGTCTACAAGAAGGGTACCAAAAGTGAACCTCGAAACTAATCTCCAATAACCTTGGCATTCATTTTTTGTATAGTGTTAGAACATATTCTGAGCTGAAACAGAATGACCCTGAATGTCACTGGATGACATGTATTCTGAAAAC
This sequence comes from Schistocerca piceifrons, assembly GCF_021461385.2. Classification (NCBI taxonomy): domain Eukaryota; kingdom Metazoa; phylum Arthropoda; class Insecta; order Orthoptera; family Acrididae; genus Schistocerca; species Schistocerca piceifrons. The sequence continues at coordinate 377,088,213 of NC_060138.1, forward strand.
GTCAGGCATATGAAAATTCATCTCACATTAATGTTTTCTGGAGTCTGACAGGGTAGAATTTGATCTAAATAGCTTGTTACGATTCACAAGCACTAGAGATACACAATTAAAATCCATATCAAATCTGCAGGAGGTGGGAATGACACACAGGCACTATATGTCTTTTTTCCTACAGTTGTTGCAAGTTGCCCAGCACTTAGGGCATGTTGTCTTTCCATGTTTGAAAAAACAAGTACGGGCAAGATGAGAGTGTGAAGCACGGCCATTGCTGTGGTTTTTAGGGTTGTTATTTGCCACATCACTGTCCAGTGCAGTGCAGAGGCCATATTTGTGTAGTTGCCATGTCATCTCCCCCCCCCCCCCCCTCCCTCACCACCCCACCCTCTCCCCCTCCCTGAGAACTGACTGATGCCCAAAGATAAGGAACAGAAGGCAGCATGGTGATATTACACTTAGCTTCAATCTACTCACCAGCAGCATGAGATACCTTGAAAAATTGAGGAATATTTAACACTTCAGCCAAAGATGGATTATTCACTGTGGTGCCCATTGACAAACCTCCTTGTCAGAATTCAACTGGATGATGGCATCACAGACCATAGAATTAGCATAGGAATCATGTTGAGTATCGGTAACAAACTGACATTTGCAACTGAGGCCCTGGAGTTTGGCTGCCCAAGCCCAGGAGGACTGGTGGGGCTGTTTCTGACAATATAGAACTCTAAAAGTGCTGCAGTGACATACCTGCATTTACAGTTATAATTGGACAAAACTTACACATTGCATCAAACAAAAGTGACACAGGTTCCTTTAGCAGGGCTAACTGGCAAAACAACTCGTAGATCCAAGGAGAAATAAAAAAAGATAAACAAAGCCTTACACATGTTTGCATCAGTGGCACCACAAGTGAGGAAGTGTTGCCAAAGCTGCTTCTCATAAGCCTCCCTGTCCTTGGCTCCATCATCATAAGGAGGAAAGAGTGATGGGTATGCCAACAGCAGGGAAGCCTGCATAGTCAGTGCCACTGACAAGTTTGTGATAGAAACTCTAAGAGCCTGCTGCAGCTTGAGGAGAGATTGGAGCATTGCCTCCATGGACTGAAGAACCAAAGGAACAACCAAATAGACTGAGCACACAGAAGTGAACACCACACATTTCACAAATAGCATCATTTGTAAGACATACAAGCTAATAACAGTTGAGAACACAGACACAGACACAGCAACAACCCAAGTATGGGTGCAAGAAGTTGCTGACAATAAGTATGAACACAGTATGAAGGCCACTGCCTGCTGCGATACACTTATAAAGAGGAGGGCTCCAGAAGATGGCATGTCGGATGCTGTGCCATGTGCCATGTGCACAAGTCATGTAGCCTCTGGTGATCAGCCTGAACAGATGCCCATGAGGGAATATTTGAAGTGTAGCATGCCAGTAGCCTGGCACCATGATGTAAATTTAAGTATTGCATACAGGTGTATAGCAAGACTATTCAGATGACACATATTCTTTCATTAACTCTAAGTGGGTTTTAATAATGTGAGAATCCCTGCCAGGAGAGAGCACTTACCAAAGAGATTAGCAGGAGAGAAATGTGTGATCAGTGAGAATGTTCGGCTTGATTAAAGAAATTTTCCGTTCTGCATCTTTTGCGTGAATGGCTGAAATGCCTTAATGTTTAAACAATTTTGGGGGTTACTCAATGATGTCAAAATGTGAGAGTCGGTGAATAGTTCTCATCATTGTAGCATGCCCTGTCTGGCAAATATGATGTTTAAAAGTGTTTCATTTTTCTGTAATTGGGAGTTACTGATTCACAGTGATTGATAAAGTTATTCTGTCAGTACAGAAAGCTTACAAGAAGTCACTAGTGCATTTCTCACATGAGGACATGGAGTTCTGATCAGTTATTTCTGATTTCTGTAGCTGAGTGTTACAGTTTAGTGCATGCACCTGTGGCCTCTCAAAGTGGCTTGGAGTTTGGGTTTAAATATTGACCTGCAGTAATGACATCTGTTTTGTCTTTGTGGGGATCTCTGTAAAAATTCCAAGGAACTTGTTACATCTAGCTCACTGGCTAACAACATTGTATGTTTCCCGATTCACTTGTTACAGCTTGGAATCTTTCTTAGTGTATTTAGATTATAGCAGGAAATTTATCATTGGTATTGGAGTAGTGATTATTTTAAGCCTGTCTTGTGGGTCAAAGAAGTGTGGTAACAGTTATTAAGACTGGTTTAGTAGTATAGTTCTGCTAAGAATTAACATCTGCTAATAAATTTTTCCTTACTGTTTAGTAGTTTAGTACATTGCATAATTTGTCTCAAGTGCTTGCATATTATTAAGGTCATTTAGAAAGAAGTTATGGATGCATGCAAGAGTTCACATGACATGATGGGATCACGGAGTTAAGGAGCACTTCAGACCATGTGCAGATGTAATAGAAATTTTCTTGTGTCTTGAAAAAGTTGACAAAACCATAAAATGGCACTTTGTATCACATTTAATGCCAACAAGGCAGTGATCTGTATATGATCTGTTTTACATGTCTGAATGTTCTAGCTACAAAACATGACTCCAATGGTACATTTGTGGCAGTATGTTGGAAAGAAAGCAGATGTTTTAGCAGCTGACAGAAGAAAGCATTTTATGACTTTGGACACCACTGTGTGCTCTGTCTTGTGCAACAATGACTTTACTAATGCCAGGGAATTAGCTATAATGAACATAATGCACAAATACGATTTTATGATTGTTAACAGGTATGATATCCACTGACATGTCAAAACAAGGTGGGTGCTAGTTCAAATAACATGTAATATTTGAGTAAAGACCAGCTTTTGAGCTTATTACAAAGTGATGGACAGATGACAAGTCTCTGTAAGTAATATCAACACAACATACATAGTTTCCGACCATAAACAGGGTGTAGGAATATAAGAACTTGAATTTGTCACTACAGCAACAACAAAGCTGACTGAACACTTTTAAGAGAAGGTTTCAATCTGCTTGAAAGTTACAACAATGGAGTTTGCAATGCATGTGTGTGCATGGTAGAGGAAGCTTGGTGAACACTGAGGAATAAAATGATACATGATATAGTACACAATGTGTTGAACATAATATGTCTGCACATGGCATCCCGCAATTTGGAACTGTACACCTCATTATTATGAAAAGAATAGATTGCTACTCACCATAAAATGGAGACATTGAGACACAGACAGACACAACAAAAAGACTGACAAACACATAAGCTTTTGGCCATGAAGACATTCATCAAAAGGAACCATTAAGAAGGTTACTGGAACAGAATGTGGACTGAAGTACTATCTCGATGTTCTCTAAAAGTAGCCACTGACAAGAAAATTTAACACTATCAAAAATGACTAATAACTTTAAGACATTCATTTATTAAATGATTTTCACTTTTAATAGGATCTGATGAAGTGCATTAGGAATTTGGAGAAACAGAGGTTGTTTCTCTGGCCTGTTTTTCTTGAACCTAATTGATATATGAAAATTATTATGTCTTGCAAATTATCACAATCACTTTGAAAGCTAATTTTATGTGGAGATCTAACATAATTCCAAAGAAAAGGATTTGGAAACAAACTATTCTTAGGGTATTTGCAAGTTTACAAGTCTCTTGCAATGATTGGGACAGAGTTTTTCAAATATGTAATATTTGATTAGAAAATTTTGCATTAGCACTCAGTGTTCAAGAATAAAGTACTGATTTAACATTGAACTGGCTTGGTTAAAACCTATAGTACTAAATGAATTTACTCCTGTAGACCATATTTAACTGGTTGCTAGATAAATGTAGTTTAGGAAACTTTGTACATTGGAAACCAGTGACAAATGATATTAATCACAGCAGTTCAACTGTGGTAGCTCTGGATGTCTGTATCTGAGAAGGTGATACCAGGGTGCATTACAGGTAGGTAGTGTAATTTTTTTTAGGATTAGTAAGAATTAATATAGTTTCAGTTACAAAATGCAAGAACTCACCTTGACATAGATCATGACACGTCATGGTAGAATTCAAATAACAACAATGATTTTGCAGTATTACTTAACGATAGTCACTAGACAGCAAATGTTACATATTACAAAAAATAAATAAATAAATGTAAACTTCACCAAGAGTTTAAAGCATGCCCACAACAAAATGCAAGCATGGTTGGGATATAATGGGCCTAACAAATTGCCTTTGTTAAGTTTGAATTTAGAGCCTGTTTAAAGCAGAAATTTCTCTTATCAATACAACTGACAGTTTCTTATTTGTGGATTAATCAGCTTTCCTCTTTTCATTTTCCACTTCTCCCCATTATGCACGCCATACCATAAAAATAAATAGCAGCTATTTCTAAATCTAGTTACCATGAGTGCCAACTTTATAAGAAGAAATAACAATTTTTATGAGACAAACGTAATTTTTCGGAGAAGAGGCAAAAGAAATGTAATGATTTACATAGATACAATAGGGGATAGCGTTTGAAAATCTGAATAACTTCCAGAATTAGAAGTCTGTAGGAGAAATGAAGGGACTATAGATCATACTGATATTGCACACAATCAATAAAATTTCGTTGTAAGAATAAAATTGTGTTAATTAAATGACAATATGCAATACAAAGACTTAGACAATTTTATTTTTTGAAACATATACTATGTTGTTCTGGGACTTAGACAACAACTTTTGTACAGTTAAGTTTGTTCTTCTTTATTTGTTATGCCCCTGCTGCTGTAGCATCAGATGAGGAAATAGAGGAGTTCTATGAAGAAAAGGAGCAAGTTCTTAGTAAGATCCCTAATAAAGAACGGGCAGTAATTCAAGGAGACTTCAATGTAATATTGGATATGCTACCAACGACACGCAATGCCAATCTGTGGTTGGGCTTTATGGTCTAACTGAGAGAAATGAATGAGGCAGATACTGGATTTTTATATGCATAACAAATTGACTATCTGTAACACTATGTTCCAATGTCACCCAAGACAACTGCACACTTGGATATCAGCTGGTGATGATTTAGAAACCAAACTGGCTTCATCCTGGTGCAAAGACATTAGAAGACTTTGGTCTTAGAATGTAAGGCATTTGCTTGAGCTGACTGTGGAAGTGTGGATGTGAGTATAGTCTGCTATCCACTAAAATATGGATTAAGCTCAAATCTACCAAGAAGAGCAGTGAAAGACAGTGAAGACTCACAAACAAGGAAACTCTTTGGAAATTTGGTGAACCTGTAACACCAATACTCTGCATTGCCAGTCTTGATAAGGAAGCACAATCATCACAAGCATGGGATCAAATGAAGGTTGTTTCCTCATCATTTCTGAAATCAGAATGACCACAAAGTGCAAATCGTCCTTGGATATTGCAGTCCACACTACAATAAACTGAAGAGATGTGTAGGCAGAAGAAAACTGGTATCCACACTAACCACACTCAACACAAGTAAGAGAGCCTGTGGAGAGAAATACAAGCGAATTATGGAAAGGACAGATCACATTTCTTTAATAGTGCCCATAGTGAGATAGAACAACATCATAATCAGTCAAGTTCATGGTCTCTTCAAGAAACTCAACAGCATCCCCAGTGAATTTAACCCTCATACATGGGTGGTACATGATGAGAATGGCAATCCTCACAGAGACGCGGAAGACATTGTTGTGAGGTGGAAACTGCACTGTGAAAAGTTTTATTTTGGAATTAACAACAATATAGGTAATCAAGCAGTCGAGCAACTTATACGGGAACCTACAGTCTTATGCAACAAAACAGAGAACAGAATTCAGTGTCTCAAGAATTGTAAATCCTCTAGTCTAGGTGGTACATCTGGGTAATTATCAAAGGAATGGGGCAGGAAGGTGTTGATGTGCTGCATTCATTGTAAAATGGAATGTGGGAAACTGGAAAGTAACCAGTAGACTGAGCACAGTCTCTCTTCATCCTCCTGATGAAAGGCTCAATCAGAAACCACTCCTACTACTGAACTATTGCTCTCATATCCCATGCAAGCAAAATTTCGCACATCTCAAATCAACATTTGATGCTGTACATTCAGTCTCGCATATAAGAGCATGTTTTGTCAAAGGAAAAGAAACTCATGAACACACCCTCAACATAGGGCAAATAACTGATGTGTCATGTGAATTCTGGGTTCCTGTTTTTATCTGTTTCCTTGACTATAGGAAAGCCTTTGACTGTATTGTCTGGGAAAATTGATGTCAGGTGATTGCATAGTTTAGTGTTCCACAACACTTGATGGCACTGATCAATAGTTTATACAACAATCACCCCACAATTGTGAGTTCTTCAGTTTTTCAAAAGGTGTCAGGGTTGTATCCTATCCTACGAACTGTATGATATCTATGCTGAACATATCATTAGGAAAGCTCGTGAGTGTTGGACTGCAGGTACCTTAATTGGTGGAAGAACTATTAATCACCTCCAATTTGATGATGGCATCCTACATTTAGACAGCAGTGAAGATGAGCTTGCTGAGTTACTAACAAAAGTAAATGATGTTAGGTTATCACATGAATTAGACATCACTCGCTGAGCTAAAGGAAATGAGGTTATCATATGGATTAGACATCAATCTCAGCAATTCTAAACTTAAAATAACTGATCAAGGAGCACAGGTCCAATCTACAGTTCAAGTAAAGGGACTGGAACTCGTGCATTCTTTTATATATCTTGGGTCAATCATTTACAACAAAGGAAGTTGTGAAAATGGTATAAGAAGAGGGGCTACACCAGGGTGAGTGGCCATGAAGAAGATCACTAAGATCTGGCAGAACAGAGTGATAAAAAACAGCATAAAGAACCAGCTTATTGAAAAAATGGCGTTTTCCAACTTTTTTTACAATTGTGAAAAATGCCTTCTTTAGGCCAGAGACAAGCAGCATATTGTGGGCTTTGGTGTCTGTGCAGGTTGCCACACATAAAGTGGGTCAAAAGAAGAACTAATGTTCACATTATTGAACGACTTACTATCTCCAGGTGCCCTTCTTCTTGTGTTAACCAAAAAATCCTCTAGTTCTTTGGCCACATTGTGAGAAAAGATGGGAAAAATCCAGATGGAATAACTATGGAAGGAAAGATCAAGGGCCTGGGACAGAGAGAGAGAGAGAGAGAGAGAGAGCAGTGAGCATGTGAATCACTCAAATCAGGAATATCTCTGGTTCACCTCTTCAGTAGGCTCCAAAAGAACTGAAAACTGCCTGGGATGGAGACACTTGGTTCATGGGATCACTATGCTCAGCAGTGAGTACAGTAACTTTATCAGTTAATGTGTTTAGTTTTCAGGATCTGTGTTTAAATATTATGTAACTGTGTATCTTAGTCAATGCAGTCAAATCCATATCTTTCTTAATATATGATGCCTTTCTCCATGGAGTACTTGATTGTTATTTGGTTTACTAACGTATACTATTACTGAAATATGTCTAGTGAAAAAATTATACTTTACATTCTACAGAGCACCAAAGTCAATTGTGGTAAAGTACCAGATTATGAATCTAAAGATCTTTGTCTGAACCCTGGTTGGTCCTAGAATTTTTACTGTGACTTATCACTTCTTTCACATCTGGCAGTGTTTGTTTATGTGAAAAATTCTGAGTGGCACCATCGTTTGGAGTCCACATCAAACTGAAGATCGCCCTGCAACTGGCAGAGTAAGTCAATTCAAAAGTTGTAGGAAGGCAAAAGCATAACACTTCCAATAGAATCATGTCTAGTGAAGCACTGTGGTGTTCAAACCAACCTTCATGTTGATGACAGTTTTACTTTTTTCGTTTTACTTAACTGTAAGGTTTTAAATTGGAGCAATGTCAAATAAAGTTACATATGCTTTCAGATACACCAGGATGTACATTTACATACATATATAGGAGATATAATTATAATCCTAATTCATGAGATGAAAGGTAAGAGAGGGTAGTTTGTGTGCAACTGGAATGACTAGTTCAGTCACAATACAATGAGGTAGAACTACAGTGTAAGGCTACCTTAACTGATCCATATAACTTTAAATGTGTGGAATGGATTCAGTTAGATTAACTATACTTCCAATGGAGGTACTTCACCACTCATCCATGACAGCAGTCTCCCATTTTTGGACCAGATGACAAGTTTGATGGCTTAGCTGCACCACATGCCATTCATATGTGCTAGATGCTCTAAATTTAGCTTTGAATCAATGATGACTATGGCACCCAGAACCTAGGGATGCCTTTATCTCATGACAGAATGCAGACATCTAAATAATTAATAGATAGAGGTAATAACAAATTATACATTACATCCTATACTACTGGACATGAAAGCTGCAACACCAGGAAGGATAGCAAATAGTGACATTTCATGAATAACAATAATAACACTCACTAACCATCAAAATTATGATAAAAATTATAACAATTGGAAAATCAAGAATGATAAGGTAGTTTCCAAAAGCCACACAGCTATATGAAGGTGCTTTATTCACAGTTTCCAGTTTCCCATCAGTACATTTCTATGCTGTAGATGGACAATTACGGACTCCCAGCTTTCTGGAAGTTGTACACATTGAGAGTCAAATCACATTGGTGGGCTGTCATAATAAAATTGAGCACACCCAAAGGTGCTTGTCAAAATGTAATAAACACGATTGTTGACTGGGCCATGTCAGATAAGACCCTGAAGGATATTTTGTAAGATCTGGTAGACACCAGCTGCATAAAACCAAAATCAATAAAACTTAAAATCCTATGTGATGTGCGTACTTCTGCCATCTTGCTATCAGACTGATGTGGTGTAAGCAGCTTGTGTAGGCCGACACTACTTTGCTGAAGTGGCATCTATACTGATGTGAAACCAGTAGTTGCAAATAAGGCACCTTCATACAGCTATGTGGCTTTTGGAAACAACTCATCATTCTTGACTTTTTAATTACTATAAGTTTTTGTAATTTGAATAGTTATTGAGTGTTGAGTGTTATTACTGTTATTCACAGTGTCCCACCTTTATTCGTTATATGCATACAGTGTAGTAAGAAGACAACATGGCCAAGCATGATAAAAGTGGCGGCAGAGCACACGATCATCACCAAATGACGCGTGCAAGAGATCTTTCACGCATCTAGCAATACTTTTTTTTTTTTTTTTGTTCTAATAAAACCCCATGTCATTCCAAGCATGTGTGTCAATTTTTACCTCTCTATCTACATTATTCCGTGGTTTATTAAGTTTTCAAATTTATACTGACTTTTTGATCACACAACACATACGTTGTGAGTTAATGAGCATTTCTCTTTCATTTAAGTACATGGCCGAAAGAGTCAGCCTTCAGGAATTGAACCCTGTCATCCAGGACTGGGTGCCACAAAGGGCACAGATTCACAACGAGCTGGGGAAACTCACAGACTTCTATTGTCTATTGAGGCCCAAGCACTGTAGTGTGTGAGACAGATGAGAACCTACATCATAGGGAAACCCAGTAGGAGAGGTCTGTGGCCAAGGAGACATAAAAGTGTTTAATATGGTGGACCTAAGATCGGCCATAAAGGGAAACATTTATGAAAACTATTGATTTCTGTAGTAGTGCAGGAAATCAAGCCACAGTTATTTTAATCTGCTATCCTCCATAAATTTTCATGGTGATCCCAATAAAACTTGAATACTGATCAATCTATAATAGTTTAGGATTTACTGTTAAAGTGAAATTAACAAGTTTTCTAACAAAGACCTGAATGCTAAAATCTGAATGTTATGGTCAATCTTAACGATCGACAGTTCATATAGAAGCATATCATTAAAATGACAATAGTTGTAAATATCAACTCTGTAACTTCATTTATTTAAAAGATATAGTAAATTTAAATTATCAGTATTTTCAGTTAAGCATCAGATCATCATTTCCTCCACACAAAACTTATTGAATGATGACAGCATGACACCTTATTGAATCATTAGGTAATATAGTATTTGTTGTAAAGTTTAGTGCATAATACCTACTTTTGTTTTTCATTTATTTGTTAGAAAGCACATTGGTGCAAGACTATTGGCCTTGGCATTCAAAGCTAAGAAGGAAATTGTATTGGTTTTATGTAAAGGAATTCAACATTTATTATGTAATGGATATTATCGTTACTTTATTTAGAACATGAAAGTGGTCAAGCTTTGATTATTTAAATATGTTAAAATGTAAAATAATGTAGAATAAGCTGTAGCCAATCAGATGGATGGCTTCAGGAAAAGGAACTACCTTAGCCAGTTGAGATAGGATATTCGGCACGCGGAAAATGCGACCTGGGACGGGCAGGGGGAGTGCTGGTGCAGACACGGAAGTGGACAGTTCTGGTCAAGAAACCAAAGGGTACAGTGCTGGTGGAGATGTGAAAGTGGACGGTCAGTCTTTAGGTAGCTGGGAAGTGAAACGACTTAGAAAATTTCGCGTTGTGTGGTATCACAGGACTTAATCCCTGAGCGGTGAGCAGCCACGTGCCTGGTGTGAACTCTAACTTTTCACATAGTTAATGAGGTGGAGTATTGAACTTGTAATTTGCAATGAGATTGTGAATGATCAAACTGTGTCAAATGAATATGTGCTTGAGTGTAACAGTAACTCTAAATATGATCACTTTTCCTATTAGTTTTCTTTATGAATAAACATAATTCTAACCAAATTGCAACTGTGTGGCATATATCATTTATGGGATGTTCCCAATATTATTATTACTGTTAGTATATGTTATATTAATTTTGTATTTTGCAAACTTGCCATCAGCCAGGCAATTTAACCAAAGGGTCACAAGTGTCTAATTTAAGGTGTGTAATGCAACACGTGTGGTTCAACCTGTAGATGAGTTTCAGCCAAGACATTTTGATGAAGAGGAACCGCACATGAGCCTGAATATCTTTGGGATGTTAGTGCACAAAGTTTAAGTACTTATGTAAAAACATAAAATGTTCTTTTTATTGTGTTTTTCAGTCCAAAGACTGGTTTCCTTTAGTGCTTACTCAGTGTACAGATGGAATAACATTGGGGATAAGCTGCAAGCCTGTCTCACTCCCTTCTCAACCAATGTTTCCCTTTCATGTCCTTTGACTCTCACAGTCTGGTTTTTGTATGAATTGTAAATAACATTTCATTCCTTACGTTTTACCACTGTTACCTTCATGATTTTGAGTGCATTTTAGTCAACATTGTCAAAAGCTTCCTCCAAATCTACAAATGTTATAAACATAGATTTTCCATTCTTTAACCTACCTTCTAAGATGGGTCATAAGGTGAATTTGTCCTCTTGCGAACCTACAGTTTGCCAGAACCCAAACTGATCCTTCTCGTGATCGGCTTATACTAGATTTTCCATTCTTCTGTAAATAATTCCTCTCAGTATATTGCAAGCATGACCTATTAAATTGATAGTTCTGTAATATTCATACCCGTTAGCACCTCCCTTCTTCAGGACTGGACTTATTACATTCATCTTGAAGTCAGATGGTATTCAACTGTCTTATATATCTATTTATATATATAACTGTCATGACTGACTCCCTCAACAGTCTCAATAACTCTGAGGGAATGTCATCTGCTCCAGGGGCATTTTTCTGAGTTATGTCTTACAATTCTCTGTCAAATTGTTCTCACAGCATCATATCTCCCAAATCATCTTCATATATTTCCTCTCCTCTTTTTGTAACATTATCTTGTAATATCATTTATATCCCTTCTACAATCCCACTACATATTCCTTCCACATTTCCCTTAAATTTCCTAATTATTGGCTGCTTGGTGGCCTAAACTCTTGTCTTTCTTAAAGGAGTTTCTTCTCACTCTTGTATGTGCAGAATCGCACATTATTGTAGAAAAATCATTACTTCATGGTGTTTCATTTTTTTATGTAACTGATACATCTGCACTTTGTCTATACTCTGTGATATGCTGTAAATTGCATGGCAGAGGATAATGTTACTGAACCACAATGAAAGTCTGTTCCTCTTCCATATGTGGATGGAGCATAAGAAAAATGACTGCTTCTGTGTCTCTGTGCAAGCAGTTATTTGCCTGATTTTATCTGCATAATCTCTGTGGAGGCAGACACATAGGGCATGGAACAACATCTTGTTTCTATGTTGAAAAATGAGTCTTGGAGCTTCCCAAGCATGTTCTTGAAAATGTACAGCAAATTGCCTGAAGTTCTGCCAGTTTACATTTTCAACATTTCTATTACACATTATTGCCACTCAGACGTACTTGTTGCTATTCACACCACCCTAATGCTACTGTTCGCACTGCCAAACTGGATAACTACTCTTGACTCAATATAGAATTTATGTGTCTATGAAAAGTGTTTTTAGCATGGAAAAAGAATGCTCAGCTTTTACAGCAGCCATGCATTCTGTTAGATACATTAGGATGGCTTTAAATAAGGTTGTTATCAACATTAGCTGTTTTATATATACTGTAGCAATCCTAGACAATAGTTCAATAGGTTTAACTTCTAGAGGACATCATGTGGAGGTTACAATACATAAAATATTACTTCAATTTCAGTAAAACTCTTTATTACAGAATACTTAACTTTGGATGAAAGTGGGGCGATATACATTTAGCATTGTTGCAGAACATAATGATTTGATTTGATTTATTATTGGTCCTGTAGATCATACAATTTGTACAGCAAAACACATCATGATATAAGACAAGTCAATTTGAAAATTTATGTTAAGATGGTATATGACGAGAGATGACAATAGTGGTACATAACTCACATAGCAGAATGCATGTAGGATATATAGACAAAATATAAAAAAAGGTGGTGTGTGATGAGAGATGACGGTGGTGCATACTGCACATAGCAGAATACATATAAGAGATACAGACAGAATATGAGTAACAAACAATAATTAAACTATCTTACTAAGTGGAAATATCTACAAGTGAATATACAGCTTATTACAAGTAATTAAAATATTGTGGTACATAGTTCACATAGCAGAATACATATATGAGATACAGACAGAATATAGATAAGATACAATAATTAAATTATCTTACTAAGTGGAAGCATCTACAACTGAATAAACAGCTTATTGCAAGTAATTAAAATTTTGTTTCAAGAAATTCATGTATGGAATAGAAACAGTGAATTAGTAGCAATTCCTTTAATTTAGTTCTCATTATTTTTGGGTTTTTGCTTGTTTTTATGTCTGTTGGTAGGTGGTTGTATATTTTAATGCCCATACGTTTAACTCCATTCGCATATAATTTTGTGTTGTGGGATATAATTTGTAACTGTGTTTTGTTTCTGGTGTCATGTGTGTGGCAGTCTGCATTTCTGTCGAGGGTGTCCAAGTGCTGTACTGTAAAACAAGCTAGTTCCAATATATAGAGGCATGGCAGTGGCAGGATTTTTAGCTGTTTATTGCTTTGAACAGCACTGAATGGCAGTCAAATATCACAGTACATTTCACTATGAGCTTTCGTTCACAGTTCTAACTAATGGTACACACTTGCTGCTGAATCTGAAGTACAATGATGCTGCTATCAGAGTGGGTTATCAGAGAGTGGCCAAGCCTTGCTGCACTCTGATGGAAGTAGGCTTCTAGCGCCAGTGCTGTATGGAACCACCCGAGGGTGTGTCTTCTTTGACATCTGTCATTCATAGTTGCATTTGGTAGTGACTGTCCTTAGCTTGTGGTTCTTTCATGAGGTACCAACTTTAACATGGGACCTGACTCTTTGGATGACACCACATTCCTCCCCCTCACATTCTGCACCATTGCTGTGTGGTGCTGGATTAAATGACGACAGCGAGGGGGTGAGGAGGGGGGGAGGGGGAGGAGAGGCCTAAATAATGAGAATGTAGGTGAGTGTTAGAGGCTGTAGTGACAGTTGATGGCAGCTCTGTGTCCTCAACCCAGTATTCATTTTGTCAGAAACTGGGAACGCAGGTCGAAAAACCAGCCATCGGGTGCAGACCTTTTGATTAGGAGGACAGCAGGAAGAACTCCAGGAATGTTTTGATGGCTGTCAGGAAGTGGAGCCTTCATTGGCATTGGCTCTGGCTGCATGACCAGTGGTGATGTCGGCAGCAGTGACTTGACGTTGATCTCCATTGACAGAGCCCTGTACAGTGCTAACTGTGATGGCTGGAGAGACAGAGGTAACTGTTGTTCCAGACCCCAGTAGCATGTTGTAACAGTGCATAAAATTTCTGTGATGGAAACATTGTAAAAAGAGTGCCGCAGTTGATTCTGGTGAGACTTGTGTAGCCCACAGGAATCTCGAATGACGTAAGACAAACGACTCAATACTTGTATGATGACACTATGCTCCTAACACTGTTCCTTTCCAAAATCTTCAAGGAAAACCTTATCCTGCAGTTGAAAATTTGTCTGACCTGAGAGAATGCAACATGGTACGGTGGGGAGAACAGTGTAATAATTCTGCCGGTGACTTCCTGTAATGTGACAAGGCTTGGATGGAGTAAAGAAAACTCATTAAGGTTGGCTCCCATTTGTGGGAGGCATGGAGTTTCTTCATGTGACTTTTGAACCTTCCATCTTCACAGGTAGACTTGGGGTGAAAAGGAACAGTAGTTACGTGGGTGTGTCACTGTCAGTTTGAAGTGACAAAATGGATTGTAAACATGTAACTAAGAGTGGGAAGTTGTTGAGGTTCATACTACCATACAGTACTGTAGAAGAGTCAATGCTCTAAAGGTATTTTTTATTTCAGTTTAATATTGATAATTTTTTGCTTTCTGACTGACTGTTAAATATTATGATGAAACGAAAAGTTTTTGTTTCACTACAAAATTAAGAAATATTATATTCACAGCACCTGTAAGTTATCAACCTTGACTAATCGAAAATAAAAACACAGCAGTATTGTTAAGACAAAAATCCTACTTTCTGATTTACACTCATGTTCAGAAAAAAACAGAACACCTTGAACGACGAGAGATGGGATGTTCATATTCACAGGACATGTACCTTAGTATGTTCTGCAGAAATGATTAGCGTTTGAGCCATATTGCCCCACGGTTTTAAGGTCAACCTCGATATCAAAGTGCAACATCACCTACCAGTAAAATGTGCCTGTTGCTCTTGTTGTCACTATAGCCCGAAGATAATGGATCAGTGTGACTTGAGCAGGCGTGCAGAATGCCTCACAGACATATGCGCGAATTGTACCATCAAATCAGTGAGTTTGAAAGAGGGCACATTATTGGCATGAGAGAATGTGATGCATCCACCTGGTAAATTGCTGCTAGTGTGGGACAAAATGTTTTGGCAGTGCAATGGGTGTATACAGAATGGTTCACCGAAGGCTGTAGAACACGATGACATGGATCAGGTCACACCACCCAGACCACTACCCAAGAAGATTGACACTTCATCTGAATGATATTGGAGGACAGATCTGCATCCTCCTCGGCTCTGGTGCAACAGTGGAACAGGGGTGAGAGTCCGTCACTATTTATTACAGCATGGCTTACGTGCACGTTGTCTACTTCTCTGCCTACCTTTGACTAATGCGCAGAAACATGCTAGATGGCAATGGTGAATGGAACGACGTTACTGGAGACAGGAAAGGCATCGGATAGTGTTTTTGAATGAATCCAGGTCCTGTTTGTTTGAAAATGGTGGCCATATTTTGATTCACCACAGACAGGGGGAGCGGCATCACAGTGACTGCATTCTCACAAGACATACAGCACCACTCAAGGCCTTATAGTGTGGGTTGCTATTGTATACAACCAGAAATCACAGTTGGTATGTGTGCAGAGCACTGTGATCAGTGTGACATACGTGAATGACATCCTGGAACCATTTCCATACCCTTTCTGCACATCACCCCAGACGTCATTTTCAGCAAGACAATGCACAATTACATATTGCAGCATGAACACTTGCATTTTAGTATCACAGGATGTTGGCCTTTTGCCTTGGCCCACTAGATCACCAGACTTGTCGCCAATTGAAAAAGTGTGGGGTATGGTGAAATGTTGGATGCAGCAATGTGACCTATGCTAACTACCATAGACGAACTTTGAAGCCACGTGAACGCAACCTAGACAGGACGCCATTCACGCCTTACACGCATCGATGCCATCACGCAAGGAATAAGTTATTAGGGCCCATGACTGAACCAAGGTGACGAAAATCTAATCATTTCTACAGAACATACTAGTGTACAATTTTTGTGAATATGAACGTCCTATTTCTAGTCGTTCAAGATGTTCTGCTTTTTCTAGATATGAGTGTACATTCTGTGTACTATAGGTAGGATGCAGTATTCCACATAAAAATTTAGGCATAGGGCTCTCTGGAGTGCGATGTGTGTGTTGCAGAGCCTCCAGGGGCCAGATATTGCGATGTTTTCTCTCACTTAATGCGAGTTAGCCTTGGCATATTGCATAAAAATCAAATATTTGTTTACAGCCAGAAATGTGGCGAAAAATATTTCAAAATTGGTTTTACTTCATGAAACTGATTTTAGAGCGTAAAGTCAGTCTCAGCAGGAAGCTCCTTTATTGGCTTATTGGATGTCCTCAAACGATTCCTACAGGATACCCCTTTCAGTAACCACCATTTGTGGATCAGTTTTTTACTTCATTATCGTCACTATAAGCTAATCAGCTAAAATATGTGCAACTTCCATACGAATAATTACATTTGTCGCCATCTTGGAAGTCGCGTAAGTGGTGTTTCCAGCTTCGATGTGTGGAAGCACTAACTTGCCTGTAAAAATGATAGTGGTGAGGGCGATGCAGGTGTACGAAATTCATACCTGTGGAAAACCGACTTATTGCTGCACTTCGTTACACTGTTACGAAATATGATTGTCAGAGCCTTAAGACCGTCAGTGAGTCTAAATATGTAGATGGTTTCTTGCCTGCCAATCCAATGAGTTGGACTTCGTGTCTTTAATTTTATCTTTCAAGTACTCACGAAATAAGTTTTTAAATTCTACCATCCTACTAGGCTGTGACAATACTTGTGACAATATATTTGTTTCGAAATACAGGACTTTTTCTTGATTGGCCTCTAAGGAAACTTTAAGAACTATAATAAAATTGATAATTGTTTCTCTTTTTTTCTTTATGACGGATGCTCCGTTACAGCCTTGGAAGAAAAGTTGCTCACATCTCAGCACTTTCGTTTATATGTTCTAAATCT
Source organism: Schistocerca piceifrons (assembly GCF_021461385.2). Taxonomy (NCBI): domain Eukaryota; kingdom Metazoa; phylum Arthropoda; class Insecta; order Orthoptera; family Acrididae; genus Schistocerca; species Schistocerca piceifrons. Next base: position 377,105,397 of record NC_060138.1, read on the forward strand.
GATGATCGTATCCTAGTGTAGATTGCCCTTTGACCTGGCTAAAGGATCCGCATATCCTCACGTCAGAATGATTTTCAAAACAATCTCTGATTATTTTAACATAGCGAAAGACTTCCACTGACATCGATTTTACTATTTTTGCATTTTGTTCCCATTTAAATTTTTACTCATTTTCCAGAAGTATCTTATCCTCGGGGGCATTGCCCCTTTAGCTACAACCTAGTTAACGTCCCTACCATTATTGCTGGATAGTTTCCTTAGTTGTCCGCTGACTTCTTTCTGCTTATCCTCCTCCTCTCAGAGTAAACAGCGACGTGGCGTAGTTCTCAACAATGCGGGACCCCCGCTGTAGTCCAAGTTGCTTAGCATCAGTTAGAGAAGAGGCGACTGGCGAGCGTAATGAATATATCCGTACCCAGTCAGCAAACGCTTAAGAAACACATGAAATGTAGTAAGAGTAAGGAGAAATAACGGCGGTCAGAAGGTAAGCCATCAAAAACACTTATTACTTTCGCCGGTAAAAGTCTAGAATAGGGCCAGTGACATACTTACGTGTTGCTTGCAGGGATGAGAGAGCTTCGGGTAGACGACGTGTTTTGAAGATACTTTCGGGACATAGGGTGAAACATAGCTGTAAACGAGGATTATAAATTTAATTGCTCCTTGTTTCAGTCGCAACTATTTAAACTGTGCAAGCATCTGCAAACCAAGGACAGCGTTGCAACCCATGATATATACGAAAAAGCAGTGGAACATTTCTCTGTTTCTTGTTGCTACGCATTCGATCAGCGCGAGCATACTAAGTGGATCAATATTTTTTACTTAAATCATGGAAGGTAATTGGACCAATGGTTTTTGCTTACATCATGAACGTAGGTAGGTGGATCAGTGTTAATTAATGTATTGAGCGTACGACTCTATCAATAGTAAACACTGATCCACCCACCTTCTCCAATGATTTAATTAAAAAACACTGATCCACGTACTCAGTGACCGTGCAGATCGATCCCATAGTCATTTCACCACTACATTTGATACATTTTCGTGTTTCTGCAATTAATCCATGAGACGTGCACCAACCTACGTTATCGCAGTGCAGGGCTAAATCATTTAAGTCAGTCCAATTTATATCACTCGCTGCCATAATCACAAAATACTTCTCTTGAAATTCATTAATACACCGAAAATCAGCAAAAAAGACAATACTTTTATTTTCAGCGCTGGATATACATTGCCTCTCTTCTCGCATCTCATTGATTATGTCAAAAAATCACCCCATTGGCTACACGAACTGATGGGTTGCAAGCCTATGGAGCAGCAGATAAAGCACCACAATGAACTTAACTGGCCCTGATGTAAACTTTAACCATTTCACTAATCTGTCGCACCTAAAACAGATGTGACATCGATTGCACCTTTCTACGGACGTATAACATAAATTCTCAGAGACATTTATATTTAATAAACCTAGAGACCTTCGACACTGTAGTTATATGCACGACAATTTGATTCTGCAAACCACTCATCCTGACTGTTTATCGATGTTTGTCTGAGGCAGTTAGTGTTGGAGAAATACGAATTTTATAAATCTTGTAGTTACAAGAAAATTGGAGCTAAAACTTTCGCATTCACCCACTAATTTTTCGTGTGTAATGACCTGTATATTCACTCATATAGACCTTGTTCGATAAGTCAAATGTGACACTGTGATGTCTTGGAAAACACATTTTTCACGCATGTATCGTAAGAAATAGGGGACTACTGAAGAACGGGATACAACCCGTCGGCTTTGACCAATGACGTCAGAATTCACCAGAGTTGATTTATTACACAGATTTAACAGCAAAGTCGAGTGTTCATAAACAAAGGAATAAAGGAGGGAAAACAGAGATGGTAGACATACATCACGTCCAGTAATATTTCGAATATAATGTTAAGGGTATCGCATGTTTGAGTCCTACTATTCCTGTAAAAAAATAAAGAAAAAAAAGGGGATATAAGTACTGGTAGCATGGAATAACTCAGTTGACATATACAGGGTGGTCCATTGATCGTGACCGGACAAAATATCTCACGAAATAAGCGTCAAACGAAAAAAGTACAAAGAACGAAACTTGTCTAGCTTGAAGGGGGAAACCAGATGGCGCTATGGTTGGACCGCTAGATGGCGCTGTCATAGGTCAAACGGATATCAACAGCGTTTTTTTAAAATGGGAATTCCCATTTTTTATTACATATATGTGTAGTACGTAAAGAAATATGAATGTTTTTGACCACTTTTTTCGCTTTGTGATAGATGGCGCTGTAATAGTCACAGACATATGGCTCACAATTTTAGACGAACAGTTGGTACCAGGTAGGTTTTTTAAATTAAAATACAGAACGTAGGTACGTTTGAACATTTTATTTCGGTTTTTACAATGTGATACATGTACCTTTGTGAACTTATCATTTCTGAGAACGCATGCTGTTACAGCGTGGTTACCTGTAAATACCACATTATTGCAATAAATGCTCAAAATGATGTCCGTCAACCGCAATGCATTTGGCAATACTTGTAACGACATTCCTCTCAACAGCGAGTAGTTCGCCTTCCGTAATGTTTGCACATGCATCTTTCCTGAAAGCTGCGTCTCTGTATGTACCTTATTTCTTGATTTATTACGTCTTTTTACAAGGCAAATTTTTGTTGGAACATTGTATTCTCAATAATAACTGCGAATGAATGCAGCATGATGTTTATTTAACTATTGATTGCAACTGCTAATACAAAATCATGATAATTTAAGAAGCGGTTTATTGCATGTGTTAGTGGACACCACGAAAAATAGGGCCAATAGATGCACCTGCTAAGCAGGCTTAAATAATTATTTAAACAATGTTTAACGATGATCTATTGTCCCTTAATGTAAAAGCATTTGCGCAAGAGTAGTGTCTTATTTATTTATGAACAAACCTTTATTTATATTTGTTGTGTATGGTCTGAGTGTGACTGAATGTTTATGACGTTTCTGTATTTAAATATTGTTGTAATATATTAGTTTATTGTGGGAAGTGGTCACGTTGAGTCAAATCACATATATGGAATTTGGGAACGGTGTATTTTTGGTGAGGATAGCCTTTGACCAATGGAAAAGCAGACAGCGGTGGAACACCACTTAAGTCTAGTGGAGAAGGACATTTTGTTTCGAGTGAAGAGCTCAAGGGAGCAATTCCTTTCACTTTTCGTTTAGATTTTCAGGAAGATACTTTTCGGTCAGATCTTGCAGAAGATAGACCTGCCTTAGTAACGAGTGGTACTTGATTGTGAAGGTGATAGATTCTGGCTAGTTTTATTTTAATTATCGTATGATGATACAGAGCTTGGATCAAATACATAATTTTAAGAGTGTACAGTGTAAGAAATGAGAAGCAAAATACATGTACAAAATCAAATGTTCACAGTATTATGCTAAATTATCTGCACATGATACAAGTTCTTAGATTTCTAAGTCCAGTCTGTTGATCCAGTTGAGCCCTTCAGGTGATGCATGGTGGATGTCATTTATTGATCCCCCAAAGGCTCGTTTCAGGCATTCACCAACAATGTGATTTATTGTTTGCAGGGCAGCTCCACAGTCACAATCTGGAGATGTCGCCCAGCCCCATTTGTGCTTTAGATATCCGCAGTTCCCTTGTCCTGTTCGGATGCGGTTGATGGTTCTCCACTGGCGTCTGGGGAGCGTGAAACCTGAAACTCGCATGGAAGGCTTTTCAACCAGATGACCGTTGAACAGTGACGATTCTTCCCACTGACTTCTCCATACTTCGTTGATATTAAAGTCGGAGGCTTCAAGATGTCGTGCAGTTCGCCAAGATGGTTTTCTTGACTTCAGACGCTGATGTTCTGCTATTAATATATCGCTGTGTACAGGTAGCTGGTGGTTCTTCTGAATGCTTCTCCAGATCTTCAGGAGAGCATCTGATCTTCGTAGAGCTGGAGGTTGGATGTTACTTAAAACTGATAGCCATGCAGTTTGAGTGCTACGTATGCAGCCTGTGATAAGTCGCATTGTCTGGTTGAGTTGCGCATCTTTCTTGCTACAGTGAGCACTGTTCATCCAAGTTGGACAACAGTATTCAGCGACAGAGTATGATAGTGCCAAAGCAGTTGATCTTGGGGTTTGAGCGCTGCAACCCCAGGAGGTACTAGCAAGCTTCTAAATGATATTATTACGAGTCGGTAGTGAATGATCGCTATGATACTTTAGCTTTTGAGGCACTTTATGTCAAGTTCTTGAAGAAGGCAGACCTGCCTGAAGTGACGTGAGTTATTCAGTCATGCAGGTGACTGATTCTGAGCAGTGAACGGCCCATACAACACTAACTTTTTCTGATTGCATTACAGAATTGACAATAGACAATGCATGACTTTTACTCGTAATCTCTCATTTGTTAATTTATAAATCGTAATGTTGAACTCTGAACTATTTTGAGCTGGTGAATATCTCGTGAATTATGATCACGAAATGGATTCAGTTTTCGAGTGTCTTCAGTGGCTATTTAGCTTGAGGATTCTGCTGCCATTCTCGTAAGCTCTCAAACCCTACTGCATTTGATAAGGCTATTCTCTGTATTTACTTGAGATGGCTTTCTTGAATAAACACTATTCAGTATTATTTTCTGTCATCTACATCAATTATAGGCGTGATAATAGAATTCTTTTTATTAAATTATTCATTTATCTTTTGTTTTATATTTCAGTGTATTTTATTAATTCGTAGTTCTAGCGGATGAATAAATTGTTTGACTGCAGGATCACAGCTATAAGTTATTATTTGCAGCGAGTTAACTGCTGGGCATGAAAGCAGACATGTGTGACTCAACCCATGACTACATTGAGCTGTTCTTTTTAAACAGAGCTGTGCATAGCCCAGTTACCTACTGTGCAGGCAACATCTGTTAAACTCGGAACTAATTTGCTCATATGAATTACTGGTTAGAAAGTTTCTATGCAGCGGAAAACCTTTAGGTAATGTCGCACTCTTCAATTTCTATAACCTCTTTTCCAGAGATCCTTAACGGCTCCATATTGCCATCTGATTCTCGGCCACCACGTCCTCTGTCCTCCTGGATTTCCTTGTAATACCTTTTTGGGTAGTTCCACATCTCGGCCCACCTCAATCTGGACGATTTCACTGTTCTTAAGATAGGAGGGTCTTTATAAATAATTATATCTCTTCCTCCATATTCCTCTTTCACAAATTGGACCGATAATTCCTTGAAGAATCTTTCTTCGACTGCGTCCAGCATTTTTTGTGTTTTGCTGTTAGGGCCTATGTTTTGGAGGTACAAGTGAGCATGGTCTTATAAATGTTTTGCAGGTGAGTAACTTGGTGGTGTGGGTCAGGAGCCTTGATGATAAAAATCTTGTTAGAGCAAAATAGACTCCATTTGCTGCTATCAGTCTCTGTTTGATTTCATAAGGTGGGGGATTGTCGAACCCAAACACTTCTCCTAGGGGTATAGTTGCCCACTGTTATTGAGGCCGGCATATTTTCCTTGTATATCTCTCTGATAGGTACGTATTTTTTTATCTGCTGGTTAATGTTTAGTCCCATTTCCCTACTAGCCTGTTGAAGGGTGATAAATGTCTCTTCCATTGCCTTTCGGCTTCTTGCCAATTATGTCTATGTTATCTGCAGAAGTGAGTATCTGCAGTGTTTTAGGGAAGACTGTCCACTTGCTCAAAATGTTTGCATCTCTCACCACCTTCTCCAGGAGAGCGTTAAAAAGAAAACAGGCCAATGCGGCTCCTTCCCGTATCTTGTTTTTAATATTTAGTGTGTCAGACACCATTCATTCTGATGCTACTTCGTGTCTCACTCATTGTCGTTCTCGGTAGCCCCATCAATTTTCTAGGGATTCTCATTTCAGCCAGGGCATGATATAATTGTTCACTATACTATCATACGCTGTTTTTAAGTCTGTAAAGCTGGCAAGGTGGCCGAGCGGTTCTAGGCGCTACAGTCTGGAACCGCGCGACCGCTACGGTCGCAGGTTCGAATCCTGCCTCGGACATGGATGTGTGTGATGTCCTTAGGTTAGTTAGGTTTAAGTAGTTGTAAGTTCTGGGGGACTGATGACCTCAGAAGTTAAGTCCCATAGTGCTCAGAGCCATTTGAACAATTTTAAGTCTGTAAAGAGGTGATGCGTGCCAATCCCCAATTCGACATCTTCTCTAAGATTTGTTTAGAGTACAGATCTGGTTTGTAGTTGACCTTTCTGAGAGAAATCCACATTGATATGCCACCGTTTCTCTCTGAATTAGCGGAAGAAGAGGGTCGAATAGCATAGCGGCGGATGGTGCCTAAAACGACTGGGGTTCACTACTTTAATGGGATAATGCAACTTACCTTTCCAAATAATTTAATTATCTAAATTACTTAAATATTTCTGTAGCTCTAAAATTACTTTAAAATGAGTCTGCCGGCGTTCATGGGGTTGAATCTCCTGCAGAGGAATATTTGTCGAGAAAGTCTGTCTTCCTCTGCTTTTTCTTGCGAATCTGTCTATGACTCTCTCGTTGAAACCTGGAAGATTGTGGATAATTTTCTTTTCAAGATATAGCATGGCAAAAGGAGACCGCCTATCTTCGACTATGAATTACTATTATTAATACTTCAGAATCAACTTATCACTCTCGCTCTGGAGTAATCTTCACTCTTGCACTTGCTACATCCAGGACTTTGTAAATTCTTTCTTCAGTCTTAATACTTCTGTCTCTGAATGTAAACTAGCTTCCTATTCGGGGAATAGTCCGTACTTATAACGCTACGTATCACAGGCTCTCTGTACAAGAAAACAGTTGTATATTCGTGACTTTTCTCGAACAAATTCCAGACAGAATAAGGTCTCGAGAACACTAGAATGGCCGCGACTTCTCTCACTACTTGGTAACTCGATTCAGTCGAGTCGACTGACGAAAGAAACGAACGAATAGCGTGCTGGCTGACTGGCAGGGCCGGCGCGGGTGGCAATGTGGTTGGCCCCACAATGGGGGAGGGGGGCGCTCGCCTCGCGCGTCCGCCACATGTATCCGCCACTGCTCCACACCCTTTTCTTTGATCAGCCTGTCATATGTGCTTCTTCAGTAAGCTATTGCGATACGGATAATAAAGGATTTAGCTGACAATTAATCACGGATCACAAAATAATTATTTATTGTTGGAATTGTTCCTTTTCCAAAAATCAATAAAAACAACGGTTTGGGAAGTCCAGTATGCAACAACACATAATGAATTTCTTCATACCTAAACTACAGGAATAATTAAACTGAACAAAATCTTGAGACTGGTGCGATTTCTAACACCGGTTGATCGAAACACACACACCTCACCACGTCTGCATCCCAAGAGCGCTAATGATCTTCTGAGTCTACTCCATATACGCGTATTACGCCCAGCCCGCGCTTGAGACGACAACAACGATAATTCAAAAAACATTGTCAGCAAGTAAAGATGAATTTCACTGCTGGAAATAGCTTAACCAGCCGTTGCCCCATGGCTGCCTATGCTCAGAATGCAGTTAAACTAAAGAAAAAGTTTAAAACTGACAAAAATTATGACGCGTCAGTAAAGGGGGCCCCCTCAATCTATATGCAGCACGTACAAAGGTACAAAACATGCGACTTAATAAATTAGCATTAACTTTTCTATCGGCAGCTGGAAAAGCGTCAGCAAGACATAATAAGAGTTGGGCAGACTATGTGTGGTAACGGAAAAGGCTTAAATCTTAATCGAAGAAGAAGAAAGTGGATTTTGTATGGCAGAGAATACATTAGACGCCTGAATATATATATATATATATATATTCGGTGCCTACAGTGTCACAGTGTCACGTCTTTCAGTGTCACACAAATTTTTATTTTTAAAGGGACTGCGACTATTTCCATCGGTTCGCCCCTCAAATTTCTCTCTCATATCACAAAATTGTCGTCTGATGTAGTACAAACTGAAAAAATAAATTCCTTTTAAAGCACTGTTTCGTATATAATTTACATTCAAAACCTTGCACCTGTGTCACAGATCAAATCCTACATCGAGAATACTTTACACAAGTTTAAGGGAAGAAATGCTTCCGATAATTATTACAGTATTTAAGGAACATCAAAATATGAACAGACTGAAATGAACAAACAGTACATGAGACTATTCTAATCAATTCAACTGTAAAAAGCTAAGGAGCATATTATTAGCAAAATGAGAAATATGCAAAAGTGAAATGCCAAAATGAGCACTTCTCAATTGGGAGTAAATCAAAACAATCAGAATGGCTGAAAGAGAGCACAATAACATGAGCAACAAGCGAGTAAGAGCTAAGCAACTAAACAAATAACAGAATAGGCAAAAATGAGATGCCAACAAAATGAGACTGGCCGAACTCCGTCGGCATTTATATACGGTTGTGCTCGTGGCGGCACCTCGCGGCTCGTACGCAACACGCGCGCCTGCGACCGCAATGCACTCTTAGCCCTCGCGGCGGCGTCTAGCGGCCCGTACGCAAGCTGTGCGATTGCTGTCGCAGGTCGACCCTTAATCTATGATGTTACACCGGCCAACATAGGAATTCACCAGCGTACATGTTGACTACGTACCGAGTTGTCCGTAGGCGCCCGAAGGGCGGACAAGAGGGGCACTTTTTCCCTGCCCCGCCCTGAAATCAGGAATACAGCATGTTTATTCACTATGGAACTCTCATACGCTTCTAGAAGCGATTTTTCGTGTTTCCTTTAAACCTCTGTTTTAGCTAACTGTAGTATTACGTGCTTGATCATAGTAGTTGTGGTATGACACGTCTCGGAACTAATCATCTGATTTATGTAACAAACGAGAATTTTAGTGTGTTGCCTCCCTTTAAGAAATTTCTGCTAACGTCCATGCAGGTGGCTCGTCATATTTAGTTTCAACTGGTTCAACTGGCTCTGAGCACTATGGGACTTAACTTCTGAGGTCATCAGTCCCCTAAAACTTAAACCTACTTAAAACTAACTAACCTAAGGAAATCACACACATCCATGCCCGAGGCAGGATTCGAACCTGCGACCGTAGCGGTCGCGCGGTTCCAGACTGTAGCGCCTAGAACCTCTCGGCCACTCCGGTCGCCATTTACTTTCAGATTTATTCTTACCACAACGAATTTACGAGGCTTATACATGTATTACAAATGTCAAATACGAGACGTTAAGCCTTGTTATGTATATGAAAAATTCTATCGGTCACCTGCGTGGTTTTGATTAAGCGAACATGTAAACAAAAAATTCTTACGGCTCCGTTGTCCCATAGCAATGCCCTCCCACCGCTCCTCCTCCCTCCACCCCCCCCCCCCCCCCCCAAAAAAAAATAAACATTAGGTCTGTTCCATAAAATTTCGGGCGTGCGGCCGCATAATTTTTGCTTCTTCTAATATTTCGGCTGAATACCGTCCAGGCACCTTCAGAGTGAGCCGAGGTGACTGACGTTCCAGCACTTGTTCTGGCACCTTGTGTATCTTTGGCCCCATACGGAGCGGTTCGCTCCTCAGGTGTAAAAGGAAGGAGCAAGTGCTGGAGCGTTAGTCACCGCTACCCACTGTGAGGATGGCTGGATGGTATTCAGCCGAAATATTAGAAGAAGAAGCTGAATTTATGCGGCTGCACGCCCGAAATTTTATGAACAGTCTTTTCGCCGCGCAAACATGAAGATGCATATTAGGTCATTTTTTATTTTTAAAAAATATCGGGAATCTGATATATCGATATTTAAAAATATATCACTGTCGCCCCTTGATACATCGAAAAAAAGTTCTGATGTACATTATTACGACGGAAGAAATGTCGACGTACCGGCCTATAAAAATATCGGCTGCTCACTGTAAATATACTGTCGGTCTTAGAACTGTATATTTAAGTATTTATTTATTATTAGATATTCACTACATCAATAAGCTAGCAGGCTGCTTATCCTCCCTTAGAGCAAGAAGTGAAAGGAAAACAACGCACGTTCACGCTTGGCGATTACCACTTTGCTAACAATGGTAATTGCATGTAAGTACCACCATAAAAGTTGTCCAATGGGTCTGTCCTTCGATATCGTCACATATTGGATTTGTCCGCAACACTTCATGTCGACAAATCTGTTTTTTTTTTTCCTTTCTGCAAACGCCAGCGACCTAGCAGCTGTAGCGTCAAAATTGCGTGGTGAAGTTGTAGCTTTTTTGGTAGCGCAGAGCGCCGGTTACGTCAGCATTTCCCGTCGCACGTCTTCACCCATCGCAGAGATCAATCTTGTCATTTAGATTTTTGTTCACCATTTTCAGCAAATGTTTTTGAAGATTGCCTGTGATGAAATAGCACACTTGTTGCGTTAAAAACTGTTTTTTAATGCAATTGATGCTATGTTTCTTCACTTCGGAAATCTTGTTATTCCATTCCCCCCAGCGCATTAAACTTCTTTGTGCTTAACACAGTCAAAGAGAAAGTCTGGACGCGATGAAAGCTCAGTAGTAAGACTCCTTCTCACTGCTAAAGCCAAATTATGTTTTATTACAATTTCAAAGAACAGTTTAAAATACACTCCTGGAAATGGAAAAAAGAACACATTGACACCGGTGTGTCAGACCCACCATACTTGCTCCGGACACTGCGAGAGGGCTGTACAAGCAATGATCACACGCACGGCACAGCGGACACACCAGGAACCGCGGTGTTGGCCGTCGAATGGCGCTAGCTGCGCAGCATTTGTGCACCGCCGCCGTCAGTGTCAGCCAGTTTGCCGTGGCATACGGAGCTCCATCGCAGTCTTTAACACTGGTAGCATGCCGCGACAGCGTGGACGTGAACCGTATGTGCAGCTGTCGGACTTTGAGCGAGGGTGTATAGTGGGCATGCGGGAGGCCGGGTGGACGTACCGCCGAATTGCTCAACACGTGGGGCGTGAGGTCTCCACAGTACATCGATGTTGTCGCCAGTGGTCGGCGGAAGGTGCACGTGCCCGTCGACCTGGGACCGGACCGCAGCGACGCACGGATGCACGCCAAGACCGTAGGATCCTACGCAGTGCCGTAGGGGACCGCACCGCCACTTCCCAGCAAATTAGGGACACTGTTGCTCCTGGGGTATCGGCGAGGACCATTCGCAACCGTCTCCATGAAGCTGGGCTACGGTCCCGCACACCGTTAGGCCGTCTTCCGCTCACGCCCTAACATCGTGCAGCCCGCCTCCAGTGGTGTCGCGACAGGCGTGAATGGAAGGACGAATGGAGACGTGTCGTCTTCAACGATGAGAGTCGCTTCTGCCTTGGTGCCAATGATGGTCGTATGCGTGTTTGGCGCCGTGCAGGTGAGCGCCACAATCAGGACTGCATACGACCGAGGCACACAGGGCCAACACCCGGCATCATGGTGTGGGGAGCGATCTCCTACACTGGCCGTACACCACTGGTGATCGTCGATGGAACACTGAATAGTGCACGGTACATCCAAACCGTCATCGAACCCATCGTTCTATCATTCCTAGACCGGCAAGGGAACTTGCTGTTCCAACAGGACAATGCACGTCCGCATGTATCGCGTGCCACCCAACGTGCTCTAGAAGGTGTAAGTCAACTACCCTGGCCAGCAAGATCTCCGGATCTGTCCCCCATTGAGCATGTTTGGGACTGGATGAAGCGTCGTCTCACGCGGTCTGCACGTCCAGCACGAACGCTGGTCCAACTGAGGCGCCAGGTGGAAATGGCATGGCAAGCCGTTCCACAGGACTACATCCAGCATCTCTACGATCGTCTCCATGGGAGAATAGCAGCCTGCATTGCTGCGAAAGGTGGATATACACTGTATTAGTGCCGACGTTGTGCATGCTCTGTTGCCTGTGTCTATGTGCCTGTGGTTCTGTCAGTGTGATCATGTGATGTATCTGACCCCAGGAATGTGTCAATAAAGTTTCCCCTTTCTGGGACAATGAATTCACGGTGTTCTTATTTCAATTTCCAGGAGTGTATTTACCGAAAAATGTGAAAAAAAGGAAAATAAAAATATCGGCACTCGATATTGTCATTTCGACATCGATATATTCTGGGATAAAATTATCACCAATAAATATTAATATATTTTGAAAAATATCGATGTTTTGTCTACAGCCCTAATCTCGATTTTTTCTCGGTAGATGTTCGGGACGCAGTGCCACAGTAGTTCAACTCCATCGGGCTCAAGGTAAAGCGCGCCACGTTTACGAAGCCATATTCACATTTCGCTTCAAGTATTTTATGAAGACTACGAGAAGCTGAAATCATGATTGCCGAAGATGCGTGTTTAAACTCGACTCCTTCCATATGTGTTCAGCGTCTTACCACTCCTTCAGGAAAAAAAAATCCAGCATTATCACGCTGCGTCCATATGAAGATCCTAGAAAAGTTAATGGCCTTGACCTCGAATTAATATAATTCTTTTTTAAAATATTACACTGTACAATTGTGCAGGAATCAGCTGAAAGCCTTCCGACTAACTGTAATATGCAACAAGATTTTGTGCTTGAAAAACAAGACAATGTTATTGGGACTGGAAGTTACTATTGCAGATTTAGCCATCGTAAAGATATTCAGTAATATTTCCATTTCGAAAATGAACATAGACAATATGTCATTTTTTAAACACTTGTCCAATGCTTAATGTCAGTTTGTTAGTGAGATTGTAGAAACCATTACGCACAGTAGTTCAAGCTAAAGAATTTGCAACAAATAACATACTTTCTTCCTACGTAAAACATTTAGGCCACGATCTTGTAAACTCATACATTCTCCTGAATGTTAGAATACCAAAGCAACTTTTGTTGCCACCTTAGATGAATCAAAAGAAAGTATGCGCCTGGCATTAACATCGAAACATATAATCATTTTCCATAATGAACGTTATTGTCGTCCTTTGAGACCAAAAGCTTCAAGTTGCCGAGAACGTTGCCAAAAAAGATGAGAACTTTTCTAATTAATACAGGGTGTCCCACTCAAACCTCCCTGATTTCAAGGACCCAGGAGAGAAAAACCACACTAGATACAACAATGAAAAACGCACCACATTGTAGAGCATCTCAAAGAATTTATATTCTCGTGTCAGAAGTGCCAAGTATCGTCGCTGTAGTGCAGCATGGTCACATGAAGTGAACATGAGCAGCACACACAAGCAGTAGTGTGGTTTGCAGAAACAAAATCCCGATTACTGTGCAAAGAAATTATCGTTGTGTGTATGAATGTGATCTACCTGATGTGAAAACAATTAAGGAATGGTATAGGAAGTTTCTGGCAACAGAAGTGTTCTGAAACATTCAGGCAGTGCACGTTACGGAGTTTCAGAAGAGACAGTGGAGGACATCAGACAAACGTTTCTCAGAAGCCCAGTGTGTGTACCCTCAGATACAAGACTTACAACCCAACATCGTTTTTCAACAAGATGGAGCTCCACTGCTTTGGTCAACGACTGTTCGCAAGTTCCTGGATAGGAAATTTGCTAATAGTTGGATCGGACACTGAGGACCATTGCCTGGCCACCATGTTTGCCCTACATTACGCCGCTTGATTTCTTAATATGGGGATTCGTGAGGGACCGTGTGTATGCGACCAAAGTGGACGATATACCTACGTTTCGACATCGTATCACTAATGCGATTGCAACAATAACAGAGGAAATGTTACAAAGAACTTGGCAAGAAATTGAATATAGACTTGTTTCTTCGTGCTACAAATGGTTCACTTGTAGAGGTGTATTGATGTTAAATAAACAAATTCTTTGAGATGCTCTACAATGTGACGCATTTTTCATTATCGTATGTACTGTGTTTTTTCCTGGATCTTGGAAATCAGGGAGGTTGAGTGTGACACCTTTTATAGTGATCATTACCATCAAAGTAAGATTTATTTCTTTTCTTTTCGCTGCTGTAAAATGTATTGCTCCAGACAATTTTTCTTCTGTCATTCAAATCTTCTACATCTACATGATTGCTCTGTAATTCACAGTTAGGTGCCTGACAGAGGTTCCATCGGACCACCTCCAAGCTATTTCTCTACACTTCCACTCTTGTACAGTGCGTGAGAAAAACGAACACTTAGATCCCTCCTTGTAAGCTCTGATTTCTCTTGTTTTATTTTTATGATCAGTCTTCCCTATATAGGTGGTCCCAACAAAACATTTTCACACTCTGAGGACAAAGTAGTTGATCGAAATGTCTCGAGAAGATCCTGCCTCATCGAAACACACATTTGCTTTAATGATTGACACCCCAATTCGCGTATTATATCAGTGGAAATCTTCCCTATTTCTCTACAATTCAAAACATGCTGCCCTTTTTTTAACTTTTTCGATGTCCTCTGTCGATTCTATCTAATTCGGATCCCACAGAGCGCAGCAGTACCCCGGACAGGGGGATAAGTGCTAAGTGTAGTATAAGCCGTCTCTTTAGTAGACCTATAGCATTTTCTACGTTTTATACCAATAAATCGCAGTGTTCGGTTTGCTTTCCCCACAGCATTAACTGTGTGATAGTTCCAGTGTAAGTTATTCGTAATTGTAATCGCCAAGTATTTAGCTGAATTTTTCAGGCTTTAGATTTGTGTGTTTTATCCTGTAACCGAAATGTAGCAGATTCCTTTTAGTACTCATGTGGATGACTTCACATTTTAGATTACTAAGAGGCAATTGCCACTTTTCGCACCAAACACATAATTTGTCAAAATGGTTTTTTCAGTTTGTTTTGTTTTCATCATATGATGACTTTATAAGACGGTAAATGACAGCATCGTCTGCAAACAATCTAAGAGGGTTGCTCAGGTTTTCTCTTAAATCGTTTACGTAAATCTGAAACAGCAAAGGGCCTGTAACATTTCTTTGGCGAACGCCAGATATTACTTCTGTTTTACTCCATGACCTTCCGTCAATTACTAAGAAGTGAGACCTTTTTGACAGGAAATCACAAATCCAGTCGCACAGCTGAAACGATACACCGTAGTCACGCAATTTGATTAGAATTCGCATGTGGGAAACGGTGTCAAAAGCCTTCATTCAAACATATTGAATCGATTTGACATCCCATGTCGATAGTGCTCATTATTTCATGAGTATGAAGAGCTAGATGTGTTGCATAAGAACGACGTTTACTAAATTCGTGCAGGTTGTTTGTCAATAAATCGTTTTCTTCGAGGCAACTCATAATGTTCGAAGACAGTATAAGATCCAAAATCCTACTTCAAATCGACGAACAATATGACTGTAATTCAGCGGATTACTGCTATTTTCTTTCTTGGGTATCGGTGCGACTTGTGCAACTTTGCAGTCCTTAGGCACCGATCTTCCGACGGGCGAGCCGTAGTATATGATTGCTAAGTATGGTGCTATTGTACCAGCGTACTCCGAAAGGAACCTCCTGTGCATAATCTGGACTGGAGGTCAAAAGTGATTTAAGCTGATTCGCTACACGGAGGATATCCACTTCTAAGTTACTCACGTTCGCAGTTGTGTTCTTGATTGGAATTCTGGAATACTTACTTCGTATTCCTTGGTGAGGAACTTTGGAAAAGCTGCGATTAGTAACTCCGCATTAGTGGCACTGTCATCCGTAACTTCACCATTTTGATCGTGCACTGAGGGTACTGATTATGTCTTTCTGATGGGGTACTTAAGATACGACCGGAATCTCTTTAGATTTTCTGCCAGATTTTGAGACAGTTTCGATGTGAAAACTATTAAAATCTTTTCACTTTGTAGTTTGTGCTGAATTTCGAGCTTCTGTAAAACTTTAGCAATCTTGGGAGTTGTGCGTTCTTTTAAATTTGGCACGCTTTTTCCATTCCAATCTTTTCCTTCTGCAATCTTTTCCTTTACTGTATCTTTTAGTCTAGTATTTAGTACGCATATCGTTTCTGTAATTAACTGCCAAGTGATCTATCTGTTCCTGTATTTAACTCATATTCAAGATAAATATCTATACTTTTTCGCTGCAATCTTTTCTCCCTCACTTTTTCTGCCCTAGTATTCGGTCTATATATAATTATTTCATAGCTACATTTTCCGCAGCGGTGAATATAAAAAAAACGCCTCATTAGACTACTGTTTGTGGAGCCACTCTGTAGAAATTATGGACGTGTGGAGTGTCGATTTGTCCTGCTGGAATTGCCAAGTCCGTCAGAATGAACAATGGACATGAATGGATGCAGGTGATCAGACAGGATGCGTACTACATATTTACATTCGAAACTAGACGTCTTGGAGGCGTCTGCTGTTACCCTTGCTGCCAAATAGTCACTTTCTGCATCTACACATATACTTCGCTATCCACATTTTGGTGTGTGCCGGAGGGCAGGTTTTGTACCATTGTCACTGCACCCCTTTCCTGTTCCACTCGCGAGTGATGCGCGAGGACAGTTGCCAGTAAGACTCCGTGTGCGCTGAAATCTAATTTTATTTCCGTGATCTTTTAGTGAGATAATAGCTTATGCGTTTTAGTGAGATAATAGTTTATTATTTTTATGTTCCATTGATCATTGCATGATTAATCGTAATGATCTGGAACAAGTCATTTTACATTCATATTACACTTTCATATGTAAATATGGCTCCATGCCGACCATTTACAAGATTTTTTAATGGTAAATGTGTACTAATAGCACCTATCCACCCGATTTTCCGTATTAAGGAAACAAAAATTCTTCTACGGAACAGAAGGAGTTATCAAGGATAAACTTCTCCAATTTGTTATCGAATGTAACTTTGCTGTCTGACGTTTTATATCTTTGGGTAAGTGAAAAAAATTGTGTGACAGCATTGTGCACCTCTTTCAATGCTAAAGCGAACCTTAATGAAGAATAATTAATGTTATTTTTTGTTCTGATTTTCTAATTATGAACATCATCGTTCCTTTTGAAGTGTACGGGTTATTTACAATAAACTTCGTGAGGGAACAAATATACTGTGAAGCTGTAGTCACAATGCCTAACTACGTACAAGGAAGCAATGTATTAGTTGAATTTTAACAGTAAACCACACAGGGATGCACAAAAGCCATCTTGGAGTGTTTGTGACTACGGGTGGATGAGTGTATCCGTGACACTTTCGGGCTTACTAAACGTTCCTGTGACGAAATACACTATTCTTATTCGTATTTTCTCTGTTTCCTCTAACCATCCTTTCAGTTATCACGTCGGCTCTGTGATGTTACAAACTTTCTAGGATGATGGAGAAAGATAAATGTTTAAATTTGAGGTAAGGATACCTGTACCGGAAACGAACGAGTCGGAAGTTATAAGCGAAAACGGTTGTAATACCTTTGACAGTAGAATACATGTATTGGTACTGTTGTTGCATTGTCTGTAACATCACTATACTGCATCAAACTTTCAGAGCTGGTAGCAGGGACCAAAAGAAGGATAAAAGTCCAGTAAACACGGGCTCTGAAATGCATACCTGAGGAGGTATGAGCACTTGTTCATCTTCGCTACTGTGAAACACATCTCTATTGAACAGGTGCTCGTAGCTCTAAATGTGTGTATTTCAGAGCCCATGTTTACTAGGTATTTTTTCTTGTTTTGATCCATACTAAAGCCTCTGAAAGTTGCACACCACAGTCTTAGCAAAAACGGTACCAGTACATGTATTCCGCTTTCAGAGGTCTCAGAACGATTTTCGCTTGTAACTTTTGACTCTCGTTTCCGGTACAGGGACCCTTAACTCAAACGGTTACATTTATCCTTCTCCATCATCCTAGAAAGTTTGTAAAATCACAGAATCAGCCTATATGTACATACATTTACAGGCAGCAGCGCCTATAACGTTGACGCTGTACAGCGTCGTTAGATGACGTTTCCGGACATGAGTTCCTGCATAAAACTTTATTTACTAAATCCCCTCTTGTAATATGTTACATCGTTTCAAAGGACAGTGTTACGCTAGTGTACTAAATGTGCCCGTATTGTAAATATGAAAAACAATTTTTTTATTTTGCTTTTGCGCTACAAGTTATTCGGGATGATCAAGACAAATGAGATACTCGTATATACACTGAAGAACCAAATAGGTCGTGTAATAGGACTACGAGAAGCTGAATGTTCTCTATACGATACTGCAGGAAGGTTTTGCAGGTATGTAGCCACTGTACGTGATTGCTGGCAGGGACGGCCACGAGAATGTACGGTTGCAAGGAGGCCGGCGCCGGGCGGCCACGTTGCACTAGCGAGAGAGAAGACCATCGTGTTCGGCGTATGGTTCTGGCGCATCGTAACTGCATCTGCAGCAGCAATTAGAGCAGCAATTGGCACCACCGTGACAATGTACCGTTACAAACCGGTTACTTCAAGGACAGCTCTGAGCCAGACACCGTGTAGCGTGCATTCCACTGACACCAAACCGCAGCTCCAATGCTGTCAAGCGAGAGTTCATTGGAAGACAGGGTGGACGTCTGTTGTTTTTTCTGGTGAAAGCCGATTTTGGCTCGGTGCCAGAGATGACCGGCTGTTGGTTAAGAGGCTAGGTGAGGGCCTTCAACCAACCTGTCTGCATGCTAGATACACTGGGGTTATGATCCGGGTTGCGATTTCGCATGAAAGCAGGAGCACTCTCGTAGCTATCCCACGCACCCTGACTGCAAATCTGTTCGTCAGTTTGGTGATTCGACCTGTTGTACTGTCACTCGTGAACAGCATTCCAGGGAATGTTTTCGAACAGGATAACGTTCGCCCACATATCGCCGTTGCAACCCGACATACTTTACAGAGTTTCGAATGTTGCCTTGGCTTGCCCGATCACCAGATCTATCTCGAATCAATCACGTGTGGGACATCATCGGATGACAACTCCAGCATCATCCACAAAGAGCATTAACCGTCCTTGTATTGACCGACCAAGTGCAACAGGCATGGACTTAAGTCCCACAAACTGACATTCAGCACAATGCATGCACGTTTGCATGCTTGCATCCAACATTCTGTCGGTTACGCCGGTTATTAATGTATCAGCATTTCACGTTTTCAATGGTTTGCCAGTTTTTTCCGTCAGTGTTTTACACTCACCTGTAGTTCACAGATACGCATACGATACAACTCTCACATATCCGCAAGGAAAGGGGCCAGTGTGATCTGAGGAAGAACACCGTTTTCGACAAGCTGCTGAACCCACTCTGTGAGATATCGCAGCTAACAATGCCATACGACAATTACATTTTTTTGCATTGTCTTCATGACGTATTTTCCCGTACAGTCTGTTCCCTGATACATTTGCCCGTTTTCTTGTCTCTGGTAATAATTGTACTCCTACATACAGTTCTCCATCGCTCTTTGAGAGACTCAGTTTTCTGAATAATTTTCGTATTAAATGTTCATCACTCACTAACATAAGTGAAAACTGCAACACACCTGATCGTAAACTTCCTCTCCAGGAGCATCCGAAGCTGAGTACTGAAAACTCTATTTACGAGAGCTGTTCAATAACGAATGATCATAATTTTTTATGGTCATAATTTCTCGCGCTAAAATGTAATTTTATGATATTCTGTTAGATTAATTTGGAACAAACACGCCGTAGTAGTTTCACTGTTGGGACTCCTGGTTCCCGCCTATGAGAGGCAGGCAAGGTCAGACGTGTTCAGTATCGCCTACCGCAGCAATGGAGGTAACGTGGGAAGAACAACTTGCGGCTTTGAAATTCTGCTTTCATCTCAACAAATCTTCAGCTGTGGCCTATACAATGTTACAGGAGGCCTATGGAGAGTCTGTTCTTCCCTACAGCACAGCTCTAACGTGGTTTAAAATGTTTAAAGAGGGGAGGCAATCAATTTCAAAGGAAGGTGGACCCGGTGCTCCACTTACTGCTCTTACGGAAGAAAACATCAACACTCATGCTGTCATTGTGAGAGAGGATCGACGAATTACTTTAAGATCACTTTCTGAAGTACTGAACATTTCATTGGGTTCCACTCACACGTTGGTGACAGAAAAATTACATATGACACGTGTTTTTGCGCGATGGGTTCCAAGAGTGTTGATTCCTGAACAAAAGGACTTTCGCGTGCAGGTCTCATGCAGTTAAAGTTGAGGTTAGAGGAAGATCCGGAGTTTTTCTTACATGTAATCACTGCTGATGAGACTTGGCTACATCATTTTGATCCTGAGAGCAAACAGCAAAGCTCAGCGAGGAAATCTCCATCACCAACCCCCAAAAAGCAAAAGTGGTTGCTTCTGCTGGGAAGTTATGGTCATCTCATTCTTTGATATTCATGGAATGGTTTATCAGCATGTTGTACCTGCACACACATCAGTAACTGGACAATACTTCAGGGATGTCCTGAAAACATTGCAAGTCCATATCAGGTGCAAGACAAGGTTTCATTAAGCAGGCTGGATGCTGCACCACGATAATTGCGAGGCCGCATATTGCCAGTGTTGTTGCTGAACATCTTGCAAAAATCAGCGTGCAGTGTATTCCTCACCCTCCCTATAGCTCCATGTGACTTTTTCTATTCCATAACATGAAGAAACGCCTTCATGGGAGGCATTATCAATCATAAGAAGCAGTGGTGAAGGCTGCGGAGGCGATTTTGAAGGACCTCTCAAAAATGTTTTCCAGCATGTATCAGAAGACTGGCAGAAACGCTGGGACAAGTGCATCGCATTCATGGGAGACTACGTTGACAAGGGCCATCAAAATTGTGAGGACGAGTGAAGGTATGTTGCCAAAAAAATTATTATCAGTCTTTACTGAACAGCCCTCGTTGTTTACAAAAAACACTGTAGGCCATTTTTAATGTTCTGTTTATTTATTTTCGCAACCATCTAATCGTTGGCTTCAACTACCTTACAGACTAACAAATTCATCTGTTCTGTGACTTCATTGTTAATCTGAACGGTTTTCTTTTCGATAAATTGATTGTACATAATTTCAGTTTTATTACAACTGATTTTCATGTCATTTGTAGTACCTGTTGTATGAATTTATCTGCATTTGAAGCAAATACCTCCTTCGTCAAAAAAGTTCCAGGACAGGCTTTTTAATTTTTTTTCTCAGTGTGCAGTACGAAGAAGGTGTGCGTGTGTCTTTGAAATAACCTTGGTCATGTTCCGCCCAAATTCGCTAGATGGCAGGGTTGTTTGGTTTGTTTTGGGGGAGGAGATCAGACAGCGAGGTCATCGGTCCCATCAGATTAGGAAAGGACGAAGAAGGAAGTCAGCCGTGCCCTTTCGAGGGAACCATCCCGGCATTTGCCTGGAGCGGAAAACCTAAATCAGGATGGCCGGACATAGGATTGAACCGTCGTCCTCCCGAGTGCGAGTCCAGTGTGCTAGCCACTGCGCCACCTCGCTCGGTGGCAGGGTTGTGGTTAGCAACACACTGTTTCGAGTTCTTGGCACGTTAGTTACTGTGACGTAATGGATGCTGATTGTGAGCAAAGAGTAAACATTAAGTTCTGCGTTAAGGTCGGGAGTACGCCTAGTGAAACTTGGACAATGATTAAGCAAGCATATGCAGGCGAGGCACTTTCAGGAAGTCATGTTTTCGAGTGGCACAAAAGGTTTCGTGAAGGCTGAGGTTCAGTGTAAGATGATCCCGAAGCTGATCGCGCGTAAACAGCACATACCGATGCCAACGTGGAGCGTGTAAGACGTTTACTGCAAGTGGACCGCTCTGTAACTGTGCGCGCGATACCAATAGAACTTAATTTGAATCGTGATGTGTGTCATAAGATTTTAAGCCAAGATTTAGAGAAACATAAAATTAATGCGAAATCCTCGCCACACACGGTAACAAACGAACAGAAAGAGGAAATACGTAAAATTTCTGCTGAACTACTTCATAGAACCGGACGTGATCCTATATTTCTGTCAAAGATTATTGTTGGGGATGAAAGTTAGTGCTACCAGTAAGACCCTTAAACGAAGCGTCAAAGTACTGAATGGTGGAGTCTTGGATCACCAGCCTCGAAAAAAGTCAAACGATTACCTTCTAGAACAAAGACAATGTTGAACGCATTCTTTGATGGTAAAAGATTAGTGCACCACGATTATGTTTCTCCATTCAAACAGTGAACCAAACTCATTTCATTGAAGTCTTGAAACGTTTGCGACAAGCAGTTCGACATCGCCGACCTAATTTGTGGCCTTCCCAGGGCTGGTTCTTACCGTCTGACAACGAAGGACCCCATACTGCTTTATCTGTTACCTAGTATGTGACCAGACATTCTGTTATTGCCATCCCACATCCTCCATATTCACCTGACATCCCGCCGCTCGATTTCTTCTTGTTTCTGGTATTGAAAGAGCAACTGAGAGGAAAGCGTCATGAAGATATCGCAGACATCCAACAGTCTGTGACAAACGAGCTTACAAGAATCGCACTTGACAATTTCCGTGCTTGCTTCCAAGACCTCCAGAAACGTTCAGCTGTGTATAGATAGCCAAGGGAACTACTTTGACAGCAGTTAGGATCATTACTTGGTAAGTGCATTTTTTCTGCTTTTTTAAAAAAACCTGTCCTGGAAGTTTTCTGAAAAGAGATAGTAGCGGAGAAAGTTGTAGCTTGGTACACTTTTCAGACTTTCTCCTCCTGCCGGCCTGTCATAGAAGTGTAATATATTTTCTTATTCCATTTCAGAACGATAGCATTCACTTTATGTGCGCTGCAGTCTTTTTCTGAAATTACAAAAAATGCTCTGGGAAAGTAAGAATTTTCCCAATATGAAAAAACTATTACAGGGTACAACATCGTCATGCACCTAAGATCAAATAAACTTGAAAGCGTTGCTATCTAGAAAATCTTGTGAGTAGTGTATTTACTAATCTGTTACGTTATTACTGTACTACACACCAATAATCAATAAGCGAAATCAAATTAAAAAGAAGTATTATCAAAAACCAGTTACAAGTTAAAAATATTTTGAAACAAAATTTCTGTTTTGAAGACAGGGAAAATTGTAAAATATATTAAACAACGTCAGTTCATTTGCAAATACTGCATGTTCCATGGTAGCAGACTTTTCGTTTCAAGGTACAGGATGGTGCATGACTAACGAATTATCGCTTAACCGTCCACATGTTACGTAACTAGTTTTCAAGATACACAGAATTTTGCTGAGCTTAAAACTCAGTAACTGAAGAATCAAGAATATCCTTCATATAGCTTTAATACGTATGTGTGGAACTCATAGTATTTACAAACGGTACACTCGAGACAACATCTCTCACAACAACAGAAACAGCTGAAAATGCCAGACATTGCTTATGGCAGTCTCTAATGAACGTTTCTTCATGTGATACTAAAATTATTTATTACACTGAAGCAGCGAGAAGGAAACATCATGTGTACGCTATCCTCCAGGTACAGCACACGTCACTTCAATGTCGCCAGCAAATCTAAAGTGTTTCAGTTATGTGCCATTAATCCATACGTATAAACTCTTCCCCCATCCCAGATTTTTTAAAGAACCAAACTCCCATCTATAAGACAGATTCTAATGTCTGATTACTTTTCAAATGAGTTACTGTGTTAAATTTCGACGTGTAGCATATAAAATCTTTATGGATAAAGACGTAGAACACTAATTATATTGATTCTATTAGTTTCGGATTATTCACCCATACACTAACGATATAATTTAAAAAAAGGTTTGAAACTAT
Source organism: Schistocerca piceifrons (assembly GCF_021461385.2). NCBI lineage: Eukaryota > Metazoa > Arthropoda > Insecta > Orthoptera > Acrididae > Schistocerca > Schistocerca piceifrons. The sequence continues at coordinate 377,129,051 of NC_060138.1, forward strand.
AATTAAAGTTGTTGGAAGTCGGTAACTGCTCCCATTATCAAACAGTGGATGAGTATAGTCTGGTAATTTGTGCTCGCTGTAAGACAAGGTAGGTTTTGTAACACCTCAATTTTTATGACGTCATTCCCCCCGAACCATCTGTTGTACAATGATAATTTTGCAGTTACATACACTATTGTAAGTGATTGATGTCTAAAACGTGTCATGGATAGAGTTAGGAGTAAAGAGTTAATATATTAGAACGTCGTACTTAATACTGAAGTTTTATTGTATGAACAGCGAAAAATAGTAAGCGATAATCTTTTTTACATTTTCTTATCTTGTTTGTGATTTGAGGGAGGGGGCGGGCGGAGGGATTTCGGTGAAAAAATTTTCGGAAAGGTTTGAAATGACGTGTGAAGTTTGTTGGAAGATAGTAAGTGCGTTCATTCTCAAATACTGGATGAGTATGGTCTGGGTATTTGAGCGCCGTGAGTTAAGCTGCCTCCAGACATATATAGTCCCAAACTTTAATAATTGTCTCATTCCTTTAACGTAACAGTAGCTTGTTACACCATTTTAATTTTTTTAAATTCGTTCAATAATTATGTGAAATACTTTTTGTTGCCTCTCGAAGGCGATAGATACTGCAACCTGGACAAGTATATCGTTTTAACAGTTTAGTAACGGCGCATCATTCTGTGTTTCAACACAACAATTGTTTTCGCATTTTTTGAACTCCAACCAGAGAACAACAAAATAATTAGTCAACTGTTATGTTTACAAGAAGGTCACATCGAACTCAAGATTACGATTTCTGATGCAGTAACTACTGTAAATAATTTTACTTGCCCCTACGTGTTTTTTGATTGCCAGAAAGCATTTTTCGTCGAGAACTTTGCGAAATGCATAAATATGAAGAAACATAAGGTGTAGATACGTATGTGCCTAAGATCTGAATAATGTCCGCTACCGGCTGCTTGCTGGTTTCAGAACTGATGCCACTGAATTACTTAATCAATTCATGTTGTGAAAGTAGTTGTTTTCTAGAAACAGTTTTTAGATCGTTTTCACAGATGAAGCAGAAGTACTACGCGGATCAAAACATTACTTCAAGGTGATTCTGTAGAATTCAGCAAGTGTAATATGACCAGTGAACACTGTGAGACACATTATATGCAGATCAGAAGTTCCATAAATATGTGACCTTTGCCGTGATTCGCATTCCACAGAAATTGACGTAAGACGTTAGAAACCATTAAGCAATCACTGGTGAAAGTTAGTTATCCTAACGTTGGTTGTCCGTTTTTATAATTAGTAACGATACAATATTATTAATATGTCATTAAAAATAGTACGAAAATTAATAGACAGATGTGAAGATGATGTGAGTATAATAATTGTGGTTTACAGATTCGTTCATATATGACCATAAGAAAGAAAGTCAGGAACATAATCTTTACAAAGCAGAAATATTTTTTGTTGAAAATTCCGAAACATGAACCACGAGACACATTCCTAATGTCTGCATACGCTACGAGATGTGCGTCACTCACATAAACATTCCAAGAAAAAGTCCGTTTATTCATTTTTCTCATTTGCCGAAGATTTACCTTCACTGTGACCTATTTACAGAATCATAGCATATGGTTCTTTGTTTTTTTCTCCTTCTCCTATCTTATTCAAAATCTTCCCTTGATTTTAATGTATTATTTAATCTCTCACTATGCGTTATTATCAAGAGCGTGTAACTACATCTAGTTTTCAGCCTCCTTTATATAGTTTCCTTGTTGATGTTAGCATTTAGGCAGAGTTAATAATTACTTTTTTTGGTTAATCTGTAACAGATTTTCGCCCACTTTCCTCATTTTTCGGGATTTTAAGATGGCTTTATCGCGTTCAATAAAATTTTTATCGCCATCGGTGGAATTCGACAGCAATTTCAGCACTCAGCTTTTACGCAGTTTTGGTCCTGAGTACAACCATTAACTTCGACAGTATCAAATATTTTGCCAAGTTATGACTCGATATTAGATTGTAATATCTGCAAAGGCGCTTCAGAATAGTTTCATTAAGGTAAATTTGCCTAAACAGATCATGAAATAGCTTGGACATCATACCCGTGTAGTCGTCTGGAACAAATGTTGTCCTTTCTTAAATTTACTGCGACTGTAGTGGTTAACGTCCCATCCAGAGCGCAGTTACGTTGCTTTCGTAAAGTACTGGATTCGTCGGTACATGCGACGTTTGCTCTTCCTTTTCTGAAATTAATGTGGTGTTCACATAGAGGAATATGTCACTGGTAGCCCAGGTCCATATGTACAGTCGTTCATATGTATCACTTTTTTAAAGCAGCTTTTTCAGTACACATAATCTGCCTACATCTTGGTCTAATAGTCAGTTTGCTCTTACCTTGCAGATGCCAAGTAACTGTAAAGAATTATATTAACTTCTTCGTCAATTGAGGGAGCAGTAACTACCTACTTCACTTCAGTTACATTAATTCAGCCTTAAGTATTAATATCTCATTCGGCGTTTCCTTTTAATTCTTTAATCGAATGTTCTCATCCGACACTAGATGAAAATGGCTCAATTTCATAACATTGAGTTACGTCTAATTACATATCATAAATCAGAATTCTCTTAAAACTGACCAAGTCATCTAACGATATAATTGCATCGTAAGTGTAAGGTGATAACTGGAATTTTAGAGTTCATGATTGTGAAAAGCTATTATCTTACGGCTTATGAAGGAGGACAGCATATAACTACGCATTTCTCGTGGTAATGAAGATGAGGTTCTATCATCCATTGACGAGCTAAGGCATTTGATTACTGTTGCAAAAGACAGAGTCAAAGAAAAACATACAATAGAACAACTAATGCGCAATTACTGTAATCAGATTGACAGGTAACCCTTTCTCCGTGTATAAATTATTTGTTTTTCGACTACTTTGGCATTCGCAGAATTCCAAGTTAGTTTTGTCACCACTTACGTATAGTTTAGCGCCATGTTTTGAGTGTAGATCCACTCATCTCTAACTGATACGCTATTATGCTTGCTATTTTTCCTAGTAAATAGCCAAAATGTACAGAATGTCAACGGTATTTATCACTACTATATACACACACACATCAGAAAAAGTTTTGTATCACCTCAGTTCCGAGAGTTCCGGAACCTTTATAGAAAATTGTAATATAGGTCAACATAAATATCATTTCCGCCCTTTTTATTGCTTATGAAAACCACACACTGAATGTTGTACCACCATACAGCGAGGCCTTCAGAGGTGGTGGTCCAGACTTCTGTACACATCAGTACCTCTAATACCCAGTAGCACGTCCTCTTGCATTGATGCATGCCTGTACTCGTCGTGGCATACTGTCCATAAGTTTATCAAGGCACTGTTGGTCCAGATTGTCCCACTCCTCAACGGCGATTCTGCGCAGATTCCTCAGAGTGGTTGGTTGGTAACGTCGCCTACAAAAAGCCGTTTTCAGTCTATCCCAGGCATGTTAGATAGGGTTTATGTGTGGAGAACATGCTGGCCACTCTAGTCGAGCGATGTCGTTATCCTGAAGGAAGTCATTCACAAGATGTGCACGATGGGGGCGCGAACTGTCGTCCATGAAGATGCATGCCTCGCCAATATGCTGCCGATATGGTTGCACTATCGGTCGGAGGATGACATTCACGTATCGTACAGCCGTTACGGCGCCTTCCATGGCCACCAGCGGTGTACGTCGGCCCCACATAATCCCACCCCAAGACAGCAGGGAACCTCCACCTTGCTGCACTCGCTGGACAGTGTGTCGTCTCCGACGATTGTCTGATTGAAGGCATGTGCTACATTCATCGGCGAAGAGAACGTGATGCCAATCCTGAGCGGTCCATTCGGCATGTTGTTGGGTCCATCTGTACCGCGCTGCATGGTGTCGTGGTTGCAAAATGGTTAAAATGGCTCTGAGCACTATGGGACTTAACTTCTGAGGTCATCAGTCCCCTAGAACTTAGAACTACTTAAACCTAATTAACCGAAGGACATCACACACATCCATGCTCGAGGCAGGATTCGAACCTGTAACCGTAGCGGTCGCGCGGTTCCAGACTGTAGCGCCTAGAACCTCTCGGCCACCCCGGCCGGCGTGGTTGTAAAGATGGACCTCGCCATGGACGTCGGGAGTGAAGTTGCGCATCATGCAATCTATTGCGCACAGCTTTAATCGTAACACGACGTCCTGTGGCTGCACGAAAGGCGTTATTCCACATGGTGGCGTTGCTGTCAGGGCTCCTCCGAGCCATAATACGTACGTAGAGGTCATCCACTACAGTAGTAGCCCTAGGGCTGCCTGAGCGAGGCTTGTCATCGACGCTTCCAGTCTCTCTCTCTCTCTGTATCTCCTCCATGTCCGAACAACATCGCTTTGGTTTACTCCGTTTCGCCTGGACACTTCCCTTGTTGGGAGCCCTTCCTGGCACAAAGTAACAATGCGGACGCGATCGAACAGCGTTATTGACCGTCTAGCCATGGGTGAACTGCAGACGACACAAGCCGTGTACCTCCTTCCTGGTGGGATGACTGGAACTGATCGACTGTCTGACCCCCTCCGTCCAAATAGGCGCTGTTCATGCATGGTTGTTTACATCTGTGGGCGGGTTCAACGTCTATCTTCAGGAGTTCTGGGAACCAGGGTGATGCAAAACTTTTTTGATGTGTGTATTTCAGGAAGTTTATTTACAGTCAGAAACTTAGGGTTCCTTACGAAAGATTAGCTACTGTATTTATAGGTTACGGACAAATATGAACACGTTAGCAGGTATGGATGTTGCGCGTCTTTCGAAAACTTTTATTTCCCAATTTCGCATGAATCCTGACGACCAATAAATACCTACAATCTTTAGGAGCATCCAAAACAGGTGATACATTTAATACACATTTTGAATTGTTTTATTTTCTTGAGACCATCTGAGACGCAGATAATTTGGCACCAGAAGATTCAGTACATATGAGGGGAATTCAAAAACTAAGTCACACATTATTATTGCAAACCAAGTAACTTTTACTGAATGCTGCGCTACACTTCAAAGTGACACCTGTAAGGTACACTGTTTTCCAAAATATTCACCTAGTCTCTGCAAACAACGGTCGGAGCCTTCCACTAATAGTTCAGGCATTCGGAGATAGAAATCCGTTCCTTGGCCACGGAACCAATCGAGAACAGCTATGTAAACGTCCTCATAGTTCGGAATACTGTTTCTCCCCCAGATGTTCTTTCAGTCTGCCGAAACGTCGCATGACGCCAGATTTGGATTTCCCATTCAGCGTCACCTGGTCAAATTGTTGACACCACTTCACGACGGCTGGGGCGACATTACGTTTGGTTCACATACGGCCAGAATTTTACGGTGAGTCTGTGCGCAGCTTAGAAATTTTGCCCACAAGAATCGTACTGTATCGCCTAATTCAACTTTGGTGGACGTTTTATGTTGCCGCTCTGTTTCATCTCACACTGTGATGCACCTGTTGCCCGTACCGTAGTAGAACTGTGTTAACAGGAAACCTGGATCACGTGGTGTATCCCGACAATGGGCCATTCTTGTTATGCAATGATCTTAGCATGGAACTAAATGTGTAACTTACTTTCTGAAAGACCTGCATTCATTGTCCACAGAACGAGGACTAACAAGTACACAGATATTTACCATTCTGAAAGAAGGAAGGGAGATTGGTTTCAACGTCCTGTCGACATTGAGGTAATTAGAGACGGAGCGCCGCGCGGAGTGGCCGCGCGGTCTCAGGCGCTATGTCACGGATTGCGCGGAGGTTCGAGTCCTCCCTCGGGCATGGGTGTGTGTGTCGTTCTTAACATGAGTTAGTTTAAGTTAGTATAAGTAGTGTGTAAGTCTAGGGACCGGTGAGCTCAGCAGTTTGGTCCCTTAGGAATTCATGGTTCAAATGGATCTGAGGATTATGGGACTTGACTTCTGAGGTCATCAGTCCCCTAGAACTTAGAACTACTTAAACCTAACTAATCTAAGGTCATCACACACATTCATGCCAGAGGCAGGATTCGAACCTGCGACCGTAGCGGGCACGCGGTTCCAGACTGAAGCGCCTAGAACCTTATGAGTTCACACACACATTTAGAGACGGAGCGGTACTTGGATTGCGTCAACAATGTGGAAGAAAATCGGTCGTGCCCTTTCACAGCAACCATCTCGACATTTGCCTGGAGCGATTTAGGGAAATCACGGGGAACCTAAATTTGGATCGCCAGACCTGAGTATGAACCGTTGTCCTCGCGAATTCGAGTCCAGTGTGCTAACCACTGCGCCACATCGCTCGGTTTTACCGTTCTATATTTACCTGAAACTATAACTTAGAGAACGGCGATATGCCAGAAAAGCCGGCCGGAGTGGCCGAGCGGTTCTAGGCGCTACAGTCTGGAACCGCGCGACCGCTACGGTCGCAGGTTCGAATCCTGCCTCGGGCATGGATGTGTGTGATGTCCTTAGGTTAGTTAGGTTTAAGTAGTTCTAAGTTCTAGGGGACTGATGACCTCAGAAGTTAAGTCCCATAGTGCTCAGAGCCATTTGAACCATTTGATACTGCCAGAAAATCCTGTAGAGAATAAAAAGAACACCCAGGAAGCAATTTTTTGTTTTTGTTTAGCATAAAGACTATTGAAACTATAAGCCGGTGAAAACCGCGTATCTTTCTGTATAATTCTGAAGCAAGAATGCAAATCGCTATACTTTTCACTGTTTGAATACTGCAGTTCCTTCTCAACGCGATGGTCTTATAAATCGCAACACAGAGTGTATGTATCAGGACGGCAGTATAAAGTTTGCTAGACGGTTGAACAGCAGCCAACGCAAAAGTTCGGAAAGCCTTTCGCTGGGCTACGCAAGGAATGGCCGCAGCTGATTTCCTTCCCCAATTCAAGCTTCCGCACAACTTCCAGTTACACCATCGTCAACGGTTTTAACAAATTCAGATTATCTGATAATAAACAACTGTGATTCCGTTGTAAACTGTCTTAGTTTAATTATTATTACAGTTAATCGTACACCTAGGATCTATGACGAAAAATTCTAACCTCTTCCCATTTTTTGGATCTCAACATCTCATTCACTGCTGTTGGGTGCTGACTCAGCTTTTTCAGACTTTTTCAGTTAAAATGGCATATTTGATATTATTCTGGAAACGGTCGTGGACGAATAAGCAACTAAGTAACCCATAATCTTCCATTTTTCCCTTTCGTTTATTGCAGCAGAACTTACGATCTGCAGGTCTCGTTTTATGAAACGGGCCCTACCTCTTACTTTCTTGTAACTATCAGTACCAACGAGAGTACGCCAACGGGGAAAAGTCATCTAACGCTTAGTTAAATTTGAGTGTAATTTCGGGAAATATCGCAACCTTCAATGAAATAAGTAGAGAAAGTAAACACAAATACAGATTAACGTTACTCGAAAAAGCTCTTCTCTTGCACCAACTAACTTTACTACTTCTCATGTGATACGTGTGCCTCTGGTGCATGCTTGAGTAATTGGAGCATTCCAGTAATTCTCGTTTCTGATTGAGCAGGGTATTTACACAATGAAGACTTTTTCGGCAGGTTGTCTTAATCGCTATTGAATCTTTCTTTGGACCGTCGCGGTCCATGAAATTCTTTCGATCCTAACGTTTCGTCCAGAACTGCATTGCGTATCATCAAAAGTGCACCTTATTCCTTTGACTCTTGGTGACTGGCGAGTCGGACGTCAGAAAGTGACATAAAAACCGACAAAAGGGGGTGTCATCGACAGAGGTAATTCATATTAAAGATACAAGTTAACTATCGAACTGTCTTCTATCATAGATAAACTTGTCTATCGGTTCTGTAGAGCTACTGTCCATACAGCATTAAGTTTCATTGCTTCTTTTTTATGTTAAAACTGTTCCCACGTTTACATATTTCGAAGGCTTCTCTATGTAGCACGCGCAATACAGAGGTTGGACAAAATTTTGGAAATACAGCAAGAAATGAATATATGCAGATGCTACCAAAGCCTGCAGACTGCACTGTTGTGTTTGACTACGAAGGGCACCTTTACAATGACTTCAGTACATTTGAAAGCTTCAACCGTGGCCAGAATAGAGTTATGAGTAGTTTCTATTCTACTAGATAAAGACAAGAAGTCTTTAAACTTGTTACAAAAAAACCCGAAAAGTTACCGACGGGTTTACTTCAAATTTTTAGACGATGATCTACTAAAGACTTGTATGGATACAGACTATGTATTTTCAATATACACAAACATAAATAATTATAAAGGGGGAACATTGTTACCAGAACTCTCGAAAAGATCATGACCGATTTACTTCACAAATGAAAATGTGCAGTTTAGTTTCTTTTTCGTAGTTAGTTTTAACTACGATAGCAGGGCATTTAAATTTCTCTCATACCCTGTATACCAATGATGCCAACCAATTTACTCACTCAGTTTAAGCGACCTCACTTCCCAATCAAGCTTTTGTTTGCGATAGCGATAAGCAGGGCTCAAGGTCAGAGAGAGACGGGAAGAGGGCACGGACAGAGGGGAGGAGGAAACGGACGAAGAGAGGGGAAAGCGAGCGAGGGAGGAGAAGGAGATCTAGAAGGGATAAAGGAGCTATACAGAGAGAGGGTGAGGAGAAGGACACGGGCAAAGAGAGCGGGAGGTGGAGATGGACAGAGAGAGGAGAGAAAGGATATATTTTCCACTGAGCAATATTTTTTTCCTGTGTCAATAAACGTTTGCCCTAAATTTAGAAGACATTTTCCCTCTGTACTGCTAAATGATCTCAAGTCCTTAGCACAAATCTCCATACAGATGTCGGCCACCAAGTCTTTGTCCACTTTCAAAGTATTAAGTGAATAAGGAAGCTGTTGGTCAAATTTTACAAATATGGCGTAATATACTCGAGGTTCCCAAAAGAGTGATTAGTAACTTCTTACATAATTTGCATTGAGAGACATCTACCGATTTATTCGAAGCTGCTTCATAAAGGCACGAAAACTTTTCCCATGTTGGAATATCGTGACTAGTATTTACTCCCTAATTCTTAACTTCTCTTCAGCCTACCTTAACTCTGGCTTGTTCATTTTGCTACTCCCACCGTTACGGTAACTGAGCTACAGTGAAACTACTTCCGCAAACATATACCTGGCTACTTAGTAGTCGCGATAGACTGATGGCGCAACCTGTTGTCAGGTGCATCAGGCTGAACGGATCCCGTGAAACTTGCCAGGTTTGAGGAAACCGATGCTGACCTGCTTAACCACTATACCTCAGTACACATGTTCTTACGGCTTTCCGTTGCGACACGTTGAGCTGCTTTGATGGTGATCGTAACAGACGATCAATGAAGGCGAGTGTGACGAAAAATGAGAGGACGACAGCCGGAAACGCAATTCAGAACTGAATGTCGAACTCGCGAACCCTGTCAACACCAAAACAATATGAAGGGAGCTCCAGAAGCAGGGAATTGCAGGGCGAGCTGGAATTTCAAAACAATTTATCAGTGATGAAAGGGCCCGTAACAGGAAACCGTGGTGCCGAAGCTATAAAATCTGGACTGTGGAACAATGGAAGAAGGTCATTTGGTCGGATGACTTGTTGCACAGTGTGTCCAACTTTTGGCTGAGTTTACGTCCCAAGAGTGTAAAACGGTGGGTTTCAGTGATAATTTGGACAGCTATATCGTGGTGTTTATGAGCCCCATGGGTACTCCGAAGGTCGCATTATTGTCAGGGTTAATGGGACCATTTTGGTTGATCAGGTCTATCTCATGGTGCAGTGTCTGTTCTCAATGGTGATGCTGTGCTCCAAGACCATTTTCACATAACACACATCGTCCAGGACTGGGTTTGCGAGCATCAGATGAATTGTCGCACCTGCCATGGCCACCACAGTCGCCGAATCTCAGTGTTATTGAGCCTTTGTGGTCTCCTTTGGAGGGAACGATGCATCAGCACGATCCACCTCCATCATCATTGCCTGCATGCACTTTCCACTATTTTACAGGGAGGTGACGCATAGTATTCCCTTGATAGGTATACGGGATCTGTTTTTATTCTTTTCGAGACGACTGGAAGCTACTTTGAATGCCAATGGTTTTCCTACAGCGTGTAAGGCATGCTAATGTGTTGCGTTCTTGATGTTTCATTGTTTTTGTCCACCTCTGTGATCCACCATTGTGGACAAATAGAATCTTGTGTACCCCACATTCCATCTGAGGAGGACGTTTATTCTTTGCAGATCGGAGGCGAGACACATTTTTTTGAGTAATTTAATATGACATTTTAGATGTTTCTCGCATCCTCGTTTCCAAAACCTGCTAGCTACCCAATCCTCCGCCTGCAAATTCCTCTGTGACATAGCTCTTCTTACTCACTCTTCCCTTGTTTTCGGGCGTCCTCTTCTTATTGTAGTACATGGACTCCATTCCATCTATCCTCACGCAAACGGCATATGTGTCATTACAATCTCAATCATTTCACTTCAGCCGGCCGCTGTGGTCGAGCGGTTCTAGGCGCTTCAGTCCGGAACCACGCTGCTGCCATGGTCGCAGGTTCGAATCCTGCCTCGAGCATGGATGTGTGTGATGTCCTTAGCTTAGTTAGGTTTAAGTAGTTCTAAGTCTAGGGGACTGATACCTGAGATGTTTCCTATAGTGTCCTATGAAGTCCTATAGTGCTTAGAGCCATTGGCACCATTCATTTTACTTCAATTGTATCCATTACAGTGGTGCCCAGGTTCAATCTGTCACATATGTCTTCATTTTTAATTTTATTCCGTAGTGCAGAACACCTACAGTCCCGTCTCCATTCAAAATAAGTTGCTCTTTATTCTTTCAGTTCTTTCCTATGTTTCCGTTCCATACTTTGCTACACTGTCTACAACAGTTTTAAATACCCTAATCTTCATTTCAGATTTAATATGCGTGCTCCATAAAACTCTATTTACGTTTTTGGTTGTTTGTCTACCTTGACCAGTGGGGGTTCTACATTTCGCTTTTACTAGATACAAATTTGTTAATAATGATTCCCAAATATTAATAAGAATCCATACACCTTAGTATACCAAAATTTAGCGTTACGTATTGAACCACTCCTCCAGTAAACAAATAAGCTGTTTTCTCTAAATTGATGTTAAATCCCATTTCAGATATTATCTGTGCAACTTTCTAGCCATGTGGTTTATGTCATTCTCATCCTCTGCAAAAATGACTTTGTCAATAAAAATTGCAAAGCGAATAGCTAGCAATAATTTACAGATACATCCATACTACAACATGAACATTTCCATAACCGTGAGACAGACTTCAAGTATGTTTTAAATAAAGTAGGCAGTATTACACATCCTTATCGTAACTCTTTGGTCACTGGAGCCTCTCCTGGTACACTTGTGCGTACTTTAATTCTACAAGTCGTACCACTATATAAAACCTTAACATCTTGAACATATAAACAACTCACACCACTTTCTAACATGGCAGTCCACAATTTACAGAGAGGAATGCTATCATAGATCAATGAAAACCATAAGGGTCACTAAATCCCTGACCAGTCTTTTTACAACGAGCTGATTTAGGTAAAACATACTGTCTGTGCATGATCTTCCTGGACAGAACCCACTTTGTTCTTCTTCGCCCATAGTCTCTGATCTGATTCCCTCCTTTATAATTTTCCCATACATCTAGAGATTGTATTTCTTACACTCATTCCTCTGTACTTTGAACATCTTCTCCTGTAACCATTTTTATGTGTGATTGATATGTACGATGTTTTCAATTCCTCTGGTAGTTGTTCTGTTCTTAGGAAATAACTGAAAGCATAGGACATTAATTTCAGAAGTTTATCTGGTTCCTATCTTCATAGTCACAAGCACTCTTTTGACTTCTACGGGCATAGATTTCGTCGTCTTCCTAAGATGCATCCGAGAAAAGCAACTCACCGTCATTTTTTACAATGAATTTTGGGCGGTTTCCAGTAAACAAATTCTCTTAAGGTTTCCTCTATTCTTCCAATGATATTAAGGTAACTGGAATCCTGTTACATCGCAGAGATTTCAGAGATCTCCCTCCTTCATTGCTTCGCCGCCTCCAATATACTGATCAATGTTTCTACGACTTTTATCCAACACATCATTCTTTGCATTCCTGACTACTTTCTTCACGTCTGCTCTATATTTTACAGTCATTCGTATTTTCTTTGTTCTTTGACATGAAACATATATTGTATGCTCTCTTCTTTTCCTGTACCAGTTTCTGCATCTTCTCGTTCCACCATTAATTTCGCTATTGAATTCGTGAGTTGCCCCACAACATTTCTGAAGCTTCTTTAGCTGCTCCCCAATCCATCGAACAATATTTTATCCCCAAAAGAGTACGTTACATTACTCAATGTCACATTCAGTCCAAGGCTATACAGAAGTACTGTTGACGCATTCTCCAAACTTTTAAGGCTGTATTTCACTTCGCGTATCTCTTCGTCATCGCTTCCTGCTGATTTATAAAAGATCTTACTATTGAGGAAAATATTTTATTTTTCATAATTCAATGGTCAGTACAACATTCTGCACTTCTATACACACTTTCGACATACGTTTTAAAAAGAATTTCTGTCTACTTTTAATGCAGTCATTTATAGATTGTCTATGGAGCTTAGCCTGCGTCCATATAAATTTATTTATATCTTTATGTTTAAAATAACCCTTTTCAATATTAATGAATGTTGCTAACATATGTCTATGAGTCATAAATCATTATCCTTCACATCCTTTTCTACACATGGTCCCAAAACTACATAACTGAGGTCATATAACTGGAACATGTTACCTGTCTGATCGCTACGTTTCTAATAAAAGGGAGAGAAACTGCGTTCGTTCTTTGTCATTTCTGTTCTTCTGCCTACTGTTATTGGGTCGCCAAACTCTGTTTACTTCTTTTCGTGAATAGACATTTTTTTTTAGAAGCTTACATTATGTGTTCTAATTTGGGGTGTAGGTGTCCCGATGTGCAAGTTCTTTTGGCTCTGTTGAGAAGACTTTTAAAGGGGGCCCTTTTAATGCTGTGGATGATGGATGTCTTTCTTATGTATGCACGCACACGTGACTTTTCGAAAAACATTATATTCCAACCTTCCATCGAACTGTCTCATAACCAAAACAACCAAGTAGCACATCACTTCGTTATTTTCCATTTCCAAGGAAAATTACAGTTTCTAATTTGTACTATTTACAAAATGTGTAGCAGAACGGTGGCCTGCAGCGTTCCCCCGTCTGTCCCTCTTAAGGAGAAAAGAGGGAAGGCTGAATTTAACCGCTTGGATACTTGGCGCCTTTGCAGACGAAGCGCTAAACCAGCTGGATAAGGAATCGGCTCTGACCTCTTGAAGAAATCAGTTAGGCAGCCTTCTCAAGCCTTTTTCGTGAAAAACAGTACGCATGACCGGACACAGATTCTTAAGCCGCTCCTCCTGGATGCTAGCCTAGCGCTTTGACGTTAGTGGCGCGGTTATGATTTTACTGGAGCAGCTCTCCACGCTACACATCCGAAACCTTAATTAAAGTTCGCTAAGGATTCACATAGCTGAATGTTTCAGTTCGTACTGAAATAAGCCGCAACTAGTACAAGGTAAAAAATAGCTTCAAAATCAATATTTTACTAATGTTAATTAGGAAGAGCAACCTTGTTACGTATACTGCAAGATCTCCTCTGGTGACAACTACAAGCATTTCTGCAGTAATGCGTCGCTGAGCTTGCTGTTCTTCTTACTTTGGCCTTTGTGGGAGAACAATGTTCATCTGAGGAAGTACCTTATTTTAAAAATATGTATTTCCAACAGTAATTTTGCAAAAACAAATGTACGCAAATCCTATTTATAGTAATTGATACTAGTGTAAAAGGGAAATATTTTCAACAGAAGTAGCACTTCACACACCTATGTAATCGTTGCTATTGTCTTCAGACCGAAGACTGGTTTGATGTGGCTCTCCTCACTCCTAAGAAAGTTTCTTCATTTCTGCAAAACTATTGCAAACTACGTCCACTTATCTGTTACTGTCTTGAAGCCTTATTCGTCCTCTACTATGTTAGCATCCCACACGTCCCTTCATTAGCAAATTAATTATTGCTTCATAACTCAGGATTTGTCCTGTGAACCTTTCACTTGTTTCTATCAAATTGTTCCATAAATTACTTTTCTCTTCTATTCACTTTAGCATACATCTTCAGCACTCTTCTGTAGCTCCTCATTTCAAAAGCTTCTATTTCCATATATGTACTATCCTTCGTACATGTTTTGCAGCTACAAATTGCTACATCGAAACAAGCACTGCCAGAAAATTTTTCTAACAGTTAATTTTATGGTACAGATTAACATATTTATCTCTTTCAGAAAATCTTCTGTTGCTTTTACAAGTCTGCAGTTTAAATTCTCTTTGCTTCTGCCATTCTCAGTTATTCTGCTACTCAATTTCAAAACACATCTATTGCTTTCAGCGTCTCATTTTTAGATATAATTCCCTCAACACCACCTGGTTTAATTACTCTTTTTTCCATTTCCATTATTTCACTTTTATCGAGGTTCATTTTATGATCACTTTTCATGACGGTATCCATTCATTCATCTTATCTTCCAGGTCCTTTGCCGGCTCCGACAGAGTTACAATTTTACAGGCCGGCCTTAAACTCTTCATTTCTTCTCCCACAACTTTAATACGTTTTTCAAATTTCTGCTTAGTTTCCTTATAAGCTTGCTCTAATACTGCAATGGAGAATAAATCAAACTCTGCAAGCCGGATGTGCGCTAGAAAAAAAAATGAATTTCTGATTCTACAAAGTTCTTATCCGTGTAGCCTGGGAAATCGATTTTTGATATTAATATAGTGTTCATTTTAAAGGTAAGTCGATTATTAAATTCCGAAATTCACAACTATAAACAATGACTGCGTGAAATATATATGATCCGAATCCTGAAAAATCTGATTTTTCGGAGTTTATATCCATGGAGCCTGGGAAATCGTTTTTTAATATAATTGTAGGGTTCATTTTAAAGGTAAGTCGATTACTGAATATCGGAATTCACAATTATAAACAATAACGACAGGAGATTAGTTTGATCTGCTCCAAGACAACTTTGGACTGGGCTAAAGGGAATTGAATCCACACAAATATATAATAACTACTTCATGCAAAAAGAAAAATACAAAAATTGTGTTAGAATTTTACGATGTAAATCCACTTGTTAGATAGGTGCATAAATTCGCAGCGTTTCATTTTGCATGTTGGTATCCTGATGACTATGGGTTTAATTACCGATTGTCATTTTTGTCTGTATTTCACTGTTGCTATTTGAGATTACATAATTTCGTCTTTTGGAGATAGTAAATGAAGCTGCTGGCGTTAGAAAACGCAGTGCTAAGTGGAGAAATTGGAACATTTCCGACAGATTCTTCTGTGTGAGTTCAATAGAAGGGTGGCAGCAGCGGAGCCAGCTAGAAACATTTGTGTCGTGTATGGGGATAATACCATTGGGCAGAGCACGCCAAGAAAATGATTTTTCTCGTTTTAAGGAGGATCGTTTTGACATTAGTGACTCTCCACGTTCCGGAAGATCTTCGGGTTTTTATGAAAACCGTTTCAAGTCATTAATCCACAACGATTCACGTCAATTTACTCGAGAAATGGCAAATGTGCTCATTCCACCATCGTGCGACATCTTCATGCAGTGAGGAAGGTTAAAAAATCGGGTACATGGGTACAGCACACTCAAAGCCAAAAATGACAAAAATCAGAAGGGTGGCATCTGCTTGCTCGTTATCGACTGGCTCGTAAACAATACCGACCATTCCTATCCTGTACCGCTAGTGGTGACGAGAAATGGTGTCCTTGTTATAAGGAAAAGAAACAATTGGTTGAGCCCAAACAAAGCTGCAACTGCCCGTACAAAGACCTGCGTGCAGCCATGAAAGATAATGTTATGCGTCTGGTGTAACAGCGACGGTGCGGTGTATCACGCTTTGCTTCTCCGAGGTGTAACCATCACTGCTGGCATTTATTGCCAACGACTGAGATGTCTTGCACACACAGTCCACGAACAACGACCAGGAAGACTGCGTGAAGTGATGCTACTCCACGATAACGCCCACTCGCGTTCTGCTGGACGACCAAATACATTTCGCACACACCTGACCTCGCGCCGTCATATTTTCACCTGTTCTGCTCTCCATCGAACAGCCTTCCTTTCCGAATGAAAGTTAGCTGCGAATGAGGCTCAGCGAGTTCTTCGCCTCAACACCATATGATTTTTACATTCGCGGAATCGAAAAGTTACCATAGCGTTGGCAGACTGTTGTAAATATTGAAGGAGAATATATTACTGATGACTAAAGTCTCTTATGTGTATTATTGTGTTTATTAAACTTGCACACCAACCTAATAGAACACTTACAAGATCATCAGTCTCTCTCTTTCCAAGCATTAATCCCGACTTGGTGGGGTCTGCTGCAATGGTTAACCGGATTTGACGTGTTAATTTGAAGGGGTGGCCGGAAGCTCTTCCTGTCGCCATTAAAAGATCATCAGTACTAGACAAATATTGTGTGAATAGTCCTCATGTAACTAGAACCAATTTTTGAATCACAATTTTCCACGAAGTCTGCTTTGTACATCATCCGAGGGGTCCGCAAGTATTATTTCTGTTAAATGACACATTTTTCAATAAAAAACTTCACTGCTAGCACACTACTTTTATTTTCATGCTGGTGTGGCTACCTGGACGCTTTCCAACACAGTTACATTACAACAAAAGATGTTCGTAGAACGCTCTAGTAAATACAAAATTCATCCATGAAAGCGGAACTAATTGTAACAGTACAAGATGAACTTTGCTAATACACTCTCTAAGCAAACTGTAATTTTAGAGTGCAAAATTAAAATTGTCCGTATTGGAAAATCTATCGTTACGTGAAGCCAAAGTGAATTTGGAAACAGGGTATCACTGCAGGAAATTCCGCATGACGTTTATAATTTCTATTGCCGGAAGTTTATACTTAAATGATGCAACTGATTTTTGACAACTGTGTCCTTTACTTGGTAAAGTACTGAACATTCACTTACTCTCAGAATGTTAGCTGTTTGGAAGACAGTTATCGCACATACGGTAGAACCAGACATACGTATAAATTTATTTGCTGTATATTTTACTTTTCTCCGGAGAATGCTGACAAAGAACGTGGGCCATTAAACATTGTTTAAAGCTGTCATGATGATATTTAATTTCAAATTAATATCTTCTTCTTACATTGCGTCCGAAAGCACTTGATGAATCATAAAACAAAATAAAGCAGAAGGACAAACTTTTCTATGAATGTCTCCATAGTTTATTTTGAACTGATGCTATTATGTGTGAATTTCTAAGATTATGTGCAGAAAATTATGACTGCAGCTGACATTTGCGTGCTATCCAAATGTTCTTGGTTTACCTCCTCAAATTCTCTGCACTGTTTCCGAGTTGCTTGTTGCGACTTTCCACGTGCACAACACACAGGGATATAAATGCCTATGGCGGAACTTCGCATGAACTCCAGGAGATTGATACTTTAAAAGAAGTTTCTGTTCAAGGACTTAACCATATAGATTTGATTAAAAGTAACAGGCATTCACAGAAAGTTAGTAACAGCGCATCTAAATAGAAACACAACACCTGCCAAGTATATTCGCTATTTCTCCAGATGGTCGTCTTAAACACTGAGACATTTATAGCAGTTCGACACCGTCTGAAATTCTTTCCTCATACCGTGCTGTCACCTGATGCTTCAACGAGTCCACGACAGTATCTTATGCCCATTGCGTGCGAAGCTTTTATCAGATCTGTCATCTGTCGATACAGGCGGAAAATCGAAGGCAGCGGGTAAGGTCTGTAAAGAGAATGTTCGAACAATAATGGTTAGAAAGCGAATCGCTGTGCACCATGAAGAACCGTTAACGCTGTCGTACAAGTATTAAGCACTAGTTTCAGACATCGGTAGCGTTCGCAACACCTCTCCACAGTTTTCAGCAAATCATTGTCACAGTGTCCATTTCTTCCACTCGCAGTGACCATATCACGCCTCGCATTTTACAGTGTCCTGGTCTTGCAACACATCGTGCTAATTTTCATCGCTCATTAGGCTCGCCACGTCTACTTGTCCAGGATACAAACTACACTACACTATTCATCGTAAGGTACCACTGATTAACTGCCGCGAAGCACCTATATAAGTTCTATGCATTCTCGAAAATTTTAGAAAGCGACTTCCTAACCAACTTACTACAAATAATATGTTGTCAGGGTCTCAGTTTTGATTTTTAATGGTTACGGTATGGAGAGGCTTATCCACACATACAACGAAAATGAGATTAATTCAGTAGACAATAAATTAGAGGCCAAAAGTATATTTTGTGATCTGTAAGAGGCGTTTGAATGCGTAAATCACAACATCTTTTTAATTAAATTCGAATTGAGACGTGGTTCTTACTGGAATTAAGGAAAACTTTGAAGGGAGGACCCACCAATATAATCTTTTCACCAACCCTGTTTATTTAACAATATATAATCTTAAACTTTGTTTTTTTTTACAAAATGAACAAATTTGTCAAAATGACTAAGCTTTGCAAAAGAAATCAAAACAGCAAACAATATTACAATAATTACAAGACGACTGGACCTGTAACCCGCCCGTTATCTGGTGAAACAGCAGTGTTTACTTCCGCGCTTGACACAGTTTCTCTCATTAATTGCCCTTCTGCAACACATTAAAACTATGCAGGCACCATTGGTGACAAGAGTGATTCAGTTACTCAAAACAGATGACGTAATTTTTAATTTGAATGCTGTATGTCGAGAGGTTCGGCGTTAAGACGGGCAGCTGTGCTTAAAGGTTAAACAGATTAGGAAACAATATGACAATGAAACTTCCTGGCAGATTAAAACTGTGTGCCCGACCGAGACTCGAACTCGGGACCTTTGCCTTTCGCGGGCAAGTGCTCTACCAACTGAGCTACCGAAGCACGACTCACGCCCGGTACTCACAGCTTTACTTCTGCCAGTACCTCGTCTCCTACCTTCCAAACTTTACAGAAGCTCTCCTGCGAACCTTGCAGAACTAGCACTCCTGAAAGAAAGGATATTGCGGAGACATGGCTTAGCCACAGCCTGGGGGATGTTTCCAGAATGAGATTTTCACTCTGCAGCGGAGTGTGCGCTGATATGAAACTTCCTGGCAGATTAAAACTGTGTGCCCGACCGAGACTCGAACTCGGGACCTTTGCCTTTCGCGGGCAAGTGCTCTACCAACTGAGCTACCGAAGCACGACTCACGCCCGGTACTCACAGCTTTACTTCTGCCAGTACCTCGTCTCCTACCTTCCAAACTTTACAGAAGCTCTCCTGCGAACCTTGCAGAACTAGCACTCCTGAAAGAAAGG
Organism: Schistocerca piceifrons; assembly: GCF_021461385.2. Taxonomy (NCBI): domain Eukaryota; kingdom Metazoa; phylum Arthropoda; class Insecta; order Orthoptera; family Acrididae; genus Schistocerca; species Schistocerca piceifrons. The sequence goes on from NC_060138.1 coordinate 377,148,532, forward strand.
ATATTGCGGAGACATGGCTTAGCCACAGCCTGGGGGGTGTTTCCAGAATGAGATTTTCACTCTGCAGCGGAGTGTGCGCTGATATGAAACTTCCTGGCAGATTAAAACTGTGTGCCCGACCGAGACTCGAACTCGGGACCTTTGCCTTTCGCGGGCAAGTGCTCTACCAACTGAGCTACCGAAGCACGACTCACGCCCGGTACTCACAGCTTTGGAAGGTAGGAGACGAGGTACTGGCAGAAGTAAAGCTGTGAGTACCGGGCGTGAGTCGTGCTTCGGTAGCTCAGTTGGTAGAGCACTTGCCCGCGAAAGGCAAAGGTCCCGAGTTCGAGTCTCGGTCGGGCACACAGTTTTAATCTGCCAGGAAGTTTCATATCAGCGCACACTCCGCTGCAGAGTGAAAATCTCATTCTGGAAACATCCCCCAGGCTGTGGCTAAGCCATGTCTCCGCAATATCCTTTCTTTCAGGAGTGCTAGTTCTGCAAGGTTCGCAGGAGAGCTTCTGTAAAGTTTGGAAGGTAGGAGACGAGGTACTGGCAGAAGTAAAGCTGTGAGTACCGGGCGTGAGTCGTGCTTCGGTAGCTCAGTTGGTAGAGCACTTGCCCGCGAAAGGCAAAGGTCCCGAGTTCGAGTCTCGGTCGGGCACACAGTTTTAATCTGCCAGGAAGTTTCATATCAGCGCACACTCCGCTGCAGAGTGAAAATCTCATTCTGGAAACATCCCCCAGGCTGTGGCTAAGCCATGTCTCCGCAATATCCTTTCTTTCAGGAGTGCTAGTTCTGCAAGGTTCGCAGGAGAGCTTCTGTGAAGTTTGGAAGGTAGGAGACGAGGTACTGGCAGAAGTAAAGCTGTGAGTACCGGGCGTGAGTCGTGCTTCGGTAGCTCAGTTGGTAGAGCACTTGCCCGCGAAAGGCAAAGGTCCCGAGTTCGAGTCTCGGTCGGGCACACAGTTTTAATCTGCCAGGAAGTTTCATATCAGCGCACACTCCGCTGCAGAGTGAAAATCTCATTCTGAATATGACAATGGTAAGCCTTGTTTCGAAGCAACCAACCTCTTAATTTTAATCGACAGCCAAGGTGCGACTGGATCCCAACGCGTCCCTTTTGACAATCTTATTTTGACTAAAGCCCTGATGACAGTTGGCTGTTAATATGTTCGAAGTTAAACTGCTTGTCAGTTATTAAGGGCGCTCTGAAGGAACGTCTAAAAACATTACTTGTGAATACTTGCTACAAGAAAGCTCACTCGGTGGAATCACATGATACAGCTAAAAATACACCAATCATGAGCCGGTATTTCAAATACCGCAACGTACAACTTAGTACAACAGTTTGTTCAGCTTATAATTAATGCAATCAAAATCAAAGATTTGAACTGGGTAACATCCAAATTTAACCACAAGACCGCTGTTTTGTATAACGGCAACCTGTGCCTTAGTACATTTGTTCCGGCTGCATTTACGACCAGGAGCTGATTCATTAGAACATTACTGATCGAGTATAAACCAGTACGGAAAGGCAATATAATAGCGGAACAAATTTTCAAACGACAATTAGTGGCTTAGTACAATCCTACTGCCTATATTTAGGACCAAAGAGCCGACCGAGTAAAACTCTGAGGATCGGGTACAAACCAGAAAATAACCAGGAGGGAAGGTAGACAATGACACGAATCACCACGAGGATTACAGAATGTTACTCCCCTTTATCAGCAAGCAGCTCCATGGAGCTACGGTGTGATGCGGCGGTTACTGAATGGTGCCGATGAAAGCCAGATAGAAGTGGGTATCTAGCACACGAGCGGTCGTCCGATACGAATGTTGCCAACCAACCGACGGGATATCGGTTTGGTGCTTGTAGTCGACGCTGACCCCGGTGAAGTACTCCGGTATCTTCACTCTGCACAGGCTCTCCTTGCGTGGCTCGTGGCTTCGGCCGCTCGGACCTCGTGACCGCCTCTTGTCGCCTTCTAAGGGCACAACCCACAGATACCAACTCTTCCTCATAGATATTGGCAATGGGGCCGCAAGAGGGATAGTCGATACTACGACACAAATCGTATATACCAATCGTGTGTGTGTGTGTGTGTGTGTGTGTGTGTGTGTGTGTGTGTGTGTGTGTGTATGAGAGTGTGTATTACGTAAGTACAATCTAGCTTATGTAATGTGTTCATTGTAAATAAGTATTGTAGTAGTTCTGTTATATGTTTATCACCATATAAATAAATAAAACATTTTTTGTTAATTTTAAATTCGGTGCATTAATGCGATCTTAGTAAATGAGTGTCAGTAAAATGATTCTTTCATACAGTATTCATTAAAAAAAATGACGATCATTCCACTTGGGACCTGTGGAAGGTACATTAGCTTATTTGTTTCAGTTGTAAATATTTGTCATGTATTATTATTTTTCTGACATGTTCTACATCCTGGAGGACCTCCTCACTACGGATCAATTGGAATCAAAGTAAACCTAATCTAATCTAACCCCCCCCACTCACGAGCTAGTGGCGCCAGACAGAACAGTCCACTAAATTAATGACGCTACGGCTCACGGATGTTATGGTGTTACTGGTTCAAAGCGAATCTCTCCGTCAGGAAACAAAATGTGTAAGTAGGACAGGTTACGGTATTGAGATGTTAGTGATCATCCAACTAGAAATTAATTGCATGCGGCACCCCACGTTTCAGATTAAGGATCTTACTTTTTCTTGTGCATATTAAACACCTGTCGTCACTAACATTACAACATGCCAAGTTTGCTTGTCTGCAGGTGACAGAATCATTGTAATACATAGCAAATGAAGTGTAGATATACTAACAGTGGTTAATTAAATTTTCATGAAGATTAATAAATGGATTTTAGACAATTCTTTCCTACTATAGTTTAAAAAGAAACCCAATATGTAGTTCAGAGCTTGTAATAGATTTTCTCCCAGCGTATATCTGAAACATGACAACAAACAGAACAGGTTGACAGTGTTAAATTCTTGTAATTGCGTCTGGGTGATAAATTTCGTTGGGACGAGTATAACATAGAACTGATGATGTGCCTTATTGAATATTTATTTGCAGTGTAGATGTTTTCAGACATGGGTGTCATAAAAATAAAAAACTAGTATACTGCACTTATTTACATTCCATAAAATCATAAGGGTACTTTTTAGGGTAACTGAAGGTCCAAAAGCGACTAATATGAATGATTTATAGTGTGGGATCAAGAATGTCCCGGGGAAGACTTGAGGAACCAACTACTGCTTCCCAACAAATTTACTCTTTAACGGAATTTTTCATAAATAACATATCTCCTTTTGCAAACCACAGTTCAGTCCATGAGATCAATTCTAGAAATAAGAATAATATAATTCGATTTAAAGTCACTCACGTTTTTCCAGAAAGGTGTCCATTATTCAGTATCACACATATTATGTAACTTGCCAACAGCCATTGAAAGTTTAGCTACGGTGTTAATGAAGTTCAACTTAAGAGAAGCCTGAAGTCTTAGTAGTCACCAACTCCTTCTACTGCACTGACGTCCATTTTTAAAAAATTAAATAGTTAATGTATGTGTCACTGATAACATTAAATAACTCGGGTCTTACGTAAGATAATGACTTTTGCACATTTTTAGTGCAGTAATGTGAAGAATGTTAATAATTGTAAATAAGTGTTACTGTTTGCTGACCTAAGAAATGTCTTGTCACAAGTTTGATATTACCTCTTAACTGAAAACATGTTTCGTTCATTTCACTTAGGTTCTGTGGAAGGATCATAATTTTTTATATTTTTTTTAGAAAATATGTATTCTACTTTCTTGAGACTCTTCTCATTACGGTTCTCAGCAACAAAAAGTATTAGGGAGGCAGGCATGCGCGTTTGTAGGCATAACGTCTCGTCAATCTAGAACGCTTTGGGGATGGAATACTCGCTCACTTGCCAAGGACTCGATCGCGGCTTAGCCACTTCTCAGTTCGTCTGAAGTTAGTGATACAGCCTTATTCTAATTTGACTTATCTTTTGCAGGTAAAGTTCAGTGCAATGCAATTCAGTCGTTTCTAGGATAAATATGTATTAACATTATCGCTGGAATAAGTTCAAAACACTACAAAAGTGTGCTGATAATGACAGTTGTTCCTTGAGAAAGAGATTTCCACGTGCTAAAACAGCAAGCAATGAAGTGTGTGTAACTACCTCCTCTTCTTCGTTGTGCTGAAGAATCTGCTATACCTAAGTCAATTTGTATCTAAATTAATGAAATATATATCGGTTTTGTTACAAATAGTTTATGGAATCCACGGATGACCTTAATCCGGATGAGCGAAGAAATATGATTCCCACTCCTCTAGCCTGCGGCTTACAAGACCTAGTCAACACGTCACTTCTTTCGCTGTCAAGTCCCATAGCTTTCATATGCTGCAACAGGTACAAGCTGTAAATATATCGGGCGCTGAATACTTAGGCTTGAATATCGCAAAAAGTTTCTTATGGATTTTTCAATGTGGCATAGCAAGGTCTGATTTCACCTCATTCCACTTATATTTAATGGGTTTCAAGACGAAAAACCTTCATTATGAGGAGATACGAAACCCTCGTATCTAACTGGGAAATCAAGCAATAGATAGATGTATCCAAAATTAAGTCAATGCAGCTCTTAAGACGGCAAGAGACAGGCTTGGGAGACAACTGTTGAAAACGCTTGAAACTTGTGCAAAATGGTTTCTCGAGACTTGCCTAAAGATAATTTTTTCCGAATAATGATCAATTCAGTCAAATTGGATTCATGTTACAGAGGGATAAACAACATGAGACGCCCCACTTGAATGCTGATTTCTAGATCTTTGCATCTTTTGCACTCAAAAATGGGCTAAGTGAAGGTGATTACTGAGAGCCATGCAACATTATTTTACAGGGAGCAGATGAGGATTTGCTGAACTCAGCTTATTTTCGCGTAGGTATTTGTATGAAAAATGGGTCTGGAGTGGATTAAAATCAATTATTGTCTGATTATCTGGAATACTAAGTAATGTTTGCTGGTTTCAAACAATGTCCAATTAGAAGAGAAATAGAGACACATAAGCTGGCTGCTTCCAACCTGAGATAATCATTTCGGAGCCGGAATTAGGTTCTACCCATGTTACCCCGCAGTATGATGGTGCTTTGAAAGGTATTACATATTTTAGGTTGGATGCTACAGTAAAGTGTTACTGGAAGTCGCAGCAACTGACAAAGTGTTTTAATTGATAATAGTGCCTTCTTATATTGTGTAGTTATTATTCTTCATGTCTACGCCACAGATAAGGTGTGATCACACTATACGTGCCTCAGATATTGTTTCTTATGATCGGACTATCCTGATCAGCAAAACATTGTGATTTCGTCACCTACTCGTTTACTCTTAACTCCAGAGTCAGCAGCAATTTCAATAAAATTTGCATAAATCGTTTCCAGCACTTCGTCATCTGCCTACGCATATCCCTCCTATGAGAGTTAAATTGTCCTTAGTTATACAGCTTACTCCAATGCTCACTAGAACTTGATTCTAATTAGAAATCAATTTTATTCAATATTTAAATTGTAAATTTGCATATTACCGACGTCACCACCCATTAAACATTATCTCTAGATTCTGATATGCAGTGACAATTTTTGTACGTCTTTAGTTACTGATTTCCAGCACAGATTGCATTAGCGCCCAAGGCTTATTAAGGTGATAATTTGTTAATGTTTAGCGATGGATACGCTACGAAGAACATTTGTGACAAGTTGAAACTGTGCGACGGATAGTAAATCTTTCAAAGTTTCGGCTCGACATGTTGGCACGGACTTTTAAGGTTCACATGTTATTAGCTTGCCTGGATGCGATGGGGATTTGTGATTTACCTTGTGCAGGTCATTATCTCACTCGAAACAAGTAGGTGCAATTGTTTTGCTAAATTAAAGAAATGTAAAATATAAATCAAAGAGGAAGAAGAATGGACTGAGGTAGTATACCCTTTATGCATTTGAACAAGAGACGTGTCGCCACATGCGTCTTCTTTGGCGATTTTTCCATAAACTGAAATTTTTAGCAGGTGCCGAACTAGTTGTAGTTATTTAACTAACAAAAATAACATGTCACCAAAAACATGAATGAACTGTTGTATTAAACGAAAAAGCAGATTATTGCTTTTGAACGATACGGTGGACTATAAAAGTTCATTTTCTACACTGAAGCTTTGGTAAAGTGTTATCTACTAGAAACATTTCTTTTCGAGCGCAGGCATTAAACGTATTGAATATCCGTTAAACAGAAAAAAATATCAGTTACAACGTTGAGGCCCCGGAGAAACTCTCCTCTAACTGGCGTTGTAGTACCACAGCGCACTGGGGGAGACTTCGTCGAAATTTGAGGAGGTGGAGACAAGCCAAGTTCAAATTGAAACCGTCATTCAGTTCATCAGGCGCAGATAGCTGGCGCCATTAGAACTATTCCTACAACCGCATACAGTTTTCACTCGGGACAAATACTCCAGCAAATGAATGCACATCCCAATAACAAAACATTTCAATTACAGTTCTCTGCGCTTTATACGTCGCAGATTATTTTTATTGTGGTCATCAGTCTTAGAACTGGTTTGATGCAACGCGCCACGAATATATCTCGTGCACTAACATCTTGCACCATGTTACATTGTCAAACGCTTTTTCTAGGTCCATAAATCCCACAAACTTGTCTTGACTTTTTTTATGTCTTACTTGATTCATCATGAGCAACGACACAGTTGCCTCTTTGCTGACAATAGTTTTCCTGATGCCAAAATGATCGTCATCTAACAGATCCTCAGTTTTCCTTTCCATTCTTCTGTACATGATTCTTTTAAGTAACTTAGATGCATATGCCGTTAAGCTGATTGTACGATAGTTTTCGCACTTTCTGCGCTTTCTATTTTCGGGATGGTGTAGACGATATTTTTCCGAAAGTCTGATGGAATTTCTTCAAAAACTATCCAATATATTGAAAGATGGTTTTCAGAATGTGTGGCAGTCCCTTTCATCTGATACAAATTTCTAACTTTCATTTTTGTGCTAACGCGTTTGCACAGCTGTGGATCCATATCTTCGGTAGTTTATGAATTATTAACTACATAGAATATCTATATATTTTTAATTCTAACCTTTGCACGATTTCACTATATACCTGTTGTAAGTAGAATGGTCAGTATTGCTGCACACTGTTACAGTTATTTGTATAGACAAAAATGTAAAAATGACTGACTGATGCATCGTTTGCTTCTGCAGGCTTTCCTACAACAGTCACTAACAATAGCCGGATTTCCCGATTGAAAATAGTAATAACATGAAGCAGAAATATATCTGGTGCAAGCACAGCATACTGCCCATTTCAACATCAAATCGGGTTTATCTTGTGCTTGCGTGTAACACTGTTTACATTTTGCGTTAGGATAGAAATTTTGATTTACAGGTATTTGCCCTTTTTCCACTTTGTTTATTATCAACATGAATGGTGAATAAATTTCTCTGGCACGGAATCAACTCGTTGGTGGAACAGTTACGTTTCACTGGTAAGTACAAAAATTCTAATTATAGTTATCAGACTAACATGGGCGCTTTATGTTTTGGAAAATACTGAGACACAGTGTACTAAAGAATTAATATCGTAGACAGAGCTACATTTGTAAGAATTACAGATTTAGAGAAAAATTTTTATAGTGTTGACTGCAATACAGTATTTGAAATTTTGAAGGTAGCAAGGATAAAATACAGGAAACGAAAGGTTATGTACAACTTGTACAGAAACCAGACAGCAGTTGTAACAGTCGAAGGACATGAAGTGGAAGCAGTCATTGAGAAGGAAGTAAGACAGGATTGTAGCCTGTATGTAATATAATTTAATCTGCATAATGAGCAGGCAGTAAAGGAAAGAAACATGAAATCTGTAAAGGAAATTAATGTTCATGGAAAAGAAATGCTGAGGGAATATATTAGGAAATTGGACACTAAAAGTAGCAAATAGTTTTCCATTTGGGCAGAAAAATAACAGACGGTGGATGAAGTGGAAAGAATATACAGGGTGATAAAGGTAAAAGTGCAGATATTGTGATCATCGGTACCATAATATGTGCCCACTTCAGTGTGTTAGTTGTTTTTCATCTGCATCTAACAGTTTTTCCATAAAAAAGTCACATAATTTACCACCTGATGTTTTTTGCATTGTCGTAATTGTACCACTAAGTGGATACGCCTCTCAGGATAGATTGAGCGTTTTGCGTCTAAGTGTTCACACTTAAACATCTAACCTGCTGCCCAGGGGAAAGTATGCATAAGTGGCTTGTTCTTGCCGTATGCAATTGGAGATACTAACCAACCTATAAAAACAATCTAATCCTAATAGCTATAATTGTTAGTCTGCAAATGACGCAAATACTGATGTAATGTTGTTCAGTACACTGTCCTCAGTCATCAATGAAAATATCTGCACTTGTACCGGTTAGACGGTGCGTAAAGCAGACTGCCAATAGCAGGAAAAGCGTTTCTAGGAAAGAGAAAATGGTTATCATTTGATATGAATTTTTTGGAGGCTTTTCTGAAGGTATTTACGGAAGTGAAACGTGGATGATAAGCTGTTCACACAAAAAGAGAATAGAAGCCTTTGTAATGTTATGCTGCAGGACAATGCTGAAATTAGAGGGGTAGATCAGATAACTAATGAAGACATCACTACAATGAAAAAACAGAGTGGCAAATTTCACTTTTATTATTTATTCGACGACTAGTATCGGGCGGTGACCCATCGTAACGAGTAGTCAAACTGGTATTTCCGAAGATACAAAAAAACACGTCAAAAATATGTACGTATGATGTAGTGCAAATGAACAGTTACAGTGTATAGATATAACTGTTCATTTGCACTTCATAATATGTATATACTTTTGAAATGACGTATGTGTATGTGCATACTCGTAACTGTTCATTTGCACTTCATAATACGAATATGTTTTTGACATGGTTTTTAGTTTTTCGGAAATACCATTTTGACTATGTGTTACAATGATCTGAAAATGGGTTCCGGCCCAAAAAAGTCATCAGTAAATAAGAAAAGTGAAATTCGCAACTTGTGTTACTTTTTCGTTGTAGGTACTGATTAACTGAAGTTGCTAACCAGCAGTTATTCCAGTATGCTGGAAGTTTGTAATGAGGAGGTCGTGAATCGAATTGGGAAAAAAGAAATGTATGGCACACCCTGAATAACAGAAAATATCAGCTGATATAATACATCCCGAGTCATCAAGGAAGAGTCATATTGGTAATAGAGGGAAGTGTGGAAATGGTAAAAATTGGAGAGGGAGACCTAGGTATGAATACAGAAGCAGGTTCAAGTGGATGTAGGTTGCAGTAGTTAAGATATGGAGAGCCTGCACAGGTCATACTGGCATGGAAAACTGCATCAAACCTGTCTTTGAACTGAAGACCACCACAACAAAAAAACTCCATAGGGCCAATTTATATGAATGAATTGGCATATATTTACGAGACACGTGCCAGAAAAGTTCGATGGTATGGGAGTGTACTGGTAGTCAATATACTGAATGTATGCTAATAATGAACAATATATATGCTACTGTCGGATTCATTTTCCTAATTTTACACAGATTTCCAAAACATTAGTTCTTATTTAAAACATTCATCATTGGGGGCAAAACTACCAATACTTAAAACGTGGAGAGTGCTTACGTGTGAATTGTAATTTAGTTTCACGAAAGATGAAAAGGAGTAGAAACATTTTTCCAGAAAATAAATCAACAATCTTCCAGCTACACTTATCAAGGAGGTGAAGATCTTTTGCCTAACCAAGTTCTTTCATACCATGCCAAATAATGGTCCAAACTGCAGTCATTCTGTTGACTCTGCTTTGCTAATATTAATTGGTGTTTCGCTTCAACCATTATACTGCAGCTACCAGGTTAATTTTGTAAGGACTACTTTACTCGTATAGGGAGTGTCTCAGCGGTATAGTGAAATGTATATTTTTCATATATGTAATATTTATGTCTTTGTTATATATTTATTCAACTCTTTCAGTATTTTCATTTTTTATGTGCAACATAGTGTGCACTTGTACTCACTTGTATGTGCACCTGTACTCACTTGTATCCATTTTCCAAATAAATGTTTAAAATATTAAACATATTTTTGTGATTGCCTATAAAGTGTATATTCCAATAAATAAATAAAAATAGAAAAAAAGAGTAGAGAAACATGTAACATGAATAACTAACTTACTGCATGTCATAGCTCCGAATTCGATGTTTGTTTTCAGGACACTTTCATTTTTACTTGCTGTGAAGCCGTTTTGCAATGCTGCCTTACCATAATTTATTACAACAGAGAATCTACAATATAATTAAGTGCAGAACAAAACCTAAAAAAATAGTAATGGCTGTCCCATGCTTCAACATAATAAAAAAGGGACATCCCGGATGTGACACGTCTCGAATTGAAGCTAAATCGTACAGCCTAATCAAATGTATCTTCTAATACATCATGTAAAGCTAAATACAGGGTAAGTAAAAAAGTTTGTGAGAGATCTACAGATTTGGTGACATTTAAAGCGGACAAAACTCAAACATAAAATCACGTTTAGGATTTTAAAGTAAAGGAGAAAATCAGACTCAAAGGAACATATACTCAGGAACGGAGTAAGTAAAGAATAAAAAAGAATGAAACTAAGATAAAAATCAACTATAATATTCGAATTTGATTGCTATTAAGAAGTATACGCCAGAGGTTAGCCCACCTAAACCTGTATACGAATAAAGTAGCGAAGACATTCAGAGCTAGAGTATGAGGAAGGATTTAACCCGTACAAACCTAGTCAGTGCTGTTTATTTTGTTTGCAAATGGCGAAACATTGTACGAAAGATGAAGATTACTACTAGTAGTATCTTTTCGCTAAGTAGAAATGTGGAGAAAACGTAATTTATATACCTACAATGACCTGTTGCTCTTCCTATCTCGATGTACAGAGGTATGCGAGGGAAGATCATAGGGAGAAAGGAGGATAGTATATTACAAGCAGCAGAAATGCGCTTCCTGACGTATTTAAAAGAGTGGATAATGTTAGATAGACTGTGCAATCAAGATCTTTGTGGAGAAGTAAAAGTACTTGGCAAGATGCAAATTACGGGGCTCTTGTGCAGAAATAGTATTAATATGAATAATATTTCATTTTTATTACGTTGTACGATATGTACATCAACGAAAATTAAGATAGTTTGTACGCCTTTACAGCTGTGTTGTGTTTCGTTCCACTGGATAAGCTGGACTACTGCAACGCCGTAAAATTCTTTATTTTTTTACTGTTAATCACCAACGAGGAATTAATTAAAGTAAGTACATTGTTTGTAAGTGGTTTGTTCCTTTATTTTCCACAGGTAATAAAAACAAATATGCCTTATTTATTAAGAACTAACGTAGAGAAATCTTTGTGCAAGATAAATAAAAATGTAAATGTCGTGTGACTAGGGCCTCACGTCGGGTAGACCGTTCGCCGGGAGCAAGTCTTTCGATTTGACATCACTTCGGCGACTTGTGCATCGATGGGGATGAAATGATGATGATTAGGACAACACAACACTCAGTCACTCAGCGAAGAAAATCTCCGACCCAGCCGGGAATCGAACCCGGACCCTTAGGATCGACATTCTGTTGCGCTGACGTCTCAGCTACCGGGAGCGAACTTCGTGCAAGATGAGTGCTATATTTATTGAACGCTGACCAAAAGCGACATTTGGACAGTTTTAAAGGGCATGTAGTCGTTTTTGTACGCCAAGTTGTCACTGTGGTCATTCAGGTCATGAAACAAGCGTAACACAGTTCATTGAGACATAGGGGGTGGGGGAGGTGGGGAGCCAGTGGGCGTAACGAAAAAGGGCGAAGTTTGTATTTACTGGGAAAGTTATGGCCAGAGTTCCCCGAAATGCAAAAAAGATTCTTCTTGTTCATTATTTTCCAAAAAACAAAACTATGGCTTAAATATGGAAATCTTCTGGGCCAAATAGATGACATAACACAGAAGACATGTGGATAGCAATGATGCATCTAAACAATATACGCGCTCACATATCGGATTTGAAGCTCGGATTGTTGTAACATTCTTCTCATCCAACAGATTAGACTTGCTTCGAATTCCTCTTATTTTCATGTCTAAAATTTATCGCTGGAATGAAATCCAAAGAAGAGGTGTAATAGGAGGGTATTAGAGTCGTAGATGTCTAGTTCATTCAGAGTAATAAGATGGAATTCATTGCATGGGAAGACCACCGACAAAGTAAATGGAACTACGTGTAAAAATAAGTGCATTTTTAATGTAAAAAGACGCAATATTTCGTACCCGACCAAGGAATGTTATCTGTGACCTCGTAAATCAGCTGTGAAATGCACTTAATCCATGAAAAAAACGAAGGAACGCATTGGAAGCAATACCAGCAGAATTTTAGCACAATACTATCAAAAGATTTGGATGTTGATGTGTTAGGTATGTGGGGCGCTCAACAGAGCAGTCATCAGAGCCCGTACAAAGCCCTAATTTTTACACAGTCCAATCTGGTCACTGCCCTGAATGATGATGACGATGAAATGGTGAGGGCAACACAAACACCCAGACCCCGGGCAGAGAAAATCCCCAACCCGGCCGCGAATCGAACCCGGGACCCTGTGATCCAGAAGCAGCAACACTAGCCACTACACTACGAGCTGCGGACCAAAATATTTGGAACAGCTGCTGAAGTGTACGCTGGTGGTGAATATATTACGATATAACAATTGGAACGGAAAGAGTAAAGCAAAAGTGATACTTTGACATGCTATGCAGTTGGTCGGATTTGATGAAAGAGGACGAAAAAAACATTATGTCTCGATTTTGCCTGTAAAGAAGGCCCTCATTAATACCAGATTTAAGCGACCAAACAAAAAGTTGTTCTGTTTAGCCAAAAGATGACTTCTTAAGATAGAATTTTAATAAAAGTCGAAATAAGAGAATAAATAAAAAAGGAAGCACAAAGTGACAACTAGAACTTAAAAGAAACTTGGTTTATACCAAACAATTTTTTTATTTGTTGAAACGAGCGACATAGATATCCGAGAATATATAAGAAAACTTCCCTTTCAATAATTTTTCAATGCTGAACAAGCTGTGTCATTTACTCTCGTATTTATCAATAAAAAGAAGTTAATGGTCAGTGGAGCCTCTTGCCGAATTGGGAAGTTAACGAAGAAAGCGAATCCGCTGTTGATTTGATGCGAAAAAGGAGGGTTGCATTTTTTGGCTACATTTCTCGCTTATCGAATACTAGACTCACGAACCAACCTTCTGACTACGTGTGGAACAGTAAGGCAAACAACAACTGGTCTAAAGAAGTATACATGGTTCTGAATGAACTGAACATTACCAGTCATCAAATTAAACATTGAGAAAAGAAGCTGCTTCTGAAGTACAAATACGTATGAGTAGCAATCAAAACACCACAACGGAAGAAGTAAGTGACATTTGCAGAAGAACGAGCTGCCAGATCACTCCACATAAAGAGTTGGGAAAGAAAAGAACTACTGACTGCTAAGACTAAATTTGTTCGTTGTAGACTCTGTTGTATGATGTCAGAATCTGTCATACATACAGCCATATTGACAGATAATGGGTGTACACGGGCCAGGAACCGCTGAATGACGGTAGTCTACTGCTGACTGGTTTTCATCGTCACACGATCATCTTCAGACTTACAGCCATATTGATGGACAATGCCTGTGCATAGATCAGGAGCCGCTAAATGACGATATTCAACTGCTCCAGTAGTCATTCAGTGCTTCCTGCTCCATGCACAGCCATTGTTCATCAGCATGGTTGTAGCTTTGAAAATGATCATATGATGATCAAAACCGGTCACCTTTTAATAAATATGCCTTGCGATTTAGACTGTTGCAATTAATGTCAATAATTTGTTTGATTTAAGCGCCCCAATGGGAGCACATCTATGTAAATAAATAACAGCTTGAGACTTCAAACTGTGTAGTGTCTGCAACGCAGTCTGTCGTACTAAAATGTGTATGATTTGTTCATTTTATAGAAAAGTTTTCAAGGGATTCGATAAACAGTTCGATCCGTCGAAAAATTTGATTTATCGGGTTTCTAATTAGCAAGAATCGACTTTCTACACTACTGGCCACTAAAATTGCTACACCAAGAAGAACTGCAGATGATAAACGGGTATTCATTGGACAAAAATATTATACTAGAACTGACATCTGATTACATTTTCACGCAGTTTGGGTGCATAGATCCTGAGAAATCAGTACCAAGAACAACCAACTCTGGCCGTAATAACGGCCTTGATACGCCTGGGCATTAAGTCAAACAGAGCGTGTACGGGTACAGCTGCCCATGCAGCGTCGACACGATACCACAGTTCATCAATAGTAGTGACAGGCGTATTGTGACGAGCCAGTTGCTCGGCCACCATTGACCAGACGTTTTCAGTTGGTGAGAGGTCTGGAGAATGTGCTGGCCAGGGCAGCAGTCAAACATTTTCTGTATCCAGAAAGGCCCGTACAGGACCTGCAACATGCGGTCGTGCATTATCCTGCTGAAGTGTAGGGTTTCGCAGGGATCGGATAAAGGGTAGAGCCACGGGTCGTAGCACATCTGAAATGTAACGTCCACTGTTCAAAGTGCCGTCAATGGGAACAAGAGATGACCGAGACGTGTAACCAAGGCACCCCATACCATCACGCCGGGTGATACGCTAGTATGGCGATGACGAATACACGCTTCCAATGTGCGTTCAGCGCGGTGTCGCCAAACACGGATGCGACCATTATGATGCTGTAAACAGAACCTGGACGTTTTGCCATTCGTGCACCCAGGTCCGTCGTTGAGCTCCTGTCTGTGATGCACTGTCAAGGGTAACCGCAGCCATGGTCTTCGAGCTGATAGTCCATGCTGCTGCAAACGTCGTCGAACTGTACGGGTAGATAGTTGTTGTCTTGCAAACGTTCCCGTCTGTTGATTCAGAGATCGAGACGTGGCTGCACGATCCGTTACAGCCATTCGGATAAGATGCCTGCCATCTCGACTGCTAGTGATACGAGGCCGTTGGGATTCAGCACGGCGTTCCGTATTACCATCCCGAACCCACCGATTCCATATTCTGCTAACAGTCATTGGATCTCTACCAACGAGAGCAGCAATGTCGCAATACGATAAACCGCAATCGCGATAGGCTACAATCCGACCTTTATCAAAGTCGGAAACGTGATGGTACACATTTCTCCTCCTTACACGAGGCATCACAACAACGTTTCACCAGCCAACGCCGGTCAACTGCTGTTTGTGTATGAGAGATCGGTTGGAAACTTTCCTTATGTCAGCACGTTGTAGGTATCGCCACCGGCGCCAGCTCGTGTGAATGCTCTGAAAAGCTAATCATTTGCATATCACAGCATCATCTTCCTGTCGGTTAAATTTCACGTCTGTAGCACGTCATCTTCGTGGTGTAGCAATTTTAATGGCCAATAGTGTAGTATTTAGTACTACCCGATGCGGCGCAGATTCCTGCTTACTCAGCCTCGCTCCGCGACGCCGCTCGAACGCGCTGGGGATGCGGAAGAAACTGCCATGGAAGTTCGTCAGGTGCTTGTGTGCGTGGGCGGCAAGAACGTTTCGGAGAACGACTCCCTGCTAGGTACACGAGCAGAGCCGCTTTAGGCCACGCCTCGATATGGTTGAAGTACTGCACAAGACGAGATAATCCGATCTCGTCCACAGCCCCTCGACAGCGCCGCGTCCTTAGTACTCGCGGCGGACCGGTGGCTTTTCGGGAAAACAGGTAAGGAACGTGACGCCGGCGAAGACATCCATGTTGGGATGAGAGAGCCCAGTTGTCGGTCAGGAGTAATACGCCGGTATCGATTATGCAGATCGATGGGTGGCGGCAGTGATTAGGCGGGGAGCCGGCAACGCTGTCCACTTGTTCAATGCACTTCCTCCTCCGCGTCCCCCCGCGGCTCGGCCGACCGCCCACTGCCACGGCTACGAACAATCGGCTCGCCGGACGGGCCCCCGGCTCGGCCGGCCACGGCACGGCCCACGAGGAAAATATTTTATCTTTTCAAACGGCCCGACTTGAATGCGATCATGTCGTCATCTCGGACGTGTACCTCAATGGGTGCCTGGTACGCTGCGGTCGGGGTGGTGGGGGACACCGCGCACACAGCGGTGGGTGGCAGAGGGGGATGTTGTTGTTGTTGTGTCGGCCAGCTTCTTTCTGAGTGCAGTGACGTCTGTAGTGCAGTAAGGAGAAGATCTGTCCAAGGTGTCTCGCTTTCAGGAGCGACGATCCGAGGCGGCTCTATCCCTCCGGGAGGACGGCTGCCTCGCATACGTTTCCATGGTAACTCGGCACGCTTTTGCTGCGGTGGAGGAATTGCGCGGAAACAGGCGCTCCGAGAACGTATGCAGCTATGGGGTGTTGTGTGCTTGTGATTCGTGCATGTCTGGTACTCCCCCGTGACCTGGGGAATGGTGGTGGTGGAGACAGCTACCGTGACGAATGTGAACTCTTAGTGAATGCGTCAGAAAATTTGCTACGTTTGTGTGCTGGCCATTCACCGTTTCAAAAGACACGTTAGACTCATATACCTGCTTTCCAAACATACTGATCACATTGAAAACGTCTCATTATAGCAGTTCTGATAGACCAAACGTTTAAAGAATGTAGAACAACAAAGGAAACTCTCTCATCAGTGAATACACAAAATTAAATTTAAACAGCACTTATTTACCACTCATTTCATTTAGAAATATTTTACAACCTTCAAACTTACAGTTGTTGCTGGCGCGTTTCAAACAATATTTGGGGATCTTACATTAACTTCTGTGACTGTACTTCTCTTGAAACTACGAAATAAATTGTTTTTTGATCGATTTATGGAAACGTATTTATTCTGTAAAATTATTCTGCCAGAAATTCTGGACTATTCTGACCTGGTGTTTAGACACTAATACTACAGAGCAAATGCTGCACGAACGTCTGAAACTTCCCGTTACCGACGTGTGCATTGCAACAAAAATATTATATACGTCACTACTATTGTTGTTTCACGAGAAAACCTTCATGAGGAGTTTATCACGTTACTGGTAGCTATAAATAGACAGACATTGTGTAGATGCTGTATGTAACCTGCGATCCTCAAGTTTACACTGCCCTCAAGATGCAGCGTCTTTGGATGTTGTGCCCTTCTTAATACTGGCCGTAATATTCCAATAAACTAAATCAAAAAGGAAATTAAAACTGTTTAGTATATGCTCTCATAGCTTCCTTGGCGTCAGGGTCTCTTCTTGTCGGTAAAATTTTGGATAATTTACCAACTCGTAGTGGCCGGTAGTTAACTTGAATATATTGAAGGACAGCCTCCAAAAGTAGATATGGTTCCGCCAACTTCCAAATATCTCTTAGTTTGACTTTCATTAATAATAATGTCCTATAAAAATACAGAAGACTGTCTGTAAATACTTTTTAATCTGACCTCCGATGACAATACAACTATAGAAAAACACAGTAAGTATATGAATTTAAGGCTTCTTTCGGGTAACACTGCAATATGAATACACGCGTATCTTAGTTATGTCACCTACATAACAGGCCGATTAGTGTCGGTTTTCAGTGTGAGACTATTTTTATTACTTAGTTACTGAGATAACTTCTTTATTTAATCACAGTTTATACCGACACCTGATAGTTCGAATGGGTTTTTCATACAATTTCACTGAAAAATAAACTCAAACGTCTCTGATAATTCAATTAGTTTCATTGTTCTTTTGCTGATTAAGAGTTGATAAGTGATCAGAGGTATGCTATTTTCAGATGTCAACACGCTCAGGTTATTATCTAACAAAAAACTTCATTTCTGAGGTATAAGCGTACTCTCTTGACATGTTTTATATAAGACGATCGTTAAGGAACCTGCCATTTATTCGGAAACGATGTTACTCTATTTTGATGTATTTTTGTAGTGCAATAAATTTTTTGGTGTATTGTGTGTTCTGTACCGCTGATAGTTAACTATTTTCTTTCTTCCTTGTTTAATGCTCTGTCCACTAATAATGAAAGTATTGTGCGCCCCTCATTAAATACGAAGTTTTTACGAAATGTCTGATTTTTTGCCAATCTGTATAGAAACAATCGAAAGCTATTTACTCCTGTTGCCGATACAGTCACAATAGCTAAATAATGTTTTGTTCATGAACATTTCACAACAGATTACACGAAAATATGCAGCATTTTTCTTCTTCTTGTGTTAGAAACAAAACAACTAAACAAATCTGCCGTTATCCACGCATAATCTACAAGTATTCCATGGTTATTATTTTCGTATCTCCCAGTAAGTTATGATTAGATGATGGATCCAGAAGCCCAAAATGGATTTTACATGCGAAATTTTAAAAAAGGAAAGCATGAGGGACTGAAAGAGTGGATGTACGGTAAATTAAGAAGCAGATTATTTGTTGTTGGTGACAACATGAAGAGTAATCATATTAAATATCTTTAGATGCGAAGCAGTATTAGCAGCATAGTGAAGGAAACGCCCGTAAGAGTAATCCACTGACATGAACCCAAATTACACTACAGTGTGCTTCACGCAACGGAAGAAAAGGACTGCGTGCATCGAAAGTCAGAAGGCAGCAAAGCATTGCTGCGTTAAGTTGTATGGAAGACTTGTAGATACCAACCTAGAAAACTAAGGAAATTATTGTTTCACTTCACATCGACGACGAGGTTATACATACATTGAAAGAGCTTACGCTTAAAGCTCTCACATTTGAATATTACACATACGTAGCATTAAAATTAAATATAATTTTCAGTTATTTACTGCAGTAGCCTGTACGTATTATTAACATCCAAAACATTTTAATTTTATTTCATTCGTTTGTAGTTGGATTTTTTGAAGGAATTAAGGATTTGCATTCGAAATTTGTACTTGACTCATTACTAGGAACTGTTAAAATGTACCTATTTATCATTTTCTAATTTTCTGGCATTTTAACGACTACTACCAAAATAGTTTTTCGTCTTTTTCAGATAATCGGTGATAGAAATGTGCTACTGCAGAAACGAAGGAACAATACGATAGAAACGTGCCATTTGCCGTGCAGTGGATAAGAGCTATTTCGAACAGTGCATCGACGAACCGTTGCTGTTTTATAGTGTTGATAATATGTCCCCCTTTTTCATACATATGTTGTTCTCTTCATAAATAAGTTCTACAACTACTGTATAACACATTTATTTCTCCGTGCAATTCAGCTGAAGTTAACATATTTTCTCAACATCTTGCATATTCTCGGCGCCATATGGCCAGCGATGCAGTTAAAGAAATGAGGCCATTTGATATTTCAGAGAAGTTTCGGTTCGTTCTTTTACACAAAAACAAAACTTACTTTTCGACGTTACTTGTAGATTTGGAGCGAACAATAACATGAAACCTTAGTGAAATCAGTACAAAATTACTAGAGAAAAAGCGAAATAAGAGGAAAAGCAAAAAAAAAAAAAATGATCTTAGGATACAAAAAATAAAGAGGCGAAATTCCTAAGGGGAGTCATGGAAGTATTTTCCACCTTCTGAAACCACAAAACATGTTATTTTGAAGAAATATGTAAAGGATCTGATGCAGAGGTTCTTTCATAAAGAAAACTACAATTTAAATAAATATATCTTTACAAGGTGACTGCCCTGTATTACATCGCTTCATACAGCTCAGTAAAGGAAGGAAACATCAAAATAACGAAAGAGCTTGTATATGAAATCTATCGTACTTATATACACAAGAGGTACATGACAAATTAAAATTTCAACAAAAATTTCTCTTTATGACGTTTATTCAACATGCCAAATATTCGTAATTCAGTAATTTGCAGCCGATTTTCTGTTACTGAAAATTCATTGGTTTACTCTTCTTACTTGAAATGTTGAATGTCAGAGTGCGGTCTCAGGTAATATTTGTTGCAGATAGTGGCATCTAAAGATGGAAACGCAAATGGTTGTCATGAAAATCATTATGTAATTGTTGGGTTGTGGGTTGCATAAATATAGTATCAACAGTGGTCGCCGGCTTCACATCTTCATTTTCTGCGTACACATTTAATAACTGTTATCATGACATGAGCATTTATGGTGAAGCCATTAGTTTATAGTTCTCATCATATCAGTTTCGGAAAAGATAGTTATTTTGCTGACTAGACAACAACATTTTACGCTCCTGAGTATTTTGGGCTACCTGAAGACAGAACTTACGCTGCTTTCAAACAAACTGTTAACAAAATATCGAAACAACGATTCAGTTCCAGTTTCGTTGGAATAAAAAGCAACGAGTTGTCAAAGTATAGTTCAAAAGGCATCTCTGTGGCTGTAACTCACTTTTGTAGGTTGTATTTTTTCAGTTACAGGCGTAATTATTTATTATTATTGTAAAGAGCTTCTTGCAAAATTATTGTGTGGATGTCAATAGTCATTATTTATCAGACGTAATAACATATAAAAGTTTCATTTGTCTTTGTTAAGAAGGATTTACTGTAGGTATCTTTTAACATGCATTGTCTATTTTCTTGAATAAACGGAAAAACACACATCTACAATTTAAAAAATGCAAAAAAACTTAGAAATTAAACTCCAGGAATATTTCCTCAAGCTATTCCATAAGGATAGTGTTCTTTAGTGGCAAATGAAATAGGCGAAACAGTATTAGTTTCTTTGGAAAACTGAAACAGAAATATGATTATTGTCGCAATTTCCGTCTGCCTCAGAATACAATGGTCTGCACATAGATTAGGAATATCTATGGAGTAAAGATTCAGACGCGCAGAACAGACTTCTTGTCAACATTAACATTGCCTCCAAACGTCAAGTAATTGTACTGCAGCGTAAAGTTTGTCTGTAATCACTCTGCGGATTTTGAATGTAATTATTTCGCTACTGTGGAGGTATCATATTCTGAAGTACCGTGGATTTTGTACACGCTTTTCTTAGGTAGCTTAACAATGTACATTCAATATATGGGATGTACTTTGTTAAAGCTTGTGGGAGATACTCGCAAGGCATTTTGCTTGTAAGCAGCAAGTATCAAAATTCAGACGTCACTGTTTTTTTCCCATAGAAGAAGAAGGCATCTCCAACACAGATGTTTAGGTTCTGTACAGTACTTGAGCGAATTGCAGAGTCTTTGTTTTAATAAATTATGCTTCGAAAGCATTTCAGGATGGCTTCATAGTGCATCAAAGTGACAGTGTTCCGAGAAAAATTGGATACGGAGCTATGAAAAGAAGTAAAATTCTGATGTATTGCACTTTGAGATATTTTTGGAGGCATATTCCTCCGTTTTTACTTTATAGTACTACATATTCAGTCGTCGCTCTTTCTTATGGAAATTAAAATAGTAACTGCACCTATTCATTCTCCACGTCTTAGGTACTGGTATTATAACTCTCTATTGTGACTACTTTGAAAGGGGCACGATGGTTTCCAAATCTCTGCAACTCGGAGGCAAACGCAGATAGTCATATTGAGCGCCTATTGACTGTATGATAAATGTAATTAGATAATTGTGAAACTTACCAATGGAAAGAAACTTTTGTTCGTTTAACGAATTTCGATTTACACCCATTGCTGCAAACTTTCAGCACCATTGGTAGTACTAATAACTGAATGTCTGAAAACAGGACAAATACGAGTAATGTTAAACTTCTGGTCTTACTGAAAATTTTTAACAATAGCGTCATTTTAACGTCTCGTAACAGTTTCGATTTGTCGTTAGCTACATGCGCTGTAGGCCCTAAGCTATGCTCACTCCATAGACATATCTACTCTATGGGTGTGCAGCTCGAGTATGTTATATTATTATTATTATTCGTTATTATTCATTATTATTCGGAAAAAAATGTGCATCGTCAATGCAGAAGCGTTATAAAGTAAACAAAATAACCCTTGGTAATAACTGGAGAAGCTGACTGTGATCTGAAAGCATTATGTGTATCTTAATTTCCAGAAAATTCGTTTACTGTAAATTGTCGTAGACTATCTGTCGCGACTTTTGTGAGTAATCGGTTTTGGACATTTTTCTGTGAAGAGACCTACAGCTAAGCGTGATGTTACTATAAAGAAATAAAGGAACGGCAATAGGCATTCTCCAAATAAGCAACAATTAAAAGGTTGTAACATACGTTTTTTTTCAGATTACTGCATTTTTATGATAAACGTTGTACACATTTTCGGTACAAATGAACCAGAAAGTAAATAGTTTGTAGAACAGTCTTGATGGCATAAAAACACTTTTATTCAAAAGTGGTGACGGGTTTCGACCCGAAACACTCCAGGAAACGGTCGATATCAGTGGGTGGTATCCACAGTTCCTACTACGTCCCACCGTCTCCACACGTCATTGCTGGAGTATGGGCCGAAGATGATCCACGTCGGGTCGAAAACGGTCACCATTTATGGATTAAAGTACTTTTATGCGACAATTTTTTTTTTGTTTTAAGTTAGTTTTCAGGATTTTTAGGTAACTCATACTTCTGGCTGTTATGCGTCTCATTCCTTAATACTGTTTGCTTTAATTTCTGCAGTGATGTTACTTGGCTTATAGCGATTTCGCATTCATTATTAATGATGCAAAAGCGACACCTCACACTAATCTGTATTAAATTTCTTTCACTAAATGTTCTGTATCATCGACAATTGCGGCAGGCTGTTTGAAACACGGTTTATGAGTTGCTTATATTTTTTTAAAATTATTTTTGACACACAACAGAAAAGAATTATGTTCTATTTAATTGATGAGCTATTGAATTTTTTCTTCAGATTTATCGACGGCACTAGAAAGTCAAACTGAAAATATCATTCTTGTGAACTGTAGTGACTTTCACAAAATCATACTGTATTGTCGATTTAATGGGTTCTGTTTTTAACAAATTTCTCATTTATTTACGAAGAAGTAATGTTGATAAATACTCGTACCTATAGATTTCCAAAACATATACGACGTAGATATTTGACGCTCGCGAATATCTGTTTTTAACACAGTCGTTGTCTTTTAAATGTTTTTCCCTTTCATCCACTTCGTTACCGAGGTAAACGTTAAAAAGTAACTTCGCTCTTTCTTATGGAAATTAAAATAGTAGCTGCACCTATTCATTCTCCACGTCTTAGGTACTGGTATTATAGCTCTCTATTGTGACTACTTTAAAAGGGGCACGATGGTTTCCAAATCTCTGCAACTCGGAGGCAAAAGCAGATAGTTTTAGAACCAAATCTTATTTCCATTCCACTGTGTTGTCTGCAGATAATTATTTATTTATTACAAGCTTTTATTGTAATTCAGTTTTTTGTAAGTATTCTGACGTTCTTTTAATTTCTCTAAGCAGTATTTTTACGGTATAAAAATATCGGATGAGCGTTATCGCTGGTAACCACTGCACTTCTGGTGTCTGAGATCTATAGTCTTTTGCTATCGTATGTGTTCGTTAGCAAAATGGTATTTTCGCTTGATACGTAAATTTCGTGTTTTTGATTACAGTTATTTATCATCTAGGAAAAATATGAATATTACGTGTATCTATGTGTAACAGTAATATTTTACAGAAGAGTGAATAAATGCTGTTTCTCCCATTGTTTGTATTTTTTCCTTCTATTTTTCTCCCTCTAAATTGACATCAAAACATTAAGTTACTGTCGAACTGTTCCTCACAGTTGGCTAAACGATACTCAGGTTGTAGCAACAAATTTTGTCATTATCAATCATTTGTGTGGCTGGCATACACCCGCGCATACTCTGCAATGTATGTAGACTTGATACATTTATCTCATCCCGGTAACACATTCCAGTGATGATAAGTGTTGCACAAAGTACAATAAACCCAATAAACACTTCTTCTAAGTTGTCAATCTTTCGCTTGTAGTTTCACTTGAAGCACAAAGAAATAGAGTATTAAGAATAATGTGCGGAATTGAATACCCAATTTCGGTGCATGTTATACTTGCGCACGTTATCAAGTGAGAACAAATAAATAAACTTCGCATCAGCGTTTCGTTTTCATATCGTCAGATAAAGTATTTAGTTAATCATTTCAAGTAGTATTACAGTGTTTTAATTTTTTGCTCTTCTTATCTTGTCGTATCTGTTTGTACTTACGGTCTTCTCGGTTAAGGTTTTCCTTTCGTGTTGTTCAGCTTCTTCGTAGCTGAAGAGACAGCACTGAATTAAAATTTCAGGCGTAATTTCTGGCCCCAGTAATTTATGGTTATGCATATTTGAAGCACTATTAACAAATTCTTGACGGACAGTGATTTACTCGAGACATATTTTCTGTTATTTCTCTTTGAAATAGTAGCAAAAACTCTTTAAGAAGACTAATTAATTCCTAGATTTTTATATGGAGTACTTGTAGTTTACGAGGTTTGTTTTACAGAAATTCAGCAGTATTTTAATTGTAGTGTTCATTCAGTAATGTATGCACAGTTGAGTCGAATATGCCAAAGAGAATATCACGACAAACTTTCAGTGGTATCTAATTTAAAAACAGGAAATTCTAAACAAAGTTTTGAAGCTAAAGATGTCTCAAGAATACGATTGCACTTTTTCTGATTCATCATGTCGCGAACATTTTTAAAAAGTGGAGAGAAGTAAATGTGTTCGAATGCGTAATGACGCAAACGCATTCAAACTGCGCTGTTGTGTGGGTAGATTTTACAATTCGTATTTTCTTTTTGTTTGATCAGAGCAGGAACGAAGTTGTTTTGCAAGTAGTAAAATTTTCATTAAATCGTAGGTGCCCAAATGATATAATGCAACAAAGCTAATTTTTGTAGTATATATACCAGGGCAAAAATTCAGCATGTCCGTAATGAGAGAAAACAACACAGAAAATAAAAGCAATCTTAAAACATTAGGTTTTTTTGAGAAACAAATACAGTTTCTCACTTTTTGTCGTTAAAAGGTGTTTACAAAGATATTCGAGGTCATCTAGCTAATTCGTATTGAAATATACACAAACAGAAAATGTTTGGTATAATAATGATGGAATTTTTTCACAATGGAGACTAAATGCATAGAATTAGTTTGTTTGCAGGGAGATTTGGATAACAGTTTGACTGGATGCTCACCTTATCGCCCTTTCAACAGTTAACCAATTGATTTTTGCGGCGCCCGTTCTTACCCTGATAGAAGAACAGAATTTCAGCATAAATTTCATGTCAGTACTGCACTCCCTCAATAATTTGATGTACCTTAACATGTTTCAACCGATATCGACTTCGGTTCGCTAATTAAATTTCCTTTACGGAATTCAAGTACAGGTTTCTTACACCAAAACAAGAAAAAATGTCTAGCAGACAGACTAAAGTGCATATTTAAGAGCTATGAGAGCTTGCTCATTTTTGCTACTGTGAAACACATCTCTTCTTTTGAACGAGGATTAAAGTATGGGTTTTAGAGCCTATGTTTAATAGACATTTTTTTCTTGTTTTGGTGTAAGGATCCTGTCCTCAGTGTCTGCAAAGGGAAATGAGTTACACCCTGTAACGTAAGTCAAAGTACAAATTTCTGCCCGAGCAATAAGGAAAACTCAAAGAATATTACTCAAAATATCTGTCAGAGAATTTAACTTGCAATACAGAAGACCGACTGTGTAAAATGAACATTTTCTGTTTTATGAAATTAATATGTCATAATGAGTGTTAACAATGTGTAATATAGAAACTGGAAAATCTTTTACATTCGTGTGTTTTCTCATGTTACGAACGCAATGAGCTTAATCTGCATAAAGTTATGTTTTACGAAAAGCTATTAAATGAAAATTAATTTGCTATGGGAATACAGGGTTCTGTGCTATTGGTATGGTAGGAATCAGAGGGGAACCTCGCCAAAGGAAAAGTGAAAGCGTTGAAAGATATAAATCAGAATTAGTGAAATATGGTGTCGGCTGCCATGGCTCGCAGAATCAAGATTATCTAGTTGTCGTTGAAACTCTGATGTCTTTTACGAACGTCTAAAATGAAATGTTACAAGAGAGACTGGAAAACGGTTGTACTACATCATTAGAGAGAAACACAGCTCGAGTGTAAATAGTGTGCACCAAAAGCAGAAAGAGCGATGCGTGTGTGCTAACTGCAATAAATACGTTCCATGCACTGCAGAGAGGGACAGCGTGGTATAGTACAATTTTGTAGTCTTAATTACAGCAATTTATTTTAACAGCTTTTTACGAAAGGGGTATCACTAGGAAGCAAATGGCACAATCCCTAATCTTGTATGTACGTTTTAAATAATTGATAGCTGTCGCAGACGTATCATTATTGAAACAATTAAGACTGTGGTAGTATGTTTCTGAATATATTGGTGTGGATGAGGACGATAGTAAGAAATCTAGCATGTGTCAGTATGTAAAATAATAAAATTAATATGAAAAATGTTTCTTGGCATGAACCATAGCGCTGCCATAGAGCCCGCCACGACATGCTAACATGTCATAAGAGGTTCAGATTTAGGTTTCTGTTAACAGCTGTAACGAATTTCTATTTAAACTGTGCGGTGTTATTTTCACCATGAGAAATTAAAAAAAAATATACTCATCAGATATTTAAAGAAATGAAACGTCCTTCATGTTTCGTTTGTGTTATGATGGTTGTAAAAAACTGTGCTGTATCAGCCATTTCTTGTTTTCCTTACCGACCGTTTAAATTTTGCCCGTGGTTGTTTGGAGGAAAAATTTAACACTTCGGAATTTTTGGTGATGTTTCATGTGAAAGTTTCTTAGTTAGAGGAACGCCACGTCTCGTCGGTTTTCCTTATACATGAGGCGTTATTGATAATACTTAAGAAATAATAACATTCCCCCACCTCACTTGGAAGAGAGCTATAAACAAGCTTAGAAAAGATCTGAATTTTTTGTCGTCAGCTTAAAAAGTAACAAACATATTAACAGCAATGAAAAAACTATTTTATAATATCCTGACAGAACTTAGAACTGTCGCTGTGGAGAGTTATAAGTACTGTATGTTAGTATGGAATTAAGAATGACGGAATCGCGTACTTAATGTTCAAGAGTTTTTGGCTGTGCGCTCATTCGGGCAGAGTTTCCTCTACGATAGTTAAATTTCTGAGCAGTAAACTGAGATATTTACATTTTTTTCGAGAACTCACCCACTCATTCTTATCCTTCGATCGAAGTTTAACGGATTCCTTTTAGTACTCATGTGGATGACCTCACACTTTTCGTTATTTAGGGTCAACTGACAATTTTCGCACAATTCAGGTATCTTTTCTAAATCGCTTTGCAATTTTTTTGATCTTCTGATGACTTTCTTAGTCGATAAACGGCAGCGTCATCTGCAAACAACCTAATACGGTTGCTCACATTGTCTCGCAAATCGTTTATGCAGATAAGGAACAGCAAAGGGCCTGTAACACTACGTTGGGGAACACCAGAAATCGCTTGTTTTACTCGATGCCTTTCGTCAATTACTACGACCTGTGACCTCTCTGACAGGAAATCACAAATCCTGTCACATAACTGAGACGATATTCCATAAGCATGGAATTTCACTACAAGCCACTTGTGTGGTACTGTGTCAAAAGCCTTCCGGAAATCCAGAAACGCGGAGTCAATCTGAAATCCCTTGTCAATAGCACTCAACACTTCATGCGAATAAAGAGCTAGTTGTGTTTCACAAGAACTATGTTTTTTAAATCCATGTTTACTATGTGTCAATAGGCCGTTTTCTTCGAGGTAATTCATATTTTTCGTACACAATATATGTTCCAAAATCCTGTTGTATATCGACGTTAATTATATGAGCCTAGTGAATTATTAGAAAATATAACGGATTACAAAGCGTGGAAATGGCAGTAGCAGAAGTAGGAATAGAAAGAATAGAATTTGACATTCTTTGCACTTTGACGGGTCGCCGAATTTAACTGTCTGGATATTATGCTGCGTGATTTAAATTAATAACAGTGGTATACGTGATAGGCCGTAGGCCGTAGTGATGTCTGGTTTCGGGTCCTCAGATTTCTTAGTATTTTATTTGTTGCCAAAAATAACATGAGCAATATGTTGTATGATGGTGACAGCTCACACTGCGGTCATATATAAGCAACAAAATACTGTATAATCGGTGTAACATTGTGTAATATGTTGTTGTAAATTATTCTTTAATATACAACGAAAAGATGAGGGTGCAAATTTATCTCTGAAACTTTTCGATGGTCACTGCATATAATTAACTAGTGTTTCTTTTGCAGTCTGTGTATGCACACACTTTATACCTCATACAAAGAGAATCCGTATGCTGTCCTGATGTACAGTTTCGAAAGCAATACGCCTCTCGCTACAAATAATAATACATAAAAGCAGTTTCCAAGTTTTTAATGATATGTACAGTAGCTCCAACTTGCACATGGTGTAACTAGTAGAAATTTTTATCCTGGACATTACTGCCATCTTTTCAGATAAAAGACCTATGCTAAATAAAAACAGAGAATCACTAACACCCACGTTTATCGAACAGCCTAGTCAGTATGAACTAAACAAATATTTCTTGCCTTGGCGTGTGTCCTGCCAGATACCATATACTTATAGATTATTGGGCGCCATCACTGAGTAGCCTATTGTTGACTGACTTTTAACAACGCATACTAGTAGACCGTCCACGTAGACACGTTTCTTTGAACACTATGATATCTATTGATATATTCGTAAATAAATTACCTATTTCTCAATGAACACGAAATTATGTTTCGTGCAAGGTGACCTGTTATGACATTTAGTATTTAAATTCTTGAAATGACTGTAATGGAGAAAAGCAATTTTGTAATAATTTTTGACAGTTGCCCGAGTAGAAAAATTGTTGACGCCATATTCTTTTTTAACGTTCGCTGTTAGAAAGATTAACACAGCATCCCTGACACCTCCAACTGTGACGGTAACTCAAAAGTATACTGTACATAGATAGCGTATTTATTTGCGAATAACCGGTTTCGACGGAATTAGCCCATCTCACTTTTACACGGATGTTGACAAAGCAGACCAGCTTATGGAGGTAACAACAAACAGCCTTTAGACCGGAAGATTGCTTTACTCTGTGGAAACCGGTCATTGCAACAAAAATACGAATCTGTGCTTTGTTCAGTTAATCATTGAACAAGATCACTGTTTCCCTCTGTGTGTGGACACACCTTATACCTCTTACAAACAAGACACATATGGTCTCTTGACGTACTGAAAAGTAAGTTTCTCTTAGTAAAGATATGAAATATTTTTTGTTCAGTTTTTAACACTGTATCTCTATCGGCTAGAGACTTACTTATGACGTAAAATTACCGGTGAGAAAAAGTATGAGCGTGCTCGTAAAACCATATTATTCCGTAGATTCTCTGTTCACTCCCATTAGAAAAATAGCTGACCTTGTATACATTTTTTAATTGTTCGGGATAAATACGGAGTAAGAATGCAACAACGGGCACATCTGTTCGTTCTGAAATTACTGTAGATTCTTTACTTTCAAACTTCAGACTTTCACTCTGAGTTGAGAAAGGAAGTAAATAAACGGAGTGATCGGTAATTCGCAATTGAGAAAATCGACAACGAACTTTACTTAGTCATATAATTTTCGACAGCAAGAAAACGCTGTTTGCACTCTTAAGACTGTTGTCTCTACAATAGCGTCTATTTCATAAAATCGTATGCTACCGAAATAAATTTTTGCGGGTTAATATGAAAAAGCAATTGAAATTATAATATGATATTAGGTTGATGCTCAAATTTTCTCTCCCTTTGCTGTAACATTCGTATTTGTTTACCAATCGTACTATGGAAATTTTAGAGTATAGAAAAAAGTCCTCATTTACTAAACTGCGTGCTTAAAAACATGAGTGGGAAAGAGATAATGGTCACAAATTAAACCTGCGGACTGATTTGCCCTGCTACCTCCTAGGTAGCGAAATATTCACGTGCAGTTAAAATAAGGTTTCAGTGACACAGCTGCAGATAGTCGTTCAGTACTGTTCCTCGTGGTCGGTTGTGTCCTGTCTTTCAAAGAGATGCTAAGCAGAATATTTATAACTTACTATATGAAACAAGCAGGCAAGGAACCAAAACGGAAAGTCTTCAGTAGAGTCAAGAGGAAGTGATAAATCGAAGTATCAACTTTCTAATTTCTAAGGTTCATTTGGAACCAATGTTTTAGACTACTTATCATTTTCCTGAAAACACATGCAACTTAATCATCTCTCACTGAAGTGTTTTATGTACAATATTATTTCCATTATAACGTGTAGAATAAAACCGGAAACATTATCGCAAGAATTACAGTTTTACACAAATTATATTAAGACGATATTTATAGGTACGTGCAAGCTGTGCAAGAATTTGAATCTGTGACTTAAGCAGTACCCAACAAAGCTAAAAAAAAAAGGAGTATTATTCTCTACTTCACGGTCTCACATTTGCAGTTTGAGTTAAGAATTAATACAGTATGCAAAAGAAACTTTTTGACATTTGTTTTCGTTGAATGCATTGAAACTGTTCAAGACACTGGAATGTATACTAGGCGTCAGCGCCAATTTTTAGTTTATTACGAATGCACCATGTTTAATTCTTCATGTAAGTGGAAATAATTCAGTAGTAATAAAAAAATAACTGTCTACAAACAAATTTGTATCTTCCCTCTGTGGCATTGTGACTGAAATCGAAATTCAGTTAAAGAAAGTTATTTGTTTCCACTGCTTACCTAGACATCTCAAAAAAATCATAATGGTTACTATTATATTTTTCTGACATAATTTCAGATGATTAGGTGTTTCTTTAACTGGATTATTTCTGCATCTTCCCTTTTTCTTGTTAATCGTACTTTATCCACGAGTTATGAATTTTTTGTATACTAAATAACGCACTCTGTATTTAATATCAATTTATCTCATCTTTCTGTTTTCACGCCTATTTCCTGGGGAACCCTTATTTTAGCTTCAGTAGCGGAAGCAGAAGTGCGGTTTACTACTTTATTTCCGCGTATTTCGTTACTGCATTACAACTCTCATGTATATTTCTTCTCCCCTGAATCACATTAATTTTCTGCTTCTTGAGGCTAATCGGAATGCTACGTGTCGTTGGTTCTTCTGTCACTAACTGTTTAGTATAAATACAGTCTGTATTAATATGTGTAATATTTATAATGAAAAATAAGTCAAAGACTTTTCATTGACCTTAGGCACCCATGTGAGAAAGGATTTTGGAATCTTGAGAACCCATTGGCAGATATTAATGAAAAAGTTTCATTTAGTATTTAGAAAATTTAACCATCTAAAACACCTGTTTACGTTGTATACTTAGTTCAAATGGTTCAAATGGCTCTGAGCACTATGGGACTCAACTGCTGTGGTCATCAGTCCCCTAGAACTTAGAACTACTTAAACCTAACTAACCTAAGGACATCACACACATCCATGCCCGAGGCAGGATTCGAACCTGCGACCGTAGCAGTCGCACGGTTCCGGACTGCGCGCCTAGAACCACGATGTATACTTAATTTTTCAGGGAAAATACATAAATGCATATTTACAGTATTAAAAATTCATCCGTCACAGTTTTATTCCAAAATAAGATTTTAACAATTAGCACGACCAGTAAATCAGACATTTTTTTATCAGTTAACACTATTTCTTAAATTTAATAACAAGCGATACAGAGAATTGAAGATATGAATATTATTAAAAACTGCTGCTTTTTCCACATACTTCTAAGGAAATTAGCAATCGCTTTAGAAAGACAGATGTCTTTAGCAAAGAAACTAGAAGGAGCTTAATGAGGGAGATGGTATCCTATATTCGTCACTGTCTTAAAAAGTTCCTCTCTTTCACTGTCAAATTTGGTACACGAAAACAAGGTGTGGTTTACATAAACTTCTGACTCAGGATCACACTCACATATAGGAGAAGCGTACATATGGATTCCGCATGGTGTTTCGTCAATTCCTTGGAAAGTTTGGTTCCCTCCTGAACAATTAAAGATTACAGTAGTTACAGTCCCTTGTGTTCAAAGAACGTGTGATTTCCTCAGTGTAGACATAAATGGTTGAAGATTTTATTTCTACGGGACAACATCTGCACAAAATAGAAGTAAACCATCTTACATTCATCCAACCCTTGTTAAAAAATATCGTGTACCGAAGATAATGTATATTATTATGATATGACAAACACAGGTAATGTACCTCTTTCATCGTGATTGAACAAATCGCAGTCTTCTGAAACTCTCTTTTATTATAGATGCAAATAACACTAGCTATGAAGCTGCTGTAAATGTCTGTACTATGTCTGTGCTTAGAAATACCGTAAACCATCCCAATAACGTTGTAAGAAAACTGCCACTGATTTCCCAGTTATAGATTATGGAGGAACAGTAGCCAACTGCTTACTATTTGTAATACGCTTACTTAGAAAAAAAAATGTTGTCACTCGTCATGCAGATTATAGCGGTTTTTGATACTTGAAACTTCATAATAAACGGATTTGATATAGCTAGTAACATACGCATATTCCTTTAGAATTTTCGGATTTCTAAATTCATTGTTCATATTCGTAAACAATTAGATATAGACTTTTAAACCAACATATAAAACTCTACTCTTTGTCAAGATAAGATGTCAAATTCTGTTAGTTCTGCAGACATTGTTCTTTCTTATTAAACCTCATAAATGCCATTAAGGATTAACTTTTCTGGAAGTGAGTCTAACAACTGCAAGATATTTTAAGAGACGTCCGTAAATTATTGTTTTTTTTTTATTTTTTTTTTAAGCAACACTGTTATTGCTTGGGTTCTGTAGAACACATACTTTACAAGATTAAAATATTAATATATTACTTGAGGAGACACTTCTGTAGCACAACAATAACGCGAAAATTTTTAATAACTTGTAGCCATTTTGACTATATTCAATAAGTTGAGAGAAACTTCGGAGCGTGAAACATGGTGTTGTCAGGTTCTTGATCAGTATTTCAGTTTTGTGAATATATTTTAGCATGTTATTTGTCTCAATGTCAAGCTATTTTACTTAGCGTTATTTCAGTGTACAAGCACAAGAAGTGAAATACGTACGTTACTAGATCAGCTAGGCGCGCACTACGCACACACACAAACACACACACACACATACATAAACACGAGCATCGGCACACAGACACTATCGATTGGCTGGCAATAGGAACTTCAGAAAAGTTTTTTGGTTTCCATTTGTGCACCGCCACTTCCCATTTGCTAGCCTAAAAACGTGAATCAGCATCCCTCCATAATAAAGGACGAGGAAAATATGTTAGTATCATCCACTGAAAATATTCTGTGTAAGGTTTCCAGAAAATTAAAAAAAGTTTAGTGTGAAACTTTATTGTGAAATAACAGAAGCGTTTTGTTATTAATTATTACTTGTGTTACATATTGTGTCAAACCATTACTCTGTGTTATCTAAGTAATTCTTCGTTATTTACGCTGCTTAACAACTACTTTTTAGCAGCATTTTTTAATAAATTTGTTTTAGCAAATTTAGACATTTTAGGAAATTTTTCAACACAGTTTTATTCCTTGATAGTAAATGCTGTTTTGATTTTTTTGTTTATGCTTTGTTGGTGTTTGTTTATTCTAGACATAATTCCGTAGGCACGCTGACAGCTGGTTGTGCAATAACACTGAATGTTATCTTTTGCGTGAAACTGACTGGTAAATATCCTCATAGGGTGAAGTTAAAAATCCCAGTAGTCTTTAACTAATCTTTATAAGCTTGATTACTGTTTTTGGTTATTGCCCTATCCTGCAGTTTTAAAACTGTATTCATATTTTGCGCATTTATTCCCCAGAATAGAATTCCTCAGCTGCAAAGTGCGTGCAGTTGATTGTTCACGAGTGAGAATCCAACTAGTGCCTATAGGAAACTCCCGACCACAGTCTAGCAGAAGCGCCCTGAGATGTCACGGAAGCTAAAGCACAGATCACTGTCTGTTGGATTAATGTCCAAACACAACTGTAACGCATATGACTTATCATAACTAACATTTACAGCCATGAATATTAGGATTGGAGAATTCTGCATAGTATCCATGTCAAAGGAGTCAGTTACGCAAATATTTTTCGGTGCCTGGCATAAGCTTGCTTGTTAGTTTTTAATCCAGATGTGTTCCTACATCCACATCCGCTCACCAGTGAACTCTGTAGAAATGCCTTCCAAAAATTTTTGGAGAAAAGAGCAGAACTTTAAGAAGTTCTTCTTGATCAGCTGTATCACAATAATTTAAGAAAATTTTAAATTTTTACAGTTATTAGCTGCAACAGGGTGTTTCACTTTTGATAGTTTTTGTAACGTTGAAAATGGGAAGATTTCGCTATGTCTAGCTCACTGAGACAAATAGCAGAAGCTTATAATCCACGTTTCTTCTATTGCTCCTGAGTTGCAAGTAAAGAATCAAATTGTTTCAATACTTTTTCAATCCTTTGCAGTTTCAATGTTACTGCTAGAACAATACATTTTAAATTTTTCGCAAATGTTAACAGAGTCCAAAGTGTAATGTTCACAGTCGACAGTGCTTGATTATTAGGTATTTTATTCTGTAAGTTGCCTTTCAACCTGTGTGGGCAAAAATGTTCACGTAAGTGGCAGACTGATATAAATTACACCATCTTTCTTCATTCTGATTTAGCCATCACATGAAGGTTCCACGTACCAGTCCTACTTCAGTGCGAACGCAATTTATAGAGTCCATCATAACAACTATGTCTTTATGGGTGGAGACATAGTACCTATAACCGTTACGTAAACACTACTTTGAGCAGTCATGGAAGGTACCTATAATCAGTTTCGGAATAATGACATAATTCAGGCGCCGTCTGCACCACTGCTGAAATATGTTTTTTCATCACCATACGTTTACTGTTTTGTTTAGCAGAGATACCGCCAAGAATGAGACATTATCTTATTCACATTTTGTCTCACCTAAATTCCAAAAACAGCTATACAACTGAACTGAAACTGATATGTGGTCGGTAGAAGATAAAAGAATTTCGTTGCTAGTAAGTGTCAGATCTATATTTGATTATAAAGTATATCAAGGCTGTAAATGTTACGCAATTTTCCGGCAACTAATGTTGATTTTACTCATGACTCATATTTTAACACGTCCATAAACGTTTGATTTAACAAGGTATATGTTTTCTATAAAGCAGTGGACGCAAGATCGTGGCATGAACACATTTTTATACTCGATAAAACTTCGTAATACGTAATTTCGCTCCTTGCGCCTATTATAAATAAGCCCATACCTGCTCAGGTGAAAATGAAATTTCACACTTTCCCGAATAGTTTCATTGTTTCCTGGTACTAGTGACGTGTAGTTGAATTTACAGTAGTTGTATTCATAGTGTTATGACTACAATGGTTTTAAGTCTGCTGCACCTAACTGGTTACGAAATAATGCAGAAACTGACTCAAAGAGCTTGTGAATCGGAGGCAAAATTTGGAAAACGGCATAAAGTCTTCAACTGCAAGCATTCAAGAATATTATTGACTAAGTGTCAAGTAAGGCAGCAACTTTTATTTATCGACATCTCACGAATGCCAATATTTCGTACTGAAATTTGTCCACATTATATTGTTAACATGGATTTTCGCTCTAGTGAGCAGATTTAGAAAATTTCTTTTCATTATATGCTTATTGTAATTGAATCACAATTCAGGCAAGAAAAGAACAGAAGCTTCTGAAATGTGATGCTACAGAATAATGCTGAGTAATGGGTGAGTACATCGACTGATTAATGAGGAGGTACTAAATCGCAATGACGAAGTAAGACATTTATGGTGCGACTTGACCAAAAGGGTGGATCAGTTAAGAGGACACGTCTTGAGACATCAAGATGTAGGTTGCACTAGTTATTCGGAGATAAGGAGAGTTACACAGGGCAGATTAGTGTGGAGAGATGCATCAAAACAGTCTCTGGACCGAGAACTATAACAAAAACAATTGATTCTTTTGAAAGGGCCTAGTCTGTTTGTTTCCAACAGCACGGCTCCTTGGCGGGCAATAGAACAGTGAAGTAAATGACGCGTATTTCATAAAATGTCGATTTGTTAATTATACCTCGTCTTTGCGCAGGAGACATTGCACATATGATGCACTAGGGATTCCACAAATTTCGTTGTCGATCTCGATCTAAAATCGGTTATCTTGCACTGTTTAGTTTCTGTACGTGTCCAGTAGCGCTCTAGATTTCTGTCTAAGAAGAATATTTAATTTACAGAGCATGATCCTCATTCTAGGAAATAACCCATAGTGCTCAGAGCCATTTGAACCATTTGAACTTTGAAATAAAATTTGAATGTGTAATTTTTTGTTGTTTCCTCATGGAATTAGCGGAACTTTCGTCAATCTTTTGTCTTTATTCTAATATAATTATTTTAAGTAAATAAACTACATCAAATCGTTCCTGCTAAAAAATACAAATAATATTCTGTTCCATACACTTCCAACACTATCGCATCAGATTTTTCCAAAACAGTGAACTGAGACTATTACTATAGCTTTAGACTGGGCTCAGTCCACTTCAAATTACCCTAGCAGAGAATAAATTGCTAACGCTATAATAATAGAAAGCACACTTTCCACACGATGAGGGTTCATGAAGATCTCGACGTGTCTTGCATGAACTACTAATTCTTATCTGATATCACTCATAAAAGGGAGCGTTCGGAGTTGATAACCAGGAAATAGGAGTCAACAGCAAAAAAAAAAAAAAAAAAAAAAAAAAAAAAAAAAAAAAAAACTTTTTTCGTGTTTTGTTGATTTACAGTTTCAAGGATGTAACGATATTCACTTACTATAATTTCCTCATAGATTGTGAGACTTGCGACAACCGTTATAACACGTGCAATATATGTAAACAAACTGACATTTTATACTCATAATGCATCTAATGACAAATAAATGTGCTCAAAATGAAATTTAGCATTTTGGATTTTATGGAAAAGATTTTTGACTGAATTCTTCATCAGGGTGCAGAGAATTATCCTACAATGAGCGTAGTTAACGTATGAGTAGATAAGATATTTTTTTCTAGATATCCATCTGTCTACTATACGAGAAACACTGATGTGTATCTTCTAATAAAAAAAAGGAGCTTTTAGTTTTCAGAGAGACGTAGTCTATATAATCAAGTTCGTCAAAAGAAAATCATTCTGCTACGTTTCTACAGTTTCCACTTGTTTCTAAGGAGCTATATTTATGATTTTGTTTGATGTTCGTGAACATGTTTGATGTTCGTGAACAGAAGTACGGGAGTGGCAACTGAACGAGGAA
This sequence comes from Schistocerca piceifrons, assembly GCF_021461385.2. Classification (NCBI taxonomy): domain Eukaryota; kingdom Metazoa; phylum Arthropoda; class Insecta; order Orthoptera; family Acrididae; genus Schistocerca; species Schistocerca piceifrons. The sequence goes on from NC_060138.1 coordinate 377,185,965, forward strand.
TAGCGAAGTAAAAATAAGATGCATTTTGCCAATCTTATTATTTTTGTTTGATAAGAGGGTTGCATTTCGTTCTCTCATCCTACTTTTGTAGTACTTAAGTAATGCATACGCAGAAAAACGAATGACTTACGTGATTACAAGTTTTTCAACTCCCGCACATGTAAAGAAATCCATGTTTATGAAGTCAGAAATGTGTAACTCAGCTCAACCTAACAGCTAGTTACGAATGTGACGCATAAAACTGTTGCAGGCTACACGAAGAACTGAAAAACAGAGTTGCTCGCAACGAGAGTCTAGGCAAAAGTTAAGTGAAAAATCAAGTCATGATCTGGAATTGATAGATAATGAAAACTGTAATTAGATCATATAGACTACCGGTACGCGAGAACTTAGAACATAATGTAAATTATTACTCGGCAGAATTTGCAAATTTACTGTTGAAATAGTTTCGACATCCAACATTTTGCCTTTGACGCAACTTCTTATGTCTTAGCTTTCGTGGTTATATGTCCCCTTTCCTCAGGGCATTGACTTAGAGGAGAAATATTATGCACTGAAAGAATGGACATGATGGATACCGTATTCGGCTACGCAAACATCGTTGCTGCGTACTTCGGCATTAAAACAGAGCGGTAACGTTGTATTGGTGTGGAACACTAGCCAGCACTTAGTTACACACTAACAGCATTCTGCCCGCCATTATAGCGCATATTTCAACGTTTTTTTTATGGGTTCTTACAGAGGCTTTGCAGAGGTTTTGCGTTCATAATAAACTTATCTTTTGCAGTTGCATCATTTCTATTTACTGATCAATCAGTCAATTGATTAAAATGTCTTCCTTATTTACCATTTGAGTCTTAAACTTTGCTATCTGTAGAACTGTTCAAATGTTATTTAAAAATCTCAAAACAAATTACAGCTAACAACTTAGCGAGTAACTAAAAGTTAAAGTATCTCCAGCATATAGCTTACGGTTTATGGGTGACAGAGTAACTTGCGATTCCCAGATAATCGTTAGTCCATTCACTACTGTTTTATCTGTAGGCGAGAATTGCCTAATGACGTCATAGATTTATTTCCGCACGGGGTGATCCTGACTTTATTACGAAGCCAGTGATGATCATTTTTATTAACACAGTATCATTTAGCTTTGTCTTTCCCCAACGTCAGTCATTTTCTTTAGAATTTCATTCGAAATACCATTAATTTACTGAGGCGTAGGCCCAAGTCTGCCAAATTTTAATTTTTTTTTTCGTAAAATGTTCCACATAACTTTGAGATAAGTGAGCTGTGTCGAGTGGCTGAATTTAAGCCTGTTAGAATAATTTTAAAAGTTTTAATCCGATCCGTGCAACAAAAGTTTACATTTCCACGATGAAATACGTCTTTACTTCCCTCGACAGATTGGTTTAGTACATAGCCAAAGTGACATGGAAATGACCCGCAACTTTGATGAGCCTCAAATATTTTTTTCATTAATGTCGTTACACCCACAAATTAAATTATTGTTCAGCTGTAAATGAACTTCAGTTTTCCATAAAACAGAAATCATGAGAAGCAGTTCATTTGCTTATCGCGTCCCTGTTATCAATAATCTTGTGTAACATCAGTAAAAATTTAATTCTAGTTGGTATAGAAAGTAGATTTGGTAAATTCGTTTTCTGGGTGATTGGCCATAAAACGATAATGAACAAAATTCAAATCTCAATTGCTCTCCTCGGATAAAAAGATTATAAATTCAGGACAAATGCAGAGTAGTTGGAAATAGCCAAAGACTAGTATCGATAATAAACACGTTGAAATTGTAATCACAAGAACACTAGATGGAATGTCAATAAATTGTATTAAGGAATTATACAGTCGCAGTATGATTGTTACTAGCAGAGTTTAAAATATTTGTTTTTGAGTTCTTCATTACTCTGTTGTCTTGCCAAAAGCAGGCATTATAAGACTTTATCTGCGTGGAACTACGGGTAGTTTCTGACAGAAATTGCAATGGGAAACGTCCACTATCAGTATGTCTGTGTATTTGAACAAAAGGGAGCAATTATCGGGTCGTTCTGAACAGCTGTAATTAGAATGAGGTAATAGCTTTGTATTCCAGATTGAGTACCTGCTGATTTTAAACTTTCTGGCAGATTGAAACTGTGTATGGACCGAGACTCGAAATTGGGATCTTTGCTTTGCGTGGGGAAGTTTTCTACTGACCGAGGTATTCAAGCACGACTCACGACCGCCCACACAACCTTGGGAAGTAGGAGATGAGGTACTGACGGAAATGGATCTATGAGGGCGGTTCGGGAGTCATGCTTAGTGGCTAGATGTTGTCACCAAAACCTACCCAGCTCTAGCTAAGAAATTTAAAATCAAACTGGCCCCCCTCAACCTTATGTGGCGTGTGTAGTGTTGAAGCGAACATGGCAAGACATGTATCCATGTAAGTAAACGATTGCCATTTGGAACTGGACGAGATAAACAGCTCTATCATCACAATAACCGCCATAAATATCTTAAATGTTTTGTGATCAGACTGAAATTTTTCCACTGACGCTAAACACTATTATGGGTGTCCAAAAAAAATTTTCTAGTTGGGCATGAGTCGGGAATTGCAATTCTTGATATAAATGAGTTGGTCAGTTTCGAGAATTGTCCTGCCAAAAGAACTAAATTTTGTACGTCAAACAAAACAACTTACTGCATTCCACAGAGTAGATCCAGTGAGTATATGAATATAAACTCTGTAGTCCAGATTCTAGGGAGGCATGTGATTTCTCTTTGCCCATTCCCCCCTCCCCGCCCCATTCTGTATTTCCCTTGAACATAATGCGTCTGTCTGACTTTTGAGACACTTGGCATTTTTTTTCTCGCCCATATCATGGTAGTCATATACAGGAATTTATCTAGTATTTGTGATAGCATCATTGAAGTCTTGAATTTCTTCTAGAAACTAGTGCGCGATTATCTGCATGTGATTCTCGAAACAGGTTTTTAGGCTGCATATGAGAATGCAACAGAGACAAATCATTGTTTGGTACTCACTTTTTTCTAATTTTATTATTATTTCTTTAATGTAAGGGAAGGAAATACTCAAACGTTTAACATCTCAAGTCAAATTTCATATCTATGTAAATTACTTAACAAAAATTAGACAGATCGCTATTGTCTGCAAAATGTGTCATTCACATCATTAATGTAAATATCACTGGTTCATTTTGATTTAATACACGTAAAGTTCTTATTTTAGGGAAAAGCTTAAACCCTGTAGCAGTTGCAATTCTACTTTAATTTATATCTAAAGAAGAACAAAATCAACTATGTTTGTATGGATATAAAATACCTACTGCGTTAGTCGCCTTTTTATTATCATCGTCATCGTATTGTTATTATTAATTTCTTGTTTAATGAAATAATTTGTGGAATATACTGATATTGGTTAACCTATGCAGCAACATTCGTGAAACCTTGTAATTTATTTTATTTTGATGCAATAATAGTTTCAGTTAAATAAAAAGCAGATAGTTCCAAGGGTGTAACACTTGCCCGAGAAAGGCAAGAAAAGGCAAGAAAAGTTCCAGGTTAGCGTTCTGGTCCAGCACACAGTTTTGATCTGCCAGGAAGCTCTGTATTGTTTAACTAGAGTAAACTGTAATGAGTTGGTTTCTTAATTTCAGTACTGTGTTCTAAATTTTGAAAACGATCAACTCAGAATTACTAAATCTTATCGTTGCTTCACTGAAATACGGGGGTATAAGCGTTTTTATTGGCCTTTCCAGTGGAAAAATGTTTTCCTTCACGTCCGGTGATGTATCTCTGAGATTTGCATCAATCAAGATATTCAGAATCTGCTTCAGGTACGTCGAATTCTATTTCTGAATCGATAAAATGTTGTTCTGGAACGTCCAGTAGCAAACTGAATAACAATTCAGTATCAGTCTTATAATTTTGAACATCATGGTATCTGTAAATTCCAGGGTGCTTGTGCAGAACCATTTTCGAGTGCTCTCAGATACCTCCAAGAAGCTTATGTTGTACGGAATGTACTTCGTTTTTGTTGCAATTATTTCAGTTTTCCCTTAATACATACATATAAACATTAGCAAATTTGATACAGATATCTTTTTTCACGTATTTTCTATCTTCGTTTGTTGCTCATCGTATTGTTTAGATCATCCACGACTTTTTACTTCTCCCACCAGAATTTTCCCTTTTGCATAATTAAGCACGGATTGCTACTCATATTTTCCTGTTCAGAATAACATCCTTGATATCGTTTCTCGTCTACCAGAAACTATCCATAAGCATTTGTCTGTTCACTTTATTCAGGAAATCTGCTTGACCTTCCCAGTCCTTTCAACCGATTTTAATATCGGCACTTTTCATGAATGTGGTTATATTCAAATCTTGAACTTTTCTGTATTTGTTTATATTAAGTGAACAACATAAACATCAGAGGTACCCGACCGCTACTTCCTGTTCCTCTCTTCTTAAAGCTCCTGCTAAAATGCAAAAGAAGCGTAGTACATGTGAGAGGTTCTCAATAATTGTTGCGTTTTCAGGCGCATGTCGCATCTTTGACTCCTAGGCTGAATTACTTGTACTGTATGTCGACGTTCTTTGCTTGTAGTTTTCTGCTTCCTGTGACGTATTTGTATATAGAAGATACAAGCGTCAATTATTAGGAACACAAAAGAGTCACTTGGTGGGAAACATAAAAAAAAACAAATACAGGAGACTAAAAATTGTATTGCGCTTCTTCTGGCTTTCTAGTTATTTTCCCAGAATATGAACTCCTTTGTGAAAATACCTCCGGAGAGCATATCAATCCATAAACTGGAATTTGTATTTTCTCATATCAGCGGTCGCTGCAGCTACGTATGTAAGTTATTACAGTGCTTGATATTAAACAGAATTTTAAACTGTTTACATCCAGGTTCGTTCAGGTCATAACTAAGCCTGACAACAGACCACATAAACGTCATTCAGACAGTGTAAAATCATGGCATATGCTTCCCAAAGACTACAGCCTGGTGTTCGTTTTTAATGAAGAACGAGCTATTTCATTGTTTTAGCAGATTTTCTGCACAAAAATACAAAACTGCAATTTCATTCAAATATTTATGTGTAAAATTTCATTGTCATATTTTCTAAACCGCGGATGTAATTCCATTCGTTTCCACTAGTCGCATTTAGTCAAATGTTTTATTGATATACCTGTGTAAGACAAGATTTGCTTAGTGTTTACTTGTGAAAAACATAATTTGGATGAGAGTCATACAGTCTCAAGGAGTCGTAAATACAACATAACTAATGCGCAATTTCGCAAGAATAAGTCAGAAAATATGTTCCCTTAATTTAGTCGGTGAAAGATGACAAATAAAAACATAACAAAAAAATCGATTTCCTTCTGAGTCACGTCGTTATTTTCCAGTATACTCAGTAGAACTAACCCGCAGTGACAGAATGTAGTTTCCCTGTCCTCAAGCCATTTCACGTTTTCTTTATAATTTCTTTTGCTTTACAAAATCCAGATAATAGACGATTACCTGAATAATAAGGAAAGGTATATTTGATTCTAATCACTACCTCTCTAAAATTAAGGTTAAACTCCTACCTAATAAAATAAAACAAAAATCACAAAGAATAATAAAATGCAGACAAACTTACCTGATCAAGAAGATCTATTCACAAATATCAAGAAGAAATTAAAATAGCAAAATATGCCACCTGGCCATAATTATTTAAAGAACGTAATGACAATACACAGAAAACATTTGGGTCAATCGAAAGTGAAAACAAAATATTATGGAATGAAGTTGTGAAGAAGGTTTAACAGAGAGAGACAGATAATGGAAAAATGAATATGCTCAAGAAAATCTGAACACATTATCAGTTTAAACAGCAAAGAAAGGAAGCAGCAAGGATAATAATCAGAAGAACTAAGAGAGATTCTGAGAAGAGAAAACTTGCAGATACTGGGGAAAACTTCAAAAACAGTACCCGCGATGTTTATCAGATATTTAAGGGCAGACTGAAGGGTTACTAAACATTAAGTGTGTGTTTCATAAATGAAAACGGCAAACTTATCTTAAGAAACACTGAAAATTTTGAAATTTTTGCAAAATATTTTAATTAGCTTCTTAATTCTCCAGAACCAATCCATACGCTGGAATTCTCAAATACTCATGACAATCTGGAAGATTTACCTCCGACTAGCAAAGAAACTGAAGATGCAATTGAAATCTTAAAAAAAAGCAGTAAACGTTGGGGAGAAGAATATTACAGCGGAACTTTTGAAATGTGTTTTTCAAAAACAGAAAAAACTCAACCTTCCAGGAAACCTGAAAAAAAGAAAAACACGAGCAGAGTGAACGGTAGCCTTGATGTATCCATTACACAAGAAAGGCAATAAAGAAGACATTAAGCCGCGCGGGATTAGCCGATCGGTCTAAGGCGCGGCAGTCATGGACTGTGCGGCTGGTCCTGGCGGAGGTTCGAGTCCTCCCTCGGGCATGGGTGTGTGTGTTTGTGCTTAGGATAATTTAGGTTAAGTAGTGTGTAAGCTTATGGGCTGATGACCTTAGCAGTTAAGTCCCATAAGATTTCACACACAACTCAAAGAAGACATTAATAACTACGGGAATTTTTCAGTATCAGTTGCATTTAAAATATATTTCAAGATTTTACTAAATAGAGTGGAAACGACACTAGACAGCTATGTAGGTGAATATCAAGGTAGTTTTTGGAATGACAGACGCGTTCTGAACAAATATTTAATCTGATGTCAGTAATTTGTCACCGATTACTGAATTCGAAAGTTATGGTAGTAATATTTGTTGATTTAAAAAAAGACCTTTCATTACAAACTACAGATAAATATAATGCGAATTTGGTATGAAGTCTAAATTAACAAATGTAGTTCATGAAACACTGCATACACAGTGTCTAAATTTAAAAAAATGTGCAAAAATTAGGCGTTACAGGACAGTAGCGAAGGCGAAATGTTCATATGCAAGCGAATGTCTAGGATTAAACTATAATTTAGATAAACTACAAATACTGGAAAGGCAAATCGTTAGGAAAAGATTAGGCCCATGAAAAACTATGGAAGTTTGGAAGTTACGATGAAAGTTATGATGAAGTTAGAGATGAAATTTATCGAAACATCGAAAGAAATTACAAGAAACGAGAAAAAGAATACTGGTATTTTTTGGGCATTTATATCGAATGCAAGACAGTAGATTGAGTAAAAAGATTTCACATATTTGTGGGACAAGAAATTAAAAACGACTTGGATCCATGTAGTAAAACATGATTTAGAAAACATTAACATAAAAACTGAAAAAAACAAGAGACAGAGAAGTGTGTATGGAAAAGTGTTGAATATGGAATTATTCCAAGGCGTGAGAATGAAAAAAACTCGTATAATATGGTCAGAAGACAGGAGGAAAACGTAGTGACTAGATGAAAGAGTACTGGAAGAAAATAAGACACTAACGAATAAGGAATTGAAATTGGCACATGGTCCTTAGTTAGCCCATCCAAGAAGAAAGAAAAATGAAGAATCTAACACTCTGATTCGCTTGCCTACGTCTTTAATGTTTTTAAGACGGTTTGTTAGGTAAATACTTTTTGTATTTTATCAAATTACAATAAGTAAAAAGAGCTCATAAACACCTTTTATTAAGACTTCTATCGTATAAGCAGGTACGTGGTATCTGTTATTGAACAAAGCTCATACTGAATTTGGCTCTCTATTGCTTTCTTATTGCAAAGGGCATTCAAATAAAAACGATACAGATGAAAGAAAGCAAATAAACTGTTTACTGTATCAAAAGTAATCGTCATAACTGTTAATACGTTTACCCCACTGTGAGACAAGGTGGTCAATGTTTTCATTAAAAATGTTTTCCGTTGCTTATCGAACTGTGATTGTACCCAGACCTGCACCCCTTCGCCCGAAACAAGTCGACGCCCACGAATGTCTTTCTTCAGGTCTCAAAAAATCTGGAAGTCGCAAGGGCAAAGGGGTGTAAAGGCTTTCCAGCGAAACTTTTGCAGAAATAACCTTGGTAGCACTACGCTGCAGAATTTTTGTTGCGAAGCCATTACACATCCTCCATAGAGTCTCTATCTCTCCCCATGTCCATATTTTTGGTTCACTGAAGAAAGACATTTGTGGCCTTTTATTTGCTTCGGACAAAGAGGTGCACGCCTGGTTAAGATCATGGTTCCGTTGGCAAACGCAAACGTTTTCCCGTTAAGGTACTGACCATCTTGCCTCACACTGCAGTAAACGTATGAACAGTTGTAGCGATAGCTCTTGAAATAAGAAACAGTTTGCTTACATGTTTATTATCTGTGTCGTTTTCATTTGACTGCCTCGCAGACATTCTGAATGTTTTTATCGGCCTTGCTTAAATGTTACTCTGTAGTTTTAATTTCTTCTCAGCTCTTACATTGTATAGCTTTTATAATTACCATCTGAATTAGAAAGAGTTTTATTAACTTAAACGTAGTAGAAAAGAAAGGAAAATTTCAGACGTAATTAAAAACACGCCATTTTATTTAACGAAAGAAACAGCACATCTTAAACAATTATTGACTTGGCTGTTATTATTGCAGATGAGATATATCGGAAATGCTCTGTAGTAACTAAATTCCTGAAATAGCAAAAATAATAATTTACCACACGTTTCCATTTTAGAAACGTCACTTTACACTTTCAGAACTTGATTAAAAATACGTGGTGTCATTCCCCTTTTGCTACCACGTGCTTTTCCAGCACAACACTCTTTTCCAACAGGAACATAAGAGGGACAGACAGCGATATCCTTTAACGTAGTATGGGTATTGCTAGTACAGGCACAACGGAAAGGCATTGATATAATACGATTGCTTGAGGATAATACACGGAAGCGATCACATGTTGTAATTTTAGAATTCTTGGTCTAGGAAAAGAATGGGGCACGAGATCGGAATGGTGTATGATAATTTCAGTTTGTTAGTTACATCAGATACCAGTTGACATAGCATGCTTGTCTACTGTACTCAAGGCAAGTTACAACGTAATAAAGAGTTATTGCCCTCTGAATATTATTATTAGCAACTGAAACTGGTCAGCAGGATTGTTATTATTTTTGTGGTCAAGACCAATAAATTTAAATTATTATATTTCTCATTTTTTGGATTGTATTAGTAGCTGTATTGGGCGCTCATTATGTTTTTATTTTTATGTCTTTGCATGCAGAGGTGCAGGAAACGTCCCTATAACATTTGATAGCATTAATTTCACTCTTCAGTTGTCATGTGTTAAATACGTACTTACATACAACTGTTAATGTCTACAAATGAGGTGCAGACCAGAAACGCAATAACCAGAGTGCTATCAAATGTAGTCCACAGTTATCGATTGTTAATTTGATATATCGATCATCTTGATCTCATTTTAAGACCGGCCGCCCCACACACCTGGGCGAATTCCGTAATGGTTCTCTATACGGCACACTTTTAGCCAGACCTCGAAAACACAGTACTTGTATTACACGACAGGTGGTCATACTCAACTGTCACTTCTACCTTCAGCTTAAATGAAAGTGTCAGGACAGAGATGGTGTCTTGTCAAACAAATTTGTATTGCTAAATTCAGGGTGTGTGAAAGTCCAGGAGAAAGCGCATAGAAACAAACCGTCACAATAAACCAAATTTGAATAGCGACTTACTTCTTGCTTCTCATAAAATTGTATCAAATATCACTGAATGCAGACATTGTTGTTGTCTTTGAAAATTTGGGCTTTGTGTCTCAAGTATTTAACCTCTACTGGAAGCTTGTTGAGAATGGAATGTGCAGAATTGTGCATATTTTACTGCGGATTGGTTAACGAAACGTTGTCCCAGTTTTATTACTATTTTTAAGTGTAGAGAGAGGCACTCAGTAAGAAATTCCTGTATGTAATACAAGAATGCTACTGAAGTATCTATAAAAATTTGAAATAATAAAATTTAGCGATAGTTTGAGCAAGATGTGCTAGATTTCGGTGACAAGCGACGGTTTGTTCTACGTAAGTAACCAGCTGATATTAGGATAACTCTTTGTAGTAAATAAGTTATATTACATTACACGGCTTTTGCTACGGCACCTGCATCGTCTGCAACAAGATATTTTTTAGTAATTTTTTATGGTTAATGGTGGATCATTTATATATACCAAAAAAGTAGTGAACCCTGAATGGAACTCTGTGACGCACCCTACCCCACCCCAGCTAGATTCAATCGTATTCTGAAATACTGCAGAAGAGCTTCAACAGTCAAGACCGCTAATTATAATTTAATTTTTCATTACCACTTTCGGCAAATCTAAGTTGCCATCGTGGGATCTTATGAAAACACACCTCAATATATCTCCATCATACGTACAACATATGTACAGTACAGCGCTGGAGATGTTTTGAAGTGTATTTACACCGGGTCCTATGGTGGCAACCTAGATTTGACGAAACTGGCCATCAAAAATAAAACTATAATTATTCATCTTGGCCGTTGAAGTTTTTACTTCTATGGTTCATATTACTTTAGATCGCCCCCACACTTCAGTGATGTCATGCATATAGGGAATTCGGAAATTCCCGTTACAGACTTCGGAGGGAAGTGAGTACATAATATATTTAATAGGAACTTACGTCCGGAAACGTACCGTTCCCTTGCTGCAACCGTTTGAAAACATTTTCGTGACGCGACTACATTTACAAGTAACTAATTAGGTGAGACCAAGCACGCCACTTGCTTTACAATTCCACTCATTAGTGACCAAAGAAATTGCTCGTGTACTCGTTGATGGGTTCTCACCAATGTGATGCCGTATGGCCTCTTCCAGTTCGAGTGTGCGATGTCTGCTTGGAGCACCATAGTGACGCTTCCTGACGGTGAATTGAGAAAGTCGACGTTCAGCTATTCCATTATTGTGAGCTTCGCCAGTCAGTAGGATCATATCGGTACATTCTGCAAACGTTTACTCAGTCATATTACATAAGCTCCTAGCAAACATGCGTTCAGGCGGCTTAGCACGGAAAAGTTATTTTTCCGGACATGGGTTTCTATTCAAAATATTATGTACTCACTCCCATTTATAGGTCCTTGAAGTTTGTAGCGGGAATTTTCGAACATCCTGTATGTCAGATCCGTTCCCTGTCTGTTGATCTTTACCTAAAACTTCAGACAACAATGTAATCATTGTTATTAAAAAGTGTATTAGCAGAATTCAGGATAATACACAGTGCAAATGGAATCAAACAGCAGGATATACAACGGCGTTGGGTTCGTGGGAGCTGGGCTGACGAAATAAAAATTCAAAACTGTAGTGAAAGGTTACAGGTCTTTCGTTATTGTTATCAGTTTAACATAGATTTACGGATTCAGAGTCGTGTTTAATGCAGTTTGTCTTTGTGTACGTGTAACGGTGAAATCTGAAAGTGAAACGTAACTGAGCTACGCGAGTGATCATTAAAGGTCGAATATGAACGAAGCAAAATAAAAATAATGGCATACGATGACGCATTGCCATCCATTTGAAGAAATTGTTCCTCGAGCAGTGGAGATGCCTCCAGGCTAGTTGTTCAGGCTGTTGAAGATCCTTGTCGCAAGTGCGTGGTTTGCTAGTGGACTGGGAAACTAAACGTCTGTTGTTGATTCTACGGCCGCGCGACGTTTTACAGCAAGCAACCACACGGGCTTGAAGAAGCATCTACGCAGGCAGTCGTAAAAAACCGTGGAGTGGCCATTTGGCGAGCCACAAAGGTCTACGCAGCATTGCGGTGACTTGCTCGCAGCCAAGTCTCGTTCACCTAAAGCGAATCTGCATCTCAAGAGGATACTTTGCCACCTAGTTGGCACGGGGTGTAAAGCGCGGCGCAGTGACACACAGAATAGTAAACTTACCTTTCTCACTGTGAGTGAAGCTCTGAATAACGCTCTTGAAACTGGCGTAACTTCCTGTGATAAGTCACAACAGTGGTGAGTTCTCTATTCTTCACGAGTAATCATGCAGCAAACCCACACTTGACTGTAGATTTTCAGATAATACACAAATGACTTGATTTTGTACAGTACATTTATGTCTGAATTCACTGGCCCGATCGACTAGCTGTTTCGTTTAATGATTCGTCCCTACAAACAAATCATCTTCTGACTCTCTTCTGTCTGATAAACGTATTCATACATATCAGGTCTCTCTATAGGACTTCTAATAATTCCACATTTTATTGTGTGCATACATGAAAAGAATTTCAACAGTAGATTGTTGCAATATATGATTAGGCAAGAGACGTACAATGGGAATGTCATTTTACCCTCTGCGTATCCTTCTCTCTCGTTCTTTCTTTGTGACAACAAAAAACACTCACTGTCTCTCTCTCTCTGTCCCGTCCCCCTTGCTCCCTCGTATTAGCAAAGTAAATGAATTTTAAGAAATACCACTTAGGCAAAAAAATGATTTTTTTCTTTCTTTTGCTCTCATGATACATCACGTGTCGCAGATGGCTATCGAAACTAAACAAAATTAGGAAATATTCAGCTTATCTTTGTGATCTAGGTACATAAAGGAATAATCAAACGAATAGTGAAAATTCTATTTAAAACTAATGTTCTTTGAAATAAGTGTAGTGTTTCACCTTCTGTTATTTTAACTTGCAGAAGTAGGAAAAAGTTTCGAGCACATTTCATTTACATTACTTTTATAGATAAACAAACATTTGTAAGGCAAAAGTGAATGAAGAGTTTAATTGTACTGTATGAAGTGTACAATGGATATGTCATTTTACACATTTTTCTCTCTCTTTCTCTCTCCATTGTGTTAGCGAAATAAATCATATTTTAAGAGATTGGTTTTGTGGAAAGAACACAGTACAAATTTGTAAAATGAAACAATTATTTCATCCAGAGGCTATAAGATTGCATTCTCAAGGGATTGTCTTCTTATATTCTAACAGAACGGAATTTCCTTAGGAAATGATTTCCTGTGATCCCCAAAAATATGTTGAAATGTATCACCAGTTCTATAAATTTCCACGTAAAAGTTTTTATCACCGTTTCTAAATAAAAAGTAAAAGATGATTGTTGGGTCAGAGTTGGAGCACTACTACCATATTCATAACCATGATTATTTTAGAAGTAACCGTGTAGTTTCGAACCGGGAGTCGGTATTTCTGTCTTTCTCAAAGTCTGAATGCAAATTCATCATCATACACAATTTAGACACCAGTATCTGTGTTGTGAATACTCATTTACTTGCTCCTAGCCGGAAGCTCGTGATCAGTAACTGAGTTTTTGAAAATAGAAGACGATGGGCATCTTTCCCATGAGAATGCGTAGATGCTGTATAAATGAACTAACGCATGTTATTGGCAGTTGATCTGAATGTAAATCAATGTAAGGTATTGCACATGAATAAGCTGAAAGATCAGTTAGTGTTCGATTACAATACTGGTGACAGGACGCTGAAAACTGCAACAAACCAAAATTTCTGAGAGTAACCGAAAAGACAGAAATGGAACAACCAGTCAAAAGCAGTTATCGAAGAAACGGGTCCCAGGCTGAGATTCAGTGGAAGAATCCTAATAAAATGTAACTGATTCACGAACGAAGGGACTTACAAAAAACGTGTTCGGTCGATTCTTGTTATTTATCTTTCTGGGAACCTTACGCGTAGGGTTAGCAGAGGAGATAGGAAATACTCAAAGAATAGTAGGCGCGACAGAGTTTGGAGATAGTCAACAGTCACCCGTGGCAGATGCTACAAGAGAGATCGACTGATAAAATTTCGAGAGAATGCGGTACAAGAAGAATGAGGCAAAGTGAAATACCATTCCATGTATATCTCATGAAATGATCATAACGGAAAAAATAAAGTTAATAAAATCTCATACAGAATGTTATAGACTTGTTCTTCCCGCACATTAGTCGCGGGAAAGGAGAGAAATAATAAAAGTTCCAAAAGTATACTGCCTCCCGCACCGTAAGCGGCTTTTTTGAGTACAAATGTAAATGTAGTTGTTTTCACTGACAATGCATTTTGAATACGTCCCGAATAATCTTTTGTTCTGAGATGTCTTCTATTTGTATTTTTGTTTGCACAACAATTTCATTTTGAAGAACCTAAAAATAGAAATTTGTCTGCTCGTACAGTCCACGGGTATACTGCCGGTTCATAGTGTCCAACGGGCACAATATTTCGGCGATCAGGCATGTCGCCATCCATCATTAATTCTATTTTGTGCTCGGAAGAAATTGTATAGTTAGCATCTTATCCTTGTAGAGATCGCGAGAGTGAACTATACGTTTATCTGACGATGGCGACATGTCTGATCGCCGAAATATTGTGCCCGCTGGACACTATGAACTGGCAGTATACCCGTGGACTGTTCGAGCAACAAATACGCCGGGAGAAACTGAAGAATCAGAAATCTGTCTGTTCATTGTGTTAAAAGATTCTTGTTTGTTAAGCTATCTCGAAGACAGATTGTTCTCTTTTTAAAAAATACTGTATACATACAAAGCATCATGGATTGAGATTTGGGTTTAATGCTTGTTGAAATATAACAAAATGTCTAGGTCCTATGTCGTATTACGGTACGTGTCGGTTTTCTTGTATTCTACATCTCATGACATCATTTTCCGAAAAAAAGTGGCCACTTTACTAATTCCATTTTGCGCTCGGAAGAAATTGTATAGTTAGCGTCTTACTCTTGTAGAGATCGCGAGAGTGAACTATTACGTTTACCAAACTATTTTGAATCATGTCAGTTACTGAGAAATATCCCTGCGATTAGGTGAGAAGAAAATTTCTGATACCTGTGTCCAATTTCATCTTTGGTTGTAAAATGAGCACAGCATATCCAAAATTGTTTAAAAACAACAATTTACCTCACAATACGGACTTACTATTGTCTACGCAGAATTCTCAAGAGCATCTGTGGCGCTTAGCTGATATCGTTTATTTGGCGGAGAATTTAGTGCCATTATTTTTTGGGAGGAAACTTTGATCCGGATGTAACTTGTTGATTCTTGTGCACGTTTTATACAAGTAATTACTGTCAGGAAATGGTGCCAACCTGTAGCTGAAAATAATACTTCTATAACATTAATCCTAAGATTATGAGGCATATCAGTCACACCTCGGAATATCCCTTCATTACGGAAGGTGTTAGATATGTTCGGTGTTTGATGTGGAAGCATATATAAAAATCAAGAATCTCTGTAGAGAAATTTTAAACCACACATAGGAATGATGAAACGTACGAATACATCCTTCACTAAGTGTACATCATACACATTTTGTTAGTGCCTTGACAAAACATAAGAACAATTTACACTTTCACGTCATCGTTTACCATTTGTTGATTTTTCTCCGTTTTCCTCTGATTCTAAAACTACCTCCAGCACCTTCTGAGTGGTGACACAGCCTCGTGGTAGATAGCATTTAATTGGACATCGATCTGCTCGTATAAACCATTGTTTTTGAAGTTTTCTAGTGTTCCTTCAATGCTTTCTAGAAGCTTCAATCCACAGTTCTGTTTCGATTCGTTTCAGCTTAGAAATGTTGTTTTCTTACGATGATCAATTAGTAATTATAAGATTATAAGTTTCAGTCCTCAGCCGGCTAAATACAGATTTGCCTGATGAATAACCCTGCAGTTTTCACTGTTTTTCGATTGACGATTGCACCAGACGGCGTAAGTCGTTTTAAAGTTCATTCTTTGCGTTCACTTCCGGTATCCATCACTTGTCAGTTTACGATATTCGATCGCAAAACTGCTTCGAATACTGACTTTCTCCTTGGACAAATATTTTTTATCCTTATGATACTGGGATTCAGTTTCCTTTACATAGAAAATGAAATTAGTTGCTGTTTCTGGTTCACCTGCATAGTACAATGCACCTTCTAATATGACTTCTTCATATTTGCATCGTAAGAATTGTCTCTTGAGGAACTTTAGACTGTATAATTGTTTCATATCCAGTGGAATTTCTTAGGTCTTTTTGTTTTCTTGATAGCTTACAGCAGTATTCTTGACTCGTAAAAAATTGTTGAGATTGTCCAAAATCTTACTTGGTGCGTACGTCCACTCACATTTCAACAATATCCCGTTAGGCATTTTTATCACAAGAAAATATTGCCGGGTATTCATCTTGCCATTTTTCTATTACAAACGATACCTTATGTGTACTCCTGCAGTAAACTTGGTGTAAGATCATTCTGCACAGTTTGTGTATACTGGGCGCAGCAGCTTCACCTGTCTGTAATGCGATTTTGTAAACGTGCTTATGGCAACACTTCTTCATAGCTTTATAGGCGGCTTTTGTTTTCACCTACAGCTGTTTGTGTTTCACACTTGAAAGCTGTCATAAGCTCTGCCAGGTGTCAAGGATTTCCTTAAGTTGACTCGACTGTAGGAGTGTGTTAGTAGTAAAAAATGAATGTATTAAAACTTCATACATGATGCGGTATTTTTTCTCGCACCTCAGTGGATTTATTTGTGTAGGTGCATTCAGTTGCATATTTACAGACCGTTGCGAGTGGCATTAGTAGCAAAGAAGTAATAAACTTAAACTTCATGTGTGATCCGGTAGTTTTTCACGCTTATGAGTGTTTGTGAGGTCATCTCTCCTGATCTGTGTGCCATACAGCGATATGATTTTGTAGATTCATTCAGCGACATAGGTGGATACTGTCTGCAAAATGTGTTGAAAACAGAGTTTATAGTACAGTGGTAATAAATTTAAACGTCGTGCATCATGCAACAATTTTTCACGCATTTAATCGCTTATGACGTCACATCTCCTGAACTATGATAGCCAGATGCTGCTTACCCCCACAAAGATTGTTGCCAGACAGTAAGGCAAATTCGTGCCAAATCGGTCCAGTGTTTTAGCAGGAGATTTGGAGCGGCCACACACACACACACACACACACACAAACACACACACACACAAACACACACACACACACACACACACACACACACACAAACACACACACACAAACACAGATAAGCATGCATACTGCATTTATTCTTACGTACCTGGCTGTTTCCCTCTGGAGGGTGCCAAAATATTCTCAAAATAAGGACCTGTATTTTCTGCATGGCTTTCGAATCAAGTTTGTGTTCAGTAGATGGTTGTTATTATATGATGATAATTCCCCAAGCCAAAACCGTGGTATATCAGGTTAACTAAGTCATGTAACTTTTTTTTAACGAACATGATTTTCGGAATGTTTTCTTAAATTCTACTTTTCTTGCCTTGGACTTTAATATGTCGAGATTTCAGTATGAAATTCGTTCATACAGAAAGAAAACATGAACAGTTTTATTAACAGGTAATGGTAAAGCTACTTCCATCGTGTCAATTTTTCTTGTTAAATTTGTTGCACCTAAGGTTTTGTTTGATGAAGAATTTTCGCATTTATGTATCTTAAGGGTCTATTCAGAAAATGATCTTTTAGTCGCTGTGCATGAAGATGTGCTCCCATATATCACGGTGAGTATTTTTTTTTTGTTCAGCATTTTTGGTTCATAGCTTCACGTGACTGCAAATAATAATGTAATTAATAGCCATTTTACTTGAATGTCAACTTTTCTTTGTGACATTCCGTTTCAGAGATGTCAGAAAGATAGCAGTTTCTTGAATAGCAGCTCAGTGATCTGAAACGTTTGAGCTTACTTCTTACGATGAAGATTTTTCATCTGTTGGTCTATTAATTATAGCACAAATGCAAACTACATTCTCTTACGTGAAAGGTTTCATTCTTACTCAAAGTCTGAAATATTATTTGATTTAAGTAGACTAATCTGCTGGCATAGTTTTCAATCATTACTATAGACGAAATTTATTAAATTTTATTGCGTACTCAGCTGCAATTATAAATAAAAATTACCACCTTCCATACTTCTCGAACGTTCACGCGGACGACAGCCACATATTTCTTCGACTACGTTCGTCATCCACAATCCCATATATTTAACTATGAACGTGAAAAATGTCGAAGCTTCACCGATTCCACGGAAATGTGATCATTTATTTTTTCATTATCAGTCTTTCAACTGATTCGATGCTGTCCTCCATTTTCCAATCTTGTGCTAATCTTTTCACCTGAATGTAACAATTACACCACGCATCGCTTATAAAACTGTAATGCTAAACAAAAATTTAAAGATTAGATGGGCGTATGAAATATAAACTGCAGAACCTTACTGTCCCTTCAAGTCCAAAGTGATCTACTACTGGATGCCGTAGGAGATGTCCCACTGACTTGTACCCATCTTCTGGTAAGGGTCCTTCACAAATTCTGTCTTCACCTTTTCTTTGCAGTATTTCTCCATTTGATACTTTATCCACCTATCTGATTTTTAATTTTTTTTTTAGCATCACATTTCAAATACTATCGGTTGATTGTTTCTTGCACCTGTCTGAAAGAACCTACACGATCTTAAAAACACGGCACTAATTAAACGAGGTTTCAAGAATTTGTGCAAAATTTATGGACAACGCATGAAGCTCCAACAGTAGAATGACGAAAAAACTAACCTCTGCACAGAATTGCTTTTCATTCTACCCTCCATATGTCTTGGGTCAAGATTTAGTGATTAAATAGTTGTTGTTTACGGTCGAAAGCACGTGCCTGTCCTCGGAAATATTACCGAAATTTTAAATGTTGCGTTTCTAAAGTTTTGGATATTGTGACTGTGAATAATATTTCAACATGTTTAGTTTACACATCTCCAGCTGAATTGCCGAGAGTTTTATAAACATATTGTAACATATTTTGTTTTAAATTTTTTCGAATACACTTTCGCATTCCAGTGAGACGCATACGAAAGACACATGAGTTATTTCTGTTTCATAATGTTGTGGTTACGGATGTAAATAATGAAGAGGAAGTTTTGTGTCGCATTTCAGGTTATTCATCGAACTCACAAACCCTTTTACCACTCAAGTGAACAATGAACAACGTACGTTTATCAACTGCAGGTCTGTCACTTAACAGATACTGATATGCCCTAACGGAGCCCTCGTTCGTCAATTACAATTTTTGCCCGGTACAGTTTCGATTCCTCGTTACTAAGCTTACCGCAGCAATTGCTGACGTAAGTATGTCTTGTTATATAGGTAAAAAATACAATTGTAAAACAGTTTCGGTAATGATGAAATATCTGTAAGAGATCTTAAATTTATCCAGTCATTACATTTTCATTATATCATCAAATTATTATTTGGTTCTAGTTTATGCCATACCATATTTGTGAATTTAGACATAAAAAGAATTATTTCATTCATTTATTCCATTTCGTATTTCCTTATTAGAAGATGTAAAGAAGGAATATCTATAAACTTTACGGCATTAAAGTACAGGGTAATAATTACTGAACTATATAGAAAAAAACGTAAATTCGTTATAAGCTACCGTGTGAAGACTTTTCATTCAGCATTAAAGGTCACTATAGACATTCGGATTTAGATTATGACATGTTCGATATGTCTACCATCATTGGTGACGATGTGGTGCAGACGAATAGTGAAATTCTGCATGATCCGCTGCAGTGTCGGAACATCGATACTGCCTATGACCTCCTGAATCGCTGTTTTCAGCTCAGGAATGACTTTGGGGTTATTGCTGTATATCTTGTCTGTAATATAGCAGCACAAAAAGGAGTCGTATGTGCTCAGATCCGTATAATATGGCGGCCAATCGAGGTCCACGCCAGTGGGCTCTGGTTACGCTAGAGCCAGAATGCGGTCCCCAAAGTGCTCCTCCAGGACATCAAACATTCTCCTGCATCGATGGGTTCGAGCTACATCTGGCATTAACCACATCTTGTCGAAATCAGGGTCAGTTTGGATAATGGGGATGAAATAATCTTCCAAAACTTTCACGTACCGTTTGGTAGTCACTGTGCAATCAAGGAATATCGCACCGATTATTCCTTGACTGGACATTGCACACCACACAGCCACCCGTTGAGGGTGAAGAGACTTCTCGATAGCGAAATGCGGATTCTTAGCCCCCGAATGCGCCAGTTTTATTTATTGACGAACCCATCCAAATGAAAGTGGGCTTCTTCGCTAAACCGAACCATACAGCTCATACTAACCCCATCACGCCCCGCGTTCAACCGTGCAGTTTTAACATCCTAATGCAAATCTTCAGAAGTTATGACGATTTTATTTCACGTAGTTCAATTATTATCACCCTGTACATGCTCTTACAAATAAAGTTTTGTTGGATGGTATTTCTCAGTATGTTCAGTTTACTGTGATACTGGCTCGTACCAAGCACTGACAGACATTCGAGATCTGTTCGACAATTACACGAGATATTTTTTCGGATACAGTGTGCTTCAGTCAGCGAAACTTCATTCTCTGCAATGGATTTTGCACCAAAATACCTAAATGATACAGCACTTGACATCACATACCATGCGCGCCAAACGTCAAGCTCTCACGTGTCCAAAACCCGATTACAGTCACTTACATCCGTGTTGCGTTTATTCCTTTGCAATATGAGGAAATTATTTCAAGCTGCAAAACATTGCTTGCTAATTTTCAATAAATGAAATAATTACCGGATTGTTAGTTATATTTATGTGACATTCTAAGAAGAGTTAAGATCATTAATTTGCTTAAAATACAATTTATTTTAACCAAATAATTTTTACTAGCTTTTTGTCTGTTGCCCCAATGGACCTTAATAGCCTGTTCGGGCGAAGTTAAGTTTTACCTTTGTGGACTATTCGAATACCTTCCCGTTAATAAGGCCGTTTGTAACAATTTGTATAAGTCCAATGAATAAAATAAAATTTATGGAACAGAAAAGTAGAAATTAATCTAACTTTTATTCTTTAAAATTTACGTGAAAATATTCTTCAGCTGAAAGTTTCGCTGTTGCTTGAAATAGTCTTGTTGCAGTCCTTGTTGATACTATAAACAACTGATAGTAATATAATTAAGAAACTAAATGACTACCGCAGATTTAGCGCGTTGTCATTTTTGCAGAAAGTGGTAGCTCTTCTTGATGTGTGTGAAGCGTAAGGTCACCCATATCAGTATGATAGGTACATACTGTTTTGGACATATTTTATTGCTATGTCTGTGTGCGTATATACTTCTGATTATTGCCTCCCAATAGTCCGAAAAATCAGTAATCTTGGAAAAATATATCTTGTGCGCTTCAAAACGGAAGATAGACTAAAGAGCAATAAGCGAGCTGTAATTAATATTATTCACAGATTAAAGTAGTGTACCTATTTGCACCTCTAAAGCTAGCTCGCTAATTTTGTAGATCTTACTTATAAATGATTCAGGAAGTATGTATACGTCAGCTTCCTCCATTCGATAGGTATTTCAATTGCTTATTTTGATATTTATTTGTTTTATATCCTCTGCCCGTGTATGAAATCTGTTAAAGCAGTTCTTTTTTAAAATACTGGATAACCATTTCTACACATTAAATGCGACTATTAACACCCGTTAAGGTGAAAATTCCTGCAAAATTGAAACTATTTGCCAGAAAGGGACCGAAATCCAAGTCCGTGACTTTTGCAGGCAACGACGTACCATCTGATGTCAGTGCTGGAGAAATAGGTTTAGCTGTTTGTACATTACTGGTAAGATGATGATGATGTTATCTCAAATCTGATCATTGCTGTAAAAATAATAATTCGACTGTTGTTTATTCGTGTCAAAGCATCAAACTTCAGTATACAAGATGCATACATAATAATATTTATGAACTAATTTCAAATTTAAAAATAACGAAGGTAGTGTTACATCTTACAAATCATAGTCTACATTCGTATACATGAAAAGAATGTTAAACAAAACCAGTAAGAACACAGATGACAATCAAAGCAATTTTAGCCCCGTATTTGACAATCACAACAACTTCAGAGTTTACGCACATCAGATCATCGTATTGCAAGACATAATTGCTCCGTAGCTTGTTGAGCTCCACAATCACAGATGATGTGGGAGAAACCTATTTCTGCAGATTATCTTTTGACCTTGCGACCTCAGTTCTGAACAGGTTCAGGCGGGCCAGTCTTCAGTGAAACAAGCAGCTAGATTTTCCGATGGTGTCGTCCAATAGTGTTCAGACCTCATCTTCCACACGGAGAATCGGGAATACGTCTGTTGGACAGTGTTATCTGCTGCCCTTCTGAAACTTTTCCGGGACGTCAGTCGTGAAGGATGGTAATGGTACTTATGTAATGGGTATTTACCGCAGGTAGGTACCTTGTACGTTTCTCTGCATGCAACTGTCTCACGTCTGATGTCCGGAGGGGCAATTACAGGTATATAATAGACTTTATCCCGCGGCGTAAGTTCCAGACATCCAGTAATGCAGACGTTTCTAAAAACGGCGATGATACATCAGTCCATACTAATGTAAAATTAGGCCACCTTCTGAAGAATACAAATTTAAATTTGTTGAAACCTAGGTAAATATTTCTTTATCCATTGCAACTGGTCGGCTGTTTATAATTTTATTACGTGGAACCGTTGCTGTTGTGCAGCTATGTTTAAAATATTAGTTTCGAAGACCTTTTTTGCTGTAGTCCAGATGACCACCTTGCGGTGTTTCGCCGGCCGCGGTGGTCTAGCGGTTCTAGGCGCTCAGTCCGGAACCGCGCGACTGCTACGGTCGCAGGTTAGATTCCTGCCTCGGGCATGGATGTGTGTGATGTCCTTAGGTTGGTTAAGTTTAAGTAGTTCTAAGTTCTAGGGGACTGATGACCACAGATGTTAAGTCCCATAGTGCTCAGAGCCATTTGAACCATTTTTTTTGCGGTGTTTCATATACCATTGATGATTACAGTGTTTGTACTGGGTCCTGCATCTTGGATCTTCCAATTTGTTCCTCGCGAATGAATGTTTCAATCAGTGCAAATTTCAGGCAGATCTCATCGTTAACACTAAAAACAATATTGTAAGTGCTTTATTTACGCGACAAAGGTAAACAAATGCGGGACTCATACAACGTGTCGTGGGTGCAATTTTCATTATTTAGAGATGACGTTCGTGGAAAACTAACTGTAAGATACAAGAAATAGAAGTTCGTTAGCAAAACATTTGTTATAATATCGCGTGTACTTGGATAGAATAACAATCCGACGATGAACGCAATGTTTCAAAATTTGTCATGGCAACAAACTGTTGTCAAAGTAATTGCTACTTAGGTGATTACATGTGTCTACACTTTAGACTCTCGTCAGCTTCCAAACATCTAAATATATTTTCTACGAATCACTATAACGTGCATGGCAGCAGACACATTTTTTTGAGTGATTTGAGAGCCTCGATTGTAAACAATGGAAAGTCTCAAGTTCTTTTTTTTTTTGAGAAATTACGCAGCAAAGTTTTAATAAAGTCTCAGAAATGAGGTATTTTAAATACGTCCATCGAGATTTATTTATTCAGATACGTCACTGACTTCAAATATTTCTAGAATAAAGATATATTTTTAAAATCTTCAATTCCGTCCCAAAGTTTATTTTTAAAAATGCGTCAACGTTCACGTAACATTGTTTATTTACAAACTGAGTGTACTTAACATGCTGTAGCATAGATGTACCTCTGTTTACTTTCTGAGTGAATTAACGATACGTTAGCGTGAAACCTATAAAAATACAAATTTAAAAGGTCCGATTTGTTTCTCTTTATGATACTAAGATGTCCATTACAAATCTTTTCAACAACCACCTCAAAAATTAACCTATGATTCAGCACAGTATGAAATTAATTTTGTTGTTGCCGTGCTACAGCATGTGAACAATGTTAAGGCTGTCTCTTCGTACTTCTGCCACCGCTTTGACAAGTAAATCTAACTGACTTGTGGTATGGGAAACAATTTAAGACTGTTTCGTTGCTTGAATAATTACTCGCATTTAGCTGATTAGCAACACATTTTGAGACCATTTGCGTTCAGGAACATAATCAAACTGTTTATCTGAGTGGTAGCTATGCACATCATCCTCGAATTTGTACAAGTCCCTGAAAAGCATTTTCCCTGCACAAACACCACACGCCTTGTTACAAGTGGCAGCCTTGTTTTTTTTGCACTTACCACTGTTTACATGCACACAGCCAGACAAAGCTATCGTTAGTGAGATTCTGTAGTTAGAGATAGGGCTGCCGTTTCTCGGTTTATCCTGGAACTATCAGCTGATATGAACAAATAACTTCACATACATTGCTTTACTTGTAATAACCCTGTTTCTCGTCTACTGTCCCTTACCATTATTTACAGCCAAGATCTTCATTATTTCATTAGTATCATAGGTATGAAAATGAGAAAAGCGGCTGCTCATATAAGGGACAATCAAATAATTTTGCTGCTGCATAGGGCCACAGCCGTTAGAAATCTTACGAAGGAAAGCATAGTCCGCAGCAGGCTGTATCATCTTTATTTTTTATTAACTGGGCAATCAGCCGATTTCTACAATTACACAATTATCAGGCACCTAAAATTAAAAAAAACCAAAATGGAGTAAACAGTTAATATTGTGATCCACGTCTGTTGGTATTTCAAAATACAACAAAATGTTAAAAGTATTGTCCATGTTGATATGTTTCATTTTAGGTGCTTGATAATTAAATAATTGTCGAAAGCGGCCAATGGCGCACCTAATAAAAAATAAAAATAATACAGCCTACTACGCACCATTATTTCCTTCATAAAATGAAAACGAGACAGATGGAAAAAGTAAGTAAACTGTTTATTATTTTGAAAGTAGTCACCATAACTGTTAATGCATCTTTCCCGCTTATAGATCAAAAATCCGCTTCAGCTGCTAGTAATTTTCTTAATTCATTCCACGACAGGTCTCACGTCAATGTCATACAAACGCATTAGAGCTTAGGACCAGCAGCCACTGCTCCCGTCTGGACAGCAAGTCTTCTGTCTCACTATGAAACAAATCGGTCAGTGCCTTCATGGAAAAATGTGTACGTTTGCCTACGGAACAATGGCTGTACCCAGGCATGCCCCTGCAGGCCTCCAAAAATATGGAAGTCGCATGAGGAGAGATCGGAACTGTATGCAGAATTGTAAGAACTTTTCAGGGGAATATCTCCAGCGTAGTTGAAACAACCTCGACAATTTCTCTGGTACAGACTGGCAATAGTTGCCCATTGGCCTTAACAGTAGATGGGGATAGTAATACTGGAGGAGGGTAGTGATAAAATTTCAAATTACCACCTAAAAATAAAGTTAAGTACTAAATTTTTGGTTGTTTACTGGGACATGTCTGCATTTCTGGTACACATTCTTTTCGCCGCCCTACAGTACAGCAGCACACCGCTAGTGAAGCGATAAAAAGATGGTGCACCCCATAGATGGAGTATCTTCCGGTAATTTGTTTTTAGCAGCAGCGGAAATGTTGCAGATGTGTCAGGAAAATCCAAATGACTTTTTCAGTCGTCTGGATCGGCGTGACATGTCTGTAATATTTCCGCTGCTGCTAAAAACGAATTACCACACGATACTCCACTTTTATGGAACAGGTGCTTTACACACAGCTGATTTGTGTCATACTTAACAAACAGAACGCAAAAGATTGTGCAGAATAATCAGAGAATGTTGGAAAGGTAGAAAATTTTGGCGACTTAAAAAAAAAAAAAACTCCGCAAAGGGCGTCCCACAGGGTTCAATTTTGGGTCTACTCCTACTTCTTGTGTGAATGACCTTACACTGAACATTCAGCAAACAAAATTGGTACTTTTTCCCTGACGGTAATAGTGTCATAATATATCCCATTAGAGAGAAAGCAACAGATAGGTTGGTAAATGATATTTTCTAAAGAATCATTAAGTGATTCTCTGCAAATGGACTCTTCCTAAATTTTGAAAAGAAAACAATATTAAGTTCTATGAAACAATAGCGCCATACCAATGGTTGATGTAGAAAATGAACGAGAGTCAGTGAGTAGGGTAGCTTGCTCCAAATCTTTAGGTGTACACATTGATGGAAACTTGAAAGGAAAGAAGCATACTATCGAGCTTCTCAAACAATTAAATTTGGCTATTATTGCTCTTTGTAAAATTGCTAATCTTGGAATCAGACTCTCAACCTCCTGACATATTTTGCACGTTTCCAGTCAATAATGCCTTACAGAATAATCTTCTGAGGTAGCTCATCACTTACCAAAAAATGTACTTATTCCACAAAATCGAGCAGTAAGAATAACCTGTGGTATTCACCCATGGACGTCTTGTAGGTACCTCTTCAAGGAACTAGCCATTTTGACTGTGCTCTCACAGTACACGTACATTCGTTAGTGAAATTCGTCGTAAATAATCCATCACAATTTGAGAAGAACAGAGATGTCCATATATACAACACTAGAGGAAAAAATAACCTTTATTACCCATTGGTAAGGCTGCCAGTAGCTCAGAACGGATTTCTGTATGTTGCAACAAGAATTTTTGATGATTTGACCAACAACATAAAATGCCTGAGAGGTAGAGAAACAAGTTTAAAATCTGATTTAAAATCATTTCCCCTGGACAACTCCTTTTATTCTACTGTCGAATTTCTATTTAAAAACTGGTAGCCAGTTAAAAAAATGTTACTTGCATGAAAGGACTAAAATAATAACGTTTTCATTGATGTTTAACACTCATCATGTGTCCATATTTTGTAAACTGGCTTGTTCCACATAACGTCGATAAATGAATCGTTCAAATGATTGATGGAACATGGAACTAACTACTAACTTTATCTGTGAGCCGCACAATTTTGTTCTCTAGTGGCGTTCTAAGGAACTGTGGAGCGAGGAAACGAACATTTACCAAGACTGCTCACAAGTATCCGTAAAAAAGATAATTGCATTACTTTTAATTTTTTGAGGTGATATTTATGAAACTTTCTAACTACCTCTCGCTTACGAGTATGGTGCTATTAGACTCACGATGCCTGCAATAATTTCCGATTTTTCCGTTTCCCACACAACATCTGCCTGACTTTTAGTTTTTCATATTATGTAGTTGGTAGATAGGCTGTTCGATATCAGATACATATAGTTTCACGTCCGATACTGGAACGTCTCAAGAGAAAGCATGATCGTCTTCGAATCGATCAAGTCTTCAGGTATCGGCAATTAAAAATGACAGTCACAAACACATTATTTATTTTGCCGCCAACCGGTTTCAACCCGCGATGGTGTCATCTTCAGGGCAATTTACACCATTTGGTCGCTCGCTGGAGTCGTCACCCTGCCTGTGAACGGTTGGTAACCAAGTAAGGATAGTTACCAACCGTGCACAGGCAGGGTGACGACTCCAGCGAGCGACCAAATGGTGTAAATTGCCTTGAAGATGACCCCATCGCGGGTTGAAACCGGTTGGCGGCAAAATAAATAATGCGATTGTGACTGTCATTTTGAATAATTGATTATAAGTAAATTAATCGCTGTTTATCTCCATACAACTATGTTGTCTAAAAATTCAGGTATCGGGTCAAAGTATTAGAACAAAGCTAATATCTTTTGATATGCTTCCTAGATGTTCATCAAAATAATCTGTCAGCACCTTCCATTTAATCATGTTCGTTTAAAACTCATGAATTTGCTACTGTTTGGAGAGGCATTGAACGCAGACACTCACTTTCTGAATGTAATTTTTAAAGTACGTTCAGTATAAAAAGTTTTATTACTTTTATGTGTGTTACCCTCTCCTTCTGTGAGGTAATCAGTAGCGTTCGAATTAGAACAAGCTGTTTAACTAAAGCACTATTTTTTCTATGGGTGGTGAAACCTACGAGTTACTGAGTAGACAACTGTTTTACACTTTAAGAAAATTGCCGTTATATAATTGATGAAAACACTGTTTCATTGTGGGTATATTTCCTTAATAGCTAATTATTATGTACAAACAATCCTGTTGGAGGAACATCCGCAATTGAGCATTATACCAGAGACTGAAAATATCTCTGCAGTTGTAAAGTTCTTTTATTATCACACGACCGGTTTCAGGCTCTTATATGCCTCTTACACGTGCACCGCGGCGCTCGGGGGCTACAACACCAAGTTATGACACCTGAGGATGGGCGCATAAGAGCCCGAAACCGGTCGTGTGATAATAAAAGAACTTCACAATTGTATCGGTATTTTAAACTTCTGGTAGTTATTACGTCTGTCTAATCCGCCAGATGCTCGATTACTTCGCACTATACGCTGTAGAGCAGAAAAAATGTGGTCAATCAACAGTCAGTATTTTAAAATATTCTGCAGCTTTTATGTACGTATGTATCACAGACAGGTCTTAAATAAAAATATAAAGAAGACGACAGAGTGAACCATTCTCGATGTCCTTTGCACAAATTAATATTGTTTAGACTGCTCATTTCAGTACACCATTTAACCAAAGAAAACACTGTACCCTTGCTGCATAGTACAGTTATAACGTAAAGAAATTAAGGAACAAATTACGAGAGGAATGTTGGATTAATTTAGAAAGAAGAAAAGTTTTTATTAATTGTTTGCGATTATTTAACGTTTTTGTAGCACTGATGTCACCAAGAGAGCTAAATGTTGGCATATGTCATCTGCAGTGGTCTCCCCCTTTATTTTAACCACGGTTTTTCGATTTTCTACTACACGTTGTCATTGCATTTCTATTGTTTCATCGTTATTCTGCTTCACTTTATGAACTCGTTACGTTTCGCTGTATATGTGATAAGTTTTGAATGTCATGAAGATATGTAGTCACAAAGTTTCAGAACTGAGCCAGTCTTTTATTTACTTTTTGAAATATATCTTCAGTTATTCGATTACAGGTTAGGGTTTTCAGCTCTCTCCTCCAGTTACTGTGAGGTCTTTCATTTATCAGCCTAGATGTGTACACTTTCACACAAAAACTAATGGCAGTACAAACTTATACTGCCATTTTAAATTATATCAACAACCTAAAGAGAAAAAGATAAATCGCGGAGGAGAAAATAAGTAATTGGAGGAAAAAGGACGTATTTTATGTCAGGTGGTCGAAGACTTGGTTACTAAGGAGCAAACTAAGTAAATGGTTATGTGAAGTGACGGATAAAACTTTCGAAACCGGGTACTGTACCTTCAGAATACGTTAGCAGCTCATGAAATATTAGATCGAAACGTATGGAGGCAGAGAGGAATTTCTATAACAGAACTGCATGCGGAAGGGATTCACGTAAATGTGAAATGATAAGCCTCCGGTAAGCTATGCAGTTTGTTCGCAATTTGGTAGCGTAAAGCAGGTACTCTTTGGAGGAGAAGAGGCTGCGATAAGTAGCTCTGACAAGTTAAAACTGTGTGGCGGACCTAAATTTAAATCCGGATCCGTGCCTTTTAGGGCCAGTGCACTGCTAATTGCATTACCCGATCACGCTTCACGAACCGACTCAGAGCCTCAACTTGTCACAAGTTTCTCTCCGTACCTTCAAAAGTCCACAGAGAAAAGCTGCGAAATAGTCCGCGAGGCGTGTTCGGATAATTCAATTGGCATTACACTGGCTACGCATGGCAGAAGTCAGGTTTTGAGTCTTCGTTAGTCACAAACGTTCAAGTCCCGTTCGAGTGGCACAGTCGAAAAACGCTTCTGAGGTCTTCATGTCTACGGTAAGTAGTCGTGAATAAATTACGAAGAAAGATAAATTACCATGACAGAACGAACAAGTCACAAGAATGAGCCCCTCACCAAGTAGCGCCAATTTATGCTGTGTCTATCAAAGAAGTCGACTGCACAGAAAGTACGCTGTGAGCTGCCATCACACCAAGCAATGGAGACTGTTCGTATTTATAATGAACTATTTGTCATAGCATAATAGTGCACCATTGATTCCCGGTTATGAACTGTGTCCATACCCTTTAACAATCATTAGAATCGATGCACTTTTTAGGATTTGGTAGCTTACAGCATGTATCCTGTAGCGGAGTACAGCCTGCGATAAATATCTCTGTGGATTGGACGAGGAGTGTACTAGAGATATATTCTTGCATTCTGGCGGGGAATGGCACGTACTCCATTTTCATACAAAACAAAAGAACCTTAAATTACAAATTTGTGAACTTACTAAATATGTTTAGTGAATGATAATTCTCTTCAAACTTTGGTCCTATTTGAGCCAACATTCATCTGCATCGCTCCTTCCTCTGCACAAAACATTTATGCATTTCATTTTCCTTGAGGCCGTGCAGGGACTATCTGGCGTTCTTGACTTCCAGCGCAGCGTAATAAAACGTATTTGTGAACCACGTGTGCATTGTCAGTCAGTTGACCCGTTCGGATGAAATTCGTCGAAAAGCGGGCTCACACTAATACGCCGTAACAAATAATTTCTTAGTAGCACGAGGCGTCTCGTATCGTTTATGCCGTGAGTGTTATAAAAGAATCTAAAACAAAACAAAAACGAACAACAAAAAACGGGAACAAGAAAGATGTAAGTAAAAATGGACGGGTCAACGATCATAGTGATTTGGTGCGTCACGGATAACAATAAGCTAGGGCAGATATTTTCGAAGATATGGATTTGAGTGTGTGATTAGTGTTTCATAATCCTGCAAAACAGTGTTTAAGTAACTACCGTACATGTATAAAGTAGCAGTCTTGGGTAAAACGAATAGTAAGGTAAGCTCCACGAGACTTGTTTCGAAAACAGAGCAAAATCACACTTTGTCAAAGAAAAACAGGCAAAGAACGATGGCTGAAATAAGGAGAATATAGAGCACGGACTAGTATGAGCAAGAAGAACATTCCTGAATAAGAGGGATTTGTTAAACTCGGAAATAAAAGTATAAATTTTTTTTACCGTCTGTAGCGTACGTTACGAGTATTGTACATCATTTAAAGTTCTTATTTTTATTTCCTCTATTATTTAACGAGAGTTTTATTAATTTGATTGCGTATTATTATTAACTGATTTTTTATTTACGTTTTTTTAGCGATTCTTTTTTACTGTTTGCTCCTTTTATTTGAGTCCTTTTAATTATGTTTGCGATGGTTATTAAGTCTATATTACTTACTGTTGTCCGTAAGTTAAAGTATACGGTAATACCATATGCGTTTCGCAGCATCAGATCTCGTTGAGCCTCCTTACTGGAACTTCTCCACCAGAAATCGCTAAAGATAATTTATCGCTTTGCGGAAAAGTGCTGTGTTGTGTCATGTGTATGGAATGTGGCATCCAACTTTATTTCGTGAAATTATTTAGGTCGTCGGAGAAATATTCTCGACGAATCCCAAAACCGTGTAAAACTGCAGGTTCGCTTCCGAACGACTTGCGTCTTTATAATCACTGAATATTACTTTTGCAATGATTAAGGGTTATGAACTTTACACACCTAATACTCCTTTTGTGCTTTTATATGTACTTATGTTTTTTCAATACCATGAAGCATAGATTACTGCCTTAGTGGCGGCTTCCAACAATCTCCTCTCAATCCGACATAGAACATCTCCCTTCCAGTGTCCAACCTTCGACCATAGATACTAGTAGACTGGCCTTGCTGTGCATAAGCTATGGGCTAGTGTGGCTCCAACATAAACCACGTGACTGTTGGCAAAACGTGGCGGGATTTCAAATCAGCGGTCTGCCATCCTATGTTTGTATCGGATTTTCGCCACATTTCTCAATTGACTGCCAAACGCTTCACACAAAAATTAGTTTTTTATTTGTGAAAATTATGCCAGAACTACATTTGACCTGGATTTGTTCACAGTACCATTTATAAAATCTAACAAATACATCAAATGCCACTCTGGTGGGCAGCGGGACGAAATTACTATAAACTATCAATTAAAGTAAAATGTCGTTAAAATTCTTTTAAACAGTAAGAGTGAGCTCGTGTCAAAACTTTAAACATTGGATTCGCCACGTTTTGAGCTCTAGTCACTTATAAAATAAAATGGGATATGGGAATTATGTCAACTATAGGTGTCAAAATTGTTGACTTTAGGAGCAGGTCCATTTTAGAGTATCAATTTTAGGTGCGCTTCAAAGGTTCAGTTCCCACTATTTTTACAAAAGTTTAAACTATCAGTTAAAAAAATGATATTTTAGATGAAAGGTGGGACTTTGAAGTTTCAGAAAATAATTTTGGAACCTAGGTTTAACAATGACATACACTGTAAATACAAATTATACATATACATTGTAAATAATAACTAACCTATCAAAACACTTCTCCGCGAAGTGCTTCGAGCAAAGGCGCGTATGTGCAAATGGCTTCAAGTTTTTCCGTTTCAGGGTCTGTATCCAAAGCTGCCGCCGGTTTTCATCCTTAGGGAACCTATGAGTAGGAACGAGAAACGATTATACTTGCTTCTGTAACCGAATTATCATAGATACTTTCCAAAATGTAATATGAGTCTGACTTTACAGGCATCGCTTTCAACACTATACGTGATACTCTATTTCAAGTATAAAAAACATATAAAAGTCACTTCAGCAGATTTCAGTAAACGCATCTGCACTATCATAGAAACATTTACACGTGAAATGTAATGCCATTTCCCCCGACAAAACGCTGAGTACAGCCATAAGCGCAACACGAAACAACCATGTTTTGCCAACATTCACGTGACTTCAGCCCAGAGATGTTGGAGCCACGAAAATGACGTCAGGGCCATTCTATTATATTTATGGTCGAAGTGTCCAACATGGAATAACTATCTCTTTGCCGTAGCTTAATACAGTCTGTATGTCTTTGTTATCGAGTTCGCACAGAGATGTTTAAATTTCACAGAGTATTTATCTCTCGCGCAGGTATTTTACATTTATCGTAGTATTAATAGTCTGTCGCAAACACTACCATCAGATGCGGCACACGTTTGCTTACAAAGCATCAGTGGTCATCTGTGTTTGTTGATCTCTTTCACATGTTCTCTAGTCGAACAATAAACACTAACCATTACTGACGATACTTAAACAATAATAACTAATGAAATAAATGACGGTAATATTATAAGGGATTATTGGACGATATTCAGGTCAGATAATATGATAATATTTGAAATGTGCTAGAAAAGAACGTTGAAATTTAAATGCGCAGGTCAGTAACTAATGAAGAGATACGGACTGAATCGATTCGTGGAGAAAAGGAATATGTGGCACAAGATGACTAAGGAAGGGCGGTTGATAGCAAGGAATAGCCAGTGGAGGGAACCGTGGGAGGGTAACAACTGTAGACAGAGGTAAAGGCTTCAGTGTAGCAAACCGTTTCAAATGGACGTAGGACGCAGTAGCAACGCAGACGTGAAGGGAGTTGTAGGATAGACAGGCTTGGAGAGCAGCATCACATTAGTCTTCAGGATGAAACAAGAACCACTACCTTGAAAGAACAGAATCGCCATGCGAGCCGGTGCATTGGTTAAGAGACTTTAATCGCATTCAGGATAATTCGGATGCAAATTTCCACCTGGCCAACCTGGTTAGATTTTCCGTGGTTTACCTAAATCGATTGAGACTAATACGGCATTGTTCGTTTAATAACAGCATAGCCGAAATCCTTCCGCACGTTCCCCCGAGTCTTATCGTGCGTTCTTCAACGACAGGACCTTAACCCCACTCAACGCCTTTTACAAGGCACATATCCCAGCTCGAACGACTAAAACATAGTAGATACGATATTAAAACACGAAGATGTATCTGTTCTACCACCGGTCAATGTCATTTAGCTGTACTACGCTGTGTTTATGCTTGTGAAGCCATACGCAAGCTGGAGAAGTGCTTCATTTGGCTATGCTACGTCATTTTCACTCTACCTGCACCGTAGGCAAAAGATACAGTGATCACATTGCCCAGATCTGTGTCACGACCTGTTGCATTCCGACGCGCTCTAATCGCTTCATTGAAATGGCACATTTACACTTCAATGATTATTGTACGAAAAAACCACAACAAAACAGCAACTTCTATTTTGGGGAATATTGTTCTATAAAAATTGCATGTGCTGACGTATATTGTTTCAATTAAATGTTTTCGCCAAATAATACTTCATTTATGACTCTTATGAACCGGACAGTCATAAGTTGTTACCGTTTCTAGGAATCACTCACGTTTCTACAGTTTTGCATTTCTCTTCTATCCAATCAACATTTTCTATTTTGCACTTTCTAACAACATGACTTTTTAGACCACTGTATTTTTGTGGCACAGCTTGACTGGAAGAAGGGATCGGTTGGTAGCACATGTTCTGAGACATCGAGGGATCACCAATTTAGTATTGGAGGGCAGCGTGTAGGGTAAAAATCGTAGAGGGAGAGCAAGAGATGAATACACTAAGGAGATTCAGAAGGATGTAGGTTGCAGTACGTACTGGGAGATGAAGAAGCTTGCACAGGATAGAGTAGCATGGAGAGCTGCATCAAACCAGTCTCAGGACTGAAGACCACAACAACAACAAAAACAACAACAACAACCTTTTTGCAATTTCTTAGGATTTAATCCGCAGATCATAACCAATAAAGTGTGGTCAGAGTCTACATCTGGCCGCTGAAAATGTTGCACACTTTAAAATGTGATCTAAAAATCTCTGTTTTCGAATAATGTAATCCATCTGAAGCCTAACGATATCTCTAGGTCTCTTCTATGTATACAATGGTCTTACATAATTATTGAACCAAGTGTCAGGAGTGATTTAACTTTTTTCTGTGCAAAATTCTAAGCGGCGTGTTTCCCTTTCATTCCTTTCTCCTATGCCGTGGTTTCCTACATTACCGATTCTTCCTTTTCCTTCTATCGAATTGAACTTCCCCATCACAATTAAAATTCCATTAACAATATAAGTAACTCATTTTATCTCATCGTATGAGACGTATTTAAAATAAAGGGAATTTTTAAATTTTGTATCTTGTATCAGTCAGATACAGTGTTTTTTCTTCGTTGTTCTGTTGGTAAACGTCCCTGAAAAGTACCAGTTCAGTGTTAGCCACATCACATATTTTGTCTGTTGTCAGTTGTTAAAGGTATTTAATATGTTTACGTAGGATCGGCGATTATTTATTTTTCATAAAAAATAAATCAGAGAATTTGTGTTAACTTCTGCTACAGGAACGGAATAAATCGCAGCAAAGTTTCATAAATGTTAATTATTTTTTTGGTTATTCGCCTATGAGCAGGACAAGAGTTTACGAGAGGTTTAAGCGTTTCGATGAAGATCGTGAAGATACTGGAAGTGGCGTGCTCCCTGGACGCGCTAATGTCAACCGATGCAATCGTGGAAAAAGTGAAAGAAATGATTATGAACAACGCCGACTCGCACTCAGATAAGTCACTGATGATGTTGGCTCAACGACTCGCTCACATCACCAACTATTTCAGATTTTTTTGGTATGAAGCATCTCACGGAAAATTTGTTCAGTATCCCCCCCATCTAACACAGTGGCGAGATCAAGTTGCTCAGAGAGTCGCTTGATGAATTCAGCAACGATGCAGAACTGCTAAAACGTGTCATAATAGGTTATGAAAGATGACTGTACGATATGACGCCGAAACTCAGGTTAGATTGTCCTAGTGGAAGCGTTCTGGACCGCCAAGACCAAAAGCTCAACTGCTGCTGTATGTGAAGGTTATACGTAATGTGTTCTTCCATTTTACGGCACAATGCACAGTGAGTTCTTGGCACAAGATCTAACGATCAGTACTAATTACAAGTTCAAGGCCTTTCGCTTGAAGTAATCCGAATAAAAAGCGCGGAAAGGTGGCGAATTAATTCATGTCTCTTGCATCATGTTAATGAACCTGCTCATACTTCGCAACTTGTTAATGAAATTTTGGTCGAAAACAATACTGTAAAGACGCACCGGCCACCGTGTTCGTGAGGCACTGTCTCATTTGCCATTTTTTCTATTCCCAAAAGATTTTTTTTAGTCTTAAAGGGCTGCCGTTTTAAAAGTGTAGATGAGATCAAAAACCCATCGCTGAGATAGCTAAACCCTATTCTAAAGATCGATTTTCAGAACTATTTCGGGGATTGGAAGAGGCTCTTGCATAAGGGAGTAATATCTGTCTGGGGCTATTTTCAAGATAATGATATTGATGTAGAGCCGGCCGTTGTGGCCGAGCGTTTCTAGGCGCTTCAGTCCGGAACCGCGCTGCAGCTCGGGTCGCAGGTTCGAATCCTGCCTCGGACATGGATGTGTGTGATGTCCTTAGATTAGTTAGGTTTAAGTAGTTCTAAGTTTAGGGGACTGATGACCTCAGATGTCGAGTCCCATAGTGCTCAGAGCCATTTGAACCATTTGAACATTGATGTAGATGAATAAATAAATTTCTTTCCTAAAGCAAAGAAATCTACTTCTTTTTGAGCGCACGTGCTATATTCTTTTAATTTCTTCATCCTCTGCGGAACCAATAGCCATATAAATTTGCACTGCTTTGGCTCTGAGTTCACCTTGCTTATCATATTGGGTTCACAATTTCGTTCATAGTAGCTGATCCAGATTCCTATTTTTTCATTCATTATTAGGCCTACTCCTGCATTACCTGTATTTGCTTTTGTGTTGATGTGCGTGTACACAAAAGAGTACTAACATGAAATGGACAACGATTTGTGGAGTCGGGGCATAAAACGAGTCGTGGAAGAACATAGAGGGTCACTTACGAAATACTTACTCTAACTTACAAAATAATAAAGGAAAAAATATTCTCTTAGGTAGGTAAACGTACTAATCGTTACTATTTTTTCAGAGTTATGGACACAGTTTATTTTGTAATTTTCTAGAGAGTTAGTGTAACGAGTTATAATTTTTAAATAGATCATTATTTCTTCCATCATGTAGCTGATATATTTAAAACAATTGTGTATAAACCAACATAAATCAAATTTCTGTCAATTCTGTTAGGGGAGCCAGAAACGTTCAGAGCTTTTGGGGCCGAAATAACATGATGTTCATAAAACTGCTGATGTCCCAGAGCGACAAGGTTCATCGATGCGCAGTTTGAAGTCATCTGGGATTGTGGGTTCGGTGTTTTAAACACGATATGACTGCAGCAACTTTCCTCCATATGGATATGGCAACTAAAATAAGAGCTTCCACATCCTTACTATTTTTGCTGGTCTTCGTCTATTACCGCCGCGCTCTCTCAAGCGACAAGTTTCTCGTCATTAAGCTCATAAAAATGTAATGTCTGATGGAGCTCTTCGAGCAGGATATCTGACGGCATAAACCATGATTGATTCACAGGCATTCGCCGAGTATTAGTAACATGTCGTACTCGTTGGATGTGTTTAGTTAGTTTGCCATGTTCGATGTCAATTTCGAGGCAGAGAGACTGTCATTTGATTCTGCGTTCCAACT
Source organism: Schistocerca piceifrons (assembly GCF_021461385.2). NCBI lineage: Eukaryota > Metazoa > Arthropoda > Insecta > Orthoptera > Acrididae > Schistocerca > Schistocerca piceifrons. Next base: position 377,223,279 of record NC_060138.1, read on the forward strand.
TGCCTTGTATACAGCAGAGTAAGGATGCATTCAACGGTCTAACAGAATACGACTTAAAACTGTGCATCGAGGATGCTTGTTCCCCCCCCCCCCCCCCCCCACCTGATTCCAGGAACTATAAGTGTAGAATCTTGCATGCACCCTTAAGACTCTGACCGTTTCTAACCCCCCAACTAAACTTTATAGAAATTAAAATGCTATGCACGCAGTCGTTTTAAATGTAGCAGCTGTGTGATAGAAAAACAAATGTTGTATTTAAAAAAAAAATAATTCGTTGCACTAGCTCTGTGGAAAATAAAAAATAATTGATGAAATCTTCTCGGGTTATCAGCCGAGTATTAGCGTCGTGTCGGCGTAATCTTACGACGAGTTTCCTACTCATTATCTTCGCCTGAAGATAACAATTAGCAAACTTGTCGAAACGTGCGACAACACGACTCTAGGACTTAACTGATATCCAGAGAAGATTTCATCGACGCGAAAGCCGCCGAGTGAGGCTGCATTCCCATGTAAAGAAACTGCGTCCTTAACTCTACGGAAAGAGTAACCTTTCTTACGTTTGCCTGCCTTTCACACGTTTGCCTTCTTCGTCCGTCGAAAAAGCTTCGTAACCGATATTTCACTGGAGGATAATCGACGCCAGCCCAGTGCTTACAACTGCAAATAAGAGATGTGCATTCGACCAGTCAGTTCTGAACAGAGGGTGTTAAGCAGTGAACGTGCGGCCGCAGTGTGTCATCGTTGTTGTGTCGCAAATAACAATGGAGCAGCATGTCTAAAGAAAATGTTCAAAACATTTTCCAGAATGATTTGAAGAGGAAAATGTGGGCAGGGTTTATCTTAACTCCCGAACAAAAGCAACGACGCTTGCCGCCATTTGATTGAAACTCAAAACGCGGACAGTTCTTTTCTGAAAAAAATAAACATCACGGGCGACGAGACTTGGTGACATCAGTACCAACCTACCAAAAAACGACAAAGTGCAGAAATCCTATTGAAGGGTCAACCCTTTGACGTTCAAGCCAATATGACGCGCGAGTTGAATGACATCCCGAAGCAGGACTTATCTAACAGTTTCACATGCTTCTATGAAGGTTCTGTGCGTTTTAATACAGCGATGGGAAACTGTATCAGTCTAACCTAAAAGCCGTAAATTCAGCCTAGGAATTACAATTACGAGCAACTTAAATTGGAAGGAACACGTAGAAAATGTTGTGGGGAAGGCTAACCAAAGACTGCGTTTCATCGACAGGACACTTAGAAAATGTAACAGGTCTACTAAGGAGACTGCCTACACTACGCTTGTCCGTCCTTTTTTAGAATACTGTTGCCCGGTGTGGGCTCCTTACCAGATAGGACTGACTGAGTACATGGAAAAAGTTCAAAGAAAGGCAGCACGTTTTGTATTATCGCGAAATATGGGAGAGAGTGTCACAGAAATGATACAGGATTTGGGATGGACATCATTAAAAGAAAGGCGTTTCTCGTTGCGACGGAATCTTCTCACGAAATTCCAATCACCAACTTTCTCCTCCGAATGCGAAAATATTTTGTTGACATCGACGTACATAGGAAGGGACGATCACAAAGATAAAATAAGGGAAATCAGCGCTCGTACGGAAAGATATAGGTGTTCATTCTTCCCGCTCGCTATACGAGATTGGTATAATAGAGATTTGTGAAGGTGGTTCGATGAACCCTCTGCCAGGCACATAAATGTGATTTGCAGAATATCCGTGTAGATGCAGATGTAGATGTATAGAACGCCTGAAACATTGAAACCACCATATCAATTTATCTTTTTTTTTTATTAATCTGATCTCGGAAGTTTTTGGACTTAATCTCTATAAATATTCCCTTCACTTATTATTTTGTAAGTTACAAAGAAAACACGTTATCTGAAACGCCGAGTACTTCTCAGAGAGTTTATCGTGTCTCGCAAGGAACCCCTTGAGAGCGAGGTTGCAAGAGGTCAATGATGTTTACGGCATTGGACGTCCCATACTGTCTGCCATGCAACCACAGTATTGACTGCTAATGCCAACATGGGGCGGGACAGGAGGTCTCCAATGATGAGCGCAACACAGGGCTGTGGAGCGTAGTTGAACTGCTTAGTCGACGAGTAATTCACAACAGTGCTGCAATGCTGTTGCTGTTGATACAAAACAGAGCGATGGTAACGATAAACAAAGACAACATTGCAGTATGTCTACAACAACAGCTGCCGAAGTTTACATTTCGTCAGGAAGGAAGGCAAGGAATTTTGTAGAGTGAGAAAGAAGTAGCAGATGAAATATTAGCTTTTCTGCATGGTGAGTCAGTGGAATATATTGTGTTGTATACAATGGACGGTGCGGACAACGTACATGAGGAATACAGTGAAGACGATGTGTTCTTAACAAGTGAAAGTGAGATTGAAACATGTATCGAACCATGTAGTTCATCATACTTGTCGGTCAGGGAGCCACAAATCCCGCTTCCAGTTGTTGCCCGAGGAGTGGGTACTAAACATAATTACATGTATGGGAGACCATCACCAGCGTAGTTAAAAAAAACAATTATGAACAGATTTCGAATAAGTCCGCAGTCATATGACTGTGTAGTGCATAAGAAAATCTACGGATATTCAAGGCAGGACAAATCGCATTTTTTACAAAAATTGGTGTTTGCGCGTTTCGAGGAAGCTCGATACAATTTACAGGATGTGCATGATAATGACCTACCACATTATGCACATCAACATGTGCGTGACATAGATTACACCGATTTCAAGGGAAGTTGTGGATGGTTGCATAACTTCAAACAGTGCTACAGAATTTGGTGACGTAAAGTAACGAAATTTCAAACAACGCGTCAGCTTGACGATGCACAGCGAACTACGGAATCGGCCCTAACATTTGTAGATGAGGTAAACAAACTTATCCAATCGTTGAATAAGGAATTTGTTTTCAGCTCCAACCAATCGGGACCTAAAGAGTATATGCTTTTTAAAGGAACCCTGTGAATTAGAGATACCAAGAGAGTTGTATCACGATTAAGTAACATTAATGGGTTAACTCATCCGTGTACAATTAGGCTGCCTCTTAGTCCTACCGTGTATTGGCTGGTAAGTAATTTAGCGTGCTGCGAGATGTTGGAGGTACTCTGCCTGGTACGATTCTTTCTCGTTAGCGTGATCTTTATAGGGCAGTAGGGAATATTTACATCACCGGAAGCAAGAGTGGGAAAATGGGCGCAAGAGAACTACAACCATGGAATGAGCACTGTTTTCGACCAACAGCTGCTAAAAATAACTTGTTTTTTCTTGTTTCCTTGTCAACGAATGAAAGTCATACTCCTTTAGAGCAAACTATCCCTCCTGAAAAGTGTGTGGCACTGCAATTCACACCACCTGGAGCCGACGTACAGATTCGGCCTCTGGATGTTTGTTTTTTCCGTGCCTATAAAACACATTATTGCACTATCTGCAGCTAAGCCTTAGAGGATAGTAAGTTTCACGATAAGCTCCAAGAGAGACTGTTTCGCATTCGGTTGCATGCCATTACGTTCCATCAGTTCTCATCACCCCGTTGCACCGATATGCATTATTTAAGAGCTGAATGTCCTGTACGGTTTATACCTTCCAAAGGGGTTCGCCTTCGATTTTTATGGTGGTGCACCATTTTTCGTTTAGTGTTCACGGTGCAAGTTAATGCTTTGTAGACTGAACTTGCAACCTCTTGTCAACGCTTGCTAGCTGCGACACGGGAAACACTGTGCGGTCTGCGCTCTCGGCTGCAGACGCACGGAACGGGCCGCCATTGTCCCGCGCGCAGACTGTCGCCTACTCGCTCGCGGCGTGCTCGATGCCGCTTGCCCTTGCCAGCCGGGATAAGTTGCACTCCTCGGCAGAAAGAGCCTCTCACCAGCCCGAGAGCTTTCCTGCGCCCAGGAGCTTAGCGTGGGCGAGTGTGTCGCCGTCTGCCGTGCAACTAAAGAAACAGCGGGCTGTTAGCGTGGAGAGCGACCGCTGCTCCGTGGAGAGATGCTGTATTCGTACGCCGCCAACTGCCGTAAGTGCCGCACAACGGAGTGTACTCCCCCACTGGTATTGGAACAACGTTTATCACGAAACGAGGGCTATTAGCGGGGTTAACAATTGTACAACATCGATTTCCTTGTGCGTGCTCTCTGAAAGAGCCAAACATTAATCTCAGCGAAAAAAACAGCAGTCGTGATTTCTGTAGCGCCTACACAATTGCGGCTCTTGCCGACTGTCAACTATTTGTCTCCAGTTGTATTGACATTTAACGGTGTTACTAACAAGTGAATACAGTCTTACAGACCTACATACCAAAAGGATGTAGCTTATAGACTCTACCATTTAATTCGCAGGTCGGAAAAAGAATGAACTGACAGATTATTTATTCTACATTACAACTTACTTCAACCCAACCCAACCCCCTGCCCTCCCCTCCCCCACCCCCTTCCCATAAACCATGGACCCTTGCCGTTCGCGTGGAGGCATGCGTGTCTCAGAGATACAGATAGCCGTGCTATGATACAACCACAACAGAGAAGTATCTGTTGAGAGGACAGACAAACGTATGGTTCCTGAAGAGAGGCAGCAACGTTTGCAATAATTGCAGGGATGACTAAAAGATCTCTCCTTGTAACAAAACCGCGCGACCGCTACGGTCGCAGGTTCGAATCCTGCCTCGGGTATGGATGTGTGTGATGTCCTTAGGTTAGTTAGGTTTAAGTAGTTCTAAGTTCTAGGGGACTGATGACCATAGTAGTTAAGTCCCATAGTGCTGAGAGCCATTTTTGTAACAAAACCAATATGACTTTGCAATGCTGGTACTGTGACGGTTGAAAGCAAAGAGAAACTACAGCTACTATTTTTTAAAGGGACCGACCGGGATGGACGAGTTGTTCTAGGCGCTACAGTCTGGAGCCTCGAGACCGCTACGGTCGCAGGTTCGAATCCTGCCTCGGGCATGGGTGTGTGTGATATCCTTAGGTTAGTTAGATTTAAGTAGTTCTAAGTTCTAGGGGACTGATGACCTCAGAAGTTAAGTCCCATAGTGCTCAAGGCCATTTGAACCATTTCTTAAAAGGGAATGCAGCTCTACTGCATGGTTTAGTGGTGATGGCATCGTATTGGGCAAAATATTCTCGAGGTAAAATAGTCCCCCATTCGAATCTTCAGTCTGGGATTAGTCAGGATGATATCGTCATCAGGAAAAACAGAACTGGTTTTTTATTGGTCAAAAAAAATTTTCAAATGTGTGTGAATTCCTAACGGACAAAACTGCTGAGCTCATCGTCCCTAGACTTACACACTACTTCAACCAATTTATGGTAAGAACAACACACACGCCCATGCCTGAGGGAGGACTCGAACCTCCGGCGGGAGGGGCCGCGCAATCCGTGAGATGGTGCCTCTAACCGTGCGGCCACTCCGCGCGGCTGTGGGTCAGAGTGCGGGACGTCAGTGCCCATATTCGGGCAAGTAGGTTAGAAAATTTAGAAATAGAAATGGATAGTTTGAAGTTAGATATAGTGGGAATTAGTGAGGAGGCAGGAGGAACAGAACTTCCTCTGATCAGATGAGTAGAGGCTTAAATGCAAAATCATATAGGGGTAACGAAGTTGCTGCTGTGGTCTTCAGTCCTGAGACTGATTTGATGCAGCTCTCCATGCTACTATATCCTGTGCAAGCTTCTTCATCTCCCAGTACCTACTGCAACCTACATCCTTCTGAATCTGCTTAGTGTATTCATCTCTTGGTCTTCCTCTACGATTTTTACCCTCCACGCTGCCCTCCAATACTAAATTGGTGATCCCGTGATGCCTCAACACATGTCCTACCAACCGATCCCTTCTTCTAGTCTAGTTGTGCCACAAACTCCTCTTCTCCCCAATCCTACTCAATACCTCCTCATTAGTTACGTGATCTACCCACCTTATCTTCAGCATTCTTCTGTAGCACCACATTTCGAAAGTTTCTATTCTCTTCTTGTCCAAACTATTTATCGTCCATGTTTCACTTCCATACGTGGCTACACTCCATACAAATACTTTCAGAAATGAATTCCTGACACTTAAATCTATACTCGATGTTAACAAGTTTCTCTTCTTGAGAAACGCTTTCCTTGCCATTGCCAGTCTACATTTTATATCCTCTCTGCTTCGACCATCATCGGTTATTTTACTCCCTAAATAGCAAAACTCCTTTACTACTTTAAGTGTCTCATTTCCTAATCTAATTCCCTCAGCATCACCCGACTTAATTTGACCACATTCCATTATCCTCGTTTTGCTTTTGTTGATGTTCATCTTATATCCTCCTTTCAAGACACTGTCCATTCCGTTCAACTGCTCTTCCAAGTCCTTTGCTGTCTCTGACAGAATTACAATGTCATCGGCGAACCTCAAAGTTTTTACTTCCTCTCCATGAATTTTAATACCTACTCCGAATTTTTCTTTTGTTTCCTTTACTGCTTGCTCAATATACAGATGGAATGTTGTCTACTCCCGGGGCCTTGTTTCGACTCAGGTCTTTCAGTGCTCTGTCAAACTCTTCACGCAGTATCTTATCTCCTATTTCGTCTTCATCTACATCCTCTTCCATTTCCATAATATTGTCCTCAAGTACATCGCCCTTGTATAAACCCTCTATATACTCCTTCCACCTTTCTGCCTTCCCTTCTTTGCTTAGAACTGGGTTGCCATCTGAGCTCTTCTCTCCAAAGGTCTCTTTTAATTTTCCTGTAGGCAGTATCAGTAACGAAGGGGCACCACTAATAACGAATACGAAAATAGAAATCCGGGAAAGCTACTGTGAACAGCATACAGAATCCATTACCGTAGCCGAGATAGACACGAAGCCAACCCCCACCACAGTAGTACAACTTTATATGCCAACTACCTCTGCAGATGACGAAGAGCTTTAAGAAAAAAATGTTACGAGGGTTGGAACTTAAATACCGACAACTCTTTATTCACAACCGATACAAAAGACTTACATGTTTGCACCTGTTACTGTCCTTGAAAGTAGTCATCAGCGTTGCGTAGAACCCGTTGCCGGGGATGTGGAAGGCGTAGTATACCGTCAGAGGAGCCTGTTCTGTTGATGGTGCGAATGGAGCGGTCTAAAGTTACGGTGATTCTCGTGTACGACTGCGATGGTGCTATCCTAACGCATTACGTTCCACCACGGCAGACCGTCAATGTACAGTATTACTGTTCGTTTTTGGAGCATCACCTGCGACCAGCTTTGCGAAAGAAGCGGCGATACTTTCTGCGCAACCCACACATCATTTTGCACGACAATGCGCGGGCGCATACAGCGCAAGCTGTGGCTGCTCTGTTGAGTCCATGGGACTGGGAAGTACTGTACCATCCACCATACTCCCCGGACTTAAGTCCTTGTGACTTTGATTTGATTCCGAAGATGAAGAAACCACTTCGTGGCATTCGCTTAAGAACTGTTCCAGAGATTCGGCAGGAAGTGTTCCATTGGCACCATCAACAGAACAGGCTCTGCTAACGCAGTACTACACCTTTCACATCGCTGGCAACGGGTTCTGCACCAACGTTAGTGACCACTTTGAAGGACAGTAACAGGTGCAAACATGTAACTCTTTTGTATAGGTTGTGAATAAATAGTTGCCACTATTCAAGTTCCAACCCTCGTATGGTTAGACAAAAGAAATTATTCAGATCGTTACGGGAGAGTAAAATTTAATTGTGATGGGGGACTGGAATTCGATAGAAGGAAAATGGAAGAGAAGAAGAAATGGTAGGAGAATGTGGATTGGGAGAAACAAATGAAAGAGAAAGCCACCCGGTAGAATTTGGCACAGAGCATGATTTAATGAACGCTAAAACTTAATTAAACAATCATACATGGAAGAGACCTAAAGACACCGGAAGCTTTCAGATTGATTATATGATGGTAAGACACAGACCCCAAAACCAGATTTTAAACATTTTCAAGGATGGGTATGGACTCTGATCAGGATTAAAACTTAAGAAATTGCAAGAAGGTAGGAAATTATGAAGATTGGATAATTTGAAAGAGCCAGAGGTTGCTGAGAGTTCCGGAGGGAGCTTTAGGCAACTGTGGACTGAAGCAAGGAAGGGGAATAAAGTAGAAGATGAATGGGTAGCTTTGATACATGAAATAGTGAACACAGCAGACGAAACAGGTAAAAAACAAGGACTGGAATAAATCCTTGGATACCGCAGGAGATATTGAATTTAAGTGATGAAAAGAGAAAATATAGAAATGCAGCAAATGAAGCTAGCAAAAGAGATCAAACTTTTAAAAAAACGAGATTGACCGGTAGTACAAAATGGCTAAGCAGGAATGGCTGGACGACAAATGCGAGAATACAGAAACGTTTATAACTAGGAGAAATAGGAAAATTAAAGAAGCTTTTGGAGAAAAGATGTATTCTGCACAAATATCAAGACCTCAGACAGCAAAACAATTCTAAGCAAAGAAGAGAAAACTGAAAGACGGTAGGTGTGTATAGAGGGGCTACACAAGGGAAATGAAGGGAATATTAGAGAAAGGGAAGAGGACATATATGAAGATGAAATGGGAAATATGATACTGCGAGAAGAATTTGACAGAGCACTGATAGACCTAAATCGAAACACGGCCCTTGGAGTAGACAACGTTCTACCAGAACTATAGATATCCTTGGAAGAGTCAGCTATTACATAACTATTCCACCTCACGAGCAAGAGGTATGGCACAGGTGAAATATTCTCACACTCAAGAAAAATGTGATTATACCTATTCCAAACAAAGCAGGTGGTGAGAGGAGCGAAAATTACTGAACTACCAGTTTAATAAGTCGTGGCTACGAAGTACCAACACGCATTATTTACAGAAGAATGGAAAAACGGGTAGAAGCCGAACTCGGAGGATATCATTTTGGATTCCGGAGAAAAATAGGAACACGCGAGGCAACAGTAATCCAATGGGTTCTCTTAGAAGATTGGTTAAAGAAAGGCAACCTCCATTTGAAGCATTTTCAGACTTAGATCAGGGAGTTGTTGTTATTATGGTCTTCAGTCCTGAGACTGGTTTGATGCAGCTCTCCGTGCTACTCTATCCTGAGCAAGCTTCTTCATCTTCCAGTACCTACTGCAACCTACATCCTTCTGAATCTGCTTAGTGTATTCATCTCTTGGTCTTCCTCTACGATTTTTACCCTCCACGCTGCCCTCCAATACTAAATTGGTGATCCCGTGATGCCTCAACACATGTCCTACCAACCGATCCCCTCTTCTAGTCAAGTTGTGCCACAAACTTCTCTTCTCCCCAATCCTATTCAATACTTCCTCATTAGTTATGTGGTCAACCCATCTAATCTTCAGCATTCTTCTGTAGCACCACATTTCAAAAGTTTCTATTCTCTTTTTGTCTAAACTATTTATCGTCCATGTTTCACTTCCATACATTGCTACACTCCATACAGATTAGGGAGAAGAAATAAAAATTTTGAGGTTACAAAAAAATGGTTCAAATGGCTCTAAGCACTGTGGGACTTAACACCTGAGGTTATCAGTCCCCTAGACTTAGAACTACTTAAACCTAACTAACCTAAGGACATCACACATATCCATGCCCGAGGCATCTGAAGAGCACAACAACAACAATCATTCACTGACGGTCTAGCGAACGAAAGGCTTCATAATTAAGAAATTAACAACATGAAAATAAACAGTAATAGACTGCGACAGCTGGTGAAAAATCTGAAGCCTCTTCATCTCCGAGTAACTACTGCAACCTACATCCTTCTTAATCTGCACACTGTATTCATCTCTTGACCTCCCCCTACGATTCCGCCCCCCCCCCCCCCCCCCGCTCCCCTTCATTAAAAAATTGTTGATCCCTTGACGTCTCAGAATGTGTCCTATGAACCAATCCCTTCTAGCCAGGTTGTGCCACAAATTTATTTTCTCCCGAATTCTACTCAGTACTTCCACATTAGTTACGTGTTCACACATCTATCTTGCTAAACTGCTTATCGTCCATGTTTCACTTCCATACATGGCTACACCCCATAAAAACACTTTCAGAAAAGACTTCCTGACAGTTAAATCTATACTCAATGTTAACCAATTTCTCTTCTTCGGAAACGTCTTTCTTTCCATTGCCAGTTTACGTTTTATAACCTCTTTACTTTGACCGTCATCAGTTATTTTGCTGGCCAAAGAGCAAAACTCATCTGCTATTTTAAGTTTCTCGGTTCTTAATCTAATTCCCTCAACATCATTCGACTACATGCCATTATCATCGTTTTGCTTTTGTTGCTGTTCACCTTCTATCCTCCTTTCAAAATACTGCTCATTCCGTTCCACCGCTCTTCCAAGTCTTTTGCTGTCTCTAATAGAATTACATTGTGGTCAGCAAACCTCGAAGTTTTTATGTCTTCTCCCTGGATTTTAATTCCTCCTCCAAATTAGTGATGGTATAGAGGATAAAATCTTCTCAAGTATACCAGATTTTCTCCATAGCACAGGTTGATATTTCAGAAGATTAGAAATCACAGTTACTATAGGTGCTGGACAAGCAGGTAAGCAGAAATAGATTAGGAGATTGCTTGATCAAATAATTAGTGTACTCGATATGTATGGCATTGTTAAGGCACTCAAAATTCCAATTACATCACAACAAACGTAACAGAAAATCAGTGATTAAAGATCTAAGGGTCTTAATAAATGGTCAGACAAGATTACTAATTCGTGAGTAAAAAAGATGGTGAGGTTCATCACTTAACTGCTCCTAATTAAGCTGATTTTTTTTTCTTTTACCAAATTGTCTGCCATAAATATACACAGAAAACTGAATGTAAAAATGTAGGATTTGTGACCAGCTATGTGGTTGCCTTGTTTCGTCAGTTTACTGGATTAGTTTTTACCTTGTTTCCAGTAATTGGTATCGCTGTTTTGTTGAAACACTCAGTTATGCAGAGGAACTAATACAATCTTAGCTTTCAATATGATACGCAACTATCAAACGAAGACTCCCGTTCGCTACTGACGTCGTTTAATAACTACTTTTGCTAAATCTAGATACAGCACATTGTCTCAGAAAGTCGGTGTCATAAGCAAACACTTATAAACAAGCGTAAATTTGTGATACTTTTGAGCTGTATTGCTTACAATTTTCTAATGGTATTTATCCTGGAAGAGCAAATACTTCTTCTTTTCAATTTATTGTAGAATTTCTCAATGTCTGGAGGGTGCAAGTTTATTTATTAATAACTTTTTCTTGGCAGTGGACGTCGAAGATAGCAATTTGAGATAAGGTATTTTACCTGAAAACATATGGTTTTAAAATAAACTCAGTTTTCTGATTTTTATGTAATTATTTTATATAGTAATTTGAACGTTGTTCCAAGGAAGTATGCCTTCTTCTTTCTTCTTTGTTGGGCATGATTTACTTAATAGAGACTAGAAACGATATTCTGTTCGCATCTGTTCTTGGCAACAAAATGAAGCAATAATTCGTGGTGTATTTTGTCTTTGCAAATGAATCCATCACCTTTTACGAAAAAATGTCGATATTAATATGTCTATTTATCTCTTCCTGGCAAAAAATAACTTTTATCCCTTCTAATGTCACCATGTCATAAATTCCCTGTTCCAGAGATTTCATCTTATTTTCTTTTTGCTTTAGATAAACAGAATAATTAGTTCAATATCTTCATCCAATTTTTCTCAATGGAAACGAGCGTTTGGCGTCATTGGCCGGGAGGCCCCTTGCGGGGGAGGTCCGGCCGCCTTGGTGCAGGTCTTATTACATTCGACGCCGCATTGGGCGACCTGCTCGCCGAATGGGGATGAAATGATGATGAAGACAACACAACACCCAGTCCCTGAGCCGAGAAAATCTCCCACCCAGCCGGGAATCGACCTCGGGCCTGTAGGACGGCAATCCGTCACCCTGACCATTCAGCTATCGGGCGGACGTTTTTGTCAATGAACAATTCAGTTTTTTGATGCTACGATATATGCGCAGATTCAAGATTTCTTATGCATCTTGTTCTATTTTTTTGTGTGTGTGGTAGTTGCTGTCCCCTGTAGATCCTTTATATTGTGTTCGTGTTTTTCCTGTTAGCAATATCTTTCTCCGATTTTATTGTTTTGATGTCAATATTCTGAACGACTGCACAAATTTTCACTCTTTCTAAGCAGTCTCTTCGTATTGTTGTTAATTCGGAATGGGCCATTCCTCTTCTGCATACTTTTATAACTTCACTTTATCTATTTCGTCTATAGCAACCAAAGCAACGAGCCGATATCAGGAGGAAAACTTGTTACGACCGTTGTAACGAGAGTACCAGTTTACCTTCCTCCACAATTTATTACACAAAGTATGAGTTAGAAAAAGAATAAGACTGCAATGACACTGTAACATTTCGTTTTCTCTTTTTCGTAGAAATTCAGTTAAAACTGTTCTGGGAAAGCTGGTCTTTGGAGTTTATCTTTATTGAAGGTATTTTTTCAGCGGCCGCATATGAAATGAGTATACAACCGACTCTATTGGATTTTCACCTGATTGCCTGCCAAGATGCAATCACAAACAATTTCCAGCTTATATAATTAATTTAGCAGTTCGCATGGAGTTGAAATACGTTTTACTGGATAATGGCATCTTTAAATTATAATCCACTGTTTTAGGATAATGGTTTGTATAGCTTCACGTATTTACTCTTCGCTGAAGACAACTGCTGTGGCACTTGTTCATTATCCTGATGTAAGGTAATTAACATATATTATTTCTAGTCAGAATGTATGCATTTGGATCACACGTATCTCTTTTGTTTACTGGTTGAAAGTCTAAATTTAAATAGTTTGTTTATTGTATTTCATAGTTATAAGAATACTTTCTATTAAGAAATGATTCTCTGAAGTTCTGCGCCGTTAATGGCTGCCTCAAGAAGATTATGAAGTTAACCTGCATTTCTCTTGATCGCCACTATTTGGTATCATCAGATCCTACTGTAAACATGTTCATTCTTATATAAGAGTTTTTTGCGTCATTAAGAGAACTGAAAATTTTATAACAATATCCTTGGGTGTATATATATATATATGTGTTCAGACGACATACAGATGTAAGAAGACATTCCAGAGACTCATAAGAAATGTAACAGAGATATGCACGCACTTGTTCTCGAAACTACATTGCAAAAATCCGGAATGTAATGTGCAACATGGAAATAAATTATGACAAGGCTGTGGAGTTCTGGAACACTTTTCGTACTGACTACGCAATGACACTCTAACCATTAATTTTAATCGTCAAGAGTGTATAATCATGCTATGGCATACAGGTGGCCATTTTGTAATTACTAATAATAATTAGAAATCTGTAAAAGAAGGCGGTACAGCTTTCAGTTGCTTAAAAATAGGGTGACGATCAGAAAAGGAGAGTCATAGTTTTTCCGTGATTGGTTGTAATTGGTACCAAAAGCTAAGTGTGTAGAAACTACAAGCTTTATATATTTGGTCAGGTGTGTCAAACCAAACTGACATGTCGACCTGCGAGAGAAACCTAGAAAGATAACATTTTGGTTGATGGAATAGTAAGATCACTCGAAATTCGAACACAAAGATTTGTAATTTTTTAAAAAGAGATTTAGATCTGTTTGAGATCACTTTTATGTACAACCATATCTTGGTGAATGAGGAGATGTAGTGACAAACCAGAAGCAAATTAAATAAAGTTCCCTAGTAATCTAGCAGATGATACAAGATATAATGAAAAATGTTTGATATTAGCGGGACGCCCTGTTACAAAAGTCAATGGCTCTATCAACTAATAAATCAATCGGCTTGTTTGCAAGCACATACAACAGAAATCCCCTAGTAACGAGATATATTGTAGATTTATTTTATCTTCTTTAACAACGAAATAAGAAACGCACCACATTAATTCAATGGCAAACAAATCCTTGTAGTGGCTATTTACATGAATAATTCTGAGACATTGTTAAAAGTCTGACAGTTGATGTCGTGATACATGTAGTCCACACAAGTTTGACAATAACAATGTGATACCACATTTAAATGCCAGCAACGAAATATAGTTGGAAATACGCTGTGCCAAATTAATATAAAATTAATTAATATAAACCTTCAGAATCTAAAGTGATAACAGTTTTGTTTTGTTTAAAGACTGCTTACTGTTCCAATTTCACTACGAAATTACCCGTATTTGCAAAGAAATTACCTGTGTTTACTAGCTAACTAACTAATTAACTCAAAGACTTAGTTTTCGACAATGCAGCGTACTACTTGTTATCTAATTTCAGTAGGAATATTAATAGGAGACCGAACTACGAAATATTCCGCAAAATACTGTGGCAACTATTGCTAACAACATTTTTTTTTCATTATGGTATTATCAGCGAAAACGTAATTCTCGAACTTTTCTGCTGTTGCCGTGGCGCTACGAAACTGAAGCTCTGTGGCTCGATATCTTGGAAATGATGTATCACAAATTTGTTATTGTTTTTTTAGGTAATTTTAAAACTAATGATCAAATAGGATTCCCTTCTAATATGAAATCCTTTCGACTTTGCTAAGTGATTTTCGAAAGTACAATCCCTGATAACTTCATTCGTTCTCGGAGAAACTGAGACAGTGTTAAAATTTGTGCGTGTATTATCGTGAAAGAATTGGAGGAGGATGCTTCCAAGAAAATTACAGTAAATCACTTATTCTCTTTCTCTCGTTGAGAGCTTTTGTGGATTAGGTAGAAGTTCCAGTTTTCATGTTGTTTTGGTTTCTCTTCTTCTCTCATCAGTATTCCTTCAGTGTTTCTCTGTTTAATATTTTTCTTTTCTTAACCTACTTTAAACCTGTTTTCTTTTCCCTCCTGTCTTAGAACCATTTCGCATGTAACACTGTTATTCCAAAGCTATCTATAAGTGCAGTCCCTCTTCTCATCTTTTTGAAAAAATTTCATGAGGTCTTGTATGAAGGTTGTTGACTCCTTCTGCGTAAGGTATTTGAAGATCTGTTTGTTCAGTGTGATGTCACCCATTCTATGGAAATAAACAACGAATCTCAGTTCCGTCTGTCTTATGACTTCTTTTTTTAATTTTCTGTGTTCCAATGTACTTAATAATTACGTCTCAAGTTTCAGGACCATCTCTTTTCCAGACGCTTCAGTTTTTTACGTATAATATTTTCAATATGTCTAAATTACCTAACTTATAATCCAATAGCGTCCCCCAAAAATCATGGGCTATGTGTGTGTCAACGATACAGGTAGCAGTACCGTGGTCAGACAACCATACGGTGCCTGAAGAGGAGCAGCAGCTTGTTCAATAGTTCCAGGGCCTATTCTAGATGACTGATTAATCTAATCTTGTAACACGGCCTTGCTATGATGATACAGCGAACGCCTGAAAGCAAGAGGAAACTACAGCCGTTATTTTGACGACGGTGTGCACTTCAGCTATATGATTAAATGATGATAGCATCCACTTGAGTAAAACATTTCCACTTTCTGATTTCCGGATGGGAACTGATCTGGAGGATATCTTCATTAGGGAGAGCAAAACTGGCATTCTGCGGTCAGAGCATGGAATGTTAATGCCCTCAACCAGGTAGGTGTGTTAGATAATTTAAAAATGGAAATGTATTGCTTAAAGTTAGACATAGCGGGAGCTAGTGAAGTGCTGGGGGGGTGGGGGGGGCTATAAAATGACAAGGGGGGGTCAGTACAGGATTATCAACACAAAATCAAACAAGAGTAAAATTGGGGTAGCTCCAATGATAAATAACGAAATGGGAACGCGAATAAGCTACTGTGCACAGCCTGGTGAATGCATTATAGCAAGATAGGCAAGGAGTCAACACCCGCCACAGTAGCACATGTTTACATGCTTACTATCTCTGCAGATCATAAAGTAATTGAAAGAAATTATTCAGATAGTTAAGTAGGAAGAATATTTAATTGTGATGGGGGTTAGAATTCATAAGCAGGAAAAGGAAGAGTAGAAAAATAGTGGAGAACATGAGCGTGGGGAAAGGATGGAAAGACGAAGTATCCCGGTGAAATGTTCTCACATAATTTCATCATCGCTGATACTTGGTTTTAAAATCATGAAAGAAGGTCGTCGGCTGTATGTGGAAGAGACCTGGAGATACTGGAAGGTTTCATGTAGATTATGTAATGGCAATACAGAGATTTCGAAACCAGATTTTAAACTGCAAAACATCTTCACAAATAGATGAGGACTCTGGTCATAGTTTGATACTTACGAACAGGTGATTACAACTGCAAAAACTGCAAATAGGTGGGAAACTCAGGAGATAGGACCTGAACAAACTTAACCAACTTGACATAGCTGGAAGTTTCAGAAGCGTCATTTGAGAACGATCAAGTGAAACAGCGGAAGGGAATACGATAGAAGATGAATTTGTAGCTTTAAAAGACGAGATAATGAACATAGCAAGGTTCAAAAGAAGGAAAAAGAAGAAAAATCCCAGTAGAAATCCTTCAATAACACACGACATATTTAATTTAACAGACAAAAGGAGAAAATATAAAAGACGACAAATGCAGCGCGCAAAAGCCAATATAGACATCTAAAACATCAGACTGACAGGGAATGCATAGTGGCAAAGCAGAAATGCAAGCATGTAGAAGTTTGCATAATTAGATGAAAAGTAGATTTCACCTACACGAAGATTAAGGAAAGGTTTGGAGGAAAAGAAACAGCTGTATGAATATCGAGAGCTCAGACGAGAAATCAGTGCTAAGAAAAGAAGGGGGTTATACAAGGAAAACGAACTTGACGACAAAAAGAGAAGTAGAAGTAGGTGAAGATGAGTTGAAACATATAATAATGGGAGAAGAATTTGACAGAGCAGTGAAAGACCTTAATCGAAACACGGCCCCTGGAACAGACGACACTCTCTCATAGATATTGAGGTCTTTTGGAGAATAAACCATGACAAAACTACCGCACCTGCTGTATAAGACGTATTAGGCGGACGAAACAACCTCACACTTCACGAAGAATATAATAATTCTAATTCTAAAGAAGACAGGTGCTGCCAGATGTGAACATTACCAAATCATCAGTTGAAAATACTAACACGAATTATGTATAGAGGAATGGAAAAACATGTAGAAGCCGACCTCAGAGAAGACAAATTTGGGTTCCAGAGAAATATAAGAACACTCTAGGGAGTACTGGCCCTACGACGTATCTGTAGAGCGATACTGAAGATCGACAAACCTGTGTTTATAGCTTTTATAGATTACGAGAAAGCTTTTGACAGTAGTAACTAGAATACACTCTTTGACACTATGAGGGGATAAATCACAAGGAGTTAAATGCTGAATTCTGAAGGGATAAATCACAAGGAACTAAATTCTATTTGCAACTTGTACAAAAACCAGACTATACTTATAAGAGTCAGAGAATATGAAAGGGAAGAATTGGTTGAAAAGGTAGTGAGACAAGGCTGTAGCTTACCATTGATATTATTCAGTATGTATATTGATGAAGAAGCGAAAGAAACCAATGATAATTTTGGAGAAGGAATTAAAGTTCTCGGAGAAGAAACAAAGACATTGACAAAGTGACACCGTAGTTAGATTAGGATATAAGATACTAAAACGAGCAGATGAGTTTTGATATTTGGGCGACAAATTAGCTGACAATGGCAGAACTAGTGGGGATATAAAATACAGATTGACGACAGCACGAAAAGTATTTTTTAAAAAGTGACAAAGAGGAATTCGTTAACATCAACTATAAATTTAAGTATTAGAAAGCCTTTTCTGAAGGTTTTTGTCTGGATGGTAGTCTTGTACGGAAATGAAACTTGGACGAGAAGCAGTTCTCAGGCAGGAATAGAACAGAGGCTTTTGAAATATGATGCCACAGAGGAATGCTGAACGTTCTATTTTTAGATTCAGTAACAGATGAAGACGTGCCAAACTGAATAGGAGGAAATTGAAATTTGTGGTACAAGTTGACTAAAAGAAGGGTTCGATTGATATGACGCATCCTCAGGCATGAGGGAGTCGTCAATTTCGTAATGGAGGGATGTGTATGAAGTAAAAATAGAGAGAGTTAAAGGGATGACTACAATAAACATATTTACATGGAAGTGGCAATAATTCATGGCGCAATTTGTCCCTGCAAATAACTCCATCGTCTTTTAGGAATAAATTTCGACTAATCTTTCGCTTTCTAGTTTGGTTGGCAATAAATAACTTTTTCCATTCTAAGATCACCAAAGGATAAGCTGCACTGTTCCAGAAATTTAACCTTATTATCTTTTCTCTGTAGATAAACGAAATAATTGCAATATCTTCATTCGTTTTTGTCTGTGAACAATTTCATGTTTTTGATGCTACGATATGTCTTCAGAGACGTTTTTTCTTTTGCTTCATATCCTACATTTATGTTTGATGTCAGCCGTTCTCTATAGCTCCTATACCTTGTGTCTGTTTTTCCTGTTAAAAATACTTGTCGCAGTTTTTATTGTTTTGTAGTCAATGTTTTGATTGGATGCACAACTTTTCGCTCTTCTTTGACTTTCTTTTCATATTATTGAGCCTCTGGAATGGGTATTTACGCTCCTCCTTCGTTTAAAGCTTCACTTCACCTATTTTGTCAACAAGACCAAATAGGCATGCGGAAAATCAGAAGGAAAACTTGTTTTGATCCTTGCAACCAGAGTATCAATTTACATTGCTTTAAATTGTATTACAGAAAATATGAGTTAGGAAAAAATAGGACGCTAATTACATTGTCAGTTTTCGTTCTCCCTTTTTCATAGAAATGCAACACTGGTCGAAGAAATCGGCCTTTTTTTTATTGACGGTGTTTTTACAGCAGGCACAAAGGATAAAACAAGTATAAAACGACTCTACTGAATTTTCACCTAATTCCCTGCCAAAATATAATCGAAAACAATTTTCAGCTTGTTTCATTAACAAGTTGAAACAAGTTTTTACTGGTTAACGACAGATTTGAATCATCATCCACTGCTGCAGAATAACAGTTTGTCTAGCTTTCTCCTATAATCTTCCTTGAACCTAATTGTTGTTGTACTTGATCATTACTCTACTGCAAAGTAAATAATAGACCTTATCTCTGATCAAAACGCAAGAATGAATGCTTGGAATCATTTTACATCCTATCTTGAAAGTGTGGTGCTTGTACTAACCTGAATCGAAAAATTCTTGTATTCTGTCCCATTGTTCCCGTTCTTCACTAAGAAACATTGTTTTATACATTACGCACTCAGTATCTAGTGCTGCGTCGATATCTCACATGTGTTTTTTGTTTACCGCTTGAATGTCTGAATTTAAATTGTTTGGTTTTATTATTTAATATTAATAAGAACATACCCTACGAAACAGTGATGCTCTGAAGTTCTTCTCTTTTAAAATGGCTGCCTCAAGAAGATTGATTACCACTTCTTCATGTCATCAGCTCCGATTGCAAACCTATCATTTCTTATAAAAGCGATTTTTACGTATTATGAGAGCAGAAAATATTATGACAATATCCTTGATATACATATATATATATATATATATATATATATATATATATATATATATATATATATAGCTTAAATCTAAAAGGATGTGTTCAGACGACATACAGATGTAAGAAGACATTGCGGAGGTTATGAGAATTGCAAATATTATTATAATATTCTTGGGTATGTACAAATAAATGTTTAGCTCTAAAAGGATTTCTTTAGATGACACAGCTGTAAGAAGACAGTCTGAAGACTCATGAGGAATTTAACAGAAATGTACGCACTGTTCACTCTTTCTGTCAAACAAAACTGTAGTAGTCTGGAAGGTAATGAAATAGAGACAGAGCAGGCGAAAAGAGATTATGGTACAACAACAAAGTTAGGAAACTACTGCGAAAGCAAAGAGAGTTCCACTCCAAGTTTAAACGCAGCCAAAACCTCTCAGACAAACAGAAGCTAAACGATTTCAAAGTTAGCGTAAGGAGGGCTATGCGTGAAGCGTTCATTGAATTCGAAAGTAAAATTCTATGTACCGACTTGACAGAAAATCCTAGGAAGTTCTGGTCTTACGTTAAATCAGTAAGTGGCTCGAAACAGCATATCCAGATACTCCAGATACTACGGGATGATGATGGCATTGAAACAGAGGATGACTCGCGTAAAGCTGAAATACTAAACACCTTTTTCCAAAGCTGTTTCACAGAGGAAGACCGCACTGCAGTTCCTTCTCTAAATCCTCGCACAAACGAAAAAATGGCTGACATCGAAATAAGTGTCCAAGGAATAGAAAAGCAACTGGAATCACTCAATAGAGGAAAGTCCACTGGACCTGACGGGATACCAATTCGATTCTACACAGAGTACGCGAAAGAACTTGCCCCCCTTCTAACAGCCGTGTACCGCAAGTCTCTAGAGGAACGGAGGGTTCCAAACGATTGGAAAAGAGCGCAAATAGTCCCAGTCTTCAAGAAGGGTCGTCGAGCAGATGCGCAAAACTATAGACCTATATCTCTTACGTCGATCTCTTGTAGAATTTTAGAACATGTTTTTTGCTCGCGTATCATGTCATTTCTGGAAACCCAGAATCTACTATGTAGGAATCAACATGGATTCCGGAAACAGCGATCGTGTGAGACCCAACTCGCCTTATTTGTTCATGAGACCCAGAAAATATTAGATACAGGCTCCCAGGTAGATGCTATTTTTCTTGACTTCCGGAAGGCGTTCGATACAGTTCCGCACTGTCGCCTGATAAACAAAGTAAGAGCCTACGGAATATCAGACCAGCTGTGTGGCTGGATTGAAGAGTTTTTAGCAAACAGAACACAGCATGTTGTTATCAATGGAGAGACGTCTACAGACGTTAAAGTAACCTCTGGCGTGCCACAGGGGAGTGTTATGGGACCATTGCTTTTCACAATATATGTAAATGACGTAGTAGATAGTGTCGGAAGTTCCATGCGGCTTTTCGCGGATGATGCTGTAGTATACAGAGAAGTTGCAGCATTAGAAAATTGTAGCGAAATGCAGGAAGATCTGCAGCGGATAGGCACTTGGTGCAGGGAGTGGCAACTGACCCTTAACATAGACAAATGTAATGTATTGCGAATACATAGAAAGAAGGATCCTTTATTGTATGATTATATGATAGCGGAACAAACACTGGTAGCAGTTACTTCTGTAAAATATCTGGGAGTATGCGTGCGGAACGATTTGAAGTGGAATGATCATATAAAATTAATTGTTGGTAAGGCGGGTACCAGGTTGAGATTCATTGGGAGAGTGCTTAGAAAATGTAGTCCATCAACAAAGGAGGTGGCTTACAAAACACTCGTTCGACCTATACTTGAGTATTGCTCATCAGTGTGGGATCCGTACCAGATCGGTCTGACGGAGGAGATAGAGAAGATCCAAAGAAGAGCGGCGCGTTTCGTCACAGGGTTATTTGGTAACCGTGATAGCGTTACGGAGATGTTTAATAAACTCAAGTGGCAGACTCTGCAAGAGAGGCGCTCTGCATCGCGGTGTAGCTTGCTCGCCAGGTTTCGAAAGGGTGCGTTTCTGGATGAGGTATCGAATATATTGCTTCCCCCTACTTATACCTCCCGAGGAGATCACGAATGTAAAATTAGAGAGATTAGAGCACGCACGGAGGCTTTCAGACAGTCGTTTTTCCCGCGAACCATACACGACTGGAACAGGAAAGGGAGGTAATGACAGTGGCACGTAAAGTGCCCTCCGCCACACACCGTTGGGTGTCTTGCGGAGTATCAATGTAGATGTAGATGTAGATGTAGATGTATGTGGAGTACTGGCATCAGTTTTCGTATTTAGAATGCAGTGAAACTCGACTCTAGAAGCTCAGTCGTCGAGGGTGTGTAATCATGCTACTGCCTTACATCTGACAGTTTTGTACTTTCTAACAATAATTACGAACCTGTAAATGGATATCCATCCGAGTGACACGGCACAGCTATTAAAGTGAAAAGAAAACGTGTCGCTCAGTAACGGAAAGCAGTATTTGTCTTTGGCAGTTCTAAAGTGGTGTCCGAAAGCAAGAGTGTTGAAACTGAGGGCCTTGAAATATTTGCTCAGCTGTCTCGAACATAATCGACATGTCTATGTGTGAGAGGATATTCAAAAGGTAGCATTTTGATTGATGGAATTTTTTAAGATCACTGGAAGTTCGAACAAATATTTTTAATTTTAGAAGAGGTATAAGCCATTTCAGACCATTTGCATGAATAATCATTTCTTGGGAAAGAAGAAGTAGGTGTAGGAGCATACCAGAAGCTGATGAAATGAGGCCTCCGAGTATTCTAGCAGATCATACAAAATATAACGAAAAAATTTTGTATCATCTAGTTGTCCCGTTACAAAAGTCAAAATGTGTAAAGCCCGTCAATCTATCAATCAGCTTCACTAAAAAGAAAGTAAAAATTTCTAAGTAAGAAAGTGTATTAAATGTAGTTTAAACTTCCTTTATCTTCTTAAATAACAAATTGAGAAATCTACGACATTATTTCAACTACAAATAAATTTTTGTGGAAGCTATTTACACGAATAATTCTTAAAAATTATTAAAATTCTCACAGTTTATGACGGACGGTTCAAAAATGTTTGACCACAATCATGTGATACATCTAAATGTCAGCAACGAAATATAAAGATAGTGTGGAAAACACGCCGCGCCCTCTTAATTTAAATCTTCCACAGTCGAAACTGACCACAGCCTTATTTTCTTAAAGTAAAGAAAACGGCAGTGACTGGCTGTTTTAATTTACAAAGAAATTGCCTGTATTTACAAACAGCTGCTAACTAACTAACTAATTAACAAGCTCAGAGATTTAGTTTTCCACAAGACAACATATTACCTATTACCTGAGTTCATTAGGAATGTTAACAGGAGAATAAATACACAATATCTGTAGCCAGAATACGAAAGCTAATTCTGTTCGAGTTCGATATTCCACTATAGGTTGTGGCACATCTCACTAACACATTTTTTTCGCTTTAATATAATAAGCGAAAAAATGGTTCTCAAACTTTCCAGCTGTTGCCAGCACCATAAACAGCGTAGCTTGATGTCTTGAAAACGATATATCATAAATTTATTATTTTTCTGAGATAATTTTAAAACTAAGAATCAAATGGTATCACCTTCTATAACGGACAGTGAAATGGATGCGGGACAGATGGAAAAATAGCAATTAAATTGTTTAGTATTTCAAAAGTAATCACCACAACGTTATTACATTTATCCCGCTGCGAAACAAGACGGTCAGTGCCTTCATGGGAAAATATTTGTTGTTGCTTACGGAGCCATGATTCTACTCGGGCGTGCACTTCTTCCTTCGAAGCAAATCGACGGGCACGAATGTCTTTCTTCAGGGCGCCAAAAATATGGAAATCGTATAGAGGATATGTAAAGCCTTCCCAGCGAAATTTCTGCAGCGTAATGGAAACAACCTTGGCAACATGTGGTGCAACCATAATGGTGGGTTATCTGTGTAGAGGTCAGACAAACATATGGTTCTTAAAGATGGGAGATAGTCTTTTCAGTATTTGCGGGGGCTCCGTTCTAGATGATTAACTAACCTGGCCTTGTAAATGTAAAAGACCTTGAAATAGCTCCACTCAAATGACACAAAAAGCGCAGATGGTGGAATGAACGGGGTGAAAAAGCATTATTGCTTAGAAAACAGTCTTGGGAGAAATGATACTCCACCAAAAGAAGTGAAGACTTTATCAGCTTTAAATAACACAGGTGTCAAAAATAAAAAACGACAAGGGCAGTCTAAAGGAAGTTTGAAAGGAACCACTATCACTGATTGTGGAAGGCTTCCAAAAAACCTTACCAGTATTTCTGTCAAACATTTAAACAGAGTCTCCAAAGTTACCAACAGCCTAAGTCGTACTTCAAAAATACAGATAGAAAATTAGCCCTAAACAACCAAGAAAACTGAAATATTAGTAAGGTATTTCAAGAAGCTGTCAAATTGTAAGGAACCAAGGGAAAAATTTCTTGAACAAAATCCAGG
This sequence comes from Schistocerca piceifrons, assembly GCF_021461385.2. Taxonomy (NCBI): domain Eukaryota; kingdom Metazoa; phylum Arthropoda; class Insecta; order Orthoptera; family Acrididae; genus Schistocerca; species Schistocerca piceifrons. Next base: position 377,247,359 of record NC_060138.1, read on the forward strand.
ATACACTTTCACAAACTCATAACTCCGAGCATGGTTGAAATCAAAATAAAATTAAAGATTTGAAGAATGATAAGGCCCCCAAGATAGATTCAGTAATGCAGAAATGTGTAAAATTGCAAATTCTGGAACAGTGAAGAGGCTACAAGGAGTTTTTCAAAATGGCTGGGAAACTGGAACAATACCAGAATACCCAGTGCTTATAATAGGAGATAAAACGGATCTAAGCTGTAGAGAAACTTCGTTTTACGTAACAAACGGGAAAGTCAATTGGATCAGCAGTTACGACAGTACCAAGGAGGTTTTAAAAAAAAGGCTGATATTGTGTGGAACAAATTTTAGGTATGCATTTTATAATAAGCTAGAGAGAAATGAGAACCAAAAGCATTTATATAACATTTGTACTCATAGTTTTCAAAAAAGCATAATTATGATTCAACACACAGGAAAATATTATTAAACACCTTAAAAGAGTTTGTAATTCACAAATAATGAATGGCAACCGTAAAAGACATGCTAACAAATACGAAGTGCAAAATTAAATTTTTAGGTATAACCACCAAGACTTTAGAGATCAAAACCTGTGTAAGACAAGGATATGGATCGTCTCCACTGCTGTTCATTTGTGTACTAGAAAAGATAATCGGAGAATGGAGCAACTGAACAGAGGTAGAAGGAATTGAAAAGGTCGTTATTGAGAAAAAACAGGATAATCTGAGTATTGATTGCTTGTCATTTGCTGACGATTTTACCATCTTAGCTGAATTCGTAAAGGATGCAACAGTGCAGAAAAATCTCCAACAAGAGCCACTCTCAAGAGAAGACCTATGTATGTCTATCGAAAAAATAGAATGTCTGTGAGATGCGAAAGAGGCACCAAAATACATGGAAACTGATTGTGGAAGAATAAAAAAAGGTCACGAAATTTAAGCATCTTGGTGAAATACCGGAACCAAATGCTTTGGAAAAAATGCCTACCTTGGCAACAGCGAGGAAAATGGAAGTGGTTTTTCAATTAACAAAAACCTTTTAAACAAGGTGTCTACTTCCATATGTGTAAAACTCCGGCACTACAACACTGTCATTAGACCAGAATCCTTTCATGCTTCAGAACATCTTACGTTAAATGCAGTCAATCAGTTAGGTGAAGAAGAAAAAAGGAAAGGAAAATAATTAGTAAAATCTTGGGACCGAATGTGACAATGGGAACGGAAATCAAAAAGTAATAAAGAAGTTATGAACAAATAGGGCGAATATTAGACACAGTGAGGATAAGAGGAGTTATATTCCATGGCCCCTTAAAGTGGCTAGACGGAAGAAACGGGAGAAAGAGGAATGTTCAGAGCAAAAGTAAAACTTTCAAGCACTTCCAGTAGAAAATCAAGACAGATGCAATAAGGACAGAAGAAAGAGGTGAAAAACACTGGGAAAGAATGAAACACTACTAGAAAGAAAAGAAGAAGAAAAGAAAGAAGACGGACATTATTTCGTGTGGTCCTTAGTAAGCTAAACCAAAAAAAAGTGGGAGTAGGAATAATAGCAATCATCCAGAATGAATTTTCATTCTGAAACTGTGTGTGTGCTTACTTCAAGCCTCCTGACAGATCAGAAATGTCTGTCGGATCGAGTCTCAATTGGTAGAGCACTTGCCCGCGAAAGACAAAGCCATCAGCTTCGACTCCAGGACCAGCACGTAGTTTTAAGCTGCCAGGAAGTTTAAATATCAATCACGATGGTACTCGTAATAAATGTGCAGCCAGAGTTTGGTAACGGGAAATAAATGATGAAGTTTATGGCAGTGAAAAAAAAAGCAACATTCTTTTGCGACTGTTATCTGTAATTTTCTGCACGCACCTACCATTTTTTTATTTGACCTAATATCTTTTTCCGATTTTCCTACCCTTTGGTTCCTAGTTTCTTTTCATGGCCCATTTTTATTCATTATGAGACATTTTTTGAGTACAGAGCCTTATGCTCTCCATGACTGTGTAGTGGATTTGAGCTTGGGAAAGATAGACGCTGGGCATTTGTTACAAACATAGCTGCTAAGTTGGCGTGCTATGAGCATCTTGTTGCACCATTGTTATTATTATTATTATTATTAATACCTGACTAGGAAACTAGTCAAGTCATAAATGAACTGCAGTTGCGTACTTTCACATTCATTTTGGTAGTCATAATTACAATGTTGCAATTAAGTTGGTCTGAAGTATTACTGCAGGGCGTATGAAGTATTTTCGGCAAGTAAAAAGTCCTCAAATCGGGTCTGGAAAATCTGCGGACTGTCACTAACTACTTTCAACTCGTGAACTTGTTCTTTTAATGGTTGCTACTGTTTCTTTTACATAGGTTCCTTGTCAGCATCGATATCTGGAAGCCACGGAGTTAAAATCGCCTTAGGTTTTGCTAATCGATGTTAGAGAATGCGGGGATCATTCCTGAACAACAGCCAAGACCCACTGCTGATCCTATCTTGTCCAACAGAACTTGTACTCAGTCTCTGAACTCGACATCTACGAGACGTTAAACATTAAACTACTCTTATAATTGAGAACTGATCTCATTATTTTATCACGGGGAAAGCAAGGGAAAGTTTTTATAATCAGCTAATTTTATGGTGGTTTCAGTATAAAGGTTGTTCGGAAATTCGAGTTATAAATTTCTAAGACTTGTAGAGGGGAGTGATTACACATAATACAGGGTGATTCAAAAAGAATACTACAACTTTAAAAATGTGTATTTAATGAAAGAAACATAATATAACCTTCTGTTATACATCATTACAAAGAGTATTTAAAAAAGTTTTTTTTCACTCAAAAACAAGTTCAAAGATGTTCAATATGGCCCCCTCCAGACACTCGAGCAATATCAACCCGATACTCCAACTCGTTCCACACTCTCTGTAGCATATCAGGCGTAACAGTTTGGATAGCTGCTGTAATTTCTCGTGACGGTTGACTTTCCTGTTAGTGTGGAAAGTTGCTTCATCACTAAACACAATCTTTGAAACGAAAGATTCATCTGTTTCCATTTGAGCAAGGATAAAATCACAGAAATCGATTCTTTTAATCTTATCAGCTGCAGACAGTGCTTGAACCTATTTCAGACGATAAGGTTTCATAACTAACCTTTTTCGTAGGACTCTCCATACAGTTGATTGTGGAATTTGCAGCTCTCTGCTAGCTCTGCGAGTCGATTTTCCTGGGCTGCAAACAAATGCTTTCTGGATGCGTGCTACATTTTCATCACTCGTTCTCGGCCTTCCAGAACTTTTCCCTTTGCACAAACACCCATTCTCTGTAAACTGTTTATATCAACGTTTAATACACCACCTATCAGGAGGTTTAACACCATACTTCGTTCGAAATGCACGCTGAACAACTGTCGTCGATTCACTTCTGCCGTACTCAATAACACAAAAAGCTTTCTGTTGAGCGGTCGCCATCTTAGCATCAACTGACGCTGATGCCTAGTCAACAGCGCCTCAAGCGAACAAATGTACAACTAAATGAAACTTTATAGCTCTCCCTTAATTCGCCGACAGATAGTGCTTAGCTCTGCCTTTTGTCGTTGCAGAGTTTTAAATTCCTAAAGTTGTGGTATTCTTTTTGAATCACCCTGTATTTTGAACAGGAACCCATGTCCGGAAATGTAGCGTTACCTTGCTACAGCCGTTTGAAAACATGTTTCTTAGGCAGGTACGCGACGTGGGGAGGGGTGGTGACGTCGGATCGGCTGTTGTTATTTGATGTCTATCCTACCTCTCTGACCTGATTCGAGCCTACCTCACGTGTCTATGAGCTGAAAACGTTTGCAGAAAACATCGTCATGATGCTCCCGGAAATGGAAGAGCTGCTCGTCGCCCTTTTCGAGATCGTTCTCCACAGCGACCGACACAATCACATACCCTTTTCGCCACAGTTACGCAACGGCTTCGAGAATGGATACCCTCACCGTCAGCGGGGGCGTCAGTGGTGCTCGAAGGAGACGCCGACCACCCGATTTGGAAGAGGTCGTACTGTATCACGTTGAACGAAACCCTTAAACGAGTACACGAGTAGAACTACATCTGCATCTACACTCTGCAGATGTCCGTGAGGTGTATCGCTGGGGGTACGTCCCATCATACCAGTTATTTAGGTTTCTTCCTGTTCCAATCACGTAAGGAGCGCGGGAAGAATTTTTGTTTTAATGGCTCTGAGAGTGCAGTAATTATTCTAATCTTATTCTCACGATCCCTACGTGCGCGATACGTACGGGTTTGTAGTGTATTCCTAGAGTAATTATTTAAAGCCGGTTCTTGAAACTTTGTCAATAGACTTTCTCGGGATAGTTTACGCCTATCTTCAAGAGTCTTCCAGTTCAGTTCCTTCGGTATCTCTGTGACACTCTCCCACCGATTAAACAAACCTGTGGCCATTCATGCTGCCCTTCTCTGTATACGTTCAATATCCCCTGTTAGTCCTATTTGGTACGGGTCCCAAGGACTTGAGCAATGTGGTTATTGCTATTTTGTCTAAAAGTGACATGGTGAGACCGTGGCTGTGTACAATTAATGTAGGTTAATTCTTCCAAAGAAGAAAACAGCAACTAGCCACTATTAATACTGCTATTTATTTAGGTAAATAGCGCCTTTACCGGTTTCGAACTGGCAAGTTCATCATCAGAAGGCTGTTCACATGATTTTCAAGATGCACTTTACATTATCGTCCGTTTTCGATTTTTATTATTCCACTGTGGTGAAGTATTTCTGGTGTGTTGTTGCCCTACGGAAGAAAACAGAGTTAGAAGCGCCCTATGTGAAAATAACTAACCTCCAAACGATGAAATACAGCGTAAATAAATATATGAGGTTAAGTGGTTATGGTACTTACGTCGAAAATTCCGCGCGATTTTGTTGCAAAGTTGCAGGATTGTATTTTTCGCATACTCCTTAATACATAAGTACCATAACCACTTAACCTCATATATTTATTTACGCTGTATTTCATCGTTTGGAGGTTAGTTATTTTCACATAGGGCGCTTCTAACACAGTTTTTCTACCGTAGGGCAACAACACACCAAAAATACTTCGCCACAGTGGTATGATAAAAATCGAAAACGGACGATAATGTAAAGTGTATCTTGAAAATCATGTGAACAGCCCTCTGATGATGAACTTGCCAGTTCGAAACCGGTAACGGCGCTATTTACCTAAATAAATAGCAGTATTAATAGTGGCTGGTTGCTGTTTTCTTCTTTGTAAGAATTAACCTACATTAATGTGGTTATTTGTAAAAGTGTTAGCGTTAGCAACATGTTTTCAAAAGGTTGTAGCGCGGAAACGGTACGTTTCCGGACATGGGTTCCAGTTCAAAATATTATGTACTGACTCCCCTCTAGAAGTCTATAGCGAGAATTTCCGAACACCCTGTATAGGATACACTAATCTACCTTTTCCGTGAGGTGCCAGAGGAAACAAATGTCTCCAGTATAAAAGAACCGTCACTGTGATTTTTAAATCATGTTGAGACTCATTCATTAGTCTTCTTGGTGCCTCTGAGCTCCTAAATGAGAGTGTTGAGGGAAATGCCTGTTGATTGGAAAATGCCTGACCTGACCACTGACTTCCTGCTTAACCTCGCTGCGTGAAATCGTCGGTAATGTAGACACCCAAACAGACAGCCCGATTTGGTGGCAAAGCGGTGGGAAGAGAAGAGCCACCAACACACACACGTAAAAAGAGAGAGAGAGAGAGAAATCGGAAAAGCGCGACTGAGCAGATTTGTGGGGGCGGCGCCGTCCGATGAGGTGAGCACCGCAATGCATTGTGGGCGCTCTCAGGCAAATGGCGATTGCAGGACAGTGGCCCCGCCTCCCGTTCGCGCCCATCTCAAAAGCTCTGCCAGACACTTGTCGCCCACGTGCTGGCGTTGTTGTGATTCACGTGGTGGCCTCCCACTTTCACACACTGTCTCTGTTGACAACAGTTCCAAGGTGGAACCTCGTTTATCGCGCTAAGAGAGATCATTTTGATGGAAAACGACGTTTATCAAGTTTGGTATGCTTGGTAATGAAACTTTTAAAATCAAACTTTGAGAAAGATATGAATGACGGGTTGCAAATTTCATTGGCACATTTTTTCCAGTATGTCCACCAATACAAGTATATTAGGCGTCTATTCTCTCTTCAAGTGTTTATTTCTTTCAAATGCTTACATAAACTGTGAACTGCTAAACTTGTTTCAACTGACTAGTCATTAACAGTAGCTGTATAATAAATAAGAAACAGTTTACATCAACACTACATTAAACAAATAAATAAATAAATAACTAATTACATTACATAAAATTTTTGTCGATGGCTGCATCAGAGCATGCTAGAATCAATATATCTATGAGGGTTCCTAACAGCTGGGTGTAGCCACTTCAAGCCCTTCTATAGGCAGCCGTAGCTTTGGTTAGATTACATCATTTGAAATTACGTTGAAGTGAAACTATATGTACAGGTGCCAGTAATGTAAAACTGCCAAGACTTATTTGGTAACGCTTAACGAAAGTTTAAAAAAAGAATGTACAGCGTCGCCTAATATACTCGTATGTTGCTCTCAGCCAGTTGTTACTAATCAACTGAAATGGTTTCACCGATGAAACAGGTGAGTAGTTCTTGCTGTGTCGTGTGGTCTCATCGCTGATGATGGAGTCAGCGACGTTCTTAGTGCATGCAGTTGGCATAAGCTACCTTCTTTGGACCTTACATCCGTGCTGGTTGCGCTGCGTAGCGTTGCTATGCGACGGCGTCGTCAACAATGGCTTTTTGATATTGTGAACAAGACAGCGAAATTCCTTCTTGTTGATGTTCGCACCAGTTGTTACATGAACATCGTTGAATGTGTTGATGGGCTACGATAATACGAAAGAAATAGGTTCCGGCAGGTTATTTCACGTTATTTCGTCGAGTTTATAATGCTATCAACATTGCTACATTTTTTAAAACTGAGAACTTCTGTTTATCGTATGGCAAAATTAATTACAAAACTTTATTTGTCGATGTGGTGATTAAAACCATATGAATATCCCAGGTACAAGTTAATTACCTAGAGAAACTGTAACTGATATAAAAGTTGCGGCGATTCAGTGAGAAAAGAGTCATGAAGTGATAGATTTTTAATTCGACACATACTGTACTTACTCATATTACCCATGAAGAGTAACATGTATTGGTAAGAAATTTAAAGCTACTTACAGATAAAGACATTTATTTTGATCGTTGCCAACGCACTAATAATTATGGCATAAGGATAAAGAGACTGTTCTAGGTATACTTCGATGCTGAGCCAAAATTTCTTCTGGGCTCTGTCTAAAACAAATTACATCAAGTATTTCACCCACAGGTACGCAAAAGATTCTCCACAGGCTTCAAAAACTAGTTCTACCTACTCAGCTGGTACAGCGTTAGGCGTCAGAAAAGAGTAGGAATGGCCTTTATCGCTCCGGTACGCAGTTCAAATTTCTCTGGAAGGTCCTTTCAACACACACCTTATTGAGTACGAAAAGTTCCATATTTTCATAAATTAATGGACTTGTTAGTAGACAGATTTTCAGTTCTCTTCCCGGATTACCATTTGCATCACAGTTATAACTGTCTGCGTAGAAGATAAGACATGGCCTCAGTTATACTCGTACCTGGACTCCACGCCATCTGTATGGTGTTGTATGGTGTCTTACATACGTCACAGAAGCAACCAAGCACCTTGCAGCTATTCCATGAGGATTTTGAAACTAGCTTATTAATTAGTTAAGTAAAGTATCCGTTAGAGCAATTAGTTCTAAATTCTTCAGTTAGTGTGAGACTGCTCCTTCAACTTATGTGTCCGGGAAATGGCACAATAATAAATGTATCCTTTCATGATACAAAATATGCCTTACGTACCAGTTGTGCTTCTTTCTTATTGTTGATTCCAAACCGTCAGGTGGCTTACAGAGCGTATATGTAGACATCAGGAAGTTCCATATAATTTTTTTCTAATATGTGTGCCTAAATTTGTTTAATTTTTGACTTTCAAACTAGGTACATACAATTGACAGTATTCAAATGTTCTAAAGTATTCTGTATATACAATTTCTTGCAAAAACTCTTTTAGATACACACGGATACGGACGGAAATTCTTCCTATGGTTCACCTGCATTAGTAGTCAAATACGAAGATCGGCCTTCCCATTTCTCCGACTTCCTTTTCATGCCTTCATAGACGTTACATCTTGGTAGTGCAATCGTGGTCTTCCCTTTCATATATCCCAATGTTACGTTTTTTATCGGGCAGCGTGTCTTACAACCTAGCCAAGAAGCCGAATTACTTCGCTTACTGTCATTTCGAGAGTCAAATGGCTCTGAGCATTATGGGACTTAACAGCTGAGGTCATCAGTCCCCTAGAACTTAGAACTACTTAAATCTAACTAACCTAAGGACATCACACACATCCATGCCCGAGGCAGGATTCGAACCTGCGACCGTAGCGGTCGCGCGGTTCCAGACTGAACCGCCTAGAACCGCTCGGCCACACCGGCCGGCATTCGAGAGTCATTCACTCCCATCCGAGCAAGGCCAAAAAACCGAAAATGTGTTCACGTACACATAAAAAACACTGAAAAATTTCCACAAAAGTATTTTAACTGTTGTGTAAATCATCATATACTGCCATGAACAATAGGAGCTCTCAGTTAATGATTTAATTTATTATTTTGTGGGTTACACTTCAACACAACATTAAAATCTTTTTCTTCCTGTTGAAACCACTGCTTTGCACCTACTTTTAAGTCCATCCATACCCAATCAGTTTGTTTCCTATATAACTAAATAACATCAATTTCTGTAGGAGTTTACAACATTCAGTCGCATTAGCCGATCGAAGTAATTCGCCAGTAAATCAGACTCATGGAAAAGTTGAGAATTAATATTTTTATCTCTCACATCACAGAGAGAATGTACTAAACTCAAATAATTGCTAGATTCATTCTCTGGTCATCAATCCACCTCCGTTAGGACCTTGCCTAGTGGGCAGTGCGGGTCTCCGGCATCGTCCCCTACGCTCCTCGGAGTATGGGACCTCATCATCATCATCATCATCAAGTGCCTTTTGAAAGGTGTTTCTAAACATTTCAACACAAAGTTTATTACAGTTCAGAATCACTGCAAAGCTTCTGACGACTACCGGGTTCGATTTGTGTAACAGGCTTCCATTCCGACATTGGTCAATGTGTTTAATAAGCATAACGTACTGTATGTTTGACGTAGCATACCATACGATATGTTTACGATAGTTTGTTACACGAACCGAAGCCAAAAATAGTGAAATAATTTATAATTGTGATCCTGACGAATAATAAACACTATTTTGAAACAAGGACTTCTACTGGAGTTCTCCTAGACGCTACGTGTTTTTCGTAAAGGCTTTTTGAAGATATTTTCAGTTTAACTTGTGTTTCGATTATGTCAGTCCAAACAAAAATTTACAGCGCTGGGACGTCCAGGATCAATGTAAATATTGTTTTGTTAGTCATCGTAAATAAAATGTAGTCTAAGAACCAAACCAGTGTTTACCGTTGACATGAACGTCGCATTATACGCTCAGTGCCCTGTATTTGACCGAACCAGTTTCACTTCTACATCATGAAAGTGAAATGCAGGAACGATACTTGCTATACGCAACTAAGAAACAACAAACTCATTAAAGAAGGGACCGTGGCTGTGTTTGAAACAATCAGGCACACAGAATGAAGATGCCTACATAATGAATATATATACATATATATGTATATGTCTTAATTATTTTTAACACAGTGAAAATCCTGTGATCCAATCATTCCATAAATCTCATTTCTAGCGTAACATATAAGTACTCACAATGTTACCAATCCACTCAGAACATTTCACACATTCGACATTTGAAAGCGTTTATTTCACTTACGAATAATAAGATAAATATTTTACTTATGACGAGTTGTTGTGTAGCATTATTCAGTATTATACCATGTGTAGCTGCTAGTGCCTTATTTTGAAATTATTCTCGTCTGTCTTTCATAGTCAGCGAAAAATGCTCAAAGAGCCGAAACAGGCCGTCGATAAATTTTGGTTCTTTGATTCAATAAAGATATTACTGACTGTTGTCCGTGCCCAGTGTCTTTAAACGAGCAAAATGGCGATCAGCTTCACTTAAGCAGTAGTTGTTCTTCTGATCTAGGCTTATTTCGATAGCCTGATGAGCACGCAACTTCAGTGAAACAAAATAAATTCGCAAATCTAGAAGTATTCTTTGTGTGAAAGACATAATAAACATGCCACACAATCTTTGCGAAGGTGGCAGGCCAGTGTTAATGTAATTAATTCATATATTGTACAGTATTATTTTCGGGTGTGGATGAACCTAATGCTTTAATGATCTGTATTTCTGCAGGCAATGTACTGAACAGATTGGCATAGCACATGTATCTAATATTGGTCTTTTCTGAATGACTGCTGATAAAAAATTTCCCATTGATTTAATTAAGAAAAAACTATATTTTTGTTCTGATTCTCATTGAAGTCAACTCACACTTAGATGACTTTTATGATGAGCATGTAAACGTTTATTTATATGCAGGTGCACTTATATGTATACAGGCCATTCAACAGTCGCAACAAAACCACAAAAATCCCTATATTCAATGGATTTTTACTCAGTAATTTCACGTTAGATTTACAAAAAAACTTACATCACTGAATTTATCTCATCGAGATCTGCTACTTTGGCGGGAAAAAAAACGTAAATTAAATGTCTTCAACAGGTGAAAAGTAATCTAAGTTGAAATAGCTATCCGCATCACCCTGAATTAATATCCTAACTCGCGTTAGACGTAATGCCCTTTAAGTTTTCGAGATACCGAAACGTGATTTTCGGCAAATGTCAGTATGCAGAGTGGCACGTTATTTCTGTCTACGTTTAATTCTCTTAACTGTTGTGTCAGTCGAGATAACAACACAAGCATTATTTCTTAAAAAATGAAACGACACACCTTTTTCGAAAGATCTCGAGAAGACGAGTGCAATAATACAATGCTTGCTATTTTTGACATTGAAACGTTTGAAAAGTATCCAAGAAATGTGCTCAAATTAAAAGGCAAGGCGGTGTGAATGGGTTGTTGCGGTGTAAACACCATCAAGTGGCGCTAGGACACCAGGCTGCGCCGCTATAAGGAGGAAGAAGAGAGACAGACCTATACTACGCAGATGGGGAGGAGGCCACGACATTGGAATCACAGATTTACTTCATACTTTGTACACCTTTAGTAGGCTATTAAAACAATATAATGTACAAGTAGTAGGGGGAAAATCGCAAGAGAAGTTAAACCCCTCTGTTATGTCGCTTATGTATCCGTGAGCAAGTACCGGACGTTTCAGTTCATGGTTGTCATCTGATTAGCGTTTGAACTTGGTAAGACGAACGCGTATAAAGCAAAGGTTCCACTCCCGATACAACGTAATTAATAATCTATTACTTTCATCTCTGGTCATATTATTTAATTTATGTGACATTGGGGGAGGGGGGGGGACAATATAATAATAAAAGAAACACAACCACATGTATTTGCATGAAGTTTCAAGTCATGTTTTACATGTCTGTAAGGCAAATAACATCCTGCAACGTGTGATGTCGAGAGCTCATTTGACGAGTAATTGTACTTTAGAAATAATTCCAAAGCCAAGATCGTTCAAATACTGTTTACTGGATAACAGGTTTCAACACACCAAATGTGCCATCATCGGATCTGAATGTAGATTAACATTTATAAACCATATGGATATAACGATACATGAGGCAGACCAGCTGATGTAAAGTCATTGTCACAAAAAATAAAAAGCAACTGCTCTCATGGTCATTGTTTTCCATAAGATAAGTAAAACCAAAATCACAAGACAAAACTATTTGGTACATGACCGCTGCTCGACTAACAACGGTCGGCAACAACGAATTCAATAATATAGCACCGGGTCAGCTATGATTTTTGGTAATTGCGCTGTAGGCTTTCAAGATAGATAATCTTATGGGTAAGGTGAATCAAAGACACAGTTTTAATGACAGACCACTTAGAAGGTGCAACGAATCTACTAGACTGCCTACAGTACTCTTGTCCGTTCTCAATAGACTACCGCTGTGCGGTATGGAATCCTTGACAGATGGGATTGACTAAAAAATGGAAAGAGCTCAAACAAGGGCAGCTCAGCTCGTTTTGCACTAACAGGGACGAGAGTGTCACGGATATCACTCTCGATTTAGGGTAGCAGTCACTAAAACAGTAGCGTTTATCGTTGAGGCGATATGTTTCCACGACATTTCAATCGCCAACGTTCTACCCTGAATGCGGAAATATTGACGCCCACCTACATAGTGTAGGATGATCATTGTGATGCATTAAGAGAAATTAGAGTTCGCACGGGAAGATTTAGGTGTTCATTTTCTCCACGTGGTATATGGAAGGGTTGAAATATAGTTTTAAAGTGGTTCGACGACCCCTCTACCAACCACCTGGATGTGAATTTCAGAGTAGTGATGAAGACGTGGAGTATGGGTTGCGATCAGAAAAATTATTTCGGGGGTATGTATGTTTTCGTGTTTAATGAGATTCGTTTGTGGATGTAAGCAAACAACGCAAAGGCTTCATCCACCGACGAAAACTGGCATTAGAACACTATCTGGCGGTATTTACGCCACAACAGCCGATTCTGCACGCCCAATTTTCAATTTTAGCACATTTTTCGGATAGTTTTGAGAAAAGTTTCAAGGTAAACGTCAACGAGCTCTATATCACTCTATTCGTCTTTTCAGGAGATTTCGACTGCCATTAAAAAGTACATTGTTTCATTAATAACTGATATATTTGCTTCAATACCTCAGTTGACACAGTAGTCACGAGGATTAAAAATGCAACAAAATTACGTGCCCCTCTGCTTACCATCATTTACCATTTTCATGGATCTGCGCTTATTACCACCGCGGCTCCTCAGACTACTTGTTTCTCCAAGCCGTTGTTCAACACATAAGAACGAAATGACGGATGAGAAATTCCGACCAGGATGTCTCACGGCCTAAAGCCGTCGGTACACGGGGCGATTTAGCTAACATTTGTGCGGCACTCTGCGAGTTTTGTGACGTCACTTCCTGCTGTTTCTCATTGAGGAGCTATTTCGTCACGTGAAACACAAAATAAGTTTTGCAACATTTCGGCAACGTGCCACGTAAAGTAGAACCAATAGCAGCAAGCCATACTGTATTTGTCATGTTCAGTGGAAGCTCATATTCAGTGGGTTTTATGTTACACATTACACTCTATGAATATATGCTGTTTCTAAGCACCAGCACAGTGAATATCTCGAGAATGAGTCGTTATTTGTACGATTTGTTGTGATAAAATGATGGGAACATCATATTGGTGGTTAAAGGATTTTCGTATTTTGTTATTTTTGTCGATGTAACGCAGCGATCCATTGAAAATTCATGAAAACGTGTCGTTATGTTAGGATTTGTTATAGTGAAATGTCAATAACACTTCGGCGATTAAACCTTTTAGAAGACTGTAACATAAAATACAAGGAGAGCGGAAGCTGAGTTAGAGAACAGCGTCGTTTGCTGAGGGGGTTCGTTACGGGACTGAGGGTGGAACTTTACAGCCTTCGCGTCTTGCTGTGTACAATTTTTTTCCACCCTCGCATTTTCTAAAAAATTGTGAGAGCTTCCCATGAAATTAATAGAAATAATTTTTGTAATATTCGATGTTAGGTGGAAATAAGTGCGCTATCTATCCGAAGTGAGTTTGTTCGATTTGATGAACTTTTATAAGCTGATTTCCTTACTAAGTGGACATATATCTTTCGATTTTTATCGTGTTACGCATTCACGTATATTAAATTTTGTACTTATGTGTATCACAGACGGGACAACATGACTAGCCTATGGTCAAGACAGGAAATATGTGTCTTAACAGAGCTAACGCAGGAATACTACGGTGTCTTAGTAGAGGTAACGCAGGAATTCTAGGTGCGTCCATTTTCATGAACAAGGTGTGTGGTTTACGAGCCAAAACAGCCGACAACTGACACTGGAGAGCGCTACGCGCAAAATCACGTTAACCAGCTGGGGCATTGTGCCGACAGTGCTGTCTCGTGGTGCTGGATACCCCGTCCACAATCGCGTCAACGTTGGCTGCCTCGTCCCTTGTGCCGACGGCTTAATACATGTCTACTGTATTGGCATCATTTCGACATTCACTGAGTATCAGCAACGCGACGACGGACTCATTGGATTCAGAATGAATTTACACTGTAGAGCGGAGTGTGCATTCGTTTGAAAGTTCCTGGCAGAATGAAACTGTGTGCCACGCTGGGACTCGAGCCTCGGATCTTAGCCTTTCGCGACCAAATGCTGTGCCGACTGAGCTAGCACGACCCGCCCGCCCTCAGAGCTTTGCCACAGTCTAACGTAAGGGTCGCGGCACTCCGTCTCGTTTTTGTTACGCACAGCGACAGCAGCGCTCCAACCGACAGCAAACGAAACTTCTGATTACGATATCATTTGATTGCGAATACTAACGTTTATTTGGTTTGTAACACAGTTTTAGCAACAGGAACTGTATTTAGTATCATAAAAAAGGCAACAACACCAAAAAAATGCACCGCATTTGCCGTTATGTAGTTTCCTAAGGACCCTGGGAAGTACGAAACGGTACTTTGCAGGGCGGTTTGGTTACGATTCTCTTTTTAATATACAGATATTTACTGAAAAATGTCGTTTTACCTTAACAGCAAAAAATTGTTAGTAAGCACCGGAAGAGCTGACTTTTTGCAGGAAGACGTCGTACACTTTCAGCCAAATCAGTAAATGTGAAACGTAGCAATCATATAGGGAAAGTAACACCTAAATTATTTAACGTTCGAAAAAAGCCACCACACCTGTGGTTTACGGGAAAAGCACACGTGTTAATTAACCGTCAAAAGCAACAAAATTGTTTCCCAGAACAGAAGAAACCAATTCCACGACAGCTGCTAACTCCGAACCACAAACGCTTTCGAAGCAAAAGCAATTACGTTTCCAAAAATATTCGTGTGTTAGATAGTCGAGCGAAGTCTAAGAATGGGCGAATCATTAGACTATGATAAAAAATAAAAAAATTGAGTGTCAAGGAAAGTGCCTATGATAATAACAGCAGACGATAACAGAAAGATATGCTTCTCATGTATGAAATATGTGTTTATATTCCTTTCCTTTCAGCGCAATAAACTCCAAATATGTTCTAAAGTATTTCTTCACGATAAATTTGTAGCTTACATCATGGAACCAGTTTGATTCGGCTGTTGTTACACATACTGGGTGATCAAAAAGTCAGTATAAATTTGAAAACTGAATAAATCACGGAATAATGTAGATAGAGAGGTACAAATTGACACACATGCTTGGAATGACATGGGGTTTTATTAGAACCAAAAAAAAATCATAAGTTCAAAAAATGTCCAACAGGTGGGGCTTCATCTGATCAGAATAGCAACAATTAGCATAACAAAGTAAGACAAAGCAAAGATGATGTTCTTTACAGGAAATGCTCAATATGTCCACCATCATTCCTCAACAATAGCTGTAGTCGAGTAATAATGTTGTCAACAGCACTGTAAAGCATGTCCGGAGTTATGGTGAGGCATTGGCGTCGGATGTTGTCTTTCAGCATACCTAGAGATGTCGGTCGATCACGATACACTTGCGACTTCAGGTAACCCCAAAGGAAATGTAACTCATCCACGAAAGAAATGGCTTATGAGGCCCTTCTGCGACCCATTCTTGGGTATTGTTCATCTACCTGGGATCCCTATCAGGTATGACTGATAGAGGAGGTAGAGAAGATCCAACGAAGAGCGGCGCGTTTCTTCACGGCATCGTTTAGCTGGCGAGAGAGCGTTACGGAGATGCTAAACAAACTCCACCGGCAGACGTTACAAGAGAGGCGTTGTGCATCACGGAGAGATTTACTACTGAAATTTCGGGACAGCACTTTACAGGAGTTCCCTCCCCACATACATCTCACGTATTGACCACAAGGAGAAAATTCGAAAAATTAGAGCTAATACAAAGACTTACCGAGTGAGGTCTGGGGACCTGGGAGGCCAAGCATGACGAAAGTGGCGGCTGAGCACACGATCGTCACCAAACGACGCGCGCAAGAGATCTTTCACGCGTCTAGCAGTACTTTTTTTTGGTTCTAATATAACCCCATGTCATTCCAAGTGTGTGTGTCAATTTTTACCTCTCTATCTACATTATTCCGTGGTTTATTAAGTTTTCAGATTTATACTGACTTTGTTCTCACCCGGTATTTTACGATAATTCATGTCTCTTGGTAATTTACCAACGCATGGAACGCAAAAATACAACTATCTCTTTATTTAAGTAGAGAACAATTTAAAACAAACATCATCCTTACAAGCATGTCTCCTTTCTCAGTGCTTGGAGCTCCAGCTGTCAAACGGTAACAACTTTCACGCCACTGTGTGTCGTGACTGTATACATGTCTACTAGACTGTCCCTTCATTTCCGCCGATGAAGGTACCGGGTTCGAGTCCCGGTCCGGCACATGGTTGTGATGTGCCAGGAAATTACTCGTCGGACGTTTACGCCAGGTGATTACTGGCACTCGGCGTGACGTTTGGCCGCGCTGATAGCCCCCCGCGGCCTAGCCGGCACGTGTGGCGGTGGAAGACGCGCAGATTGGCCCCGCGGCGTTCCCAGGCGCCCGCCGGCTGCCGGCTGCCTCCCGCGCCGCTCTCGAGCATTGTGCGCCGCGCGCCCACCGTCCACCCTCGGCGGCCACTTCCGCTCCACGTGGCAGCGAGCACACGCACGTGGAACTGTCCCTCCGACTCACCCTAAAAAGTTCAACGCCGAGGAGGAAAATTTGCGTTTCAAGACTCGCTCGTTTCGCTGAAAGAGAGCCATTTAGCACTCCTAAAGGGAAAAACGAGTGGGAGAGGGAGCTGTCATTTACGGCTGCAGCTCTGAGGTGAACGCCCCTCCACGGGAGACAGCGGAAACATGACTTAACTTCGCAGTCGCCATTTCATCTTGCGTTGTCAAGGCACATTTTTCTGCTTCTCAGCAAAGTGTCTCACAGAGCGAGGTCTTAACTGAAAATCCGAAGAGTCGATTGTATTTACGAGCCTGGCTAACTTCGGCCACTGTGCCATTTTCAGGGGTAGTTGGTGTCCACGAGCACAAGCCACCATTGTCGTGTGTAAGCTACAACTGGAATGACTACATGTCGTAAGTCTTATCTTCGCCTGCCATGCAGTGGTGGCTGGACAATTTCGTGGCTTGTGCTCAAACACGCCGACTGCCGTTTGAAAATGGGTTAATAGTCGAAATTGATCACCGAAAATAATTACAATTAAAGGAAGACATTGTTGTCATTTCAGAATTTTTGTACGAATGTGGTATCTAAATGAACAAAAGTAGTCCAGACACGATATTACGCTCGATCCAATGAGGTCAGAGAAAGAATATTTACTGTGCGGCTGATCCCCGCGGAGGTTCGAGTCCTCCCTCGGATTTGGGTGTGTGTGTTTGTCTTTAGGATTATTTAGGTTAAGTAGTGTGTAAGCTTAGGGACTGATGACCTTAGCAGTAAGATTTCACAAACATTTTTTAAATTTTTTTTTAGAATATTTAAGGCCTGAAAAGTAGTAGTTTGGTATGGAATACTATACTCCTATAACGAAAGAGAGGTTAACGATGGTTGTCGATTAACACTGAGGGCTACAGAAACGGAGCTGTAGCCAATTAGGGAAGGAAGGAAACTGATTATAGAATTTCAGTGCAGTGATTGAGGGAACTCTGAGAAACCAGTGTCGAATGGCGGGGCGGAGATTAGAGTTCCATTCCAACCGATTACGAAAGAGCGAAGATTAAATCGAGTTGTAGCACAAATGCCTTTTGTACATAATACGATTCAGTACCTCTTCATTAGTTACTCGATATAACCGTGCAATTATCACCATTCTTCTGTAGCACCACATTTTAAAAGCCTCTGTATGCTTCTTTTCCGAACTGCTTATCGTACACTTTTGTACAACGCTTCACTCCAAATAAATATTTTCAGAAAATACTTCCTAACATTCAGATTTGTATTGGTTGTCCATATATTCACTCTAATTCGACTGACATTAGACACTTTATTGTCAAAAGAGCAAAAGTGGTGAAGTACTTTTACTGACTCGTTTCCCATTGTAATTCCCTCAGCATTATCTGGTTTAATTCGGCTACATTCCATAATTCTTGCTTTAGTTTGTTGATGTTTATCTTATAACTTCTTTTGAAGGCACTGTTCAATCCGTTCTACTGCTCCTCCAAGTCCTCTGTCGTCTCTGACACAGTGAAAATGCCATCGGCTGACCTCATAGTTTTTATTAATTTGTTCTCTCTTTCTTGACCACACCTCGAAAAATTCGTGCAAAGAAAGGGTTTGTCTTTGACATCGAGGTGGAATCCGAGGAGGTGGTACAGTGCCCATGCAGTTTATACAGTACGTCCTAGTACTCGCTCGGTGTCAAATAATTTAGGAACCTTGACTTCTAGCTTTACCCGTTCAACGCTGTGTGTCTTCATTGTGATTGTAGACCAACCGTCCATTCCCATGTAAAGCAGTGTGGTAGCTCTAATTAATGCTAAGTTGAAACGTATCACACTTAGTGAGATTCCTGCTCATTCCGTAGATTTATGCAGACATCGGGGCACAGTGACCTCTGACGCTCACGCCGGCGGTTCCCAAATGCTCGAGCGGCTTTATTTGGACGGCAACGGCCGGCTACACCCGCCGTCCCAGCTCGGTGGACACGGAGAGGCCTCGTTGCCAGCCAACGAGCGGAGCGTGTGGGTACAGCGACCCATATTTAGTACATGGCGGCGCTGCTCGGGGTGGTTGACCCCTGCGTGCGGGCGCGAGGGGAGCGACGGCCGGACGAGTGCGCCGGCCCAACTATAATGGTGGCTGCACCCCCACACCACCGCCGGACGAACGCCCATTCAGCCATTCTTTATTTCCGAACTGCTCGAGTAGGAATACTTCTTCCAAGGCGGGAACCCCGGAGGGCGCCCCTTACCCGTACATTGACCGTAGCTCCCGAGCTGTGTCGCGCATCCATATGTAAACAGGTCCACCACAAAGCACATCTCTGCGCCTCACGGGGATTCCGCGATCCGCTTGCTCTCGCCTCCCACACAGCCCTATTCAAATCACTCATTATTCCATCGGAGCAGAAAACATCTCCGGCAGGTATTAGCTACGGTCACTTTCTAGACGTACATAAGTGCCTACTGCTGCTTGTTTGATCACGTGCCTGAAGCGAAAGGTGTACCTAGCACATCTAGTGAAACTGCCGTAAGGGTTAACAAAAAACATGTCTTATTCCATAATTAAGTTTGACAGGAATTCCACAAAACGTATTCTATAAGTGAAACCTCCCCTTGGAAAAATTTATGAATGACTGTGCTGGTAAACTTCTTACGTTATTTGATTTTCAAACAGCTGAGCAAAACTGAAAGTACTCAGACATTTCTCTCATTACTTATTCTGATCATCACTAAACTGACACACAATATTTTTAGCGCAACGCAATCTTACTTTCAATAATTCCTACAAAAGAAGGGCCGTGACTAACAATAACCTATACCTTTCATGAATCACTTACCACACAAAAAATCTTCGTTACTCGAACTACCTCATTACAGCGAGCGCCAATACTGCCACCTAAATAAAAGATTCTAACTGCTGAAGGCACTAACTACTTATCGGCGTAGTTAGCAAGTGAAAGATTTTGATAGAGAGAAAACAATGTATTTACTTTAATTATGTTCAAAAGTCATTATATATATATATATATATATATATATATATATATATATATAGAGAGAGAGAGAGAGAGAGAGAGAGAGAGAGAGATGCCGGAGGCGGAGTTTTGAGAGCGGATGATCTGGACGTGTGTCCATCAGAGACAGTAAATTTGTAAGACTGGATGTCATGAACTGATATATATATATATATATATATATATATATATATATATATATATCCCCACATCCACCATTGCTGGCGGCTCACCTCCAACTGCGCAACGCTACGCGGTGTTCACATCCAACTGCTCAACACTACAATAGCGAATATTCCAACAATGCCAACCAGCCACAGACTGCACACAGCACGGCCAGTGATTTTCATACAGAGCGCTACGTGACGTTACCAACATGAAAACCTAAACAACCTACTTACACAAGGAGTTTCAACTCAGTACTTTTTTAAAGGACATTACTTCGAAACCTAAGTCTTGAACACGTGCCGTCAGCACATGACGTTTTTCGCCGCACCTGGTCATCCCAACATAAACATTCACGTCGGTGTGACTCCGGTCCTACATGAACGATTTCAGCGTCTGGGGCTAAGGGTTCGAGTCTTGCGTCTGGTAGGCAGTATTTTTTTCATTACATTGGACACTTCTGTCTTTACATTAGGTAACATTTATTATTTTATTTACCGGTCTTGCGCTCTCCACTGGTTAACAGAGAAGTACAGCACAGCATGAGCGTACCGTATTGGGTCACAGTTAAGTAAAAACTTCCGAATTACATGGTTACCAATAAATCACCTATGTGTTTTTTACTAAATAAAGTCTGTAAACAAAAAAATAAGGGACAGTAGGACAGAAATACTAAATAAGAATAATGTTTGCTTCATTACAGCGATTACTTTACAAAAGGTGTTCTAAAACAGAGTGACGTAGCGGACCGATGTCTAGCACTGCTCCTTACCGACGTGGGTAGAATCGACAAGGTAGTCGTTGCACGTGCGGATAGGTACGTCATCTGGTGATATCATATCTTCATAATTTGTCATGCACTTTTGGGGTAGTTCCCAAAATTCGCAACTTCCTGTGACTTATGTCAAACTTGTCTCGCGATCATCTACGTCGCTACGAGGGTTTTGAACGTAATAAGAATCATCTTGTATTTCGCATTATCAAAATGAATATGGAATCCACTTGTATGATACAACGATCTGAAATTGCATCTCCATGTTATTAAATTCTGCAAGTTCAACAAATAAGGAAATAAAGCAAAAAATATTCATGAACCATATTTTTGTCATTGTTCATCGTTGTGTGAGAACATGCTGAAAGGTAATGCCTCCGAATTTTATATGTGAAAACTTAAAGCATTTCAAATAAAAAGTACGTTATTAACATTCTAAATCTTTATTGTTCATGACTACATACTTGCAGCCCTCTGCCGCTAGAGGGCTCCGAATCGTAGCGTGTAACATGGCGGTTTGCAACGTAAGTACGTCGGTGAGTGGGAAACGGACCCATAGAAGACTGAAAACACGAATTCGAACAGTTCGTCCACACATGAAACACCCTCTCTAATTGAAGCATGTCAATGCGACATCACACACCAGCGGTATGACATCTGCAAGAAATACGATGACCTGGATTCACTGTCATACAGGATCGAATTGGCCCCATCCGATTTTCATCTGTTTCCAGAACTTAAAGAACACATTCGAGGGCTTCATTTTGACAATGATGAAGCGGTGGAAGTAGAAGTGAGACTGCAGCTCCTTCAATAGTATCAAACACTCTACAGTGACGGTATCATCAAACTGGTCTTTCGTCGCCAGGGTGACTATGTGGGGCCGGCCGCGGTGGCCGTGCAGTTCTAGGCGCTACAGTCCGGAACCGTGGGACTGCTACGGTCGCAGGTTCGAATCCTGCCTCGGGCATGGATGTGTGTGATGTCCCTAAGTTAGTTAGGTTTAAGTAGTTCTAAGTTCTAGGGGACTGATGACCTAAGATGTTAAGTCCCATAGTGCTCAGAGCCATTTGACTATGTGGGGAATAAATATGTAGACATAAAGAATAAATACCTAGAATGTTAATAGTGTTTGTTTTATTTAGAAAGTTTAAGAAGCTGGACATAAAATATATGGAGGAAACACTTTCCAGTACGCTCTCATGTTATGTTAGCTTGACCCTGAAAATTAAAAATCTGAAACAGAAAAATTATTAAGAAACATGAGAAAAGCCAACTGGATAGCCGTGTGTGTTAAAGCGCCGCTTCCGGGACGGGGAGCTGCATCGGCTCCAGATCTACATCTACATCGTACTCCGCA
The DNA here is from genome assembly GCF_021461385.2 of Schistocerca piceifrons. Taxonomy (NCBI): domain Eukaryota; kingdom Metazoa; phylum Arthropoda; class Insecta; order Orthoptera; family Acrididae; genus Schistocerca; species Schistocerca piceifrons. The sequence continues at coordinate 377,269,572 of NC_060138.1, forward strand.
AGCCATCTAATGGTGTGTGGTGGAGGGTACTTTCGGTACCACTATCTGATCCCTCCAACCCTTTTCCACACGCGAATAGTGCGTAGGAATAATGATTGTCGGTAAGTCTCTGTGTTAGCTCTAATTTTTCGAATTTTCTCCTCGTGGTCAATACGTGAGATGTATGTGGGGAGGGAAGTAGGGGAAGTAATATGTTGTCTGACTCCTCCTGTAAAGTGCTGTCCAAAATTTCAGTAGTAAATCTCTCCGTGGTGCACAACATCTCTCTTGTAACGTCTGCCGGTGGAGTTTGTTTAGCATCTCCGTAACGCTCTCTCGCCATCTAAACGATGCCGTGACGAAACGCGCCGCTCTTCGTTGGATCTTCTCTGTCTCCTCTATCAGTCCTACCTGATAGGGATCCCAGGTAGATGAACAATACTCAAGAATGGGTCGAAGAAGGGCCTTATAAGCCATTTCTTTCGTGGATGAGTTACATTTCCTTAAGATTCTTCCGGTGAATCTGAGTCTTCTGCCTGCTTTTCCCACTATCTGTTCTAAATGGTCATTCCACTTAAGGTCTCTCCGGTAGTTACACCTAGACATTTTACGGCAGACGCTGTCTCCAGCTGTTTGTCATCAGTAGTGTAGCTGTACAGTAGTGGATTTCTTTGCCCACATATTCGCAATATGTTACATTTATTTGCGTTCAGGGTCAACTGCCAGCGTCTGCACCATTCCTCAATTCTCTGCAGGTCGTTCTGCAAATTCTTACTATGTTCTGGCGTTGTTACTTTAATATAAACGTCTGCATCATCTCCGAATAGCCTTAAAGAGCATCCGACGCTTTCTACTAGATCATTTATATGTACTGTAAACAGCAACGGTCCTATCACACTTCCCCGTGGTACTCCGGATATTACCTTTACATCTGTCGATTCAGTTCCGTTAAGACCGACGTATTGACTTCTATCTGCAAGAAAGTCTTGAATCCAATCGCAGGTCTGCTCTGATACCCCGTAAGCTCATATGATTTTTGTTAAACGGAAATACGGGATGGTGTCAAATGCCTTACTGAAATCAAGGAACACGGCGTCAACCTGAGCGCCGTTGTCCACTGCGCTGTGGACCTCATGGAGGAACAGAGCGATCTGAGTTTCGCAAGATCTCTGTTTGCGGAATCCACGTTGATTTTTATAGAGGAGCTGTTCATTTTCCAAGAACGTCATAATTCTTGGGCATAAAACATGTTCCATAATTCTACAACAGGTTGACGTCAACGAAATAGGTCTATAATTATGTGGATCTGTCTTACGGCCTTTCTTAAAAAGTTGTTAGGTACCTTTCGTTGCTCAAGCGATCTACCATAAATTACTGCTAAAAGGGGATCAAGTTCTTTCGCATAATATTTATAGAAACTTATATGTATCTCATGTGGTCCTGAAGTCTTTCCGCTACTAAGCGGTTGTAGCTGCTTTTCAATTTCGCGATAGGTTATCTCAATGTATGCCATTTCGACGTTCGCACGACGATTGAAAGGCGGGACATTCTTACGATCTTCCGCGGTGAAACAATTTCGGAAGACCGAATTAAGTATTTCGGCCTTTTCTCTATTATCTTGCGTTTCGTGCAGGTGTGATCGCTGAGAGAATGAATAGACGATTTTGACCCACGTACTGATTTTACATACGAGCAAAATCTCTTAGGGTTTTTACTCAGGTCGGTTTATAACGTCTTACTTTCGAAATCATTGAACTCTTCTTTCCTTCCTCTTCTTATACTCATTTTCGCTTCGTTCAGCTTTTGTTTGTCAGCTAGGTTTTTACATCTCTTGAATCTGAGATGAAGTGCTCTTTGTTTACGTAGCGTTTTTTTTTAACACGGCTATTAAACCATGGTGGATCTTTCCCATCCCTTAAAACCTTACTGGAACATACTTGTCTAGGGCATATTGAACGATGCATTTAAATTTATTCTCTTTGTTCTCACATCTTCGTCCTCATCACCGAATATTTCATGCTGACTGCAGAGTTATTCAGGAATTTGTATCCTGTCACCCTTGCTGAGCAAATACATCTTCCTACCTTTCTTAACATTCCTTGTAGGACCGGTCGTCATAGAAGTTGTCACAGCCTTATGATCACTGATACCTTCCTCTACGGTAAATTCGATAAATTCAGGTTTGTTTGTTGCCAGGAGGCCTTAGACGTTACCCTCACGAGTTGGTTCTCTAATTACCTGCTCAAGGTAATTATCGGACAAGACAGCCAGAATAATGCCACACGATTCCCTGTCTCTGTCACCAGTTTTGATGGCATAACACTCCCAATCTATACCTGGTAAGTTGAAGTCACCCAATCCGTCCTGCGTATTAGAGACGAGGATGGCCAGGGTGTGGTTTTCAGGCAGTTTTCCCGCATACCTCTATGTGCATACTAGGCTGGTACCCAAGATTCAATGCAGTTACACTGTTCGCAAACACTTGGCAAACTTTCATTCATTTTCAAATGAATAACACTAACCACAGACGGTTGGAGTACACTAGTTCTGTCCCGTGGGGGAGCGGTGTGGCGACAAGAAAGTCATCCGACCAACCTTAAATTGACCATGCCAAATCCGTTAATAACCATGCTGACCCTGCGCCGATACCGGATCAAGTCAGGAGAAAATGAATAAGATCAGAAAACTCAAGAAAGTCCAGCTGTTTGTTAGCAAAAATGAGAAAGCAGACAAGCAGGAAATAAATTCCAAAACGCTTCTTGTTCTTCAATGCTAACACTTTGTTTGCTTACAAAACTTAATATCTGATATTAGTAACCCATTTATCGCATTATTTTCATGCCTTCTATTAAAATTTTATGAATCATGGTTTGTAAGACAAATTTTTGGGTTGTTCGGGTAGATTATAACTTACGTTTCAGTGATGTGAATATCGGAAACATTACAAAATCTATGCCCAATGACATCGAGACATAGTCGGAAAGCTTACATTTTCGGTACTTTTGCAGTAACAAGTACAGTCTTTCATACTGAAGTCAATGACGCTTTGGAAGCACTTATTCGTAATTATCCAACAAACAGCACGTGTGCGGACCGATGTTTAATGAAACGATTTCACTTCATTCGTGACTTTTTCTCTATTAATCACGATGAAGCCTGTAGAAATGTGTGATAATTCTGCAGTGAATAAGAAGTTCATACCCTAGATTGAGTCACCAGAAAATCAAATCGAATTAGAAAACAATCTAGATAAGACAGCTGCTTGGCACGAATAGCGGAAATTGAGCCTCATAAGTAAAAATTATGAGGTCATCCACATGATTACTAACAAAAGATATCCGTCAAATTTCGGTTACACAATAAATCACACAAATTTGAAGGTTGACGATTCAACTAAATACCTAAGGATTAAAATACCGAACAATTTAAATTGGTTTCATTGCAGAGAAAACGCTCTCGGGAAGGAGAAGTAAATACTGCGTTTTCTGGCAGCACAATTAGAAGGTACAACAAATGTGGTAATGAGACTGTCTACACTATGTTTGTCCATTCTGTTCTGGAGTACTGCTGCGCAATTTAGCAACCTTACCAGACAGAATTGACGAAAAACATAGAAAAATTGAAGGAAGGAGATCTGGATTTCTTGTTATGGCGAAAGGGGGAGAGAGTGTCACGAACATGATACGAGCAATTGCTAAAAGAAAGGCGTTCGAAGGACCCAAGGTGAGGATGCTCGTTAGGTTAAGTACATTTAATTTTTGTTTACAACTTGGTACCTACATGGTTATTGCTTAATTGTGTGTTGAGGCGACTGCTTTTGAACAGGCACAGTTATCAGTAAACAGTTAACTGGTACTTTAATCATTTTGCACGAAAGAAATTTCTTCCTTAGAGTTTTGTCCTCGTATGCGACGAAATTTTGTGCCAAATGCCTTGTTATTTAATTATCCGACCAAGAACGTGAAGAGAACAATGAGCGAACGATAGTTCTCGTTCAGAACAGATCTTTTCTTTAGTGTAATACCATACAACTAATCGTTCCCTTCGTTTGGTACTACTCTCGAACTGGAACAGGGCTCCACCTAAACATCAAATTGTCAAATGTAAATAGCATTTTTGACAAGAACATGAGAGACAATGTCAAATTTCTTGGAGACATTTTTTTAAAAACTTGACGTTGTTAGATCTTATCATATTCCATCATTCTTTATTTTTTACATTCACATGAGTACTCTGCAACTCACACTTAAGCTGCTGGCAGAGGTCCCATCGAACCGCATTCAGACTATTTCTCTACCATTCTATTTTCGATTAGCACGAGAGAAAAACGAAAACCTAACACTTTCCTTGCGAACTCTGGTTCATTACGCTGGTCATTCTTCCATAAGTTGGTGAAAGTCAAACAAACATTTTTACAGTAGGAGGAGAAAGTTGGTCATAGAAATTTCGTGAAAAGATATCGTCGCAAGAAAAACTCTTGTTTTAATGATTGCCTCCCTAACTCGCGTATCATATCCGTGACGCTCTCTGCCCTATTTTGCGATAACGCAAAAGGAGCAGCTCTTCTTTTAACTTTTTCGATGTCCGCTGTCAATCCATTTGGTAAGGAACCCATACTGAAAACCCATACTCAATAAGCGGACAGACAAGCATAGTGCAGGCTGACTTGATGCATCTTCTAATTGTTCTGCCAATAAAACGCAATCTTTGGTTCGCCGTCCACACGACATTTTCCATGTGATAGTTCCAGTTTAAGTTTTTCGTAATTTAATCCTCAGTTATTAAATTAATCGACTACCTTTAAATTTGTGTGATTTCTCATGTGATGGTAATCAGAGCGGTCCCTTTTTATATTCGATTATTTATTGTTTAGAGTCAGCCATCCACGCCCATTCTTTAAAGAATGAAACTCCTACGTGAACAAGGTCACATCTCCTGAATTATGTATCGCGTTATGATATTATTTTGCAGGTAGATTCAGTGATATACGAGTCAGTAGTAAAGAAGTAATAAACTTCATGTTTGATGCTGATGTTGTACTGCACCTTTCTTTTTTCCCCGGCCTTAGTGCCATATCTACATGGTATCGGCATCTTAATTTTCGGATTTGGTAATGTTAGTGGTACGGTAGAGGGTAGTCAGTTACCTGTCGCCACCACTCCCCTCCCCCCCCCCCCCCCCCCTTGGTCATTTTTTAGCTGTCTGGGATCGTATTTTACAGATTTATAATCTATTTAATGGGTATGGTAGTCTCTCATTTCCAGCATGAGACGAGCTTTCCATACCTTTCTCCAACAGCCGAGCACAGCTGGGTGTTTCCAGATCACAAAAAAACACCATGCACCACGAAGGAATTATCCGAATGAGAGGGAGCTGGTGGATTTGATGTACATCTATACATAAACAAATGATTACAATTTCAGAAAAATTGGATGATATATTCAATGAATGTGCTTCACATACTGAGCAAGTCGCGTTGGTTCAACTCCGACGCTTATGCGAGCAGTTATTTGGCTTGGCATTGATAGATAAGAGTTGTTAGATGTCCTTCTGCCGGATATGGTGCCAAAGTCTGTGCTACTGGCGCTTCAGGTCGTCAAAATCGCGAGCTGTTTGGAGGGCCCTGCCCATAATTCTCCAAACATTCCAATTTGGGTAGAGAGCGAAGTCACTGGCTATGGCCTGGTTTAGCAAGCACAAAGACAAACATAGGAGGACCCTTTCCCTTATCGTCCGCGGCGCCTTTACGGCACAACTGTACATCGAAGATATTGTATGCCCAGTTTCGTTGCCATTCGTGGGGATCCATCTTGGGCTTATGTTTCAACAAGATAATGCCACCCACATACGGTGAGAATTTCTACTGCCCTCCAAACCCTACCTTGGCCAGAAAGGTTGCTAAAGCTCTCTATCCAATGGAGAAGGACTGGAGAATTATGGGCAGGTCTTTCCATCCGTCTCCTGATTTTGACGATCTAACGCTCGGATTGGATAGTATTTGGCAGGATATCACTCAGGAGCACGTACAATAGCCCCGTCACTGAATGTCAAGCCGAATAACTGCTTGCATAAACGTTAGAAGTGGGCTTACACGTTATCGATTTCCTCAGTTTTAAAGCTCTTTCCTCGAATAAACCATTGCATTTTTCCGAAGTTGTAATCTTTCGTTTGACTGTCGTATACGTCACATCTACCAGTTTCCGTCCCATTCGAATAATTCCTTCGCGGTGCGTCTTTTTTTTTCTTTTTTTTTTATCTCACAGCGTATTTCTCATACAACAGTGTTTGTCAAACACTGAGAGCTCGTCGTCTGCTGAGCTGAGTGACTCAAATCCACCGCCATCTCTGGCGAACGCCTGGAGTATCCCGCGCCCGCCTCTGCGTCCCGCCTAGCACAGCCGACACGCCCCCTCCAGCTGTAAGACAGCGCGCGTTCAGTCGAGTCTGTTTTTAACAGCGTTCAGCCGTTTCTGGCTGTAACCTCCTAGGGGGCCAGCAAGAAAAAGTTTCGAAAAGCTTTGCAGATATGTGTAAAGTTTATTGGAAAATGTATATACAGGGTGGTCCATTGATCGTGACAAGGCCAAATATCTCACGAAATAAGCGTCAAACGAAAAAACTACAAAGAACGAAACTTGTCTAGCTTGAAGGGGGAAACCAGATGGCGCTATGGTTGGCCCGCTAGATGGCGCTGCCATAGGTCAAACGGATATCAACTGCGTTTTTTTTAAATAGGAAGCCCCCCATTTTTATTACATATTCATGTAGTAAGTAAAGAAGTATGAATGTTTTAGTTGGACCACTTTTTTCGCTTTGTGACAGATGGCGCTGAAATAGTCACAAACATATGGCTCATAATTTTAGACGAACAGTTGGTAACAGGTAGGTTTTTTAAAAATTAAAATACAGAACGTAGGTACGTTTGAACATTTTGTTTCGGTTGTTCCAATGTGATACATGTACCTTTGAGAAACTTATCATTTCTGAGAACGTATGCTGTTACACAGTGATTATTTGTAAGTACCACATTAATGCAATAAACTCTCAAAATTATGTCTGTCAACCTCAATGCATTTGGCAATATGTGTGACGACATTCCTCTCAACAGCGAGTAGTTCGCCTTCTGTAATGTTCGCACACGCATTGACAATGCGCTGACGCATGTTGTCAAGCGTTGTCGGTGGATCACGATAACAAATCTCCTTCAAATTTCCCCACAGAAAGAAATCCGGGGACGTCAGATCCAGTGAACGTACGGGCCATGGTATGGTGCTTCGATGGCCAATCCACCTGTCATGAAATATGCTATTCAATACCGCTTCAACCGCACACGAGCTATGTGCCGGACATCCACCATGTTGGAAGTACATCGCCATTCTGTCATGCAGTGAAACATCTTATAGTAACATCGGTAGAACATTTCGTAGGAAATCAGCATACATTGCACCATTTAGATTGCCACCGATAAAATGGGGGCCAATTACCCTTCCTCCAATAATGCCTAATGCCGCACGATACATTAACCCACCAAGGTCGCTGATGTTCCACTTGTCGCAGCCATCGTGGATTTTCCGTTGCCCAGTAGTGCATACTATGCCGGTTTACGTTACCGCTGTTGGTGAATGACGCTTCGTCGCTAAATAGAACGCGTGCAAAAAATCTGTCATCGTCCCGTAGTTTCTCTTCACCGACGTTTTTGAGATTCCCGATTCCCGCCCAATTTGTCTGCTACTGATGTGCGGATTAGCCGCGACAGCAGCTAAAACACCTACCTGGGCATCATCATTTGTTGCAGGTCGTGGTTGACGTTTCACATGTGGCTGAACACTTCCTGTTTCCTTAAATAACGTGACTATCCGGCGATTGGTCCGGACACTTGGATAATGTCGTCCAGGATACCGAGCAGCATACATAGCACATTTTGATCACAATAGCCATACATCAACACGATATCGACCTTTTCCGCAATTGGTAAACTGTTCTTTTTAACACGGGTAATGTATCACGAAGCAAATACCGTCCACACTGGCGGAATGTTGCGTGATACGACGTACTTATACGTTTGTGACCATTACAGCGCCATCTATCACAAAGCGAAAAATGTGGTCCAACTAAAACATTCGTATTTCTTATTTTTTTTTTTTTTTTTTTTTGGTGATGAATGTCAAATTGTAAGTAGCATAAAAAGATCCGTTTCCGAGCCTGGTAAAAAGCTGTGTAATACCGATTTTTAAATAATTTTCTTGGAAGGAAAACACCTGATAATAGTAAGTTTGTTTCTAATTTCGTACCATACAGGTATCTTGTCTAAATTCTTTTGCAATTGGTTTTCATCTTCCTATAACTTTACTAGACGGTTAAGGATAGCACCATCTGTGGAAAGTCTAAAAGGGCTGCTCAGACTGCCTCCTAAATCGTTAATATGAATTAGGAGAGCAGACGGCCTTTGGGGAACGAGAAATATACGTTTCACGCAATGAATTTTCTTCTGTTAGACCGAACTGCGGCATTTATGACAGGAAATCAAGAACAGTTGCAAAATTGTGACGATATTCCATAGTCACACAATTTGATTAGAAACCTGTTGTGAAGAACGTTGTCAAAATCCTTATGGGAATCTAGAAAAACGGAATAAATTTGTCACGCCCCTATCGACAGCACTTATTATATCCCGTGAATGAAGAGCCAGTTGTGTTTCACATGGGAAATATCTGTTAGGGCACTCATTTACAGTACGGATCATTGAATAGCACCAAAGCCACACTAACTGTCAGTGCAGAACATCATTTGTGCCTGTTGCTTTTAGCACAACCCCCTTCTTATCTATTAAGCTGGGCCCACACCCCCCATAGGACGATGAAAGCCAGGAACTCTAACAGTTGTGTTGATAATAAGTTCGTGATTCCCGGTTTTCGTGGCTTGCCACTCACGTTTCCACCTGTCGTTCTCGTTGGCCACAGTAGAGACCATTTGGACTCCGTCTTCATATGCAGGCCTTCCGGATTTGAGGCCTTTCCTAGACAGCGAGAGTAAACCTTCGCCAAGAGGGTTTAATTCATTTCTAGAAACTTCCTGCAAAGGTTCTAGAGAGCCGTCTTTTGACGAGTGTGAGGTGGACAGATGTTCGACAGATGTATTAACAGCCAGCATGTAGATGTAAATCTGACTGTCCATTAATGTTTCTCATAGCTGCACTCGAAGGAACGGCAATTTCCTTCACTTGAACGCTGCGAGCCAGACTGGTGCAGGATACATCAACGTAAGTGATGCTCCACGAACTGATGTGTTTGCTGCCCACTTAGTATCTACCAACTCCCTCACCAGGTTGTACCTTCTTAGCTGTGTTGGAAAGGTGTTTACGATATGTCAGCGTTCTCTCTAATGAGACAGCAATGAGTTTTGGCCTACAGTTATATCCGAGGATCAAATTGAGGACTGATCGTTGTTGTGATAGACTATTAGAGAGATGGAAAAGACATATATCTGTTTTAGGAACAGTAGGTCTAAGTTAACATTCTAAGAATATTCATACGGTTAATGAGGCTGTTTCTTAGATGTTCTACGGCATGACGAAGGTAATGCAACTTAAAGAGGAACATTGCAGACTGAGTTTCAGCCTAAGATTATTCTTGTTGTTCATTCCAATTCACGACATACATGCTCGGACGCTCATGAATCTAATATAGAATACAAAAACCTGTAAATGCACTTCAGCTATAAATGAACGCTAAATCGTCAAGGCTGGTGATGTTTTACGAAAGCTTATAATTTAACGCAGACTTCAGTGAGAGATGCTTTCAGTAGTTTCCACAACGAAACTCTACCTCGAAATATGGCAGAAAATCCGAAGACACCAACAGCAAGACACAATCAACATCGTCACTGTGCGATAGCAGTTGTAATATTACCGATGACAGCTCCACTTAAGCGAAGTTACTAAACATGGTTTCCCAAAATTCCTTCGCCGCATAAGATGCAGTAAATATTTCATAATCGGAATGAAGAATAGCTGTCGATATAAGAAACATTGAAGTAGATACCCTAGGCTTAGCGAAGCAACTGACGTCACTTAATGAATGCAAATCTTCTGGTCCAGACTTCACACCAATTAGACTCCTTTCGGACTATGCTGATGTAATGCTCCAAATTTAGGAATCATATATAACCACGCACTCGATGGAGAATCCAAATCTAACGCCTAGAAAGTTGCACGGGGCACGCTAATACACAAGAAAGGAAATGGAAGTAATCTCTCAAATTACAGATCCATATCACAGGCACCAATTTGCAGTAGGATTTTGGAACATAAGCTGTGTTCGAACATTACGAAATAACTCGAAGCAAACGATCTATTGACACATAGCACGGATTCAAAAAACGTTAGTTCTATGAAACACAACAACAGGCTTCTACATGAAGCCTCTGATGAGGCGCTCTTCTGGATTGAGCCTTCCGACATTTGAGTGTAGTCTGGGCCATTTGTGGTTTATATAGTGTAAATAGTTGCGTACGTCTACTTTCTTGTTTAAAAATGTATCGAATTTATTGTTGCAACTGATGCACACGACAATAATAATGGTAATAATAATAGTGTACCTTGCATTGCTGCCTGAGTTTTTTCTTCAGAAAAGCTGCGATGGATGTTGGCAGTACTTTTGTAATCTCCTATAGACACATCCATTTCTCGTCTGTAAAGTTCACTTTCTATGAAGTACAGATTATAGTGAAGAATATTTTTAAAAATTATTTTGTGTTCCTTGGTGCTCATCCGCTGGTGAGATCCATGTCGAGTGCTAGCTACAGTGTAACTCTAAGGCACTGTCAGAATTTCTAGGAGGATATTGTCACACGTAGAACTTGGTGTTTAAGTGTGATCTATTTATTTCGCTGTTATGAGACATTTTTTGGATTAGTTTCTTTGTTAAAACTTTCTTAAGTGGCCTTTGAACTATGTCGCAAAAACGTAAGTTGTAGCAATTAGCATAAAAATCGTTAACCGTATGTGAAAGAGAGGTTCGTTATTCATTCCTCACTTTATTCGCGTTTGTCAGTGTAACAAAAAATTGGCAATATATTGACTAATGTGTCTCAGTAGAATACTATTCATAATGAAGGACAGCGATTTCCTCTGCCGTTCTTTGCATAGCATTCAGATTCTTGCTTAATTTTAAGGAATACAGCATTAACCGTACGTTGTGGCTCCTATTAGTATTTCGCTAAACCCAAACCAAAAATAGTAGTAAGTTACAGATTCCATGAAAAGCTTTCTATTTTTGATCATTTCAATTCAAGTGAAAATGTTCTTCAAAGAAATATATTCTGTTACATTCTCATTGGATGTAGTATTAGTGCGTAGGATACAAACAACTCTTTTTAATGCTGTTATGGGTAACAGTCATAACATCACCTCTGTATCACGTTCGAAATTTACTGAACCGAACTAATGGGATGAAATTTGATACAATACAGGCCTGTCAAATATTATCTTATAACAAACTCAGTAAAAGGAAAGGTCCCCATATTTTAAATATTGCTGAAAATGATCGAAATTTCTTTGTGAGTGACCGGGCAAAATTTTACCACTTTCACAAAACGGCTGGTACAGCATTCCTTCTATAACTTGGGATATGTTTACTACTGATGTTGAAACAAGAGCAAAATAAAGCAGTAAGGTTAGTAGATTTGGCTGATTTTGTTGCTCTTAGTTGGGACGGTGCATCTGCCTGAATATCTGCTGTTAAACGAATCCCTGCAGTGTTAAAATTTAATGTAATGTTTCGTTGCCTGTTAAGGGACAAGGCTCTGAAAGTAAACATTGCGTCGATATCATAACTTCCAAGTGTGATACTTTGGTGCGCTCTTCCCTATAGATGTATTCCCGATATATGTCGGCGAAGTATCTCGTACTCTCATTTACTTAATGAATCAAAGGCTACGTTGCACAGTCTCAAGGAACTGAATATCAGCAGACCTTAAAGACAGGCTAAACTCGGAATAAGAAAAACTACAATCGGTTTATTTCTGAAACTTTTTCAGTTCAATTTTATATACTTAATTCTAACCACTGTTTTTCATAGCACAACATGTTCGCCAACAACCCTTTTTCACACCGATAAAACTCTTTTACGGGTAAAAAGTATTACTGAAAGAGAAATTGATCGCAGATAGAGATGTCGGAATAAGGTGATCGTAAATGTAAATCATATTTAAAATTGCGTACTTACATTGGTTTCAGCCCTCATCTGACCGATCCATGTGGTATTTACTTTAATAAGATTTCTATACAATTAATGTAGGTATACAGCGTAAAATATTTTAAACATGAAATTTTATTGCGAATATAATACACAGGATCTTTATTTTTCAGTACTGTGTTGAGCTATGAGTAATACAAAAACGCATAATGTAGTTACGATTTCTAAGAGTTATGGACGTTATCTTAAACTTTACGCTACTAAAACCTGTGTTAGGCATATCACGGCACAGTCTACCAGTGTGCTACCATTCATGCCTTCCTTATCATTAAATTTATTTGTCAGAAAAAACTGAATTACTATTCATCCACGAATGAAATACTGAATTCGACAAGATGAGAAAGTCAAATACTGCACATTTATTGAAATTACACTGTTCACCAACTTTTACTATATGTTATTTAAATGTTCAATTACTGTATAGTAGCTGCTGTTGAAGAAGTTAATTTAGGTAGCGTTCGTAAAGAAGTCTGTTTCAGACAACTCTTTAAAATCCTCAGGCATATCTAAATATATACTCTGATAGAAAATGGTGTTCTGGGTTAGTACTACATTTTTCGCAGTAAATGTATCTCAATTATGCTTGATGACTATGCATAAAACTTATTTTACAATTCTAGCAGTTTTCTCATGGTATAAACGAAGTGGTAGTTACAATCACCGGTGCAGATGTCATCACAAACATTTGAAACAAACGAGTTTGGTTCCACAGATAACCGTTTTTAGTTATTAGTCCCGTCGTCCCTTTCTGTAGTTCGCAAACTTTATTCGTAATCTGTTCACCTCTGTCCAAGAAAAGGACTTCAGCCCAAATAATTCAGTCCATGTTAGAAAACTACATGACTAAAAGGAATGTGCCGCTCTGATAACTTTCTCTTTGCTACTCACTGAAACTATCTTCTAACGATGTTGGTTACACAACTGATGTAGTTTTATCAACCACGTGTAATCTGACAGTGTCCCTTTTGTCTTTAAACTGAAATCCATCCTTAAATTTTCGTACGTTTAAAGGTACTTCATTATGGATTAATCAGCTGTTGACATCTCTCGTCTTCCAATGTTGCCTCATCAATTGAAAAATGAATTTATCAGCTTTGGTGTTGGCCCTCATAAAACAGACTTCCACACTATGACAAGTTAATAACGGACATACATTTCTCTCTAATTCGATCCAGGACCAACGGTTTTCACCCTTCCACTCTAGTGAACAAGGGCAGTATTTTATTCTTACGCTCTTTACGTACCGATAACTTCATTTAACTGTTCCAAAAAAAAAATTGTGATAGCACGTTCTTTGACATACTTTGTGATAGCAAAGCTTCTTTGATAACTGTCAATATCAATAAAATTTTCCAAAAGCCGTGTAACAAAGATGATATTTTATTTTATTTTGACGACGATAACCAGTTTCGGCATTCCACTATGCCATCTTTGCCCCCTATACATCTCACAAAACAAACGATAGTGCCATACAGTGCCATATAGCCCTGGATTTCGTGAATTCAAATCGTTTCACAAGTGCTCCACTGGAAGACTTGGTATCAATTTTTTGATATGCTGTCAAATCGACGATGATTGCACAGTAAGATTAATTTTCATTTTTACTTCTAAACAAGCAAATTTGTGTTTCAAGTAGCTTTAAAACATTAAGAAAAATATACTGCACAGACAATTAAAACAAAAGCATGTGGTTTATATCGGGATTTACACTAATACAAATTCAGAGCTTGTATAGAAACTGGTTGACGGTGCGCAGTGAAACTCCGCCTTTTTAATCACCGTCTAACTGATTTCAGTAAAACAGATTTTTATTTACTCACATTTTATCACAAAATCAGAATTTTACAGGTTCGGTTTCGCGACATTAGCTTGTTTTCTCCGAAAAATGTTTTGAGAAACTTTTTCGAACTAGCAGCAGTTTCCAGCTGAATTAAGCTTCATTGAATACCCATGTTTGTTCCACTTCATGTGTGTTGTTACAAACCTCGATTTTTAATTTTACACCCAAAAGAGGACCAAAAGGAGTTTTTAGATAACTTCTAATAAATAACTATTATTTGCTGTTAATTATGTTAACGTTTAGTAGACATTGTCGGTACATATCAGGAAGATTTCCGAAAAATCATTCCCTGTATCGAAATCAGCGGGATCATATTCTAACGGTTTGTGTAGCAGGCACGTGATGCTCTCAGCATTCTTTGTGGACGATGTTCCGTATAAAAATTTTTGTGTAGCTGCTAGTTTGAGGTGAGCAAAAGAAGCAGCCTTTAAGTCGCCGGGCACGTAGTTGGGTTAAAAATACGTTGACTGTCCACCATCATATCATAGTTGCAGCGAAGTACCTCATGTTGTGGACCCGAGCTTAGCTAAACGTTTTTCACAGCAGTAACAGTTGTTAAACATGCATACATAGACTACTGAAACTACGCACTTTTCTGTTTAGGGAGAAGACCATCCGTGCAAGAGAATAACTACATCTTTGTCTTTTACGTTATTTTTCATATGCAAGTATGCGTGCTTCTCCTCTCTGGAACACCCACGCATTCGCATACAAAGGAAATCATAATACATGTAAAATTAAATAGAAGTTACAAATATAATGATATATACATGATCACGCAAGAAATGGGTAACTTAGCTACGTGTTGTGGAACACGAACATTGAGCAATATGTACAATTTATTTTCGTTAAGAAATGTTTTTATTTTGCCCCTGTTTCTCTTTTTAATATTATTTTATTTACTGTTTATTTTGGTTCAAGTATTCGTCTGTGGTATATGGGAAGGAGATGCCTTTGACAAAGAACTTCAGTTTACATTTGAAAACATTATTTCTGTCTATTGAACTGTGTGCAGATTTTTCTAATCGACATCATTTTCGCCATGAACTGCACAATTTATTATAAACTAGTACCCAATTAGACATGGGGTACGTGCAAGTATAGTAAATGGTGCAGTTCACAGCGAAAGTGTTGTTAAAAAATTCAGCGAGACGGCGAATCCAAGACAAATTCAAATGTGTAGTGTTGTAGCTTGTCTGACAGTTTTAAAACTGTTGTTTTTATTTCTTTCCCACGCTATGGTTAGATTTAATAAAGGATGGTCATTTACTGGTGAATGAACATAGATAAGTTTTTCTTCTAAAATTGTAGACATTAATATCTCTCTTGATCTCAGACTTAAACTGATTTTTGGAAACGAATATTATCAGAGAATAAATGTCCTGTTAGGGTATAAAAATATTTCTAATTTCTCAAACAGATGCCTAGAAGACAAATGCCTGTGAAAAAGAAATGTCTCCAGTAAATAAATGTTCAGCGAGTGTGTTCTTATTATTTCCAAGTGCTTAATTTGATGAATATAACGTATTAGCTACTTTCTGTTACGCCGTCATTATCAATTTAGGTCTTTCTCGAAATATTGTCTCGTACTATACCAGTGAATGAAAACATGCAGAATTTAACTCCCTGAATTTTTATCCCAAAATCAGCAATTATTTTTTGGCTAAGGAAGCTGAATCTAAGCATTTCAGCAGGTGTGGCATATGTGTTATGCAATTTCAGCTTTCATCATTGTGCGTGATCGAGAGCTTAGAATCTTTTAGTCTGTTTCATATTTCTTTTTGATGCCGAAGGTGATATTTGACAGGGCAAAACTGAATGGTTTTTCGGAGTTTTAAACCTCTCTGGGAAGAGTAAAATCTGTTAATAAAGTAGACAAAAAACTCGTTTACTAGATTTTCCTTTGATATTGCTTTGGTCAACTTCACAGCAATTATTGCATCATCTACAAAAACATCTAAATTTGATTTCTGATTCAAATTAAGTAGTAAATACTTAAAACAATGCGAGAACATCAATGAAATATCTGAGACACGTCCGTTGCTATTTTTCCCAGTTACTGGAGAGATCTGCGTGAATTACTTGAACAGCCTATTGTACTACTCTGCATCTTTTCTCTTAAAAAAGAAGTAAACCAGGGTATTTGACGTTTCAGCATTAATCTACATCTAATCTTAGCGCCACTACAGCTGAGTCTGTAGAGATGTACTACATCATGTTTCCAGTAATTGCTGCTATTTGTGTAGCATGACGGACTCCAGTTGTGCCTGAGAGACTTTAAAAGTTTACTGTTTGAGCTATTTCCTAATTATTTGGCATTGATATCAATTGTTTGATGTTTATATTTGGTGAACATCTTGACGGATAATATTACAATTTTTATCATGTGAACTTTCATAAAAATAATTGATCATCAGCTAAAAGTGATATTACCTAGTAAGGCATTAACAGATAAAATGTGCAGTTGCTCAACTTGTACGTCAAAAAAGCAATGACGGAAGTTAAAGGAAATTTGTGAAGAAAAATAATAATGCGACGGCAACAAATACCATCGACAAGGTTTGCAGATAACATACGAGTGGCCTTTAAAAAGTAAGTTTCACACTATCATGGCAGTGGCAGTAAGTTTTATTGAATGCTGCACTACGCGTCAAAGTGACACAGATAAATGACACTATTTGTAATGTAGTCACCAGTTGTCTGTAAACAACGGCCGGAAGTTTCTACCGATCATTCAGTTCCTCGCGAGCATAAATTTATCTCTTGGTCGCGAGGTCATTCGAAGACTGCTGTGGGGACATCTTCATCATTGGTAAATCTGCTACTGCTGCAAATCAGTTCCTCGACTCTCTGGACATTGCCGTCGATGTCCTTACTTCCCCATGGACATCACAAATGTCTGTGCAGCCTTGGTCAATTTGTCGGCACATTTTCACCACGGCTGGAAGCGACATTCCATTTCGTCCATATACCGAACTATCAGTTTAATAAGCCACAGCTGCAAAATACTAACACGAATTCTTTACAGACGAATGGAGAAACTGGTGGAAGCCGACCTCGGGGAAGATCAGTTTGGATTCCGTAGAAATGTTGGAACACTTGAGGCAATACTGACCCTACGGCTTACCTTAGAAAATAGATTAAGGAAAGGCAAATCTACGTTTCTAACATTTGTAGACTTAGAGAAAGCTTTAGACAACGTTGACTGGAATACTCTCTTTCAAATTCTGAAGGTGACAGGGGTACATTACAGGGAACGAAAGGCTATATACAATTTGTACAGAAACCAGATGGCAGTTATAAGAGTCGAGGGGCATGAAAGGGAAACAGTGGTTGAGAAGGGAGTGAGACAGGGTTGTAGCCTATCCCCGATGTTATTCAATCTGTATACTGAGCAAGCAGTGAGGAAAACAAAAGAAAATTTCGGAGTAGGAATTAAAATCCATGGAGAAAAAATAAAAACTTTGAGGTTCGCCGATGACATTGTAATTCTGACAGAGACAGCAAAGGACCTGGAAGACCAGCTGAACGGAATGGACAGTGTCTTGAAACGAGGACATAAGATGAACGTCAACAAAAGCAAAACGAGGATAATGGAATGTAGTCGAATTAAATTGGGCGATGCTGCGGAAATTAGATTAGGAAATGAGACGCTTAAAGTAGTAGATGAGTTTTGCTATTTGGGTATCAAATTAACTGATGATGGTCGAAGTAGAGAGGATGTAAAATGTAGACTGGCAATGGCAAGGAAAGCGTTTGTGAAGAAGAGAAATTTGTTAACGTCGAGTATAGAATTAAGTGTCAGGACGTCGTTTCTGAAACTATTTGTATGGAGTGTAGCCTTAAATGGAAGTGAAACGTGGACGATAAATAGTTTAGACAAGAAGAGAATAGAAGCTTTCGAAATGTGGTGTTACAGAAGAATGCTGAAGGTTAGATAGGTAGATCACATAACTAAAGAGGAGGTATTGAATAGAATTGGAGAGAAGAGGAGTTTGTGGCACAACTTGACTAGAAGAAGGGATCGGTTGGCAGGGCATATTCTGCTACATCAAGGGATCACCAATTTAGTATTGGAGGGAAGCGTGGAGGGTAAAAATCGTAGAGGGAGACCAAGACATGAATACACTAAACAGATTCAGAAGGATGTAGGTTGCAGTAGGTACTGGGAGATGAAGAAGCTTTCACAGGATAGAGTAGCATGGAGAGCTGCATCAAACCAGTCTCTGGACTGAAGATCACAACAACAACAACCGCGATAATTTCACTGTGAATCCGTGTACAATTTAGACGTTTTACCGATAAGAATCGTACTGGCCGCATACTTAAACTTGCAGTTGCCGCACCATTTCAGTCGCACAGCATGATGCATCTGTTATACATGTCGCAGCAGAACTGTCTGTAGGACACCCGGAACGCGCACATACTCTCTTCTGACAATGCGCCGCTCTTGTTGCGCAGTGGGCTTTGCTCTGGACAATATGTGGCACTCATGTTTTCAAAAGTTTTTGAGTGGATGATGTGTTCTAGAATATTAACCCGCCTGAGCAACAATAATATCCTCAGTTTGTATTCAGAAGAGTTGCTCATGAGAATGTCATTTACACGTTCACTCACAAAAATTTTACAAGCATTAAGTAACAAAATAGCAACTGCTGGTATTTTTTGTGGCCTGTCTAAGGCATCTGATGTTGAATCATAATATTCTCCTAGATAAACAGACATTTAATGGAACTGATCTTATAATCAGTGAATGGATAGCATTACATCTTACCAAAAGAATACAGAAAGTTGCACGTACTAACTCAACCAGTGTAAGCAGGGGTCATACTCTGGATTGTAGAGAAATCATTCACGGTGTTCCAAAAGGCTCGATCTTGGGTCCACTGCAGCTTCTCATATAACTAAACAATATTTCGTCTAATATGCAATAAGCAGAATTAGTTCTTTTCGCAGACGATACTAGTATTGTTATCAGTCCAAATGTACAAACAGCAGCAAAAGAAGTGCTAAATAACGTTCTTGAAAGCATGATTGGTTGGTTTTCTGTGAATTGTCTCATTCTCATTTTCACAGAGACACAAAATATTCAGTCTAGAGTACTACTCCAAAGATATGTGTAAAACATGGCAAGGGAACTATGATGTAAACTTAAAAACTGTAAGGTGTCCGTACTGATGACAATTTAACTGAAAAACACATTTTGGAACTTCTAACACAATTTATTTACTTTAACCATGTTTATTCCCTCATGCAGTTTGTTGTAAATAACTCCCTGCAGTTCAAAAGGAACAATGACGTGCATAATTAAAACACCAGAAGCAAGTAGAGGGTAGGCATTACTCTATATTATGGTTTTCTTTAGCACAGAGATGGGTGGACGACACTGGTACCAAAATTTATGATTGCATCTCCAATAACAAAGAATATCTAGCAGACAGCAAAGTTAAATATGAAATGATACTGAAGAAGTTTCTTCCTGATAACTCTTTCTATACTGGGGGAAACTTTCTTTTTTTCTAACGTGTAAAATTGACGGGTAGAAATTATGAGGGTCGGAACTTTAATAGTAGCAACTATTTATTTACAGCTCGTATAAAATAGATAAATGTTTCGAAGTTTTACTGCCCTTCAAAGTAGTCATCAGCATTGTGTATAACCCGTTGCCAGCGATGTGGAAGTCTTAGGATACTCTTAGCAGCGCCAGTTGTGTTGACAGTTCTAGCGGCGCGGTCTATTGCCCGACGAATTTGTAGCAGCTCTGAATTGAAGGATTTGAAAGCAATTAAATCACCAGGACCGGGTGGAACCCAGTTCGAATTTACAAAGAGTACTGTATATATCGCAAATCTCTCGCCCAGTGCAAAATCCCAGGCTACTGGAAAAAATTTTTGTCTCTATGCTGTACATTTTTGGAACACAACCTGCACCAGCTTAGGGAGAGAAGTCATAACACTTTCTGCAGGACCTGACCGTCATTTTGCAGGACCATGCTCAAGCACGTACAGTGCAAGCTGTTTCTGATTTGTTTGACTGATGGGGCTGCTAAGTGCTATACCACCTATTGCACTCCCCTGACTTAAGCCCTCCTGAGTTCAACTCGATATCTAAACTGAAGGAAACACTTCACGGCATTCGCTTCAGGACTGCTACAAATTCGTCGGGCAATAGACCGCGCTACTCGAACTGTTAATACAACTGGTACTGGTAAGAGTATCCTACGACTTCCACATAGTTGGCAACGGGTTATATACAATGCTAGTGTCTACTTTGAAGGTCAGTAAAACTTTGAAAGACGTATCTGTTTTGTACTAGCTGTAAATGAATAGTTACCACTATTAAAGTTCCAACCCTCGTACTAACTCACATCTGCACTTAAGGAAAAGCGTTGTAAAAGGTCAGCAAGTTGATATACTTACAAATTAATTTGTGATGTGAATGTTAAATTTCTCGTTCCACGTTATGCAGATTAATCGTACATATGACCCATGGAATACGAAACTAACTAACTAACTTTATGAAGTCCTAACATAGCTTTTCTGGCCTAACGTAAGGAAGGCTTATAAGAATTAATGAAAGAAATGGGCAGTGGTCGTCACATCTAGTTTGAGGATGAAGAAAGGAAAGTCGAAGAACAGGGAAGTTAGTAAGGGCTTGTTTACCCGCAAACTAGGATCGACACACTAGTTGAAATAATTTTTTTATTTAGGTGAAATATGAAGTGATCGAATGGAATTGACGGCCGGGAATCCCCACCTTGGCCGCCAAGTTGCAACTCTTTCCCGTTGCCACTGCATTAGGCGACTTGTGTGTCGATTATAAAATGATGATGAGGACAACACAACACCCAGTTTCCGAGCCGAGAAAATCTCTGACCCATCCACTGATCGAACTCGGGGCCTCTGTGTGGCATTTAGACGTGCTAAGCTAAGAAAGGAGACCCTCGTACATTCTCACAAATTTCTTCCTCAAATTAAGGTCTATGTTTGATACTAATATCTTGACCAGCAATGTCCATTTTGCCAGTGTTAGTCTTCTTTTCATGTTCTCCTTGCTCCATCCATCAAAGGTTATTTTGCTGTCAAGGTATCAGAATTCCTATTTCGTGATCCTCAATTCTGACGTTAAATTTCCCGCTGGTCATATTTCTACTGCTTCTCTTTCTTCGATTTACTCTCCATCCATATTACGTACCCATTAGAGTAATTCTTCTTCACTTTCATGGAGGACAACAATACCATCAGTGAAACTTTCCGTTGATATCCTTTCACCTGAATTTTAATCCCACTCTTGAAACTTTCTTTTATTTCTGTCTTTGTTTCTTTGATGTATAGATTGAACAGTAGGGGCGAAAGACTGCTTCCCTGTCTTACATCCTCTTTGAACCGAGCAATTCGGTCTTGGTCTTCCAGTCATACTGCCCCCTCATAATTCTTGTAATGTATACTTCCCACCTTTCCAAGCAGCTTACATAGATTTTTCTCAGAATTTCGAACATCTTGTATAATTTTACAGGGTCGCACTCTTTTTCCATGTCGACATATTCTATGAACGTGTCTTGAGTTATCTCAGTCTTGCTTGTATTATCATGTGCAACGTGAGAACTGCCTCTCTAGTGCCTTTATCTTCCCTAAAACCAAACTGATCATCATGGACCTAGGAACGAATATTCTACTGAAATTTAAAACCGTTGCCGTCGATAAAATCTTCTCATTACTGTACTCAGTTTTCTGAATGTTACATTATGAGTCTACTACGCACAAGCAGTCAGAAAGTAAAATCAAATGAAGCATTAGTATTATCTGAAACCAGTTCCAAGCTAAATACATTTCCAAACTGGAGCTATTGCAAACTAAAACAAATTTCCGTTTTCAAGACAGGTAAAACTGTTAAGAGGTTAACAAGTCTCAGTTAATTTCCAGATATCCCGTCTTCCACGGTAAGAAACCTTCTTCTGTTTCAAGGCACAAGATGGTGCACTACTGATGAAGCACGGTTTTGCCATCGACACGTTATATAAATAGTTTTGAAGATAGGTTGAATTTGACTTGCTATAAAATTCCGTAACTAAAACGTTAACAATATATTCCACATAGCTTTAATAGCGTTTAAATGTGTAGAACTCTAAATATTAGAAATGCTGCACAAAACACAACCTCATATCTAATAACAACAGACTGCAGAAATGACGGGAAGTGTTTACGGCGGTCTTCATTGCACGTTCCTTCCTGAGATTCAAAAATTAGTCATAAGGGTGAAGCTCAGGCAAAAAAAGAAAAATCATGTATTCCGAGGTTCTCTCCGATATTAACATATGACACTGGCCACTACCGGCAGACGAAAATTTGAAAACCAGTTTATGAAGGGTGTTGTGCGTAGCAGTTACGTAGAGATGAAAAGAGTAGCAGAGCAGAAGATGGAGGACAGCGTCAAATCAGTCGACAGGGTGGCGTCTTGTAAAAAGAGACCAGCCCTATCTTGAGCCATATCTGTCTTTGAATGATGCGCTGCCCGTGATGGGGTGCTTCGTTCGTTTATGAAGCACACGCTCAGCCCATTCGTATGAATTGCCAGTGATTCTACATGACCATATTTTCGGTGGCGTGAGTTGTTATGAAACTTAACCAGTGTACCCGTTACAAGGAAGCAAATTTGCGTAGAAGGGGATAGTATGACTGAACAACAGCCTCTCCACGTATGGTACAACAACGAATACGTGAAGCTCTAGTGCGCTGGTGTAATGGTAGTACAAAACAAAGAATATTCGGTGAAATAGTAGCCAGTTCCGCCCGCGAAGTATTCTGTCGCTGGTAAACTGAACTGTACAGAAATACAATCACACATCTATAAATATGAGGCTCGTATCAAACACAGTTTCACAAAAAAAGAAAGGAAATTAGTAAATCAGATAGTAAACAATGAACTCACAGCTTAAAATTACGTCATTTTTCCAGGTAGGTTTTGTGTTCACTCGAAGGATATCTCTTCCAATGTCAATTGGGGGCTGAACGGGGAAGAAAACACAATGGAAATTAGGCGATGTCTTTATGCCAAAGTAATATTTTGTTATTTCGTTTGATGAAACAATGTGGATAGAGGATACATTACATGCTACGGTGAAGTGGAGGCCGGATGACTGTAAAGACATACTGAACGAATTAGACAGTCTTACAAGTAGGCGACTGCTCTCATTAAATGTGCGTAAATTTAAGGTAATGTACATGAACAAGAGAAAGGGTTCCATAGTATGAGGTTAAGGCGTTAACTGTAAACTAAAAATAAAAAAAAACCATAAACTCGAATAGATTCCAAGGACCGACACAATCAAATATTCAGTAGATTCTGTTAAATGTGTGAAAATGCTTAATCGGTAACGAGAGTTGGACTTATCTTCAGAGAGAGGTATCCCGGTTATACTCTGTTTTCTGTGGTTCCTCCGAGTCCCACCACTAGAGTGCAGGCTTTGTTTACTTGGAAAAAATTACGGTAGTCCAACGGGCATGATAGTAGAGTTCATGCTCTCCATCTAGTGATGTCTGTTTTGTACCATTAGTTACACGGTACTTCATCCAATGGTATGCTTGATACACAGGGTGTAACAAAAAGGCATGGCGGAACTTCCAGGAAACATTCCTCACACATACGGGAATAAAATGTGTTACGTACATAGACTTGTGTCCAATAACACATTGTTTCCATATTAGAGCCCATTTCCTAATTCTCTTCACAATCCGATTAATTATGGGAAACATAATTGGTTGGAATCATACTTAACAAACAGAATGCAGAAATTGCGCTGGATGATTCGGACAATTCTGGAAGTACTGCAAGGAGAAAAAAATTTAGTGGCAAGGAAGAAATTACTAAGGGAGCACCACAAAGTTCAATTTCGGATACACTCGTATTCCGTATTACGGTTTGTCGAGAATACTTACGAAATGGTGGAATCATGTAAACCAACAATGGTTCTCCATAAATGTTTGGGCCGGCATTGTTCGTACTGCTTGTTAGGACCTTACGTTTTACATATAGGCTCAACCGAGAAACTTAACACGCATTGTTAGAGAATTCTCTATCTGTTGTTCTAGAACGTGTGTTTTAATAAATGCGACAAAAATGTGCTTCATGCACGACAGAGCTCCTGCTCATTTCAGTGCTAATGTTAGCAGGCTTCTAAATAACAGATTCCGCGACAGATGCATAGGTAGAGGTAGACCAATTCCTTCGCGTCTACGCTCTGAGAATCTAAACCCACTAGACGTTACTTTGTGGGAGCATTTAAAAGCTCTAGTATTAAGGAACCTCAGTACAAGAGGTACAAAATATTCGTAACCTTATCGTGGAAGGCTGTGAAACGATAAGTTATTCTCCACGCATACCTCAGAGCATCAGAGACTCATTGCAGCGCGGATTGATGCATGTGTTCTTGCTAATGGACGACGTTTTGAAAATTTCATTTCGGAAAGTGTTCCATACCGTGCTGAAACGTTCTTTTTCTGTACATGTCCCTTGATTAACGTGTCAGAGAGTTGTAGAAATCGAGCTGTAACATGGAAATAAAGCTTTTCCGGAAGTATGTTCAAATGGTTCAAATGGCTCTGAGCACTATGGGACCTTAACTTCTAAGGTCATCAGTCCCCTAGAACTTAGAACTACTTAAATCTAACTAACCTAAGGACATCGCACACATCAATGCCCGAGGCAGGATTCGAACCTGCGACCGTAGCGGCCGCACGGTTCCAGACTGTAGCGTCTAGAACCGCTCGGTCACCACGGCCGGCCGGAAGTATGTATCTTATTTTCTCCCTCTACATGTGACAAATAATTCCTGAAAGTTCGATGATATGTTTTGTTCCATTCTGTATTTGTAAACGAAAAAAACTGTTTCCATACACTAACGAGTAAATGAAATGGAGACACCTGACAGCATTCACTTCACAACGCATCATAAACGTCTATGTTCGCTCAGCCGCCAGTGTCGGGTCCGAGACGTGGCCTACTTGCTCGATGATGGCCTAGACGTACTCAGCAGGAAAGTTCATGTGGGTACGTGCGCAAATAAGCACTGTTCCTCTCTGACGCAGTTCGGGACGGATAATGTGGTGCACTGTCTTGGTGAATCTACAGGGCGCCGGTGGGGTGCTATTAAGTTAAGAAAAAAGAATGTACATAATCGGATAGCAGGCTTTCGTCATTGAAAGAGGCTGGCTAACTATCAGAAGTGCCTTTTGACGTAATCTAAGCTTCACCCACAAGAGAATACTTCCATTAAAGCCTGGATCATGCTCTGTTGCCAAACGGGATGCTTCGTGTCACGTGGATTTCGGCGTGTTTGTACCCCGCCATCGGCTATTACCGACGAAGCTGACAACCAGTACGAAGAATGATATTCCACAGTCAGACGACAGGTCCACATTATCCGGTATACAACACAGAAGACACAGAAGCTTTCCGTCCATACTGCCCTATGTGGCATTTCACCCATTGTCTGTGCCTCATAGATTTATTTTTGACACCAAACACTTGTTGCTCGTGGAAAACTAAACATATTCTACCACTGCAGACTATTTGCAACGCTGACGTCTACTCTTAATTTATACGCAGTTGCCTAGGTTCGGCTGATGCTGCGAATTAGTTACTACTCCATTACACCAATTTGTTTCGGCAATATCTAAAGGCCTACGTTAGTGATGATATAACTCTGCAGTTGTTGTACACAGGGTATCCCATGAGGAATGATCAATATGCAGTGATATCTACATCTACATGGATACTCCACAAGCCACCAAACGGTGCCTGGCAGAGTGTACCCCGTACCACTACTTGTCATTTCCTCTCCTGTTTCACTCGCAAATAGAGGGAGGGAAAAACGACTGTCTACATGCCTCCGTATGAACCCTAATTTCTCGTATCTTATCTTCGTGGTCCTTATGCACAGTTTGTGTTGGCGGCAATAGAACCATTCGGCAGTCAACTTCAAATGCCGGTTCTCTAAATTTGCTCAACAGTGTTCCTCGAAAATAGCGTCGCCTTCTCTCTAGGAATTCCAATTTGAGTTCCCGAAGCATCTCCTTAACACTTACGTATTGTTAGAACCTATCGGTAACAAATCTAGAAGCCTGCCTCTGAATTGCTTCGATGTCTTCCTTCAGTCCGACCTGGTACGGATCCCAAACACTCGGGCAGTACTCAAGAATAGGTCGCACCAGAGTCCTATATGAGGTCTTCTTTATAGGAGAATCACTCTACCCTGAAATTCTCCCAATAAAATAAAGTCGACCATTCACCTTTTCTACCACAGTTCTCACCTGCTCGTTCCGCCATATATCGATTTGAAACGTTATGCCCAGATATTTAAACGACTTAACTGCCTCAAGTAGGGCATTACCGATACTGTATCCGAACTTTATAGATTTGATCTTTCTACTCATCCGCATTAACTTACATTTTTCCATGTTTAGGAATAGCTGCCATTCATCGCACCAACTGAAAATTTCGTCTAAGTCGTCTTGTGTCACTCAACTTTGACATCTTAACGGGCACCACGGCATCATCAGCAGACACACTTCCTTGTGGCACTCCTGACAATACCCTTGTCTTTGATGAACACTCGCCGTCGAGGACAACACACTGAGTCCTATTATTTAAGAAGTCTTCTAGCCACTCACATATTATAAACACTTCCATATGCTTATACCTTTGTTAACAGCCTGCAATGGGGCACCGTGTCAAATTATTTCCGGAAACGTAGAAATATGGAATCTGCTTGTTGCCTTTCATCCTTAGTTCTCTGTACATGATGTGAGAAAAGGGCAAGCTGAGTTTCGCATGAGCGGTGTTTCCTAAAACCATGTTGATTCGTGTACATAAGCTTCTCAGTGTCAAGAAAGTTTATTGTATTCGAAATATGTTCAAAGATTCTGCAGCAAACAGAAGTTAGGGATATTGGTCTGTAATTTTGCTGTTCCGTTCTTTTGCTTTCTTATATACTGGAGTCGCCCGCGCTTTTTTCCAGTAGCCTGGGATTTTGCACTGGGCGAGAGATTTTCGATATATACAGTACTCTTTGTAAATTCGAACTGGGTTCCACCCGGTCCTGGTGATTTAATTGCTTTCAAATCCTTCAATTGTTTCTCTACGCCAGGTATGCTTATTACTATGTCGTCCATATGGGAGTAACTCCGATGGTCAAATGATGGTATGTTTGTACGATTCACCTGTGTGAACGATTTCTTGAAAGTGAAATTTAAAACTTCAGCTTTCGTTTTGCTGTCTTCAACTGCCACACTAGACTCGTCAACAAGGGACTCAATGGAAGCCTTAGATCCGCTTAGCGATTTTGCATACGACCAGAATTTTCTCGGGTTCTCTGCCAGATGTTTTGCTGAGATGTATGCTTCGCGCATAGATGGTTCAAATGGTTCAAATGGCTCTGAGCACTATGGGACTTAACTTCTGAGGTCGTCAGTCCCCTAGAACTTAGAACTACTTAAACCTAACTAACCTAAGGACATCATACACATCCATGCCCGAGGCAGGATTCGAACCTGCGACCGTAGCGGTCACGCGGTTCCAGACTGTAGCGCCTTTAACCGCTTGGCCACCCCGGCCGGCTCGCGCATAGATCTTTTTGCACACGGGAACTACCATTCGAAGCAAAAAAGTCTAGTAAGTAAATATTGGCTCTAAAATGCATACCTTAAGAACTATGAGCTAGTCTTCACCTTGGCTATTGTGAAACGTATCTATTGTTCTGCAAGCTCTTTGCTTTCCGTATTTTGAGTGGCGTAGTTTTAACCAAAACAAGAAGAGAAAGTCCGATAATTATGCCTTTTAAAGTGCATACTGCAAGAGCTATGAGCAGTTGTTCGTCTTCACTACTGTGAAAAATATATCTCGTACTGAACTAGGGCTAATAGCTCTTAAGGCATGCATTTTAGAGAACGTGTTTACAAATTTTGTTTCGTTGTTTTGGTCCGTGCCGCCTCTTCCCAAAGAATGGAAAACAAAGAGCTTGCAGTAGAATAGATTTGTTTCACAGTATCGAACATGAGAAGTGTTCATAACTCTTAAGCTATGTGATTTAGGACCCATGTGTACGGCATTTTTCTGCTTCGAATGAACGTTCCTGTCATATCCCTAAATTTCGACCATTCCTCCTGGGACGCGCTGTATACGGAAAACCGTCAGTACATTATCCCACCGCAGCAGTATGCTTAATAACTGCTGCCTACCCATCTCTATTAACAAAGCACGTTAATCATTGATGCCTATCTAATAGCTTCCGAGGACAAAAAAAACTGATTTCCAACATTTCGTATTATTATTACCGAATTTAAGTGTTTAAATGCTGTCATATCCTACTCATTAACATGTATAATCTTATGGCAACATCTAACATAAGAAGACAAGTATTACGGTAACAAACAGTCTTGTTTGTGTTGAGACAGAATAGCTGACGTCAAGGAAATACTAGGACTATATTGCTCCAGTATTTGAAAATGAGAGCACTTAACGACTTACAACAAACTTTACACATAATTTCAAACCTTTACAAATTTTTTACCACGGAAACACCTTACAAAATCACGAAATGAAAAAACTTCATCGCTTACTACATTTCGCTGTTGAAGCAGTCAGACTTCAGCATTAGGTATGATGCGTTAGTTTATTAGATCTTCTTCTTTACTAACGGCTCTCTTCACAACACACGAAGTTATGTCATTGTACGATGGATAGTTCAGAAGATGTGACATTATAAACAACCAGATGCGTTAAAATTGATTTTTGCTTAAAATGGAGCACAAATCTCTCACACTATGTTCATCTAGTGTTTCATAATGAGAGCACTTGGGGACTCTCAACAAATTCGAAGCATAATTTCAAATCTATCCTATCTTTTTCTCAAATGGCTCTGATCACTATGAGACTTAACATCTGCGGTCATCAGTCCCCTAGAACTTAGAACTACTTAAATCTAACTAACCTAAGGACATCACACACATCCATGCCCGAGGCACGATTCGAACCTGCGAACGTATCAGTCGCGCGGTTCCAGACTGAAGCGCCTAGAATCGCTCGGCTAACGCGGCCGGCTATTTTTTTCTCGATTACGTTCTTATAGTCAAGTATTTGACACTTTAACTAATGTGCAAACTAATCAGGCGTTTGAAGCTGTTTTATACATGAAAGTTCGAATCTGCAGAGAATCGAGGTTTACTGGTTGTTTACAAACGGTTGGCTAGCTTCGAGCGATACTGCGTATTAGTTATTGCTTCAGCAACCAGAATGTTCTGGAAATGTCTAATGCTGATGTCAGTAACAATATAAATTTACAATTCGCTAAGACACGGCTTCTCACTTTAGCAGGAGGTTAGTGTACTTCGCTTAACGACACAAAATTTTTTCTGTTATTACGTAGGTTGGAACTTTAATAGTGGAAAATATTTGTTTACAGCTGGTACAAAATAGATACCTGATTCAAAGTTTTACTGACCTTCAAAGTAGCCATCAGCATTGTGTGAAACCCGTTGTCTGCGATGTGGAAGTCGTAGGATACTCTTAACAGTGCCGGTTGTATTGACAGCTCTCTAAGCTGCGTCGTAGGTTGTGTCCCAAAAATGAACAGCATAGAGACAGAAGTGATGCCACTTTCTGCAGGACCTGACCACCATTTTGCAGAACAATGCTCAAGCACGTACAGTGCAAGCTGTTACTGATTCGTCTGACTGATGGGGGTGCTAAGTGCTATACCACCTACTGCATTCCCCCGACTTAAGCCCTCGTAAGTTCAACTCGATTTCTACACTGAAGGAACCACTTCACGGCATTCGCTTCAGAACTGCTACAAAATCGTCGGGCAATAGACCTCGCAGCTCGAACAGTCAACACAACTGGCACTGCTAAGAGTATCCTACGTCTTCCACATCGCTGGCAACGGGTTATATACAATGCTGATGACTACTTTGAAGGTCAGTAAAAGTTTGAAAGACATCTATTTTGTACGAGCTGTAAATAAATAGTTGCCACTATTAAAGTTCCAACCCTCGTGTTATTCTGTACCACTTTTGAGGTCTTCGTTTTGGTACGAAGGTTCGTGTGGCTCACAACTATTATTTGGAAAGTGTTAAACATTCGTTCTGATTCTAGTAATGTAATAGTTGTTTCGCCACGTAAGTAGGAGGTTATACAGAGCAGACAAAAATACACTACACGCACTAACAGTAGTTAAATGTGTCTCAAGTGTATCACCGGAGGGATCTACGGCGGACACAGGTGTAACGACACTCCGAATACTGGGTGAAAATCAAAACGCATGGTAAAGTGTGATTTAATAATTGAAATAAACATTTATGTAACTGTTTTCTGAGAAATATACAGGCTATCCAGAAATTCTCGTTACGAACTTGTGGCGGGGACTGAGTAGACAATATTTTGAATTGGAACCCATGTCCCGAAACGTACCGTTTCCGTGCTACAGCCGTTTTAAAACACGTTTGCTTGGCAGGTGTGCAACAGGGTAGTCATGGTGGAGGGTGCTTATATCGGATTAGCTGATGTAATTTGACGTCTATCCTACCTTTCTGACCTGGTTCGAGCCTCATTCACGTGCGTGTGAGTGTCAGAGCAACATGTTTGAGTACATGTTTGCATAATACACCGAAACGATCCTTTAGCAAGATTGTTCTCCACAGCTTCAGACTCTATCGCATGCCCTTTTCGCCACATTTACGCAACGGCTTCAAGAATGGCGTACCTTCACTGTCAGCAGGCGTGACCGTGGTGCTGCAAAGATGCGCCGCAAACCCTATTTGGAAGAGCCCGGACTGCATCATGTTAAAAGAGAACCCGTCAACGAGTACACGAGCAATATCTTTGGTTATAAGTGAGCGGAACTGTGAAACAAATGATGGACTGGGTCATGCCTAATAAATTACTTGTAAAAGTGATCGCGTTACGAACATATTTTCAAACGGTTGTAGCGCGTAAACTGTACGTTCTCTAACATGGGTTGCTATTCAGAATGTTATGTACTCACTCCCATCTACAAGTCCTGGAAGTTTGCAAAGGGGATTTGCGAACACTCTGTATGTCTAGGAGCTACACGTCAGGTAGATGAACTGTCACGGGAATGTGTGAGATTCCAAATTAAATTAAACTAGTAACTAAATGCAATGTCATTTTGATAGCTTATTTGTCAACGGCCTAATGTATGGATGCCAGAAGTTGTTTGACTCTAGAGGCCAATTAAATCGCTTCCAAGACAATTCTGCTCAACATAAATAATAAGAATTTGTTGAAGATCACAACACTCGCTGCCAAACACGATTGTGGCCAATGAGAGTTACTGACTTGCTGCGGACAGGAGCAGAAACGTGTAAGACGCAGAAGCTGCTGTCTTACTCTTCCGTCACTGGAATGACATCGGAGGCAAAAGGAACTATAGTGCTAAAAAACGTGAAAATAACACTTAAGATACCCTTTAAGCTTTTGAGAAACTCTGACAAAATTCAGTCTCCTTTTGGAATTTTTTTGTTCGTATGACAGTTGTCGGTGGTAGTAAAATAAAAGATACACATAATGAAAATGGAAAAACTAATACCAGCAAAGTTACGAGATATTTATACGAATCCTGTTAAACTGAAGTAACTACATTACCTCCCGCAATAATAAAAACCATCCAGGAGCTAGAGGCTATGATCCATCTAAAGTAACATTTCGGCTTGCATACTTCCAGTATCTACATCAACATCATACTCCTCAAGCCAGCTAACAGTGTGTGGCGGATGGTACTTTTGGTACGACTAACTGATATCCCCTTCGCTGTTCCACACGCTAATGATGCGTGGCAAGAATGATTATCGGAATGCCTCTGTGTTAGTTCTAACTTCTCGAATTTTCTCGTCGTGGTCATTTCTCGATGTGTATGTTGGAGAAAGTAATACGTTGTCCGACTCTTCCCGGAAAATGCTTTCTCGGAATTTCAGTGGTAAAGCTCTCTGTGATGCACAACACTTGTCTTGTAGCCTCTGCCACTGTAGTTCGTTGAGCATCTCTGTAACGCTCTCGCCATGATGTCATCTTATTAGGTTGACTTCAACTGAATACTTCTCCACAAGATATTAGAGAACAGTGTTTATCGAGGAAGCAACATTATTTCTTAAACGAATAGACCAGATATACAAAATCTGATAGGCTACTCGGTGCAAGATCGGCAGTATAGGTGCAAATTTGACATTGTAATTCATTCTAGCGTTCTACTGCACTTGCAAACGTTACGACGCAATGGAAAAAGGGAAGTCGGGAACTGGAATTTTTGATGCTATTTTGTGTTTCATACGTAAATTACCATTGCTGGACGTAATTATATGCGATAGTACATAAGCCTGATTGCTTCATAGCGCAAGACCTAAAACGGACGTCTATGCAACTGTTAAAGTAGGGGTTTAAGAGATCTTTTAAGGTTTCAGGATCGAATAAAGCATGCTTTTTCTTTCTCCTGGACGTATTATCTTCTAACCCGTACAAAAAATATTGAAATAAAATTCAGTAACTTGTAGAATGACACAATTTTATTGATAAATACGGATGATTTACAAATTAGGAAATAAATTCTTATTTAGGAGAATGGAACAAGATTTTTAAACCAAAAAATGCTTTTTTACAATAAAACAGTCATACATTAATATCAACCCATTGCTTCATCACGGCAAATATATCTGCAGTGAACAAAGAGAGCCGGCTGTTTTTCACAAAAAAGATGTCCATTACCAAATATATATTGTTCACGTTATGCATCATCAGTCAGTAAATTACAGTTATCGGTATCTTTCTCGATCATAACTTTTACACTTACTTTTTTATGTTAAAGCTACCTATTCCTTTATTTAGAGAGGGAAACGCAATTTCTTTTCGTTTATGTAGGATTAATTTCGTACTCCAAGTGAAAGGTTAAAAATGTTTTGAGAAGTAGAAACTGGAATGAGCGACAACGAGCGCTGTCCTAAGAAACTACATTTTCTAGAAAAATATCGTACGTACATATTAATCGAATATGCTATAGAGAATATTTTTTAATTGTCACCTGCTTTTATTCTTATAAGCGAACAACAGAGTTGACATTACTTGTGTCTGTAGCAATACGTTTTGTCCGTTGAACCCTATTGTGTCCACAAACCGTTCTCCGCTTTATTATTATTCAAGGTTAGGATTTCATGATAAGGACGCGTTTCATTTATTAGTTCACCTACGTTTTTGGCGTGTTTGGATGATTCAGATGGCTCCAAGCACTATGGGACTTAACACCTGAGGTCATCAGTCCCCTAGACTTACAACTACTTAAACCTAACTAACCTAAGGACATAACAAACATCCATGCCCGAGGCAGGATTCGAACATTCGACCATAGTAGTAGCGCCGTTCCGGACTGAAGCGTCTAGAACCGCTCGGCCACAGCGGCCGGCGCTTGTTTGGATTGCAAGATGAAAGACACTGTCATGCCCGGAGTTTAAATAAATTCTTCGTTAATACTGTCCATAGTTAAAGGTCACACTTTTTTATTACATTGTGGATTTTTAGGCTCGTCATTTTGGTTGGGGAAACTTATCAGCATCCTCATTCAGGACCTGTCAAACTTAACTACTTGACTCGCTGCAATTATTTCTGCGTAGATTCCGTAAGTAGTAAGCACAGATGTTGAAAATTTCCTCCCAGATTTGTACATTACGCAAATTTTTTATCGTCATCTGTTATCATCTATCTATATGTGTACATCAGATCACAATCGCTTACAGAATGTCAACGCAGTACAGCACCAAGATAAACGCAGTAGTAGACGTTGTGCCTAACGAGGTCACTAACGACGGCGAAGTTAGCAATTGCGGAATTCAAGCTAACAACTTCCCTGTAAGTGTTACCTTTCGTCTACTCATAGGTGACAACACTGGCGCCGGAAGTGGCCAATATTTGTCGGACAGCGCCCACGCATCGGAGACAAAATTCAGCTGAATTCGTGTAGGACCAACGTAAACATTTCTGACGCATAGATCGTGGTCGGTGGATTTACTGTTTTGAGCGTGAATAGTATTGCACTATTGTTCCTCAGATATTTCGAAAAACTCAACTTGGAAATGAATACGATGACGACGACGACGATGACGAACGGACGAACGAACAAAAAACAAACAAACAAACAAACTCGGTTTCGAAAGGCGAAGTAGAAAACAAATAACTGTGGCGCTAATGTGTGGTCGGCATATCGCTGTTGATCCAGCGTCATTTGATGTTTGGTCGAAATACGGGCAAGCAGCGAAGTCGTACTAACATTGCGGTCAACGTTGGTTCTAATGTGTGGTCCCGACTTTACACTAAAGTGACGCGGCGCGGGGTAGCCGCACGGTCTTATGCGCCTTGTCACGGTCCACCCGGCTCCCCCCGTCGGAGGTTCGAGTCCTCCTTCGGGCATGGGTGTGTGTGTTGTCCTTAGCGTAAGTTGGTTTAAGTTAGATTAAGTAGTGTGTAAGCCTAGGGACCGATGACCTCAGCAGTTTGGTCCCATACGACCTTACCACGAATTTCCACAACTGAAGCGACAAAGCTCTTGGGATACCTCCGTCAAAATCATGTCGGATCTTCTTTTCCTCGGCTAGTGCATCAACTCGACGTGGCATGGACTCCAGTAGCTCAAAGTCCCTCCAGAGATAGTCAGCCATGCTACCTCTATAGGCGTCCATAACTGCGAAAGTGTTACCGGTGCAGAAATTCATGCGCGAACTGACCTCTCGATTATATCCCACAAATGTTCGACGGGCATTTACGTCGGGCGATCTGGGTGACCAAATCATTTGCTTGAATTGTCTAGAATGTTCTTCTAACCAACAATTGTTGCCCGGTGACATGTTTAGAAACATGAAATCTACGAATAGCTCCAAACGGTCTCCAAGTAGCCTGACATAACCATTTCCAGTCAATGATCGATTCAGATGGACCAGAGGAGCCAGTCCATTCCATGTAAACACCGCGCACAATATTCCCGAGCCACCAGCAGCTTGCATAGTGGTTTGTTGACAACTTGGGTCAGTGGCTTCGTGGGGTCTGCACCACACTCGAACCCTATCGTCAGCTCATCTGACCAGGCCAGAGGTTTCCAGTTGTTAGGATCCATTCGATATGGTCACAAGCCTAGGAGAGGCGCTGCAGGCGACGTCGTGCTATTAGTAAAGGCACTCGCGTCGGTCGTCTGCTGCCAAAGCCCATTAATGCCAAATTTCGCCGCAATGTCCTAACGGATACATTCGTCTCACATTGATTTCTGCCGTTATTTACGCAGTGTTGCTTGTTTGTTAGCACTAACAACTCTACGCAAACGCGGCCGCTCTTTGTCGTTAAGTGAAGGCCATCGGTCGCTGCGTTGTCCTTGGTGAGAGGTAATGCCTGACATTTAGTGGATGTCGGAATATTGAAATCCCGAACTATTTCTGGAATGGAATATGCCATGCGTCTAACTCCAGCTACCATTCTGCATTCAGAGTCTGTTAATTCCAGTTGTGTGGTCACAATCATGGCGGAAACCTTTTCACATGAATCATCTGAATACAAATGACAGCTCCGCTAATGCACTGTCGTTTTACGGTATATCTTGTGTTCGCGATATTGCCGACAACTGTAGAACTGCATACCGCTATCCCACGACTTTTGTCACCTCGGTGTTTAGACGTTTATCGGCTGCTCGCTGGTATGACGTCAGTTTTCTGGTGAAATCGTTGTCTGAGTCGCTTGCCTTAGCCTCAGCCACGTCTTCTTCAAGAAACAGTGCAGCGCGTCGGTCTTATGCCGTAGTCGCTGGCTGTGTGCCTATGGTGACGAGGAGAACAACTATTTCTTCATAGGCTGCATAAGTTGGAGTCGTTCCATGAGTATTCTACTTACAGATCTGCTGAATCTCTTCAGTAACGCCGGTGTTAAGGGAGATGATTCTTGTACATTTGGCCGGCCGGATTGGCCGAGCGGTTAAAGGCGCTACCGTCTGGAACCGCACGACCGCTACGGTCGCAGGTTCGAATCCTGCCTCGGGCATGGATGTGTGTGATGTCCTTAGGTTAGTTAGGTTTAAGTAGTTCTAAGTTCTAGGGGACTTATGACCACAGCAGTTGAGTCCCATAGTGCTCAGAGCCATTTGAACCATTTTTTTTCTTGTACATTTGTTTTAGTTACAGTGAACCTCATATTTTAGCAAGAAACTACAACTGAACCGTTTGCAATGTTCTGTGAAATTGTTAACAAGATCTAAACTTTGATAATATGTCATATTAATATGTATATACAATGCTAGACCAAACACTTCTTTAATTTTCCTGACATTATCAGAAAATGCTGCAAATTTCTCGATTGTAATCATAATTTTCTGTTATTCCTTTTTGCAAGTATGGTAAGATTGCACATATTTACGCAATAGGTTAATTAGTTGTAAACTTCAGTGAGAGGAAAGAAAATCAAGTGAAGATTATCGAAACTATGAGCAAAGTAACTCTTCCTTCGTAGTTCGCTACAAAATCTACTTTCTTATTTTTATAAGCCATTTTACCTCTCTGCTGTTGCCGTACAGTGAGCTTCTTGTTAGCTTTTTATAGTCATCCTTGGTCGAACAAGTGCAGCTGTATTCGCGCGACCAAAAATGGCAATAAAGACGTCTTCGTCATGAGTGACCGCTTTCTGTTCCAGAAGTGAATGTGTCATACTTCATTACTTCCTAATATCAGCAGTCTCAGCAAGGTGAAGTAATGAGTCACCGTGATTTCGTTTTTTATCACGTTTTAAAAATTGATTATTATTTTCTTCGATTGACAGTTTTTATTAAGTTCACTTTTTCTATGTTTTCTCATTTTATTGATAGACTAGGATCCGGCATATGCCCGCCTCCAGCGATATCTACATTATAAAATACGATTATCTGCAGCATATAGTCTTTAGCGCAAGCTCACAGTTTTTGAGCACGTGTCAAAGACATTTGCTAATAACAATCAATAATTTATCCACTATACGGATGCGGCAGTCAGCATGTAAACTACTGATGTTGTTCAGGTGGCAACAGGTGTGCTTGCTGATTCGAGGCGTGCTGCTTTGCGATGGTAGCTCCGTAACTGTATAGTGTTGAGCAGAACTAGATTTTTTTATTTTATCCGTCTCAGTTGGATGAATATACAATTTATTGTTGCAGTGGTTACGGGTTTCGGGCTGATCTGCCAGTTCTCAAACCACACACCTTGTTATCAACCGTGACTAGTTACACAACACAGCACGAATAGCTTTGTACAAGAAAGTTTGGTTGTGTCGTTCATGTGTGACAGTAAACACATAGACTGTGTTATCAATGACAGTATTTGTCACTCACAGCTTTACTTTCTTGTGCAAAGGTGTTTGTGCCTTTTGGCATTTTTTTGTGTAGCTAGTTAGGTTTGATAACATTGTGTGTGTGGTTTGAGAATGGGCGAGTCAGCCCATAACCGGTAACCATTGCAGCAGTAAACTGTATATTCACGCAGCTGAGACGGACAAAATATTTGGTGTATCTACTGTAAGATTACTCATTATAAGCAGCTATTTGGTGTATCTATTTACTCGTTGTAAGCAGCTGTTAGGAGTATCTATTTACTCGTGATAAGCAGCTATTTAGTGTATCCACTGTATGATTACTCATTAACGGCCAAAACGTAATTGTGCCTTACATCCATAAATGATGATTGATTTGTTGATAACATTAATTATACAAGTTCGTCCCTAAACTGTTGTACCTCTGTTATGCGAATATTTGAAACAAAGAAAAATGCTATGAAACGTTCACAAGAATATTGCTGAAATTTTTGTTTTTTAAGTCGGTCTGTTCGTTCACATGCGTGAAAAAATAAAAAGCACATTCTACTGAGCAGCTTAAGGAGAAGTACATATTAATATGGCATAATTTCAATATTTGCAAGTTATAGAGCACCACAAGTACAAATAAATTGTGAACCGTCTGGTCTGTTTAGTTGCATTCTGCCGTCAATTAACAACAGCGCTAGCTGGGTGATGCTCTCGATCATCTTGTTAGATGTCGACTTTGGCAATGTTTCGTACTATTGTCAAACGATTCTATAATCACTTCTGTTACTTCGTGTGAAGTTGCTACATTTTCCGGCGAGTAACAAATAATTCGTTCGTCAGTTGGTTAAGGAGTAGTCTGTCGGTGAGATTCGTAACAACAAGGAATTAGTAAGATTTCTCCCTCCATTACACTATGCCCTGTTTGTTTCTCTATACGAACAGCATGTGTTGGTAAGGATAAGACTGTCTGCGGTGCATATTCGAATACGACGACACTGTAATCTGTCAAGTTTGGTTGTCGCATTTGCTGCTCCATCGTAGCAAATGTGTTTCCGTAAACCTACAGCCACCAAACGAACGTTTACAAAATGAAAAGCTGTTTGGGACGAACTCTCTACCATGTGGTTGCGACACGCCTCACTGTATTCATATTTGTTTACGTTTAACATCGAATCAGTTTTAATTTCTGGAAACTTATCTTGGCTTCTCAACAGGATATTGATTCCGTCAATTGTCTTATTAGGAAGGCAATGCAGATTTCCTTCTCTCATGATAAAGATACTTTTCCCTGGGTTATCTCCAGGCACTTCTCATTCAGCCCGATTCTTGGCTATCTCAATAATTTCTTGTGTTGTTTAAAGAGATTATTTTGTCGGCTGACTATGTCTCTCTGCTTAAATGCTAGTACTAAGCAGTTGTTGAGTAACTGGACAAAACGGCAGTGGTGAAGCCTAACGTTTCAATAATTTAGACGTGTTAGTGAACCGCGGAAATATCACACATTACAAATAAACGCTGACTAAATATTTTGTAATGCTGTAATAGAATATCAGATATGCTTCGTAGTTTGATTATGAAGTAAACATATTACGACTGTTACTGACGACGGTAAACTGTTTAAAGCTCTGGTATTCTAAACAAAGCAAAAACTTCACGAACATTATCAATCGAAGACATTAATCATCAGTTAATAGAACATGCTAAACAAAAACGAAATCACGATGATTCGTTATTACAGTTTACTGCAAATAATAAATGAAAAGCACTATATTGCTTATGTGCAACAGGACAAATTTATTCTGATTAACCGGTTTTCGGCTTACAAGACCGTCATCAGGCTTTAACTATCATCGTTGCCAAAGATGGTACAATTTTTGAAAACATCACTGGACAACATGTTACTCGTCTAGATTAAGGCACAAGCATAAAGTAAATGTCATCTTTGATAGTGCGGTGGTAATATCGTTTAAAAGGTAAAAAGCTAAACAATAAATAAATACAAAAGCAGCAAACAGGAAAAACATTAACACTAAACTCTAAAGACTCTATAAGAGTTTACATTATAAACAAACCTAATAAAAATTTAGTAGTTGACAAGACTACTTCAAGAGATGTTACGCACGGAAAGTGATACAGAAACCAATTTAAAAATTAACAATTGTAACAACAGAATACATGAAGCACAATAAAATAAAAAGAAATGAATTAATACAGGAAAATGGAGGAATATGTTGGGCCAAAGAGTGTGGGAAATAATGGAACACTGAGAGCATTATGTGAAATCTGGAAGAGGGGAAGTATTTAGATGTGTTTGGTCATTTAAGATTGAATCAGTTCTGTGAGCTTGATGTTCCTTCGTTTCCAGGGCTTCCACCAGATTAAATTTTTTGAGTAATCTTACTGTAGATATACCAAACTGATCCTTATAATGAGTAAATAGATACAGCAAATAGCTGCTTATAATGAGTAATCATACAGTAGATACACCAAGTAGTTGCTTATAATGAGTAATCTTACAGTAGATACACCAAACAGCTGCTTATAATGAGTAATCACGTCGTTATCAGACATATATTACGCTGCTGGCCCTAAAGAAGAAAAATTTTTGGCCGTTGTTTGCTAAGTGAAAGACATGAAATATTGGCTGGTTGTTGTGTCTCTCACTCAGTACATGCTCAGCAAATGTGGGATCAGAATTATGCGACCTCCAGTTGTTTTTATGTTCAGTCAGCTTAGCTGTTATATCTCTGCCTGATCGAACAATGTAAAACTTATCACATTCAGGACAAGTAATTTTGTATACCCCACTGTTGTCTAGTAGCTGAGTTTTACCTTGACTATTGAAAATACATTGGACTACGTCCTTCTCCCCACAATAGAAAATTCTGTTGCTGCAAAATTTAAGTGTTTCTACTACACATTGTAATATTTGTAACACTTCTCCTAGGTATGGTATTGTATACCACTTCGTACAGACAGTGGAAGGGAAAACAGAGAGAATGTAGATGAGGAATATAGCTTCCACGTTTTGTTTTCTATGCAAGATGTGGTCATTCAGAATAGGATTGTAGCCATTGGTTCTGTTAATAAATTTTAATATATGTAACTCTGGTTTTAAATCTTCTTTGGACATGGAAACTGGCATGAGAGAGTGCGCCATTGAGTGGAAAGCTGCAAGTTTATGTATTAGTGGGTTTTGTGAGCAAGACAGTATTAATGTGTCTGTAGTTTTTCTATGAAATTTGAAACAATACGTCTGTGTACTGATGTCAGTGGTGAAATCCAGGAACTTTATGGATTTGTTGCCCATTTCCAATGTGAAAATATTTTTATGTTAACTGTTTAAGTTATGCGAAAGTATGTTGAACTGTCTTGTAGTGTTAGTACACAGCACGTCTTCTACATAACACATGAACCAGTATCTGATGCTTGTACTCAACGGCTCTTTATTTAAAAAAAAAAGATTTTTCATGAATATTTCAGTCGAAATTGGACTCAAGAGCAGAGCTCTTAGCTAAGCCATCTAACTGCTTATACAGAATCTCTTGGAACTCGACAAAGTTTTGTGCTAAGTATGTCTTATTCACCAGGCTCAAGTCGTTCAGTTCCTCGGGGTTGATATTAGACCTGTACACGAAAACTGTCAGAATATAAATACATTCACCTACTGGTATGTCGGAAAACAAACTACAGACAGCAAAGGATACTAATTTAACACTCTGTGGGATAGACAGATGTTTTATTTTATTTACAAGGTGCACTGAGTTTTAAATACCATGCTTTGGTATGAATTTATTCTTCGTTTTAATTAAGGTTTGCAGGTGACGAGCCAGTTTGTAAGAAGTAGCAGTGAGTGATGATACAACTGAGCAGATGGGTACACCCTGTTTATGTAGTTTAGGAAGCCCTTACATTCTAGGAGGCACTGCGTTGATATTAGTTAGTTTGATGATGGCTTTTAAGTCGAAAATAGGTTAACCTGAATAAATTAATCCTGCAGAACACAAGGAATATAGTTTGTTAGTATGTTGTTCTACCAAGAACCGACAGAAGACTCAGCTACATGCTTAGTGTAAAATTGAGATTGCTCCTAAAAGGAAAGATTCAGCTAACATGCTTATTGTAAAATTGAGATTGCTCCTCAAAGGAAATAATTAAATATGACACTCTCATTTTTGGAATAGAAAGCGATCACTTATGACGAAAACTTTATTTTCTCCTTTGGTCACACAGATACCTCAACACTCATTCAACCAATGCTAACAATAAATAAGCTAATAAGAAGCTTACTTTACGGCAACAGTGTGAAATCGCATATAAAAATACAGAAATGGTTTAGTAGCACATTAAAAAGGAAGAGTCAAAACGTTTCCAATATAATTTCATTTGCGAAAAGAAAATATAGAAATTGCGATTAAAATCTAGAAGTGCTTCGCAATTATTTATAAAATAGAGCAAATCATAGGAAGATTTGATCTAGGGTAGCAGGTTCTTAGCGTTTCTAATTAACTGGGCCATTTCAGAAATATGTACAAGT
This sequence comes from Schistocerca piceifrons, assembly GCF_021461385.2. Lineage (NCBI taxonomy): Eukaryota > Metazoa > Arthropoda > Insecta > Orthoptera > Acrididae > Schistocerca > Schistocerca piceifrons. The sequence continues at coordinate 377,311,540 of NC_060138.1, forward strand.
AATAATTTTTTTTCCTAATCGAAATATCTTCTGAAAAATTCATTCAGATGTAGGAGGCTCCTCACCGGACACTGGTTCGTGGAGTTTAAAAAGCCCAAATCAAACTGTGACGTCAGTTTGTCTTTCCCATTACACGCTTGTCTACCGACCGTTTCCCACAAGCCAAATCAAATTTAACAAACACCATAAGAACTTTATACTTGCTACTAAAGCGGTAATCAATACAAGATTTTTTTTAAAACGGAATTGTTGCTGAAATTTTTTGCAAGACTTCCAATGTTATAACTGATGAGATCAGAATAATGATAGTGTCTACCTAGTTAAATGAATGCTCCGGTAACTATTTTGCTATTTTTTGACATTGTATGAACAATAATTTTGGGATTTATCTGACCCTTTTTCCCAGAAAGCAAAAATGTTTGAATCACACCGTGCAAAATTGATTCTAGATACATTGGAAACTGTCGACTGATTTGATATGATCCTTCTAACTATCGTTAGCAAAACTGATGGGCTAAAAAAGAATCGGCAACATTTTTGAGCGTTCAGCAAGGTATATAATAACTACTTACGTGTAAAAACTCGTATACCACAACCATCTCTGTAGTACATGACAACGTGGACCCGCGAAATGAGTCAGTCATTCCCCGTTTTCATTCCGTGAAATAGGGGGCAAGAGATATGTATTAGCTTGTTCAGATGGTTGTAAACAAAATAGTCTGACGGTTATTGATAACGTATTTTGGAGTAACGAAGGATAACTGCTTTTTTTGTCTTGGGGTACTTCACTTGGCACATAATCACTTGAATTGTGTAATTGTACCCCAAAACAACAATGATCGTAATACGGCGGCTACTCATGCTTTAGCTGAACAGTACGACACGTCTAAGATTTCTCAACGTCGCTATAGAATTATTCACAATATTTGAAACGCATAATTTCCTGAGTCGTGTGTGCGATAAATTCCTTGCGGTAATTTTGTTTCATCCTGAAGTGTGGGTTCTTTCAGTTGTTGGAAGAGTGCTACCTTTCAGTCACCCTCATCCGGTGTTAGTTCCGTATGTGGAAACCTACCATTGTTCTCTCGCTGTCAGGATTACATTTCCCCTACTATATTTCCCAATACCGTCGAACATCTTCATTAATAGCTGTTGCTACCCGTTTAGGAACTGTAATTTAGTGCTAACTTTAGGGGGAGTTTTATTTTTATGTCCCTTCTTCCACTATACTTCAAAGCATTATATTTAAGTTTAATTTTATTTCGAAGGAAGATCCTGATGAAATCCTTGCCACAACCAGCATACTGCTCTCGTAAGTCTTGTTGCATTTTGGATCAGTCAGTGTTGCAGATAACTCTTTTGTTTTGCACTACAGTTTACCTTTTCTCTGTTGTATATTAATGTTTGTGAGGATTACCTACAGTCCCCAGAAATTCTGCACGTCGCAGTTAACATGTCCATTAGTTACCGTCTCGTTATTAAACTTTCAGACAACGCAGATGAGAATCTCTGCATTTTGGTACCCGAATTCCTAACACGGTAATATTACATCTTTCTTAGTCTTTCGCTTTTTCTGCTTTGAGAGCTATCAGTTATTTTCTGAACAATAATTACTTTGACACGCACATCGTTAAAATATATAGATGCAGATATCAACTTTTAGCAGTACTGATCAGCAGAATAAATACTTAACAAGTTCGCAGATAATTTCTTACGAATTATTTCACATAAATGATGTGGATGCTGAATGCAGACAATTTCTTTTCCCTTAAACTGTTGGCAACATAGTTTTTAAATGTTTTGAAAAGCTTATCTTATTGAGTTAAATACTGAATTCATTCCACAGGAGGTTAGTAAAATGAACAGTTGTTCTATAAGGCCCGTTAGTGACAAGAAGCCACCAAAAACCGACAGAAAAAATGGCAGCTCTCGACACTAATTTAACATGGAGTGATCACTATGAAGTTCTTTCGGAGATTTACTAACAGCATCGTCAAAGATACCTCCGCACCGGGGAGATTGTAAAATTTCCAGTTCTAAGAGGATTTTAAAGCAGAGAACATCCAGTGACTTGTAATGACTTGTGAAACATCGTAGAATGAAAAATAGTTTTTAACAAACAAACAGACAGTGAAAACGTAGGTATTTTGCAACAATTTTCTCTCAGTTCATAAGTTAAAACCCGAAACATTAGTCTTCGACCTTCGCAGAGTTATATTTTACGAATGTAAAGCAGCATGAGCGATTTTATATTTTGTCTTTCACCTATTACCTCTGAGTGGATGATTTTAATTTATCACTCGTTCCGTTGGTGAACTTTGGGAGCCTCAAACAGTTGCGAGAGCCATTGTGAATCCGTTTTGGCCAATGCCATAGTTTTGCCAAGAAAATACGTAACTTCTCAAGCAACATGCGACAGAACCAGATCTTGTCTTAGACTGATAACTCAGGCGATTTAAAACCAGTGAAACGCATCCTCGTATGCTTGTATACAAGGACGTGTTCATGCGCACACATAACATTGTGTAAATGCAACCTGGAGAACAGAGACATAAATTTAGAACGATTATGAATTTATTTGCTTACACATATCAATAAGAAAAGCTACTACTTTTTTATATTTTCGGATTGGATCCCATTTAATAGAGATGAAAGAACTTGAATACAGGGACAATATTCCTTCTGTGGTTCAACGCTTATATCCAACCGCGAAAAATGTGATTTTATATCTGTAAACGACTGAAAGATGTAGCTATCTACATAAATTACAGTTTGTTTAAAAATACGATTTACTTGCACAGTTAAGTTACGGAAAACAATCTGTAAAGAGCTGTCTGCAGTTTTATCTCCTTCAGTACACGCCGATTAAATAACGTATACGAATAAAAAGTTGAACAGTTGTGAGTAGTGCCTTCCCTTAATTTATCGTTCTGATTTCTCTGTTATATCTGGTACCAGCGTAGGTAATAAAGTCCAGGATCTATTCGAACGGTCAGCTCGACCACGCAGTGACAGTTCTCTCGGAACATAGCTACGTGTAGGAAATGCTGTTGCAATCCACTCTTGTTGGTTTGTAACTGTAAGAATTCGATGGGTCATGAATCTTAAGGTGTAATCTATGGGTGATTGTCCACAACCGTGTCGTGATCATAAAACGCTTAACTTGAGAAGGCATTTTATCAGTCCTGGCCAGACTCGTGTGCCATAGACGGCTGAATTTGGTTCTTTACACTTGTTAGTGAACTGATTCTATCTGTGTTTTAAATTCGTCATTAGAGCTAGGAATATTCTGGAAGGCCATTGTTTTGTAATATATACATAAATACTCGTATCAAACTATTCATTCAGTTCTCTTCGTTTTCAGTGGAAAGTAGTCTGTTTTCATTGATATTTTCATATTAAGTTTTTCATCATTAGATTATTCGTTTATAATGGTGTGATGTTATCCATACACATTATAAAAATGAATGTATGTATATGTGTGTATGTGTATATATCACATCTCTTCCTAATCCACTGGACTTATTTCAACCAAAGTTGGTACACATATCCCTTACTGTCAGGCAACAATCGTTGTAGGAGTAATAACAACCTAACTATCGAAGTTCAGGAGATGTGACATATATGACATCATAAACAGTGAAACGCGTAAAAACTGCCGCATGATGCCTGACGTTTAGATTTATTATCCTGCGCTACTAACTCCATTCGCAATAAATTTCACGGACAGTATCCGCATATGCCGCTAAATTCATCTAGAAAATTATGTCATGGTGGCACACATAGGAGATACGAGATCATAAACACTGAGATCCGTGGAAAAATGCCGCTGTATACTTGCCGTTTAAATTTCTTACTTCTTCGCTACTAAGTCTATTTGGAACATATTTCACAGAGACAGTGTCCAAATACGCCACTGAATGTACATACACAAATGCGTCATTGTACGACACGTACGTGTAGAGATATGACATCTTAAACATTGAGATTCGTGAAAAAATGCCGCATCGTGCATGAAGTTTTAATACACATTTATTCCTTACTATTGAGGCACTCCTAAGGTCGAGTCAACTTAAGGAAATCCCTGACACCTGGCAGCGCTTTTGGAAGCTTTCAACTGCGAAGCGCAAACGGGTGTAGCCGAAAACAATATCAGTCTACAGAGTTATGAAGAGGCGTTGCCGTGGGGCGTTTGCAAAATCGCACTGTAGACACGCGAAGCCGCTGTAATTATACATTTGTACATTATGCAAATTTCTTTGTACCACACTTTCATAATTTCAAAAATGTTTTCAAGAATTCAGGGAAGTGAAATTTTTGCTATGTTACGCCACAAACAATTTATTTTTTGCTTCCGTTTCTAATAGAAAACTGGCAAAATGAATACCCGGGCAATGCCGGGTGTGTCAGCTAGTTTTTAATAATCTGACCAAATTCTGATCGTTTTGTTACTGGATTTCCTCTGGAGACAATATTTGAAAGTTTTAGTTATATTTTTATCTAGTTTATTTTTCTTTGTCTAGTATAAATTATATTTGATTCTGACATCCTGTGTATAAATCGACTTCGTCTTTCCGCTTACAATATGGTGTTTTCTTTGCTTAATAGGAACAAAGTTCATTTCGTAAGACCTCACTGTACTGACACGGGTCATATGCACATAGAAGAATATATTATATTTCAGTGACTTAGTTTTATTGTGTAAATTTTTACTTCTGTTCTATCTGTATTCAGCGCTTTGTTTTTACTGTCGTGATATTTTTCTTAAGATGTTTTTCATATTTAACATTTCTCAGCCTTGTCTAGGTTTAAGCTATAAGTCTGACTTTATTCGGCTGTAGTAATATTGTAGCTTGTCATTAGTCAACAGTTAATCAGTTTTGCTCTGAGTTTATTGGCTTCCATGACACGTCAATATTTCTGCATTACTTCGTCAAGATATTTGAACATATGAACTTTCCAAAATCCGTCGGCAATAAGTTTGGAACCTCTTTTATATTTGTCAAAAAATTCTTACTTTCCAAAGGTATCTGGAGATCTGTACTTTACGCAGAGTCTTTGAGAAGTTTAACTTGTCACGTTGTGTGCAACATCTCCAGTAAATTAGCAAAATCACGAGCATCGAAAGAACAAGTAGTTCCATCATCCTTGCTTTTATAGCATCATGTTGCCTGATCACACGATGAATTCTTTTTCCGACTTCCCTCTTTCTGTTTCAGGGTCATAATTAAGTGAAGTCAGAAACTGACCATTCCCTTTAGTTGTTTAGTCTTCAAAAATCTGTCTTTGGTTCGTGCTGTACGCATGTTTACATCTACATCTATACTCTGCGAAACACTGTGATGTACATGGCAGAACGTACGACCCACTGTACGAGTTATTAGAGCTTTCTCGCGTTTCATTTCATTCATGTATGGAGCGAGGAAAGAATTATTGTTTAAACGCCTCTGTGCGTGACGTAATTAATCTAAACTTGCTTTCGCGTGAGACTCCTAGTTCAGTTTCTTCATCATCTCTGTGACACACTCCTGCGAGTCAAACAAACCTGAGACAATTCATGCTGACCTTCTCTGTATACGTTAATATCCCCTACTAGTCCTATCTGGTACAGGTGCAATATTCTAGGATGGCTCATACTAGTGATTTGTAAGCAATTCCTTTCGTTGACTTACAGCATTCCCCTGGTATTCTGGCCGGCCGCGGTGGTCTCGCGGTTCTAGGCGCACAGTCCGGAACCGCGCGACTGCTACGGTCGCAGGTTCGAATCCTGCCTCGGGCATGGATGTGTGTGATGTCCTTAGGTTAGTTAGGTTTAAGGAGTTCTAAGTTCTAGGGGACTGATGACCACAGCTGTTAAGTCCCATAGTGCTCAGAGCCATTTGAACCATTTGAACCCTGGTATTCCACTAATAAATCGCAATCTGCTACCTGATTTAACCACGACTGAGCCTCTGTGATCGTTCCATTTCATGTCCCTGCTAACTGTCACAATCAGGTATTTGTATGAGTTTACAGGTTCCCTCTGTAACTTATTGATATTATACTCATAGGATTTTATGTTTTCTTTCCTTTTGTGAAGTGCGCAGTTTTATATCCCTGAACATTTAAAGCAAGTTGCCAATCTTTGCACCACTTTGGGATCTTGTCAAGGTCGGACTGAATATATGTGCAGCTTTGTAGGTAACTGAGTCATCTACGAAGAGCCTGAGGTCACTATTAATATTGTCCGCAAAATCGTGAATGTACAACATGAACAGCAACGGATCCAACACACTTCCCTGGGATACATCAGAAATTACTTCTAAGTTTGTCGATGACTATGCACCTACGATAACATGCTGCATCCTCCGTAACGAGAAATCCTCAGTACAGTACACAGGAATGTAGTTTTGCTTATAAGTGTTGGTGTGATACTGAATAAAATACTTTTCCGAAATCGAGAGATACTCCATCTACCTGACTGTCTTTTGTCCATGACTTTCAGGACGTCATGTGAGAAAAGTGTGGGTTCAATGTTTTCGGAATCCATGCTGGTTAGCGTGGAGGAGGTAGTTATGTTCGAGATACCTCATTATGTTTGAGCTCAGAATATGTTTTAAGATTCTATAACAATCTGATCACAAGGATATTTGAAGCTAGTTTTGTGGATCTTTTTTGCTAGCCTTCCTGTAGACTGGTGTGACCTGTGCTTTCTTCCAGCTACTGGGCACGCTTTTTGTTCGAGGGATCTGCTGTAGATTATAGTTAACAGAGAGGCAACTCAGCCGAATATTTTGTGCAGAGTCTGATAAGGGTTCCATTGGGGTCCTGTGGCTTTGTTCAGTTGTAACGGTTTCCACTGTTTTTCAGCGCTTCTGAGAATGTTATCTATTTCACTAATCTTGTGGTATTGAGTTATCCTTTGCAAAGGAACGTTTGAAAACAGAGATACGCATTTCTGCTTCTGCTTTGCTTCTCTCAATTTCAGTTGCTTCCTCGTCCGTAAGTGACTGGATAGTAACTCTGGTATCACTAACAGTCTTTACATTCGCCCAGAATTTCTTTGGGTTTTGTGAAAGATCTTTCTACAGTATTGTGTTACGGTAGCTGTTGAAGGCGTCACGCATTGCTCTATTGGCGTTCATTCGGTAGAGATCTATAGCCGTTTGCCTTGTTTTACGCATATTATGCAGTTGTCTCGGTTTCTTTAGAAGTCTCTTTACAGTGCTGTGTATTACGAAGTATCTCCCCATCAAGACGAGCAAAATATATCCTCTATATTATTCTGTTGGTAACGTTAACAAAAGCAAGTGATTCCGCTACTTTTCTGATATAGCGCTGTAATAATCATAGTTCAGTATCCCCCATCAAGAACTGTTCTATCCAGTGAATGGTTAGCCATTCTTGTAAACTAGATCTACAATTCCTCTTCATGATCCTGTCCTAACCAGAACTTCAAGTTCCTCATTGAGATTTGACACAGTTACTGCTCAGTCTAGTTTTTAAAGTTTCTTGTTTTGGAATCGATACTGAACTACCATTATACAGAGCTATAACAGAAAAGTAGAAAAATCACTTGCTTTTGTTAACGTTACCTACAGAATAATATAGAGGATATATTTTGCTCGTTTATGTTACATAATGTTTTTCGAATTTCCAAAAACATCCAATATTAACTATATTATCCCCTCTTATCTCGAACTTATCCAATAACATTTCCATAATTGCGCAAACATCTTCTTTTTTATTATGAGGAATTTGAGAGTGTACTTACGTTGTTCTGGAATAATAGTTTTATTCTTTTTGAAATTTTGAATTATGCAAAGTTCTTCTTTACTTATATGTTTTGATGTTTACTTTTGTTGTAATTTGTGTTATTACGGAGCGTGAACATAGATAACACGAGTGTGAAGCTTTCCCATGAACATACAAAAGGACAAGTGGTGGTGGCAGTTAAGTTCCTATGAGACCAAACTGCTGAGTTCATCAGACCCCAGGGTTACACACTACTTAATCTAACTTAAACTAACTTATGCTAAGGACAACACACACACACACACACACACACACACACACACACACACACACACACACACACAAACGCACACACACACACCCATGCCAGAGGGAGGAGCCGCGCGAACCGTGGCAAGGTGCCCAAGACCGCGCGGCTACCTCGCTCCGCAAACCGACAAGTAATATGCTTTTTACAATGTAATATGTACGCAGATTTTCTCATTTGCGATACAAATAGTTTCGCTCCACATCTTGGACGTTGTTTAATAAAGACTTGCGTTGTGCATCTGAAAATTTGTTGTGAATAGGAGCAATTTACATTGACAGCTAAGTTACAATAAGTACAGATGTTTAAAAGATGGAGTTTAGAACACCAGGAAAATTCTTAACACCTAAAATTGTCTGCCGACGAAATTGTGAAACACGGCATCAGAACGATGACCATCTGAACGTTTTGTTATTATCTATTCATCAGTGTTTGCGTTACGTGGATGCCCTTCCACTTTGAGAATTTGCTATAAGCTACAGGCTTCCTTTACCAAAGAGCGTTCTATCTAAAAGCTGTTCTTGTTGCGTATATTGTGAAAATTTTTAATGGCAAAGCAAGGAGATAATATGTGAGTATAAGGGAGCTTCTACTGTTGTATACATTAAGTGCCACAATTCAGTGCCCACACTTACATCAGTAATCAGTACAGTGTAAGCTACTATAAAGTGTGTGTCGGAGGAAAAATATCATTTCTACCTGAGATATACCTAACAGTATCCTTATTTCGAAGCGGATAATGTAATACAGACTAACAAAGTCTATCCTCTGCATTATTCCGTCGACAGTAGAAAATCATATGATTTTGTTAACAGAGCATCTCTGTAATATCGCTGTCATGGACATACTTTAAAATAAATTTCAGAATAATACACTTACAATCAGATATCACAGGAAATGTGTAGGGGATAGCGAGAAACAGACGACAAGGAATGCTGTCGCGTGTACATTCAATGCTCGTGGTACAGAGCGAGTATTGAAGTCACTTGGTTGTACATTGTAGACACATGCGTCGTATAATCAGTTCTTGTATCAAAATTACATTCACTTGGTTCCGTCTTCGGAAGAAAATCTGGGAAACTTTCGTAACCGACAACGAGATTCAAGAGCCAGTGATAAAACTGTTGAGAAATCAAGCGAAACGCGTATGGCGTTGGGACAGAAAAGCTTGAAATCAGACTTGCGATGTATACACACACCGTTAGTAATTACAAGGAGAAGTAGTAAATCCGCGTTCTAAACATAAGTCAATGCTTAACAAATATTTTCTGCTAATATCTAGATAAATAGCTAGTATGTGATAAGACAGATCGTAGAGTACCTTTTTTGCCTTTAAGAAGGGATAGGCTCGTGATACCGTTCAAAAATGGATAGCGTACAGTTCTTCATAATAGTGAAAAATGATTAATTTTATCGGAAGTTAGAATTTCCTGTCTCCTCTGCTTTACAGCTCCGTTACCGCGGTGTAGGTTATAAACGAGTACATGCTCCAAAATTGTTTTTATTGCAACCTTGCTTACTAAAACGAAGCTCATTTATCTGGTTCTTAATAAAGTGGCACGAACAACTGAAAAATAAACCAAAGCTGCGAAAAAAATTTGTAGGGTGGCCAGGATCTCTTTGAGGATTGACGAAACTTGGATTGAAAGTCACAAAATACCAAGATTATTTGAAATATAATAATAAGGTTGGTAACATGGAAGACTCGATTATCCAACAACAGATACAGTTATTTAAGTTTCGTTTAAAAGATCGAAGAAGAAGAGTATGGTTAGACTTACCTATAGTTTTCTCCGATTTCAAATAACGCAATCGTATAGTGGAGCGTGAATAGTTCTCTAGTCTGAGCGCATGAGATAAAAGTCACACTTAAGGATCAAAATTTGATGTGACAAAACTAGGGTGGAAATCGGCAGTACCTGTACACTTTGTGGTCACCCGAGTCGTTTTAGTGATAGTTGTTTAAGCATAAACAATGAGGCAAGACCATGAAGCTACAACGAAATGTGAGACTTGCATCGTATGGACTCGAAAAACATTTCCGTGTGATGTGTGCCATCTAATACTAAAAAAATTTCACGAGCATCAGTATTCCGAATTTGGACAAAACGAAATAGAGAAAAATTATGGGACGTTAAGTCGCTCAAATGTTGACTACTGAACGGTAGGCAGAAATGACGAGATTGGAAACTTACTGAAACTAAGTTTCTACGTTTAAGGTCAAGCATTCTTCCATCGAAGTATTAATCAAGCGCGGTTCAAAGTCTTTAAGATGGACCTGAAATCACAATTCAGCGTTCCAAAATATTTCAACAAGCTCGATCGAGAGTCTGACAAATGATGATATTCGCCTACGTTTAGTAAAGAATGATGATGAGAGCATCAGAAGTGGATCAAATGCCACAGCAATTTGTTCAAAAGTTACGCAACAAAATACGTCATTTGTTCTATATTCTCATGTCAACAGGTCCCCACACACCAGAGAAGAGATTGCTACAAGAATACCGTTGGCAAGTATTAAAACCAGCTGCTGTAATTGCCTAAACATATCAACATATGGGGTGTCTTGGAGCGAAGAGCAATGCAGTACATTCAAGAAACTTAAACAGATGTTACAAAATAAATAGACATATTGTTATTTAAAAATTCTGTTTGTTACACTATGTGATTAAAAGTATCCCGACACCTGGCTGAAAATGACTTACAAGCTCGAGGGGCGCTTCATCGGTAATGATGGAATTCCATATTGAGCTGGTCCACCCTTAGCCTTGATGCTCAATTCCTTGGGGAATGGCAGCCCATTCTTCACGGAGTGCTGCACTGAGGAGAGGTATCGACGTCGGTCAGTGAAGTCTGGCACGAAGTCGGCGTTCCAAAGCATCCCAGAGGTCTTCTATAGGATTCAAACCAGGAGTCTGTGCAGGCCAGTGCATTACAGGGATGTCATTGTCGTGTAACCACTCCGCCACAGGCCGTGCATTATAAACAGGTACTCGATCGTGTTGTGAAGATGCGATTGCCCTCCCCGAATTACTCTTAAACAGTGGGAAGCAAGAAGGTGCTTAAAACATTAATGTAGGCCTGTGCTGTGACAGTGCCACGCGAAACAACAAGGGATGCAAGCTCCCGCCATGAATAACACGACCACACCATAATACCACCGCCTCCGAATTTTACTGTTGGCACTACACACACTGGTAGAGGAAGTTCACCGGGCATTCGCCATACCCACAACCTGCCATCGGATCGCCACGTTGTGTGCTATTATCCGCCACTCCACACAACGTTTTTTCAGTGTTCAATCGTCCAATGTTTATGCTCCTTACACCAAGCGAGGCGTCTTTGCCATTTACCGGCGTGAAGAGAGGCTTATGAGTAGCCGCTCGACCATGAAATCCATGTTTTCTCACTTCCCACCTAACTGTCATAGTACTTGCAGTGGATCCTGATGCAGTTTGGAATTCCTGTGTGATGGTGTGGATAATGTCTGCCTATTACACATCACGACCCTCTTCAACTGTCGGCGGTCTCTGTCAGTCAACACACGAGGTCTGCCTATATGCTTTTGTGCTGTACTCGTCCCTTCACGTTTCCACTACACTATCACATCGGAAACAGTGGACCTAGGGATCTTTAGGTGTGGAAATCTAGCTTACAGATGTATGACACAATTGACACCCAATCACCTGAACACGTTCGAAGTCCGTGAGTTTCGCGGAGCGCCCCATTCTGCTCTCTCTCTCAGATCCGATAGCTTACGAAAGGTAATTGATATGGTTTAGAATTCGTCTGTAAGAAGAACAAATAATTGATAGATACCTCGCAATATCTGTGTTGCAGATCCACATTGGTATGTTCACGTAAGATGCTTCCGTATGGTTCCGTTTTGAAAACCACCCCATGTCAGTCCAAGGAGTAAACCTGTCTCGGAAACGTACAACCGAGAATGGAAAGTTTCTGTAACGGCTCCGCATACCTTTTCTGTCTGACTTTCATAAACTCCACATTTAAATGATTGTAGCTGCTGTGTCTTAGTTTTATGACATAAAAAAGTTTATCGTTTCTCTTTCTGATATTTCTATTTAATGACCTTTTCTCCTCTTTAAATTTTCAAAGGGTTTGGTAGAATAATTATTGTGGCTTGTTTCTCTTCATGCATTTGTTCTTCTTGTGGTTCCTTCGTTCACAGGCAGTTACATTTTCAGCTGTTAGATGTCGAACCTGTCGAATATTGTCCATTTTGATCTTGGAGGAAATACGCTCCCAACAGTACTACACTCTTCTTCTCTCTTTCCAATTGATTTTAGTTTTAAAACTGTCGCTTGTAAGTTGTTATGTGACATATGTAATTCTAATGGACTTGCTGACGTAAATGAGACAATAGCTCTTATGTGTGTCCTGTATGTTGGCAGTTTTTAACCTTTAAGTCGTGTAGTTATCACTTAATACTTATAGATCCTTTGCTTTATTCTCAAAAATTTTTGTTAGCAGTAGCTTTATAATTTTTTAAACGTTATTAATTGCTATAAATGCATTTTTTTCTTATCTACACTGAACAGACCCTCATATTCAGTTTTTAAATGGAATTCATTATCAACATCAACGCCCTACTAAAATGAACGTGCACACGGCACAGTTTGTACCATACGTTACGATTTATTCCCATGTTATTCACAGCAGTGTAACTGTTTATGTCCCAGTGATACGAACTGGTACTGTTTTAATATTACAGTCAAAGCGTCTAGCAGAGTGATGTGTGGAAACTGAGGACTCTCAACAAATTCTGTCCTGAAAACGGGTCATAGGAGGTTTGGAAACAGATTTTCGTAGAACATTACGCTTCGTTCTTCAAGAATCTGCCAGCAAAGCTTTCTCATCATTCCGGTTACATTTTTCCATCATACAGACTAGATGATATTCACGCTGGCTTTTTTTTTGTGAACTTTCGATATGTACCTGTTATGAATCGCACACACTTGAACGTATGCCATTATATCACGTACTGATGTTTTTTAAGCAACTTCTTTCGCAGAATTACAGCAGTTTCCTTGTGTTCTACAAAAAACAAAGAAAACAAAATCGATGAGCGATGAGAAGCATGATAGTGAACTCGATGTCTTGGAAGACCCGAACCGGCGGATAGCGCGTGTGACGCTATCGGCCGACTCTCCGCCCCCACAAACAATCAGTCCGTAATTTACGGAAATCGCGCAACCTGTGCTTAACTCCAGAAATGTACCACGCAGAATCGTTGCTGCGTTGAACCAACACACCATTAAGGAGGTGGTCATAGTGTTTTCTCTCTTCAGTGTGTATTTACCTGGCAGATATTTATCGCCACTTGCTCGATTATTCCAACGGGAACCCAAAACAGAGATTAGAGTTTGTAAACGGTAGTTCGTTGTCTTATCAAGGGTGCGATAAAGGAAGATCAATCCAACCCAATATGTCTGAAATCATCGTCAGTATGAAAGTTCAGAAGTCCACATTCATTCGCAAATAACTTTATTTTCGATAATTCAAAAAGACATTACAAAGGGTGCAATACATCTGTACAAAACTGTGTGGCCTGGGAACAACCAAATCAAAATGTATACTTGCACCAATAATACGTAAACATCGGTCATATGTATTAGGTGGAGCGCAGAAAATTATTGAAGACTTTCAACAAGTCAATAACACAGTGACAACTCTTTGGAGTTATTTCAAATTATTTTATTTCCGTTTTCTGTTTCGTCGAAGGTTTAAACCTTATAATACACATTTGTTTGGCTCATATTGCCGTTAGCAACCATATTATAGTGCCAGGGGCATATTGCAGCATTTCCTTCGTCGGATGACTAGAAAAACCGCTGCTAATCGTAGCACAAGATTTCGTGACCTTTTAACATGCAAATATAGTCTTGTGATAATTTACCTTCGTTGTCTCCAAGCAGTTCAAATACGCTCTACTTTTTAATGACGTGCAGGATGAAGAAGTGGTAAAATATGCACGTTGATGTCAACTAATAGGGGAAACGGTTGTGCCTAGAAGATAGTGTACCTACGAACATAGGATGTCTTTGAGTCGGTATTTCAGATTAATGACAGACTTTAGAATCACATGAAGGAATGCATACTAGAGACAGCCATGAATGGCTTCCGCCATTTTCTACACGTTTAGTTGTTGCTAGACATGAGACTGTGTTTTGTGCAGCATTTGTAAGAATTACGAATGCAACTTATTTAAGTACTGAACGATATATTAAAGTTACCTGGAATATATTGTTAATTCTTCAGCTACAGAATTTCATGGCGTGTGAAAATCTATATATTTTTAAAATACTTATGTAATGTTTTTTCGTTGCGGTGGAATCTTCTCACGAAATTTCAATCAGCAACTTTCTCCTCCGAATACGAAAATATTTTGTTGACGCCGACCTTCATATGGGGAAACGATCACCATAATAAAATACGGGAAATCAAAGATCGCACGGAAAGATACAGGTGTTAGTTTTCTCCGCGCACGGTACAAGTTTGGAATAACAGAGAACTACTGCCAGGCACTTAAATGTGATCTGCAGAATATCCATGTAGGTGTAGATGTAGATGTGTGGATGGTTAAGCCAAACTTGGTCATTCGTGCATCATCTTATACCTAGAAACGGAAGAAGGTCTTTTTCCTTGGAACGTATGGCATTTGAAAATTAACAGATTTTCGTTAATGTCTTAACAGTTTTACCTGTCTTGAAAGAAAGTTGTGTTAGTTTCCAATAGATTCGATTTCAAAATGTATTTGACTTGTATCTGGTTTTTGGTAATACTTCTGATTAATTTGTTTACACTTACTGATTATTGGTGAGTAGCAGAATAATAATGTAACAGACAGGTGACTAAGTACAGTACTGACAAAATTTTCTCGATTGCAGCGCTTTTAAATTTCAACGGAATATTTGTTCCTAGGTCATGACCAAGTTGTACCTAGGAACAGGTTTTACGTTTGGAAAAACGTTAATTTTCGAGAGTAATATTTCTAATTTTAGAAGAAGACTAATACACACAAAAAGAGAGTACTATTTTCTAGAAATGGAGTAAGAAAATACATTGAGCTTCTATTGCAGGGCTGACTAGAAGCGAAAGTCTGGGAAGTGTTCTATAATACAATACTCTCGCTATAAGTTCTCCCTACTTAGCGTTCTTCGTTCTCCTTCCTTTCTAGCAATGTGACTCCAAGACGTAATATGTAGATGAATTCTTTCATTTTCCGAGAGAGATACGAGCAGAAGAGAAAAGCGGAGTACGCATCGGTCCTGTTCAGGACCAACAAGTAGTCGTAGGCTTTCTTTTATTCAAAGGAAGAAGAATAACATGAAGACAATACTCGATGGAAGGTAGTCGCTTTGGGTGATCTTTGAAGACTCTAAATGTCATCCGGTATACGATTAAACACTGTTGGGCGTTATAGATAGAGATGATTGACAGTCCTTTTTACATATTACCAACTCAAAACATACCTCTCATGCTTACGTGGAGGGTTCTTGATTATAAACTTTTTATAGAGTCGGAGGATTGGTTGGATAGCTGTCACCGCCAACCATAATATACGGTACATACTTGTTGTTTTATGTAAATGCCTTTTTCTGTACCACGCACATTTACTGCATTCATAGCTGCATTTCAACTATTAAAATGAGGCCTGTGCCATTGTACTCGAATATAAAATTGAAACTGTAGATTGCATTAAAAACGGAGAAATTTCAGCAGTGAGTTGTTAAATCCTGGCAGCAATGTCGGCAGAGAGCAAATTACTGCAATGCGGCACCAGCTGCCTATTTCTTCTTCCGGGAGACGCATTTCCTTAGGACTCGCAAGACCAGTATTATTTGCGGCACATTCATTTCTAGCCACAATTTCGCTTGTGAACGCTGTTATTGCGTGTTTCATTACGGAATTCGATTTCATAAAGCAACTCTTTGTGGTTATTGCCACGTACTTAATATTTTCCACTGTTTCTACTGCGTCCTGTGTTTTGTTGAGTTGCACAGTTATTACTGAGACAACAGATTCTTTAACCCGTTTTCATCTGAAGTGTAGATGTATTAGCAAGTGGCAAACATAGTTTTAATTCGCGATTTATAGGAATTACTCGAGTAGACGTTCATTGTAATCGCTTTCAACCAATGTGTCTTCTCTTTTTGTATGTGTGCCCAGACGTAGTTAATGCTTTTAGACAAATTGTTATTTTTCCAATAGGTTTAACAAAATTCAGTATCTAATCTGAGGCACTCTTCTGTTGTATCACATTTCAAAAACTTCTTTTCTCTTTCTCTTTTTGTCTGAAATGTTTATCGTCTCTGCCGGCCGGAGTGGCCGAGCGGTTCTAGGCGCTACAGTCTGGAACCGCGCGACCGCTACGGTCGTAGGTTCGAATCCTGCCTCGGGCATGGATGTGTGTGACGTCGTTAGGTTACTTAAGTTTAAGTAGTTCTAAGTTCTAGGGGACTGATGACCTCAGATGTTAAGTTCCATAGTGCTCAGAGCTATTTGAACCATTTTTTTTTGTTTATCGTCTCTGTGTCACTTCCGTACAAGGCTACAATCCAGACAAAATGCCCTCAGAAAAAACTTTAACATTTAAATCTGTAACTGATGTGAACAAATTCCTGTTTTTCAGAAACTCTTTCGTTTCTGTCGTCAGCCTGCATTTTAGATGCTCTCTACTTTGGCCGTTGCCAGTTATTTCGCAGTCCGAAAAGCAAAATTCATCTACTACTTTTTGTATTATATTTCCTAATCTAATTCTCTCAGCATCGTCTGACGTAACTCAGCATCATCTGACGTAATTCGACTACACTGCATTACCCTTGCTTTACTGTCGTTACTAATCAGGTCATAACCTCTTTCCGAGAAGCTATCGATTCTATTCAATTGATCTTTGAAGTCCTTTGCTGTCTCTAATAGTTTTATAATGTTACCGGCAAACTTCAGAGTTTATATTTCTTCTGCCCGAACATTAATTTCGTATCCAATTTACTCCTTTATTTCCTTCAAAGCTTGTTTAATGTACAGGTGGTATAACATCATTGATAGGCTGCAACGGTGTCTCACTCCTTTCTCAACTACTGCTTCCCTTTGATGTTCTTAGACACGTATAACTGCAGCCTATATCCACCTGAATTTTATCCCTGATGCGTTTAGAATTTAAAAGTGTATTTCAGCCAGAATTGTATGGTCACTATTGCCTTGCGCTTTTCAACAATTCTCGGGAACCCAAACCGACCATCCCAGTTGTCTGCTTCACCCAGTCTTTTCATTCTTCTGTATATAATTCGTGTCAGTATTTTGCAAGGATGACTTATTAAATGGATTGTTCGGTGGTATTCACAAATCCGGTAATTTTCAGAAATACTGAGCCATACTGCCAGTGCAGCGTTTTGTGCACGACCTGACCTGTCGATTATGTACCGTAAATGTTCGAAGGGATTCACGTCGGGCGATATGGGTGGCAAAATCATTGACCTGAACTGTCCAGAATGTTCATCAAGCCATTCGCGAACAGTTGTGGCCAGGAGACATGGCACAGTTTCATCCACAAAAATTTTATCATTGTTTTTGGACGACAAGCAGTCCAAGAATGGGTGCAAATGGTCACGAAGTAACCGAACATAACCAAGACAGAGCCCATTACATGTAAAAACATCTCACACCATTATGAACCCACCGCCAACTTGGACAGTGTCTTGTTGATTACTGTTGTTCACGGCTTTGTGGGGTCTGCGCCATACTCGATCACTACCATCAGCTCGTACCAATTGATATCGAGTCTCATGTGACCAGACATCGGTTTTCCAGTCATCTAGGGTCCAACCGATATGGTCACGAGCCCAGGCGAAATGCTGCGTGCGGAGTCGTGCTTTTAGGAACAGTCGTCCGCTGCCAAAGCCCATCTTAATGGATACTTTCGTTGTATGTCCCAAAATGTTTTCTGCGGTTATTTCACTCAGTATTGCTTGTCTGCTATCACTGACAACTATACGCAAACATTGCTGCTCTCAGTCGTTAAGTGAAGACCGTCGGCCACTGCGTTGCCCATGGTGAGAGGTAATGCCTGAAATGTGCTATTCTCGACATACTCTTAACACTGTGGATCTCGGAATACTAAATTCCCTAATGATTTCCGAAATGGGATGTTCCATGCGTCTAGGTCCAAGTGCCATAATCACATCGGGAACCTTTTCACACGAGCCACCTGAGTGCAAATGTCAGCTCCGCCAATGTACTGCCCTTTTATACCTTATGTACGCGGTACTACAGCCATCTGTACATGTGCAAATCGCTATCCCATGACTTTCGTCACCTCAGTGTAAGTTTTACTATTGTTATCTGCAAGATTGACAGGTTTTGATTAAAGTTGATTCCTGTTCATCACTCTGAGAATGGAACTGCCACACGTTTAACGAAGATCGGTTTGCTTAAATCGCTTTCCTGTTGTATTGTTGAATGTACGTCAATGGACTTTCCGCGTTAGACGTCTACGGCTGTAGTTGCAGCGGACTACAGCTCTCACAACTAGGGTACATATTAGTCTTCAGTAGTTGATGCTCTCATCACTCAGCCGTGTAGATTATTGACACTCTATAGTTATCCTACAGCTTTAGTAGTTTTGTGACACATAAAGCTCAAGTGGAAAATCGCACAGCTGTTTCAAACAGTTGTAGTCTTATACAGGGTGGTCCATTGATAGTGACCGGGCCAAATACCTCACGACAGCCGGCCGGTGTGGCCGTGCGTTTCTAGGCGCTTCAGTCTGGAACCGCGTGACCGCTACGGTCGCAGGTTCGAATCCTGCCTCGGGCATGTATGTGGGTGATGTCCTTAGGTTAGTTAGGTTTAAGTAGTTCTAAGTTCTAGGGGACTTATGACCAAAGATGTTAAGTCCCATAGTGCTCAGAGCCATTTGAACCATATCTCACGAAATAAGCATCAAACGAAAAACTACAAAGAACAAAACACGTCTAGCTTGAAGAGGGAAACCAGATGGCGCTATGGTTGGCCCGCTAGATGGTGATGCCATGGGTCAAACGGATATCAACTGCGTTTTTTTAAAATAGGAAGCCCCCCATTTTTATTACATATTCGTGTAGTACGTAAATAAATATGAATGTTTTAGTTGGACCACGTTTTTCGCTTTGTGATAGGTGGCGCTGTAATAGTCACAAACGTATAAATACGTCGTATCACGTAACATTCCGCCAGTGCGGACGGTACTTGCTTCGTGCTACATTACCCATGTTAAAAAATGGTTCAAATGGCTCTGAGCACTATGGGACTTAACATCTATGGTCATCAGTCCCCTAGAACTTAGAACTACTTAAACCTAACTAACCTAAGGACAGCACACAACACCCAGCCATCACGAGGCAGAGAAAATCCCTGACCCCGCCGGGAATCGAACCCGGGAACCCGGGCGTGGGAAGCGAGAACGCTACCGCACGACCACGAGATGCGGGCTTACCCATGTTAAAATGGACCGTTTACCAATTGCGGAAAAGATCGATATCGTGTTGATGTATGGCTATTGTGATTAAAATGCCCAACGGGTGTGTGCTATGTATGCTGCTCGGTATTCTGGACGACATCATCCAAGTGTCCGGACCGTTCGCCGGATAGTTACATTACTTAAGGAAACAGGAAGTATTCAGCCACATTTGAAACGTCAACCTCGACCTGCAACAAATGATGATGCCCAAGTAGGTGTTTTAGCTGCTGTCGCGGCTAATCTGCACGTCAGTAGCAGACAAATTGCGCGAGAATCGGGAATCACAAAAACCTCGGTGTTGAGAATGCTACATCAACATCGAGTGCACCATTTTTATACACCAGGAATTTCATGGCGACGACTTTGAACGTCGTGTACTGTTCTGCCACTGGGCACAAGAGAAATTACGGGACGATATCAGATATTTTGCACGCGTTCTATTTAGCGACGAAGCGTCATTCACCAACAGCGGTAACGTAAACCATCATAATATGCACTATTAGGCAACGGAAAATCCACGATGGCTGCGACAAATGGAACATCAGCGACCTTGGCGGGTTAATGTATGGTGCGACATTATGGGAGCCGCGCGGGATTAGCTGAGGGGCCTAGGGCGCTGCTGTCATGGACTGTGCGGCTGGTCCCGGTGGAGGTTCGAGTCCTCCCTCGAGCATGGGTGTGTGTGTTTGTCCTTAGGATAATTTAGGTTAAGTAGTGTGTAAGCTTAGGGACTGATGACCTTAGCAGTTAAGTCCCATAAGATTTCACGCACATACAAAAAAAGGCATTATGGGATGAAGGGTAACTTGCCCCCATTTTATCGATGGCAATCTAAATGGTGCAATGTATGCTGATTTCCTACGTAATGTTCTACCCATGTTACTACAAGATGTTTCACTGCATGACAGAATGGCGATGTACTTCCAACATGATGGATGTCCGGCACATAGCTCGCGTGCGGTTGCAGCGGTATTGAATAGCATATTTCGTGACAGGTGGATTGGTCGTCGAAGCACCATACCATGGCCCGCAAGTTCACCGGATCTGACGTCCCCAGATTTCTTTCTGTGGGGAAAGTTGAAGAATATTTGCTATCGTGATCCACCGACAACGCCTGACAACATGTGTCAGCGCATTGTCGATGCATATGCGAACATTACGGAAGGCGAACTACTCGCTGTTGAGAGGAATGTCGTTACACGTATTGCCAAATGCGTTGAGGTTGACGGACATAATTTTGAGCATTTATTGCATTAATATGGTATTTACAATTTACAGATAATCACGCTGTAACAGCATGCGTTCTCAGAAATGACAAGTTCACAAAGGTACATGTATCACATTGGAACAACCGAAATAATATGTTCAAACGTACCTACGTTCTGTATTTTAATTTAAAAAAAACCTACCTGATACCAACTGTTCATCTAAAATTGTGAGCCAGATATTTGTGACTATTACAGCACCATCTATAACAAAGCGAAAAAAGTGGTCCAAATAAAACATTCATATTTCTTTACGTACTACATGAATATGTAATAAAAATTGGGGGTTCCTATTTTTAAAAAAAGCAGTTGATATCCTTTTGACCTATGGCAGCGCCATCTAGCTGGCCAACCATAGCGCCTTCTGGTTTCCCACTTCAAGGTAGACAAATTTCGTTCTTTGTAGTTTTTTCGTTTGACGCTTATTTCGTGAGATATTTGGCCCGGTCACGGTCAATGGACCACACTGTACAGCTGGGTATCACAATGGCTTTGTTGTTAATGACGTCGTTGGAGGTCGCAGTTTCGATGCAGTAAGTGTAGCAGCGAAACAGGTACATAGAGCAAGGTGGATGGCCTTCATGAGGTCATAGAAACAATAAAAAGACAATAGCCCGTTTATTCATTAAAGCGGGACAGAATATGGGAAGGTGTTTGTGGCATTGGCGCCCAGCTGCGCCGGCTGGCTCCGCATGGTGGCGCGTGATTAGCTCAGCACGCCGAATCAGGAGGCGGCTGCCTCACGGAGTCATCAAGCTAGACAGGCGCACTGCGATGAAGTCACAATGTCAGTACCTTGGCGAGTGTAGTGCCGCGTCAGTTCCGGGCAGGAGATGGGTACGCAGTGATGATAAGTACCGTAGTACAGGGGCTGGACAAAAATATGGAAAAATGCTTGAACATGAATGCAGATGTTAACCAAGCCTACAGGTTGAGCTGTTGTATTTCACAATGAACGGCATCTGTGAAATATCCTCAATAAGTTGGAAGTTTCAGTCGTGATAGGAACACTGTTCTGTGTAATCATGCGTGTGTGTCAAGAGGCGCAATGTGGAGTATCTATAGCGCACACAGGGAAAGCGGAGAGGCATCATTCGCTAGTTCAGAATGAGGTTGAAATTGTGTGTTCAGTGATCGTGACAGACGGACATTGAAGAAGATTGTGAGGAAAAATAAGACAGCTGAGGAAGTCATCGCAGAACTCAATGCCGCACTCGCGTATACTCTCAGCAACAAGAGAACGCGAAGGGAACTTCAGAAGAATGGCATTGCAGGGCGAGCTGGAATTACAAAATAGCTGAAAAGTGATGCAAATGCTCATAACAAGGAAATGTGGAACCAGAGTCTGGAACCTAGACTATGGAGCGATGGGAACAAAGTCGTTTGGTTGCATGACCCTTGTTGCACACCGTTTCCTACTTATGGCCGAGATTACATCGCAAGAAAGATACATGGCGGGGGTTCGGTAGTGATTTGGGCAGCCATGTCATGGTATTCTATCGGCTGCATTGTTACTCTGCAAGGTCGCATTATTGCTAAGTATTATGTGACCAATTTGACTGATCAGGTGCATCTCATGGCACAATGTCTGTTCCCCAGTGGTGATGCTGTGTTCCAAGACGACAGAGCCTCTTTTCCCACAGCTCGCATTGTCAGGGACTGGTTTTATGAGTACGAGCATGTGCTGTCGCGCCTACCCTGGCCACCACAATCACCAGACAGTAATATTATTGAGCCTTTGTGGTCTTCATTAGTGAGAAGGGACCGTGGTCGCTGTTCACTTCCCTCATCGCTACCCGCACTTTGCACTATTTTGCAGGAATAATGATATAAGACCCCATTGAAACCTACGCAGGTTCTGTATTTATCCATTCCGAGACAACTGGAAGCTTTTTTGAATGCCAACAGTTTCTGTACACCATATTAGACGCTAACGTGTTGTGTTTCTGATGTTTCCGTATTTTGTCCACACTGTGTAAGTCAGTCACACCGTTTGGCTCAGATGAAGGACCATTTTACAGTGCATGTTGTGCGCAGTGAAGGGAGCACATGAGCAGTGACACAAACCAAGGATCCTAGCGCAGGACACAGCGTCAGAAGCCTGTGGATGATAATTTGTGATAGCAGTGTGTGCGTATGCAGAGCTGGCGGCGGCTAGTCAGCAAATCTGTTTCAAGCGCGAACCACGGACCTCCGAGTAGGAGTCCCGCAGTCAGCCAGCATATGGCCTCCAGCTGGCAGGCACCAGTTCAGTTCCTAGCAGCATCAGGCCTAGGTGCAGCCCGCAGTTCCGCAACCAGCAGAGGAGACGTTTAATGGCAGTGAACTGGATGATCCGTATCAGATCGACCGCCATCATGGAGTACCTCTCGGAGCTGGCTGTGCGTGATGACAGATACTGCATAGCCGGCGGTATTTGTGATCACGTAGGCTTCGAAAACGGCCCAGTACCAGCCTCAGACATTTTGTAATCCGGTTCACCAGTGCGACAGACTGGCCTCCATACCATACTGTGTAAAGTATTCCAGCCGCACCAGCAGCAAAGGGGGTTGGACACATGACAACGAGACTCATTCTAGGGCCAAGTGTCCGCAGCTCGTGGTCTCGCAGTGGTGTTCTTGCTTCACGAGCACGGGCTCCCGGGTTCGATTCCCGGCGGGGTCAGGTATTTACACCTGCCTCGAGATGACTGGGTGTTTGTGTTGTCCTCATCATTTCATCATCATTCATGAAACTGGTGAGATTGGACTGAGCAAAGGCTGGGAATTTGTATGGGCGCTGATAACCGTACAGTTGAGCGCCCCAAAAACCAACCATCATCATCATCAACATCTAGGGCCAAGTGGAGCTTCTGTCAGCATGTCCTCTCTACAGCTTCTTTCATCATAACGCGGCGGCCACTCTCCGTTTACTTGGCCACAGACTACAGCTGTCAGAATAAAGAGCAGTGGCTTAACATTTAAAAAGAGCGTGTATTTTCTAATGTCGAAACTGTTTAGTTATTTCTTTTAGTACAGGAAATTTATTCACAATTGCGAATATGATCCATCGTCGGCTGTATATTGGAAAAAACGGCAGTCAAAATGTACGCCGGAATTCCGAATCCAGAGCTCCCGTTTTACGAGAGCAGTCGCCTCTCCAAGCAGGAATCACGGCCAGTCCTTATGTTGTCATTCATATATTACAACCCACACTCGTACGTTACGTATATCTCAGTCCAGAAAGGACATATTTATTGAGAGTCGAAGGCCTGGTATTGCTGAATAACTACGAAATCGCAGAATCCGTGATATTAATAAGTACGATGGAGTGTACTTAATTTTCTCTTAAATCTCAATAACACAGGCACTGCTATTTAATTTTAATTTTACTTAAGACTTGCGAAGTTTTCGTAAGTGTCGTATTTAAAATACTTACCTTCATCACTTTGATAGCTCATAAGAAATACTGCCAGGCACCCCGCTCATAAGACAAATTTTACTGGAGTTGATAGTGAGCCTTTTTTTAGATAATTCTTTGCTATCACTTGAAAACAATTTATTAGCTTTTGTGTCACTGTTAAAAACAATCTCATTTTACTCTTACGTCGGTGACCCATGAACCTGTCACTTACCTCGTGACGTGGAACGAATAAGAAGTTAGTTTCTCTTGAAGCTCTCGTGTGTCGCAGAGATAGAATATGTGTTCAAAAGTTTTCGCTTTTATTCTCAAATAATACTTATCCACGTTGTTATGCGTATACATTTTGTTTGTTTGTTTGTCTCAACATTAAAATTCTGAACTTTTGTATCCTGAAACAATCTGCAGTGGTAATTGCATTTTACTTTGAAAAGATCTAATAAAATAAATTTAAAGTGTCTCTTCTCTCTTGATTCACAGATTCTTTCCGCTCCTTAGATTCTAATTCTAAATTCGAACTCACAGAATGACTTGTCTTATACATTCAGGGTAACACGAGTATAAAGATTCATTGCGGAACTTCGAACTTCCATTTTTCACATTTTCAGTACTTAGAGTGGAGTGAAGTCTAATAAAATACTTAAAATTCTTCTGCATCGCTAATGGTAAGTGTTTATATGCTTGCAACAGTTAGGATTAAATCTGACGAAGTGCTGCTACTAGCTACAGTTTTATTGTTATTTGTTTCCTGCGGTTTCTGTTGATGGCGATGTCATTAGAAGTGGAAACCTTGCTCGTATCTTGTGTGGATTGGAAAAGTGATGAAGAAACCAGGTATTCGCCTGAAGTAATTAAGGGCATTTGGGAAAATCTAGCTAAGCATATCCCAAAGCCCCGAAAAAATATTCCAATTGTCTGTATTGTTAACTGCGGACGGTTATTTAAATCCCTATCATATATTTAACTCGGGAACGACTGGAAATAAGGATAGATGCCTCATACTTATGTTCCGTCGAAATGTCATTGGCGGACACATTTTGGTAATGCTTGTAGTTTTTATTGAATAATCATCACTGCGAAAAATACAAGTCGGACTTTAACAAGGCGATGGTTTAGCTACGTCCCCGACTAGCGATAATTTTGCTTCTGCTCATATGATTTGCACAGTCATTTGCCAGAGAAAACAGCACGCTTAAGGAAACAACGCCAGTGATGGGCTCGGAAGGAAGATGAAAAAACCGTGTGATATTATCACACTGAGATACTGAAGGGCATATACATCAGGCAGGTCACACAAAAAGTAAATGCTTGATTCTTCTAACAACAGGAATGGATCAGAAAATTTGTCTTCAACTTTTTCATTAGCAAACTAACGAGAGCGTATTTGGGTGATGTGACAGGATAGGATAAATTGAAAAGATGAGATGGAAGGAACCGAAATCCCGTAGATGCTACATGTGTCTGTCCTTACTACGTGCAGTGGACCTGAAACAGAAATAAGCTACTGAAACAAAGAGAAGAAAACGCAACAGCAATCTACTGGTAATTACTCTGATTCTTTGAGAGCAAATGATAGGTCAACGTAATACTCGGTGCGAGAGTATAAATGAAAAGCTCTCCTGTAAATTCGAGGTGAATAAACTGAGCTATTAGGTGCCGTGGGGCAGTAAGTTCTAGTGGTGGGTTTAAGTTTCAATGAAGACGACTATCATTTTACAGTAGTGTTACATTGTTATTCAACACAATCACAATTTGTTTACTGACGTCACTATTGAATTAGACGTAAATCTAGAATGGCTTTGTACAAATTTACTAATCAGAAGTCATAGCGCGATTCAGGTACTCGGAAATGCTCAGAATAAATAACAGAAAATTTTTTGTAGAGAATGGCGGTCGGATCTTTATTCCTTTCACACAGCAAAATAAAAATCAAATAATGGCTTGTATTTGTCCAAAGCAATGGATATTATACATAAATATAGAGTCCGTAATGTCTCTGTCGAAGTACACAAATCTTTTTATAAAGCTTTTCAGTATGGACAACACATTCTTAGTGACCTATACACCATAATAGCACGAGATTCTTCACTCTACTTTGCAATAACAAACGAAAGATCAAGAGTTTAACTTTGTATTATTGTTGAATTCATTGCGATTATAATGCAGTAGCAAGCCACTTTGGGCAAGAGAGTGAGTTGAAATGCCAGTTTTCCATTAATGATCTCTCATCAGGAAACTCAACTTACAGAATCATGGAGTTTCGTAATCTCGCATAATTGAATGTCCATACCCAACTTCGCAACTATCCGACTGACTCTCTGTCAATGGACGATACCGTATCTACGTAACGTTATGGAAGGCGTCGTGCAAATAGAAAATATTGTTCCAGATTTACTTAAGAACGGATTAGTATATCTGTCCTACTGACTACTTCTTATACTCTAAAGTATAGTGAACTATCGTGCTCAGGGTGAGTTCTAACACAAATTTTTATATGTGTATTGTGGACATTCGTGGACAGTCTGAAGATAATCTCAGTATTTCGTTTGGAATTAAAATTCCATTCCTAAACGCCATCTAACGAATAACGAATAAACACAGTTTTTTGTTTGTAAATCAAACTCTAGATTGGTTTTACACAGAAATTTAGCAGTCTCTTTACTTTCTTTTACTGTTTTTCTTCATTATTTGTGTTTGCTAGGTGGGGCGGGCTATATTTATGCGTTATGTCTATCTCGATATTACCATTTCTGTCCCTGAAAATTTGATATGACCGATGTGACATCGGTGATGCAGAAGGCTGAAGAAATAGTTTTCCACACTACCATTATCCTAAAAATATAAAAAAATATCGGAAAACTTGCAGTGTCAAATTCCAATAAACTCCTAGATTTTCGATGAGTGTCTCCACCATTGTCATGAGGGACTACATCTGTAGTGCCACGACAGATTTAGTCCACACCGACGATGATGGAGGCAGACATTGAAATATTATGGATTTATACAAATCTAACGCGACAAGTTAACCGAGAACGTTTCTTCCAAGGAGTCCTTCATCAAAGACTTTTTTATCATACCAACAGCGTAAGAGGGCATTCTTTTCGTGCTGACATAGAAGATTCTATCTCGATTAATAAATTATCGGCGAGAAAAAATTGTCCGTGACAAACATTATCAGCTTCACGTAATTGATTTTAAGTGCAATCTATTGAATGAATTTTCCATTTTTGTGTTGCTGCAGACCTTGTCTTTTGTGTACTTGGCTTGGACTTCTCTCACAATATCTAAAATTTTTTGACTCTTTATTTGATGTTCCATATACCAAGCCCCACTACAACAGCTAATGTTGTATCATATGTTCAGTCGGAAAACGATAATTACTGAGATCTGCTGGAAGGTCAGATACTTTTATACAATTTGTTTCGAACTAACGAAGTGTCTTTTATCAGTTGCCATATTAACCATCATATGCTTCTCTTAAACTTCGACAGTAAAAGCGTACTAGTCTCTTTGTACTTCGACGGTGTCAACAACCAAAACCCGCTTATTTTCAGGAAGTGGCGTCCCACAGCTATTTACTTGAAGAATGTCATTTTACCGCCTTGAGTTGCCGGTAAAATACTTTATTTACTATCAGTTCAATAAGTCCTTTTTCAAAAACACGGTAACGCATTACTTGGAGGAACAGTAAGAGGCTTTTTATCATTTACTAATTCAGCAGCAGTTAAAGTTTGTAGTCTCACATAAGAACGACGACTTGGTCGTCATTATTTAACTTCATTCGACATCGTCTCGCCTTGACCTCCCCTTACTGGAAGATCAAACTTGCCACTTCAAATAATGCTGTAAATCTAAGCTGTAAAAATAGTTCTAGGAAAAGCGAATAATGGAACCGGTTTGTTAAGACAGGTACACAGTGTACCAAAAAAGGACGTCTTTCATATGACGTCTGTGCGGTGTATCCTTGAACGTGTTTTGCTGCCGGCTCATAAGAACGAATATATATTAGGTTAGTGCGTAAGTTCGTAGCGTTCCTCCATAAGCTTAATCACCACAACAGATATACGTAACAGAGACTTTAGTGATCCGTAACATATTCTTCTTCACTGTTTACAATAGTCTGCCAATGACGGGGTAATTTCTCGATACCGCGACTGTAGAAATCACGTGGTTTTGAGACGAAGCACTCATCGAACCATCTTCGGAGAGCATTTTAACCCGGAAAGGAAATTCCTTTAACGTTTTGGACAGAGAGCGGAAAACGTGAAAATCTGAGGGATCAAGATCAGGTGCATACGGTGCGTGCAGAATGACTTCCCATTGCAACTCATGAATGTTTTTTGTGAACCTAGAAGATTGCTGGCGGGTGTTATCGTGGAATAGCATCAATTCAAGCCCATTGTTCTTGGATGGCGTCTGCAAGACGGCGTAGACGTCGGGGAAGCTATTCGTAGTGAACCATAGGGTCGCGGTTCCACGAGATGCATAACATTACCTTTTGTGTATGCGTGCAGATCTTTGTACGGAGAGTTATTACTTTGTTCAGGTTCAACTATTACTTTCTTTTCCTTATGTTAGCATAAAGGTACCATTTCTCGTTACCATTAACGATACAGTATAGGAATGGCGGGTGTTGTTCATGAACCAGCCGTTGGCGAGCAAGCAGAGATGCATAAATGGTCACTCTAATTTTTTTGATTTTGGCTTAGAGCATGCGGTACCTATACACCCGCTTTTTAACCTTCCCCATTGCTTGCAAATGTCTCACGATGATAAAATGATCACAGTTCACCACATCTACCAGTTTTCGAGTACACAAACGTGGATTATTGCATTTAAACGACCTTTATCAAACTCCGAACATCTTCCTGAGCGTGGAGAGTCACTAATATCAAAACAATCGTCCTTAAAACGAGAAAATCATTTTCTTGCCATGTACCGGCCACTGGCATTATCCCTATACTCAGCGCAAAATTTTCTGGCTACCTCCGTTGCTGTGACCCAGTACTGAACTTACTCAGAAGAATACGTCGAAAAAGTTCCGATTTCTCGACTTGGCCTTCTACTTTCTAGTGTCCACGGCTCCACTCACTATCTCCAAATGACGAAA
Organism: Schistocerca piceifrons; assembly: GCF_021461385.2. Classification (NCBI taxonomy): domain Eukaryota; kingdom Metazoa; phylum Arthropoda; class Insecta; order Orthoptera; family Acrididae; genus Schistocerca; species Schistocerca piceifrons. The sequence goes on from NC_060138.1 coordinate 377,340,873, forward strand.
GTCATCAAGTAAACTGAAACAGCAACGGTGAACTAGATATAAAAATGACAATCGATGAATATACCCACATCAACTGGAATACCAACACGTAAAACAAAAACGCTGCGTACTTATGCACCAACCGAATGCTTCATACCATCTGATTCAATGCTTCTACACTGTTTCAGCTACGATTCAGTACAATGATTGATACCGTACAGCCACCAGCCCTATCTTTGATGCTACACATGTCATGTAACCTACCACGCGCTTGCTCTACTGTAATATTTGACTTGCAGATGGTCGCTTGACCGAAATCAGTTTCAGTGAATAAACATATATTACAACAGCTCATGATGCCGTTATTTTAATATTTCTTTTTTTCTGATATCCTTAGTATTATTTATACTTTGATGATTCTAACGGCCACAGGATCTGCTGAAAATACGCACAATACAACAACTTTAGTTTTCAGCGCCCTTTAGGTTTGAATTTAGGAGTGTAATGCATTATTCTATATTCCGTGCTCTAAGGATTGCTGGAATTTATTCGCCTTTCCGCATTACAAAGATTTTTATGATGTTTTCTTCGTTCACTGTTCTAATCCACAATTAACTGTTTACAGAATCTGGTCTTGTGTTTGCTTCCAGCTGATAAGTGTCTCGTGAAACTTTTAGACATTAAATTGTACAGATTTCTCTGTCAGGCGATACTTTTATTAATAGCTTGTAGGATTATAATTTCAAGAACTGTGTCCTAATTCACATTTATTTTCACGGAGCACAGAGAGAAATATAGTCAGTTGCTACGTAGAAGCGTATCACTAACAAGGCAGCTAATCACTGCCAGTGAGTTCAGCAAAGTATTTCATATCAGGTAATTAATTTGGCCATGTGTACATAATGGATGCGCATGCACATAAAGGATTTATTGCACGTACACTTAAGCAAAGTACAGCTCATTAACCGTTTGTTGGTGATAAACAAACCTGTATTATTATTTAAATTATCTAGACGTGTAGTTTAACCAATGCATATCAGTAACTTCAGTCATTATGTTGATGCAACTATAGCACTGTTATTACCTTTATGGGTATGATCTGAAGTATTCGGTTCTTAATATGAAGCTATATACCAGTCTCAATATAACCATGCGCCCCCTTGAATAAATGAGAAATAATACACCACCGTAAACGATACGAGCTGAGGTAGATTGAAAAATTTTCTACTATTTGTGGAAACATTTTTAACAAGTTGAAACTATTTTTCGTCTCAGGCTGTTTTGTGCTCCGATCCTTGCAGCATAATTTCTCGCACGGTTGCTAGGCTTAAAGTGACATGAGATACAGTGCGGTGGGTGTGGAGAGAAGGAAGCATCAAGATGAAAGTGTGCGTCAGTCAGTGACGCCCGAGATTTTCTTTAATTTTTCTTTGTTTTGCGATCACCAGTCTTGGGAAAGTTTTGATGTAACTCACCACACTTTCCTCTCCTCAATCCCAACACACGGCTTCGCGAATAAATCTGCGAAGTATGACACATTCGCGGCACAAATTGGGTTTGAGGGAAAATTACTCTACTCTTTGCGGAATAAATGTAGCGGTGAAATATCTCTGTCACAGAGTAGCAGTTATCAGCCATCATCCTCGTTTATTTGTTGAATACTATTATATTCATCTCCAGTTTTACTCTGCACGACCCCCTCTAGAAGTTATTCTCTGACGTCTTGCTTGTGATTCTTTTCCGCCTTTTTCTTTCTTCGCTGATCTGCTAGGAACCTCCTCATTTCTTATCTTAGCTGTCCAGTTAATTTTCAGCATACTTCTGTAACACCACATATTAAACACTTCAATTCAGTTATCTTCTTGTCCGATCCCCGCTCCCCCAGACAATGATTCACTTCCACAGAATACTCTACTCCTTTCACACGTTGTTAGAATTTTTTTCGTCAAATTAAAGCCTGTGCTTGAAGGTAGCAGACTTCTTTTAGCAATGAATGCTTTGCTTTGCTTCCAGGATAACTGAATTCCTTCACTCCGTCTCCTATGTTGCCCCCAATTTTGATGCTAATATCAGTTCCGCTACTTCTCATTACTTTCACCTGTCTTTCATTTACTTTCAGTCTGTGTTCTGTGCTCATTAGACTATTCATTCCATTTAACAGGCCCAGTTATCCATCTTCCCTTTAATAGAGGAGAGAAATGTCATCAATGAATCTTATATGTGATATTTTTTCTCTTGCATTTTAATCCCACTTTTAAAATTTTCCTTCGATGTGCATATTAAACAACCATCCCTTTCCTCTTAATCGAGCATTTTTCATTAGATATTCCATTTTGATTATGCGCGGATAGTGGAACGGAATACAAGTCAGAACTCCGATTAAGCATAATTTTTAATGTCATGAATTTTTCATAAATTGAATTCTTCGTAAGAGATATTTTTTCTGTTCTATGACTGCAGTTGTTTATGTAGTCTTTATTTTCGATTTTGTACTTCGAAAAGCATGGAATATCTCTCATGTTTTATTGGATAACCATCATGGGCTCTCAGGAAATTATCCGTCTTATATTCATTGAGTTTAATGAGGTTCTGCTTATAATCCAAACTGAATAAATGTTTCCTAATGAACTGAAGCTTAATTATTTCTTCATTTGGTTTTTTTGCCACTAATTATAGAAGGCTGTAATACCGCTATACATCGTTCTTTACCTTGTGCTAATCTACTTGTATCTACACAAATCCAACAACAAATATAATCGGTTATGTATGTCACATATTCGAAAGTCTGTCTGTACAAAAATTGTTTACTTCTACTGTTCCTTTCCGTGGTAATTTGACATTTCTAGTCACGTTAACACTTGCACCATTATCGCAGTTTTGTCTAATAACGGCTCATTTCATTTTCCTTCTTTGTACTTTATCATTTTGCACTTCTCCAGTTTTCTTAGTGTCTAAATTTTACTTTGTTGCAACTGTGTGCTCCGTAACGTCGTTCTGAAGTTCTGCGCCAAGTATGATACCAGTGATATTTTTGTTATTGAAGGAAGCTCTTTTCACCTCTAGTAATTGTTTCTGCTATCTTCCTTTTTAGGCGTTCTTGAGTACTCTTAACACATAGCAGAATTATTTGACTTCGGCTACTGTATTATCGCTATGGTTTTTAACAGGTTCTTGTCAAACATTCATTGTTTTGAATAATATATTCCTATTTTCGTTCATCCGTAAACCAAAGTTCGTATTAAGAAGCCTGGCGATTTTCTTCAATAGTCTTTGCCCCTTCAACCAAACGGGTTCTTGCTCACATAGTCCTTATAATTGGTAAATGTTTGCCTTTCACTTTTTTCCTAATCTAAAATTCTTATTAATTTCTTTCATTCACTTTCTAGCTCACATTAGAAACAATGCCAGGTAGGTACTACAAGGAGCCTTACAATGTTTTACTTCTATGTGGTTTCTAGTAACGTACAGTATGTCGTTAATTGTATTTTCCCCTTCGAATGACGTTTCTGCTTCTCTATGACAACCTTTTGCAATATGACAGAACTACAAATATCACCTTTGTTTCCGGTATACTCCGTGTTTTTATAACAATTTCGTAGTGACTACTACGTCTTACCCTTGTTTACGATTGCAAGTGAAGTCTGTTAGTGAAATATGATGTTTATTGATACATACACGGAAACCATTTTCGTTATTTGTCTTAAAACTGGTGATTCTTTGTCATATATACGGTTATTTCCTTGGTCTTCAGACGAGCTGAGAATTTTTTTGGCATTGGCTGTATGTTATGCTTATGCATAATTTTAATTTGCGTTCTACTAGTAATTGTCGGATCCACTGCGTAGGCAAAATAATACTAGATTGAAATGCATTTTCAGCATCGTGAATTGAGAGATAGCCTTCAGAAAATCACACAAAATCGCAACGCTGCTTATATGTGTAAATAGCAATTAAAAAGTCTACGTACCTCGATATTATCAAAAAGAGCATCATATTTATTGATGAGTTATAACTTGCAGACCAATGTGTATGTATGCTGCTCGTCGGTGGTTTCTAACTGAAGTGATAACAAGATATTTGAAACTTCAATTTTTAATTTCTTCAAATGAGGCCTGATTTGCGTGTTAGGGAATATGAACTTACGGATGACGTGTCGTTATCTATCTCAAAATCCTCGTCAGTATGTTGAAAAGGATTACATAACCTTAACATTGGCGTTTGAACATGATTTCCAGGCCAGTTTTATTTTTGGAATTCTGTACGATGTTCAGTACTATGAGTGTGCATCAGAGATTCGTCTGAAATAAATAAAGAAATATGTACGTGTATCTCAAGAAAACCTTCTGAAAATATTTAACAAGATATTTACAATAGTTCGCCCAACTTGTAAGTGTGAAAGAGTCCGTACGGATAGTAGTAATCCATCAGCGCCAGTACTGATTGAAAACTACGGTCCTCTTAGTGTATTACCCAGTTGTGAATTCTTGTGCCAACTACCTTCCTTTATGTCAACGCTTAGGCATTCACTCCAATATCGAACATCATCTAATATGAACAAGGAATGAAAAGGAATTTAGTTTACATACAGACTACTGGTTTTATTTATTGCTTTAATGGGTCTAAACAAAGAGAAAAATCACATCCATGAAATTCGTTTATAATACATAGTAAGAGAGCTTTTATTTATTAAATCGCTCTGCACACGTGAAAAAGATATCTATTTCCACAAAATGTTGATAACTTTTGTGTATCAGGTACATCTTGCTATCTGATCAAATGCACAAAATACTTTAAAAACTTTGATAAAGCCTGTATGATGATTTGAAACGTTACCAAAATCGTACCTAAAATGTCGCTCTGTTATAAGACTAGTACAATTAAAAATGTCAACGAATGAAGAGAAATTAACAAATTAGGGCTGTAAATGTGACACTCTCGTCTATGATTTGTTAGTACTTCAGAAAGCGTATTTAATATAGTTTCCAATAATGCATAGTCGTAGAGGTACTGGTCGTAGAGGAACTGGTACTGGTACTGAAACAATTCTCCTAACTGCTGGCATGGATAAAGAAAGCGGCATATGCTCTTTGCAAAATATAATTCAAGCCAGTTTTTATGCTAAACAGGACAGTATTTATGTAACGAGAAGGATCGAACTATTTGAGTTCTTTTATGTGTCTTGAATTAATTGTTAGAGGCGGTGTGGAAACTGTAATGATCCATGTCCCGTTGATGTTAGAGACGAACGACTTCTACGACAGTGTGTGAAGGCCAACTGACTTGCTACAGTGATATAGCCCACCATGGAAATAAGTCATCGATAAAGCACGTGAACTTAGAGAACCTTGTTGCTGATGAAGCACCGAAGCATATCCGCTGTGTCGGCAACCATACCAACGGTGCTGCATTCACTAGAAACAGGGAACCGCTGTGTCGGCAACCATACCAACGGTGCTGCATTCACTAAAAACAGGGAACACGAATTTAATTGTAAGCTACAGTGAAAGAAGATGCCGTGTGAATTATGTGTTACCTTCCTTCAAAGTAATTAAAAATGATCAAGGTTCCTTGCGACATAATGTGTACAGTTCTGACATTACTTGAAAATATCGAAATTTTACTACTACTGATTTACTGATAGGCGGAGGGTAGTCTTCTCAGTGCAATTTCTGCTTCGTGGAACAAAGACTTCTTCATGAATTGCACTTTTAGATTATACAGGGTGAATCAGAACTCTACCGGCAAACTTTCGGTGGTGGTAGTATGGCCCAAATCAAGGAAAAATGTCTACCAAACATAGGCTGTAAAATACATACCTTAGGAACTCTGAGTACTTTTTCACCTCCAATGCTGTGAAACACATTTCTTCTACAACAAGATCTTTGCTTTCCATATTTTGGGAGGAGATAGTATGGATCAAAACAGAAACAAGTTCCAATAAACGTTGACTCTAAAATGCATGCCCTGAGAGCTAAGAGGATTTGTTCAGTAGAAGAGATGTGTTTCACAGTAGCGAAGATGAACAAGTGCTCATAGCTCTAAAGGTATACATTATAGAGCCTATTTTTGTGCAATTTTTTCTTGTTTTGCTCCATGCTACCACCTCCGAAAGTTTGAGTTACACCTGGGAGTTTCCATCATCTACCAACGATGCAATTTGCTTTCGCCTCTGTTTTTCTTTCACACTTGCGACAGGGCAAGTAAATGGTCCATCTTCTTAATAGCCAAGTGGTCATTTTTCCTGTCAACCCCCACTTCATTTCTTCGCTCCCTTAATTAATTCTGCTTCAGTTTGTTTCCTGATTGCTTTATTTGTTTTGTTTTTTCTTCTAGTAATACCCAAGAAGCATTTCTCCATTCTTCACCCTCATTTACTGAAGGGTTTTCACACAGAATATTAAAACTGACAGTGGAGACTGATCGTAAATTTTCGTGTTCGTGCTCATCGAAAATTAGTTTAAAAATTCTATTTAGATTAACCAAAGCACTCCCTTTATTTCCCTCTTCTGTTTATTATTTTTGATGCCCTTATAAAGGTCGACTTCATCTTCACACAATACACAAACTTATTAATTGCTTCTGTGACTTCACTGATAACAACGTCATTTTTGTCTGATAACAGTAGATTTTCAGGGTCCTTTCTAAGTTGCTCTGTTAAATTCTCTCATAGTTTGTTGAAACCTACCTGCACTATAGGCAAACAGTACAGCGTCATCAACAAAACGAAGGTAGTGAGGTATAACACGTATCTCTTCTGGATTTTTCCCAGTTTAGGAGTTTGAAAGCTTAGTACTCAAATTACAAAATAACATAACTAACTGAAATATAATGAAGCACGATTTATTCACACAAGTAGCAGTAAAGTGACACGTAACATTGTTAGCGCTCTTTAATTTCACAATACCTGTTTTTATTTCAGAAGAGACAATTTTCTGCAGTTCTTAATTCTGTTCCTGTTACATTGTGATGTAACTAATTGACTTTTTCTTCAAATTGTTCAGCTAGTTTCTTACTTAGCACATTCTGGCTTGTTCGTCTGCCTAAAATAGCGACCCTTACTCGACTCTGTGTATATAGTTTGTTCGCTACTATTTGGTCAGTCTAGACCGATTGCATTTGCTTACACCAAAATATAGCCCTTTAGTTCCAGAAAACACTAAAGGCACTCATAAATATAAAATATCAATTATGTTCGCCGTGTAAATCCTTCAGCACACATTCTTCAATAAGTACGAGAATCTCTGCCGATTACTTGGCTCCTGATATCCGTGGAGACCTATTATGGATCAGTCAGCACTTGAATGTGCCGCTTGTATTACTGTCAAGACAGTTGCTTCTAGCGCTTACTAGCAGGTGTTGATAGTCGTGTGACTCAACTGTACATAATGACACAGGGAAATGAGTGCTTACTGCCAACGTAAATGGTGATACCAGTTTTAGAACTGTGTCAGGGTCGCGTGCATGTGAAAAAGGAAATATAATTTAGAAGCAGTTGCTTTACTCAATGATACCACTGTGGATTAAAAAGTCTTCTAAATACCTACAGGGCAGCAGGATGTATTGTATTAAGTAGCTTGACTGTTGACAAGTGTGATTAATTACCTCCGAAAATTGCTGTATTAGATGAGGGCTGCATTCGACTGACCAAAATGTGAGAGCGAACTAGTTAGTTACTTTCCTGCCGATTTAAAAATAATGTAACTGATTTTGCGCGCTGATACGATCCTGTAGTGAGATGTTCGTACGCAACTCCGAGGTGAAAACGAAACAACTGTCAAAGCATTGGTGGGAAGCCATTCGGCGTGTTCCAGGAAAGTGAAGTGAATTTGACCTTCCAAAGAGATATTAAGAGAATTTATTGTGCTGCAACAGAGATTTTCGTTGTATTTTCCGAGGCTTTCGAGGCCGGAGTCACATAAAAACCTTCTGGGTTGTGCATTGCGTCATAATGCAAAATCTTGAACCGTCTTTTTGAAATTACCACAAGTGGCATTTATCGGACAATGTATTACTACTGGAGTAATGGAACTTCACTCTTACAAACTATCTTCACTCCTGCGATACAATTACATCAATGGAGGGTAAGTAAAATTCGTCTTATGCTCGAATGTGGGGCGTACAGAAGAAGTAATCTACTTTTCTTTCTTGATAACGATTATTGTGGAGGAAATGTGACGGTAAACAAAGATGGAGTTACATTACTACAGTCGTGGAACATAACACCATGGTTCAACATTTTATAGTATGAGGCAGTTCACAACCCAGAAGGTTTTTTTCTTGGTTATTTACTCGGAAATGTAAAACGTGCTTGCAATCTTCTTACACCTACCTACATCTACTCTGCTTCTGTATGCATTTTCCGCAAGCCACCATCTGTTGCATGACACAGCATACCTCGCATCACTGTTAGTCATTTCCTTTCCTCTTCTACTCGCAGGCAGAGTGAGAGAGAAAGCCTGTCTAGACGCCCTAATTTCAATCTTATCTTCATGTTCTTTGCGCGAAATGTACGCTGGCAGCAGTGTCTCAGCAGGCAGCTTCAAATGCCGGATACCTAAATTTTCTCACTAGTGTTTCAGGGAAAGAAAATCGTCTTCGCTGCAGGGATTCCCGGTCGAATTCACGAAGCATCTTCGTAATACTCGTATGTTGGTCGAACCTACCGGTAACAAATCTAGCAGCCAGTCTCTGAATTGCTATGCTATCTTCCTTTAATCTTACGAAACAGTCGAGTAATACTGAAGAATGGGTGACACGTGTTGTATACCCGGTCTCCTTTGCAGATGAATTACCTTTCAATAAACCGGAGTCTTCCTACTGCTGTCCCAACGTGGCCGTTAGATTTCATGTCGGTTTGTAAGGTTACTCCTAGATATTTAATCGACATGTCTGTGCCAAGCGCCGGCCGGAGTGGCCGTGCGGTTAAAGGCGCTGCAGTCTGGAACCGCAAGACCGCTACGGTCGCAGATTCGAATCCTGCCTCGGGCATGGATGTTTGTGATGTCCTTAGGTTAGTTAGGTTTAACTAGTTCTAAGTTCTAGGGGACTAATGACCGCAGCAGTTGAGTCCGATAGTGCTCAGAGCCATTTGAACCATTTTCTTGTGCCAAGCAGCTCACTAATAATGCTGCATTTGAATACATATGGGTTTGTTTTTCTCAGTCATTCGGATTAACTTACATTTTTACACGTTTTTAGCAAGCTACCATTCGCCACAGCAACCATAAATTTTGTCTAAGTCATCATGTATCCTCCGCAGGCACTCAATTGTGACACATTTCCGTACACCACAGTGTCATCAACAAACAGCCGCAAATTTCTGCTTACCCTGTCATTCATAACATTTATTTATGCAGAGAATGAAAGCGGTGGTATGATACTTCCGTGTGGCACTGATGACGATATCATTGTCTCTGATGACCATTCGGCGTCCGGGACAAAGTACTGGATCCTATTACTTAAGAAATCTTCGAAGCAGTCACATATCTGGGAGCCTATTCCGTACGCTCGTACCTTCGTTAACAGTCTGCTCTGGGGCACTATGTCAAACGATTTCCGGAAATGTAGAAGTATGGAATCCGCCTGTTGCATTTCGTCCACGGTTCGCAGAATATCGCGCGAGAAGTGGGCAAGCTGAGTTTCGTACTAGCGATTATTTCTTAATCCGCGTTGATTTGTTATATTGAACTAAGAACATGTTCAAGAATTTTGCAGCACAACGTCGCTAGGGATATTGGTCTGAATTTTTGCGGGTCCGTTTTTTTACTGTTCTTGTATATAGAAGTCGCCTGCGCTTTTTTCCAGTCACTTGGGACCTTGCGCTGGGCAAGGGATTCAAGACAAATACAGACTAAGTAAGATGTGGGATCGCATTCTGACCTGGCATCTTATTTGTTTTCAACTCTTCCAGTTGCTTCTCTGCGCCAAGGATGCCCATTACTATGTCCTTCACATTGGAGGTAAATGTTTAGTCTCCGATGGGGAGCATTTAGTAGCTGTAGAAGGGTATTTTACCGACCTTCCAACTTCGCACTTCAGAAATGGGATATGTGCTCTATGAGAGGGCTAGGCATTGTTGTTGTTGTTGTTGCTGTTTTTGTTGATGTTGTGGTCTTCAGTCCTGAGACTGGTTTGATGCAGCTCTCCATGCTACCCTATCCTGTGCAAGCTTATTCATCTCCCAGTACTTACTGCAACCTACATCCTTCTGAATCTGCTTCGTGTATTCATCTCTTCGTCGCCCTCTACGATTTTTACTCTCCACGCTGTCCTCCAATGCTAAATTTGTGATCCCTTGATGTCTCCGAACATGTCCTACCAACCGGTCCCTTCTTCTTGTCCAGTTGTGCCACAAAATCCTCTTCTCCCCAATTCTATTCAATACCCCCTCATTAGTTATGTGATCTACCCATCTAATCTTCAGCATTCTTCTGTAGCACCATATTTCAAAAGCTTCTATTCTCTTTTTGTCTAAACTATTTATCGTCAATGTTTCACTTCCATACATGGCTACACTCCATACAGATACTTTCAGAAATGACTTCCTGACACTTACATCTATACTCGATGTTAACAAATTTCTCTTCTTCAGTAACGCTTTCCTTGCCATTGCCAGTCTACATTTTATATCTTTCTACTTCGACCATGATAAGATATTTTGCTCCCCAAATAGCAAAACTCGTTTACTACTTTAAGTGTCTCATTTCCTAATCTAATTCCCTCAGCATCACCCGACTTAATTCGACTACATTCCATTATCCTCGTTTTGCTTTTGTTGATGTTCATCTTATATTATTCTCTCAAGACACTGTCCATTCAGTTCAACTGCTCTTCCAAGTCCTTTGCTGTGTCTGACAGAATTACAATGTCGTGTCGCTAGACATAGCGAACTGAAAAAGAAGAAGACGACTGCGAAAAAGAAAACATTTGTGGTCTAAGAAACACAGACGTTTTGACCTAGTATGTGCTAGGTGCTACGAAAAGCAAACAAGTGACATCTGTGAGTGTGAAGACACTGCATCTACTACCTTACTTTAAGTAGGATCTGCGCCGAGCGTCGTCGTCTGACGGCGGATAAAAACAGGAATCTGCTAGCAGCAATCAGCATTCCTGCCGGTCGGGTCTTGGAGGTGAGTGAGCGCCGGGTAGCCTAACGAGCGGGGGCTCGTTACCGCGTGCGGTGCAAGCAGCGCCGCGTTATCGGGCAGTTTACGTGGCACGGCCGGCCGGCCGGGTTTACTGCGCGGTCCCTCTGGTGTGTGGCCGCCTTTACGATGTACATACAGAAATCCGGACACGTACAACTTATTGTTCGAAACAGTACGACGACGCTCCGGAAACAAGCTATGAATGCGCAGCTGCATGTTTGATGATGAGAACGGCCGCAGAAAAGAACTTTGTCTTAATAGACGTTCTTGTTAGATTTTTTGCAGTATACAGGCTACCGGAACTTATGTTCAATATGACATTCGGTGTCATAAGACAGTCTTAATTTTCAAAATAACTACAGCTGTAGGACAATAGGGTCCATAGTTCCGCTTCTCATATTATATAAATTTATTGACTAATTTGATAATAAATTAGATGTTAGGACCAGTCTTCGAAAGACGTCTGAGGAAATGATTGCGCCATCAACACATCACGATATTGTGTCGGTAGCATATGCATGCAGACCTATTCGAAAGCACAGAGTCCCTACAAAGCAATGATAGTGCAGTAAGGGCGATACCATAATAATTGTATATTTCCATATGATGTTCGACTGATCGAAACTAATAGTGAATAAATGTTTATTTTATCACAAGGCCTTGTTCTTTTTCAAATAGGACTTTCTTCAAATAGAGTAGAGCACCGACTGGACAGTTTAGATACTGTTACTCGACGTCAGGTGGTTATTTCAGTCTGTGGACGATGAAGAGAATGATCGTAAATGATCTTTTTCTGTTGTAAATTATCATCCGTTACGTCGAGAGCCTCTGCGTTATGTGAAAACAGTACAGTGTGCAATTAGTGTAACAAATAATTGGACCGATCTCATCTTTTACGCCATTGTATAATTTATGATAGATACATGTACAATATACTGTAACATCTTTTCCAGCTTTTCTCAGTGCGAACCACTAACGATGTTTATGTTCGGGAGTACAAATTGAAGCTCAACGTCGAGATATGTGAAGACAATAACTACGCTATACACAAATGCGATTAATGCAGGCAAAAGCCCCAGTGAAGGTTAAAGAGTGACACTGAGACCATGAATTTAGTTACGGAAGTAAAAGTGAAGTGAGTAACAAGTTCCAGCACGTCGGTGGTGGTTTTGAGCTCTAACGGGCGATAAAAGTGCGGCGAGCTGTGGATTTTGACCTCGATAACTAGCCAGATTTATTCCGGAAACGCACAGGTGAGGCAGTACTGTGGGGAATAAGTAGCACTTGGTGTTGCAGCTGACATATTACATTCCTTACATGATTCGGGTACGAAAAAAAAAGAATAAAGTATTGATACGTCGATGGTCTTGTCTTACATCTACTGTGGAAGTGTTCGTGGTAATTACATGTTGTGATTTGCTACTTTTGTTGTTTGCTGTATTTTCTCTAAAAGACATTATCTATTGTTAGTCGTGTTTACTTTCTCCCGATGATCTCCCGGTACAGTGCGACTGATTTTTGTGTGGTTATCGGGAACAGAAAAAAGATACTGCCAGTATTTTTGGAAACATGTTGTGCACAGTCTGGAGAAGAATTTCTTTATTGGTCTCATATAACAGAATAATAAAATCTGACAATATTGCATAAATGCATAATTATAGTCGGGAAACGAATACAAATTGAGTAAATTAGCAGCATTGAAAGTTCTAAGAACAGAAAAATCCTATAATAACGAATGCATAAATGTACAAAGGATAATTTCCGTGAATATGTTGCAGATATGTTTCTTGGAGAGTTGTTTCTTATTGGCCTAAAGAGAAGAGGCCACGCATGAAAGTTAATAATGCTCCTTCCGCGGTTTCGCTGCGATTTCCCAAGGTAGAACGTCTTGCAAATTTACCAGCTGATGATAGAAAGGTACGTATGGTTTCAAAACGGCTTTAAGAACGTTCGCATAACATTTCGTAAAACACAAAAGTTACTACCGCTGTTGTAAGAGTATTGCAAAAGTGTGAAGCATGGATAAGAAAAAGGTGCCCTCTGAACATGCTTCCCACAAATCAATATCTCAGACCAACATAAAGAGAGGGCTTATATTTTAGAGAGTACGGAGTTCATGGTCTAGTGATTTCAGATTTTCTTTTCTCGAGGACTTGCTCTTTGTGTTGTCCCAGTCATTTCATCTCATCTTCATTGACGCACATGTCGCCTAAGTGGCGTCAAATAGAAATACTTGCACCAACCGGTTGAACAATCCGAGACGAAGTCTCCCGGTCAGTAGTGCCATCATACTGTATATTAGTATTTGTACCACAGACAATGAAACAACCTACGTGAGCTGTGGTATGATGTGTAATATCCTATGAGTATGAAGAATTCTTGCTTTGTGTAAAGATTAGTGGCACATGAACAGTTTCTATAGATTTGTTCAGAAGATTATTCGATAATTACGATTTGTTGTAAAGGAAAAATTGGCGTTTCTCTTACGTAAGATGGTCACCCCGCCTCATGAAAAACATGGTGTTGAGTATTTCTTAGGAAAGTAGAATAGATGGACCTAGATGGTAATATCCTAGATATTAATCTCATAGGAAACATGAGGCTTTCTGTCATGTAAAATAAAGAACGCAATACGAGATGCTCTAATTTTTATGATTTTCCAAATTAAGCTTTGGGGTAGTGATATCAAAAATACATTCCATTGCCCAATTATCAAAATCTAAGTATATCAGAAGCCCCTTTCATATTTTGATAATTTTACGACTAATGTTTACAGAAACACATGGTTAGTAATGAATTAAATTCAGTTTTTCGCAGGAAGTGGCAGCGCAAAGACGTGGGACAATTAAAACTGACCGATTCGTGACTTAGTGACCTGCATACATGCCGACTGACTTGCACGAAATACGACTATCCTATAAGACGCTTTGTTTATAGAATTTGTTTGTTTTACTGAAAGATTATTACTCAATGCCACAAATTATTATTACATATTATGTATATTCGTAATAAGTCATAGAGTTATGCTAAGGATGGCGTCAACAGCACATGTTTTGCTAGGCATAATCCTAAGTGAATCGGCCGTCCCAGACAGTTCGGGTTGAGAGATTCCCCGTTTAATGGGGAATCTTCTTCGTTGTGACAAAGGCAGAGCACTTATGTCTGCTGTCACAAACGTTCTACGACTAACGTATATCGGAAAAACGTATCCCCAAATTTGTAAGCTGAAACATTTTTCATAAGGTTCCGTGGGACCACTGCAGATTCACAGAAGAACGTCATTAAAAATAAGGGAATGAAATCCTATTCGTGGGAAAGCAAGACGAGGGAAATTATTTTTACAGATAAAAAGGGACAAAAAGAATTTTAGGTAGAAAGATATTAGTCGCATACGGTTATTTGCATTACTGGGGTCTGTAGCTACTGGAAGATTTGACTACCAAAATCACTAACTTCTACATCGGAAGATAAAAGAGGAAATAAGTGGACGCACTATGCTTCAGATATCATGGACGTACAGGAATTTGGCAAAGTTTAAACTGTTTGTAAATCGCGCTCTGGAAAAGTGTGCCGAGTAAGTCGACTCAGAGCGGAAAAGACCCACCGTGTTATATTAACAAAATTCTGAAAATACTGAGGAAAAAGAAAGTGTTGTGTCTTTGTTCAAAAAAGAACATGGAAATGTCGACAAGCAAAAGTTAGCAGAAATTCGAGCATCAATAAAATGATCGATGCTCGAAACATACAACTTCCGCCGGCCGCTGGTGGCCGAGCGGTTCTGGCGCTACAGTCTGGAACCGCGCGACCGCTACGGTCGCAGGTTCGAATCCTGCCTCGGGCATGGATGTGTGTGTTGTCCTTAGGTTAGTTAGGTTTAAGTAGTTCTAAGTTCTAGGGGACTTATGACCTCAGCAGTTGAGTCCCATAGTGCTCAGAGCCATTTGAACCATTTGAACCATACAACTTCCAGCATCTTGCCTTAGCGAAAGATCTTGTCGAGAACCCGAGAAACTTCTGATCCTATGTAAAACCAGTAATTGTGGTGAAGGCTTCCATCCAGTCATTCGTCGTCCAATCTAATGCGGCAATAGAAGAAAGCAAAAGGAAAGCTGAAGTTTTAAACTTCTATTTCAAAAAGTTATTTACGGAGACGGGTGGTACGGGCATACCACTGTGTGACCGTCGCATAGACTCGCGTACGGAGGAAACAGATATAGACATCTCTGGCGCAGGGAAGCAACTGAAAAAGTTGAAAACAAATAAGTTACCATGGCCGGATGAACTAATTATTCGGTTTTGCTAATAGTACTCTAAGGCACCGACCACATTTATCGCGAATCTCTATCACAGCGCAAAGTCCCAAGCGACTGGAATAAAGCGCAAGTGACCACAGCATACAAGAAGGGTAAAAGAACTGCAACGCATAATTACAGACCAATGTCCTTAACAATGGTTTGCTGCAGAATTCTTGAGCACATTCTAAGTTCCAAGCGCATTTAATTTCTTGAGGCAGAAAAGCTTCTGTCCACACATCAGCACGGATTTGGAAAGCATCACTCGTGAAAAACTCGCACGGTATCCACGAACCATGAATGAAAGGCAACAGGAAGATTCCCTATTCCTGGATTACCGGAAAGCGTTTGACACGGTGCAACACAGCAGATTATTACAGAATTCCCGAACGTTCGGAAGAGGTTCCCAGGTATGTGACTGGCTCGAAGACTTCTTAATAGAACCCAGTACGTTGTCCTGCATAACGAGAGTTCATAAGAGGCAAGGGTATCGTCGAAAGTGCCCCAGGGAAGTGTGATAAGATCACTCTTATTCTCCATATACATAAACGATCTGACGGGTAGGATGTGCAGCAGTCTGTGGCTGTTTACTGATAACGCTGTAGTGTACGCGAAAGTGTTCTATTTGTGTTACTGTAGGAGGATACAAGATGACTTAGACAGAATATCTATTTGGTATGATGAACAGCAGTTTTCTCTAAGTGTAGAAAAATGTGAGTTAGTGCGAATGAGTAGGGAAAACAATAATGAAATTTTCGAATACAGTAGTAGAGGTGCGCTGCTTGACACAGTTTCGTTGATTAAATATCTAGGCGTAACGTTGCAAAGCGATATGAAATGGATCGTGCACATAAGGTCAGTTGTAGAGAAGGTGAATGGTCGACTTCGGTTTATCGCAGAAATTATAGCAAAACCTAGCTGACCTAAGAAGGAGTCCGCGTATAGAGTACTGGTCTGGCCCATTCTTGAGTATTGCTCGAGTGTTTGGGATCCCCGCCAAGCCGGATTAAAGGAAGACATCGAAGCAATTCAGAGGTGTGGTGCTAGATTTATTACCGATAGGTCCGATCAACATGCAAGTGTTAAGGAGTTACTCCATGAATTCCAGTGGGACTGGCTGGAGGGAAGAGGACGTTCCTTCCGCGAAGCACTAGTGAGAAAATGTACAGAATCGGGATTTGTGGCTCACTGCACAACGATTCTTTTGGCACAAACCTAAGTCCCGCGTAAGTACCATGAAGACAAGAGAAATTAGGCCCCGTACGAAGACATGTAGACAATAGTTCTTGTCTCCAGCAATTTGCGAGTGAAACAGGAAAGGGACTAACTCGTGGTACAATATTCCCTCTGCTGTGCGCCGTATGTTGGGTAACTAAGCATGTGCCTGTATGCAGATTGAGAAGACAATTCTCTGGGGGATCATGTGAAAAAATACGGGTTCTTCAAATCTGTGGAGTTCAGATGTTGCAACTCACATTTACGAATCTTCCGAAATTGTCATCTCCAGGTCAGGAAATCTTTGGTCGAGTCCAACAGTCTCTTTTAACAGATGTATTTCCGTTTGAAAAGCGGAAGTGTTGTAACAACATAATAATAGTAGCGTTCAAAATGTAAAGGCTGGACACGTTACTTTTATTATTCCTCACTTTTTTAGAGGTTTGACATTTAGATCCACAGATCTGTAAGTTTTTGGCTCCTACTTCAAAAATATTTATATCATTTATTTTTTACTCCTTTCAACATATAATCATTGTTCTTCACCATCCTGCATGAACACAAGAACTACCTTACGGCGAAAAGTCGCGTACTTTTTCGATGCATTGTAGAACAGAATAAACTGAGTGTATCTCTCAAAGCAATATTTCAGTTCACATCATGACAATATGAAGTTTGATCGACGTCTTTTTTCTGTAAGTAAGTGCCATCCACGTGCAAATAGATTGTCTGTTTTGTATTGACTGACAATAAGTTCATTCTGAAATTACTTTCAAACGCGTCCCTTTTATCGACTCAGAATATCCGTCAAGCATTGGAACTGCCATTGACATATAAAATTTCAGTCTTGCTCCTTCCCTCGTTTTACTTTTCAAGCTTCTGTTTATTGTTCCACATACGTTCCCAAATTTTGCTGATTTCTTCTCTATGTTTCCTCACAACCTAAAGAGTTAAAATGTTTGACCTATTCTATTGTTTTATTGTTGATCACAATTTTTATTCATACATATGACATTTCCCATTGAAAACCATAGATTTTGTCTGCTTTTCCTAAATGGTCTCAAATTTCACGAATTTTACCTAATAAATGTGTTCCCTTTCGTAGGGGACAGTGCTTTTCACGAAGTTGTCGAACTAATTCGCTCGGCGTTAGTATAGACGCCTAATGTGTATAGGAAATAACATGTATGTCTGCATACTCCGAATATGATAAATTAGCCACAACAGTGACGAAAGTATGCAGGCATTCTTAGCAACGGAAATAATTTCGGAAGTGCAGTTTGTGCTGTATACTTCGAAGGTTGTTCTTATTTATTTTTAGTCTAATATGTTTGTAGTATAATGTATTCTGCTTCACTGACCACCATCATCGTCATCTTCACTTTAACTGTTAAACCTTCTTTTTGTTTTCCCTGTTACGATGCCCATCGCTTCCTCGGCTATCCTTGACTTCTTCTCCCAACTGGCTTAAATCTTCTCATCTGGAGAAATAATCTTTCTACAGTCATTCTTTCGAGATATTCAGTCGAGGTACTCCTATTTCTCGTATTTTATTGAGGATGATAAATATATTCAGTTCTTCCCTAATTTCCAAATTTTGAAAGCTGTCGGCTTTTGGGTGCATCCATTTACCGCTCTTAGAAACCTCATCTCTATGGCTTGTATGCGACTTCTTGACGTTTACTTATAACTTAAGATTCATTACCATAAACAACCATTGGGACTGCCATTGACGCATAAAATTTCAGTCTTATTCCTTCCCTCGTTTTACTTTTTAAACTTCTGTTTATTGTTCCACATACGTTCCCAAACTTTTCTGGATTCTTCTCTATGTTTCGTCACAATCATAAGGGACGTCACAATATAAATAGTTAAAATGTTTGACCTGTTCTATTATTCTATTGTTGATCACAATTTTTGTTCATACATAGGACATTTACCATTGAAATCCATTGATTTTCTTTTCTGAAATGGTCAAATGGTACTTTTCACAAATTTTACCTAATAAATCTGTTCTCCTTTGTAGGTTCAAATGGTTCAAATGGCTCTGAGCACTATGGGACTCAACATCTTAGGTCATAAGTCCCCTAGAACTTAGAACTACTTAAACCTAACTAACCTAAGGACATCACACACACTCATGCCCGAGGCAGGATTCGAACCTGCGACCGTAGCAGTCCCGCGGTTCCGGACTGCAGCGCCAGAACCGCACGGCCACCGCGGTCGGCTCTCCTTTGTAGGTCATCTTCATTATCCGCCAGGAGTATGGTGTCATTTACATATAAAAGACAACTGGGAATGATTGTTAATTTTAACACCTCAATAAAAAATCTCCTTCCATTTCCGAACTGCATCATCTATTTAAACGTTAAAAAGTTTGGGTGAAATGCTACATCCTTGCCTTACTCCTTTAGGTTTGTGATTATAGGCTGTCTTAGAGTGCCATTTATATCTAAAATTACAGTCGTGTTTATGTACAGACTTTTTAAAACGTTTGTTAGGTGTTGTGTACATCCTCTTTCCCTCCTAATTCTTCAAAATTTCTTTCTGCCAACGTTATCGAATGCCATATTAATTGACATTTGACAGTCTTGTGACTATGTAACATTCCTATTCGTACACGTAAATGAGAGAACATATTTACAGTGTGGAACGTGGCATTATGCCTCATGCTCTGTGCGTTTCAGACAGCAAACGGCTGTTGAAACCTTCATTGTCATGACGATCCAACTTAGACAACAGGATTCAAGGTCCTAAAAATTAAATGATTTTGATAACTGCGGTAACTGTCTTCAGCTTAACGTTTAGTCCTGGAGTTAGTCTACACACAAGTAATACTTTTTATTAACACTTCTTACTGATACATATACACGACTATTATAGGGACTTTCAAGGCATGCTGCGTCATTATAAGGCAGGTTCAACTTCTGCAGTCCTTTATTCCCCAGTTGCGTGTAATGTTACGTTATCTTTTTATTTTTTACTTATTGACCATTTTTACTCATTGACCATCTGACTATAAGAGAATGAAACACAATTTTCATGTCATACACGTTTCACCTTTATTCTCAGCAAGACATCTTCAGTGGCCTGGAATATACACACATTTGTACTATTTGGTTTAAATTTTGGGACAATGTATTTATATTATGTAAACAGTTCTGGTGGTTGGTTTTTCAATGGCGTATATTCTAAATTTTACTTACAGATTCCGTGGATTATTTTCTGTATGTTGTTTTAGTTCCATCTTCGGCACTGTTCTTCTTCTTATAATTGCCATTTGGGTTTTTCTTTTCCACACTTCACAGCACTAGGAACTGAATACTTGTTTTGATGCTATGCTTTGGTTTGTGTCGCCGACTGTCGGATGTTATTGCCAAAGATCAAATGTTATTGCCAACTTTCGAGTGTAATTTTTTTTAGATATCTGTGATCTGATTGTGTATGCATGAGTATGTACGTGTGTGTGTGTGTGTGTGTGTGTGTGTGTGTGTGTGTGTGTGTGTGTGTGTGTGTGTGCGTGTGTGTGGGTGTGTGTATGTGTGAGTGTGTGTGTGTGCATGTGTGTGTGTGTGTGATATGATATTTGTTTCAGTATGTTTCTTTTTGTGTGTGTGTTGGGGGGGGGGGGGAGGGGATGACCAGAACGTGGGAGGGAGAGAGGTAGAAAGAGAGAGAGAGAAAGAAAGAAAGAAAGGAAGAAAGAGTGGCTGCATGTGCAAGAGGGACAATTGTTATCTCATCATTTCTTTGATTAAGTGTAGTAGGGAGTCTGTAGTGATGTGTATTTGCTCATTTATCACATGTTTGTTTTCAGCAATGTCTCTCTGAATGTGGAAGTTTTCTTGCACTTGTATAAGGCATTTGTCATGGTTATTCTCATTATTTTCACATCTTGTTCCACGTTTGTAGGATAGTGGTTATGCTATTTTAAGTGTTCTGCAAATGCGAAATGTCTTGTTTCGTATTTCCAACAACTTACGTGTTTTTTGTATCATGTTTTAAAATTTCTGCATGTCATACCTCTGCATATTGTATTACAGCTTTGACATTCAACTTTCAGTATTCCTGATCCCTGGAATTTATCCCTCTTGGTTGTTTGTTGGTTTAAGTTTGATAGGAGGGTTTGCATAGTTTTATATGCTATTTGGGAGCCCCATTTCTTTGGTACGTTTGCTATTCTGTGTGTTAATTTATGTGTATAAGTCATAAAATACCATCAGCTTCTTTTCTGTGTAATGTTATCATTGCGTGTGTATGTGCTGAGCGTGTTTGTGAGTTTGCATCCCGCGCGTTATCTTGTATTCTGGGAATATTTTGTTTTTTTTGTATTTGTGTTTTTATTTTTTTTATTGAGTCTGTGTATTTCATGTATGTCATATCCATTGTTCTAGCTATTTGTATGATTGCACTCATTTCCTTTTCTATAGTTTCTCTTGTTGAGTGGGTTACTGTTTAATCTATATAACGTATGTCTTAGTACAGCAAGCAATCAACACACACACATAATGACAGCATCACGCAGAAAAGGAGCTGATGGTACATTATAGCTTATACACATAAATTAACACACAGAGTGGCAAACATATCAAAAAAAGCGGGCTTCCTAACAGCATATAAAATTGTGCAAACCCTCCAATCGAACTTTAGTTAACAAACAACTAAGAGGGATAAATTCCAAGGATTGAGGACATACAATTTTGAATGTCAAATTTGTGATACAATATACGTAGACATGACATGCTGGAATTTTAAAACACTATACAAAAAACACATCAGTCGTTCGAAGTACGAAATAAGACATTTCACTTTTGCAGATCACTTAAAACACCATAACCACCATCCTACAAATATGGAACAAGAAATGAAAATAATGAGAACAACCATGACAGATGCCATATACAAACGCAAGAAAACTTCTACATCCAGATATCCGTTGCTGAAAGCAAACATGTGATAAGTGATCAAACGCACATCATTACAGCCTCCCTACTACACTTAATAAAAGAAATGATAAGAATTATTCCCTCTTGCACATGGAGCCACATTAATACATACCTTCCTCTCTCTCTCTTTCTTACTCTCTCCCTCTCTCTCTCTCTACCTCTCTCCCTCCATCTTTTTGTCACACTCTTCCCCTCCCCCCCCCCCCCCCACACACAAAAAAGCCTACTGAAACAAATATCATATCACACACACACACACACAGACACACACACACACACACTCATGCATAAAGAATCAGATCACAGATATCTAAAAAAATTACACAAGAAAGTTGGCAATATCATTCGACCTTCGGCAATAAAATCCGACAGTCGAAACCCAAACCAAAACATAGCATCAAAACAAGTGTTCAGTTCCTAGTGCTGTGAGGTGTGGAAAACAAAAACCCAAATGCCAATTACAAGAAGAAGAACAGCGCCGAAGACGGGACTAAAACACATGTGAGTAGGATTTATAATATACGTCATAGAAAAACCAACCACCAGAACTCTTTATATCCTATACGTACATTGTCCCAAAATGTAAACCAAATAATAAAAATAAATACATATTCTAGGTCACCGAAAATGCTTTGAAGACAGTAAATGCGAATTGCGTATGGCACGAAAATTTGGTTTCATTCCGTAGTTCTTAGGCGGTCAACAAGTAAAAATTAACAATATATAGTAGTAAGGCAGGTTCCTTCATTAATATATCTTCCTAAGTGCTTCGCTTCGCTTGTATTCTGGGAATAACGATTACACTGGAAAACGCTTAAAAGATGTTGTTAAGGCTCCAGAGCAGATTTACTTGGAGAGGGTATGTTACCCTAAAATGATTCGTCTCTCACAGTGGTGAAAACGCAAGCCAGACACGGACACAGAATTAGTATCTCGGACCTTCACAGTCACATTTCCTGTTTCAGGATTTTACGAACTTATCATACAAATATGCACAAAGTTTCGACCTAGTATTGACTCCACCTTCTATCTCCCCCTTCACTTCTCATTTCTTTTTCAAACAAATATAAGCTATTTGGACAAACATTATTTTTTTCGCTTTATAACTGCGACTAATAAGTAAGTTTTGGTTTTTGTGGAGTCGGCTACGTAGCGAACATCATAGGACTTCCAGTGTACCTTATTTATTCCAATCAAAGTAATTTTTCTTAAGCTGTAATTTTTATTTTATTTTTATATTTATCCCATGTACGTACAATTGATTTCAAGACAATATCGTCTCTTCTTCAGGTGCCTATTAGGAGTGCTCCATGCATCGAATGCCGTTAAGTACCGTAACTGTCGTTAATCAAGAGAGACGCCTGTACTGCATCTGCCACACACTTTGATAATTTGTGTCAATCACCCTGAGCTCTCGGCGCCTAAATGAAAACCTTGACTCCAACCAGACTCAGCTATAAATAGCTGCGCGGCATCAGCAGTGCTTTACGTTCTGCTTCGTAGCACCTGAACAAGACGGCAGGGTCAGTCGTCGAAATATTCTGCATAAAACGGAATCGACAACTCGGCTTTATAGCCGAAAACACACCATTAACTTGTGTCCTTGTAAGATAAGACAAATAGCATCTCGAACTTTTCCCAGCTTTTCTACTTAGGTTATGTGGCCGATTCTATTTTCCCGCCATTTTCTTATTGTTGGGAGTACTGATTTAATATTATGCTTTTAAAATCATGCGATAAATAAATATGTTAATAGTAAACGAACTTCACTTTGGCTCAAAATTGTATTTCATTTGTAGACATCACTTCATTTGCAGTCCATGTCGCCTGATCTTTTGCGATTGTCTTCCTGCACTTCGTAATAACATCGTAAATTTCTTTGTTGAAACTGTTAGTGAGTTTTGGTGATTGGTTCTGTCACTATAATTGACTTCTTTATGCTCTTCGTACGTATACAGTTTGGGAATTTCTATTTTTAAATAATATAATCTCACAATTCCAGAAACTGCTTAAATTGTTTATTTATTTTGGCGCGTCAACATGAACAAATGACGCGATCTTGGACCAAATTCGAACAAATAAACTTCGCCTCCACTCGCTCGCACAGGTAACAGGATTCCAGACCTTAAGCTACAAAATGGTATAAAAGTACTTCATATATTATTCCACTAAATAAATTATCTTGTCTATCTTCAGCTTTAAGCCATACTGATTTTCTGAAGGTACACCCAAAGGAGTGCAACGTACTCACGTCAAAAAAGACGTTTGTTATCGCTACAGGAAATGGATAACATATTTTTGAACGGAGAAGCCCCACTGTCGGAGAACCTGGAAGGTGTGTAAGGATTTATGTTATACATATGTACGCTGAACAAGTAGCAGTATGAATTTTTTCAAATATTTTAAGTATTAAATTTATTTCTAATATTTCGCCGAAAATGACAGCTGCAAATAGGAATAAAATTATTGAATATTGCTGTCGATGGTCAATAATAGATTATAGATTAGGTAGAAAGTAAGGACTTGCATCATGAAACGTCTTCCTGACCATTAAACGATAATTCGAGATCACGAAATGGATAACATATTTTTGAACGGAGAAGCCCCACTGTCGGCGAACCCAGAAGGTGTCTAAGGATTTATGTTATATATATGTACGCTAAACAAGTAGCAGTATGAATTTTTTCAAATATTTTAAGTATTAAATTTATTTCTAATGGTTCGCCGAAAATGATAGCTGCAAGTAGGAATAAAATTATTGAATATTGCTGTCGATGGTCAATAATAAATTATAGATCTGGTAGAAAGTAAGGACTTGCATCATGAAACGTCTTCCTGACCATTAAACGATAATTCGAGATCACGATGTCACCTGGTAGAGAGCTGACGAGTTTCATTTGTTTGCAGTCGGTAATCAATAGTTTTATGTATAATAAGACGTTGTCAGCTCTCCTGCTCTACAAACGTGACGCGGGAAATAGTATTTACCAATTTTTTGGGCTTCAGAAGGACTAGATGAGCTTGAATATTAATTTCAAACGATATATATTTCAAATGTGAAAGCAGAATTTCTTTTCAGTGCTTCTATTTACATAACTGCTTGTAAAATACGTACTGCTGCTGCTATGGTTCTTTTTTAGTACATTCGGTAATACTGTTTTGAGACTCAACACGCCAAACACTTATTGTTTTCATTCCATGCAATCAGTACGACTGCACCATGGGTGCTGTACCTTGTGCATATAAAAACGACTGCCTTTTTACAAATTTGAAGTGAGTTCTAACGCACAAATGATAAGATAATAACTGTTCCAAATCATAGAGTTCGACGTTATCTGTTACTTTTACTTGGCCGATCTACGGAGATTACTCACATTATATGATAGTATCCTCAAAAGAATATTTAAAAAGGTGAAACACATAGTCCAGCTTCTCAAAAAGAGTCGAAGGAAGTTAATGTTGACGATCTAACCTTTTCAATCTATTTCGTGAAGCTGGAGCTGCATGTTCGAGTACCAACTAAATCTGTTCGATCGCATCTTTGAATTGTAAAATTTGCTTGTCTGTATTGTGACGCATATTAATCATCTGTTTATGTGAGCTATTGCTGAATTATTGCTATTCTTTCGAAAACTGACGTTCTGCATGCGTGACTGTATACAAAATACAGATTGATTCTTGCAGAGAAGATAAAGTAATAAGCCACTTTTCACAACGGTATTTATATATTAAATAGTGCCGTTGCCGGTCTCAAACGGACAGGTTCATCGTCAGATGCCTTGTTCACATTAAGATATATTTTTGTTACTTTTCATTAGGTTTCAATTTTTAGTCCCCCATATGATGAAGAATCCTCGGGGTGGTGGTATCCTACAATCAAAACATGACGTAAGACAATGTCTATTTAACTGTAATTGTTCCTCAAAACGATCTAAACAGATTGTTAAAGTGAAAATGTTTCGGTTACTTACATTGAAATTTCCGTGCCATTACGTTCTAGTGCTGACTGCTTGTGTTCGCGCAGCGCAGACTTTAAGAAGCACTTTCCTTTTATATATATATATATATATATATATATATATATATATATATATATATATATATATATAAAACACGACTCACACACCAAGAAGTTTCGCCACATGGAAGTATGTATACAAGTGTGGCCATATCAAACCATCCCAAGCAGATCACCACCACCCAATGGATATTTCACCATACGGGGGAGTAAAAAAAATTGGTTCAAATGGCTCTGAGCACTATGGGACTTAACTACTGTGGTCATCAGTCCCCTAGAACTTAGAACTACTTAAACCTAACTAACCTAAGGACATCACACACATCCACGCCCGAGGCAGGATTCGAACCTGCGACCGTAGCGGTCACGCGGTTCCAGACTGTAGCGCCTATAACCGCACTGCCACTCCGGCCGGCGGGGGAGTAAAAAGTGGAAACTAATGTAAAGTAACAAAAATGTATCTTAACGTGAACAAGCCTGTCGGTTCGAAACCGTTACTGGCGCTAATTAATAAATATGCAGCGTTATAAGAAGTGGCTGATTGCTGTTACTCTGCAAGAATCAAACTGCATGTTGCTGAGTTCTTTGAAACATATTGTCCTTTTTCATCAACATTAGATTTTCGTGAACCAGTCCGAGAGTAAGCAGTACAATGAAGTGGTCGCAAGGTATAAGAAGAAAAGTTTCGACCGTCCTATCTGCCAGCGGGCTCCATAAATTTGGCAAACACTAATAATATACTTTCACCTCAATTTCACAGAGTTAGTATGTGCCACAGAAAATTTTATTACAGTGAAGTTTTATCCCTAACTTCTACGCTAAAACATTCAGATTTAGCGATATGTAGTGTTTTTCGTTTGAGGTAGGGGTGCTTATATTCAAACTCGCAACAGAACAAGTTTAATCACTATTGCTTTCTTTCTGTTTTGTTCTAACTACGATGAAAAACTGAATGGTTACAATTCTTATTAAAATTAGTAACTGCACTAGCGCAAAAACTTTTCTAAATCAGTAAAGCTCGTTTAGTGCACTACTTTGGTGAGGCATAAAAGTAAAATAGGTCTACAACGTCATTGAGTGTGAGTGCAAGGCAAAAGGACAAGACTTCTTTAATTGGCCATGTATCTCACCATTACCCTCTACTTGCAGCGTTTTACACAGTTTATATTCTAATGTTCGCCAAGTGAAGAAAAAACAAACTGCAAGAGTTACAACGTAGGAAATTCTTTCTTTGAGGTAGGTATAAATAATAACCAGATATACAAAAGATCGTGTAGCGAATCTGGAAAATTATTATCAGTGGAGGAAAATTTTTCTAAATCTTAACCTCAGATAGGCACGGTTAACGTTATGCTCTTCACGTGAACTTTCCCGGTCCCATATTCTGGAAGATTAGGATCTTTGTGGGGTTCTTCGAAAACAATTCGAACTTTGAATTTTTTGACCCCTCTATGATGGAAGCTCGCTTCCGGCTGCACACTCTTGGTTTTCCATGGTATCACTAATGATCACTTTTGACTTTTACTGATTTTCATTGGCAGTTACTTCTACAAGCTTTGCTTTCATTCCCATACCTTTATTTTATGTAATTCTGTTAACGACTCCTCTCCGACTGTTACTGACTTTCATGGACAGTTATGAAGAGTGTCAATTTTTTTGCGTAGATTCTTCCGTGTGAAGAATGGAGATGAATAACACAGAATAAATAAAACTTTTTCTAGCGCTATCAGTTGCGTGCATTATTTTGATGCATAATTTTTTCTTCAGAGGCTACGGAGTCAAGTGGTTAGGTTACACTGTGCAACAACAATGAAAATGTAAATCGAATGAAAATTGCTAATTCCTGTCAATTCTAATGTGCTGATCGCGAATATCACAAAGACAATTTAAAATTAGCTCTAGTTTTCATTTTAAATTGTTTTATTATGGTGAGATAGTTACATACGGATTTTTATATTAAGTTTAAAATCAAATATTATAATGGTTTGTCAGAGTTATAATAGCTGGTAACAATGTATTATATTATTGTCCCTGGTCTTACTTGTATGCAATATTTTGGATACAAGCATTTTGATACCAATTTTAGTGATCTTTTTTGTTGTCTCCTCTTCAACTTCAGTGACTTTATTAATGCATGTAACGATTTTTGCACATTTGTTTCCAGATTAACTTCCAGTTGTTAAAGTTGACTGCTATTTAAGTGAATAAAAATACCACGAGTTCGTGTTAACAGTGCTGACACATTTTGCTGTGTGTGTGTGGAGAAGTGGTATTTACTTCACAAAAACGGCAAATAACTCCATTGATTATAAAAGCTTACAGTTGTTATTTTGGGTGCAAAATAGGTGATCAGGATAAACCCTGGGCTCCACATCTGATCTGCAACACTTGTGCCAGCAACATCAGGAATTGGATGCAAGGGAAAGGACGTTCAATGCCCTTTGCAGTGCCCATGATCTGGCGTGAGACAACTAACCATGTCAGTGAGTGCTAATTTTATATGGTTCCTCCTATCAAGAGGGGAATATGTAAGAAGAAGAAGTGGACAGTGATCTGTCCTAACATTCCATCTGTCATACGCTCAGTTCTACATGGGTAAGGATTGACAGTACCTGAACCACCGACAGAGTATGAGATTACTTCTGATGGAGATTCTGAATGTTCTGAACCATGTACATCTCAAGATCCAGAGTTTCTTCCAAATATATCATCAACTGATGATCCACAAAAATTTTCCCAAAATGAGTTAAGAGATCTCATTAGAGATTTGGAACTATCTAAACCTAAGGTTGAGATTTTAGCATCACGATTGCAGCAGCGCAATTTTCTGGAAAGCAACGTAAATGTTTCATTCTACCACAGAAGAGAGCAACAATTCACTCTTCTTTTTTTAGCATGCAAGATAGTCTTGTGGTATGTGTAGACGTATATGGTCTAATGAAGGCTCTCAGAATTACTTACAACCCTGATGAGTGGATGCTCTTTATTGATTCATCAAAGTCGAGCTTAAAAGCAGTGCTTTTACATATTGATAATGAGCTTCCTTCTATTCCAGTTGGGTATAGTGTTCATATGAAAGAATCATACCAAAACATGAAAATTTAACTAGAAGCCTTCAAGTATAATGATTCTCCATGGCAGATTTGTGGTGACTTGAAATGGTTGCACTGCTATTAGGTATACAGTTAGGGTATACTAAATATTGCTGCTTTCTCTGTGCATGGGATAGTCGAGCTCGTGCACCTCATTACAATAAACATGAATGGCCCACCAGAAAACCTCTTCAACCTGTAGTAGACCCTAAGAGGATTCTGCTCCCGCCCTTGCCCATCAAGTTGGGCCTCATGAAAAACTTTCTTAAAGGAATGAACAAAGATAGTGTCATGTTTAAGTGCTTACGGCAAAAATTGTCGTACTTAAGTGATGCAAAAGTAAAGGAAGGCATCTTTACAGGTCCAAAGATTCGAGAACTTTTTGGAGAGCATACTTTTGATGGAATCATACAAGGAGATGAGAAGCATGCATGAGAAAGTTTTAAGACAGTCTCTTTACAGTTTTTAGGGAACGCATGAGCAATAAATTACAAGGAGATTGTAGATAACATGACATCTCATGAAAAACTTGGTTCCAACATGTCATTGAAAATGGCTTTCTTACATATTCATCTTGAATTCTTCCCTAAGATTGTGGTGCAGTAAGTGATGAACATGAGGAGTGATTTCATCAAGATACTGCCACATTAGAGAAGAGGTATGCTGGAAAGTGGAGCCCTACTATTTTAGCAGATTACTGCTGGACTATCATAAGGGATGTTCCCAA
The DNA here is from genome assembly GCF_021461385.2 of Schistocerca piceifrons. Classification (NCBI taxonomy): domain Eukaryota; kingdom Metazoa; phylum Arthropoda; class Insecta; order Orthoptera; family Acrididae; genus Schistocerca; species Schistocerca piceifrons. The sequence continues at coordinate 377,370,289 of NC_060138.1, forward strand.
GTATGTGTATAAATGTCAAGCCAAGCGAAAACGGTCATATTCTGAATTTATCTCTGAATGAAATATGTAAAATGTGTAGCTGTATATACTGTAAATATGGACATTTATTATTTGTAGTCCTTTGTATACATTTGTGAAGAGTTAATTTATATATTTTCTTTTGTGCTTTACATAGTTCTGGTAAAAAGCAGACTTACAAAGTATTTTCATTCATGTAATATTATTTTCATTTTTTCTTAATATTTTACATCTATACTTCCAGAATGGCACTGAAATTTATCAGTGCATAACACATAACATAATTCAAGTAATTATTCACTTAAAATTTGTTATGCTGAATCTTGGATCATGAATGCATATTTAGTTAGTGAGTTATTTTTAAAACATGTAGATTACCTTTTTAAAAAGAAACTAGAGCTAAATATTTATGAAGGTGATTTTGTATTATTTTACACTGAAACAAACATAATTAACTCAAAATGATACAATTTACACACTTTTGCTTCAAATTTGTTGTTCAGTGTTATCAGACTTTGTGTCTTTAATTAGCGAATTCCTTCTATTCTCTCTCAATGCATCAGTAATATGCTTCGGAGGAACAGATGGTTCAGATGGAGCTGAGCACTATGGGACTTAACATCTGAGGTCATCAGTCCCCTAGAACTTAGAACTACTTAAACCTAACTAACCTAAGGACATCACACACAGCCATGCCCGAGGCAGGATTCGAACCTGCGACCGTAGCGGTCGTGCGGTTCCGGACTGAAGCGCCTAGAACCGCTCGGCCACACCGGACGAAATATGGAAGAGAGTGTCACAGAAATGATACAGGATTTGGGTTGGAAATCATTAAAAGAAAGGCGTTTTTCGTTGCGACGGAATCTTCTCACGAAATTCCAATCACCAACCTTCTCCTCAGAATGCGAAAACATTTTGTTGACACCGACCTACATAGGGAGGAACGATCACCACGATAAAATAAGGGAGATCAGAGCTCGTACGGAAAGATACAGGTGTTCATTCTTTCCACGCGCTATACGAGATTGAAATAATAGAGAATTGAGAAGGTAGTTCGATGAACCCTCTGCCAGGCACTTGAATGTGATTTGCAGAGTATCCATGTAGATGTAGATGTTTAGTAAAAATTGTCATTTGAAATTTTCTTCCTATCTTTCACACATACTGTTAAAGACAGGTAAGTGAAGCGTAAAGTGATATACGAGATAATGACAGATAACAGAATAGTTAAGAGAAAGAACGATGCATTATATTGTACCGAAAACATTACTGACATAACTGTATATACATGTTCATACTATATGTTCCTAAATGTGACTGTGGCAGTGTCGTACCATCACTCAGCATCAAACGTAGCGATTGTAATTCTCCCCTTCCTTCTTAGCGCCTGTCACTAACAGTAAGTGAAATAACGGATCGCAACAGTCATTTTTATCTTTATTACTGAGCGACTATCCCAGAACCTGGAAACGATAGTGTGGCGGGTTGCCTATCTAACGGCTTCCAGGTGCAACAAAAACTGAAAAATTCGGTTTTCAATATCTCGCATAATTATTGAACAAATTTAAAAATTTAAAATGCTGTCGTAATGTACTCATTAAGAGGTATACTCTTTGTGATAAAAAGTTTAACGCAGTAAGACAATCGTTGACAGTTAGAAACTGTTTTCCTTGAGGCAACGTAACTGACGGCGTGCAAATACCCGGACTTTATTCATCCAGTATTTGAGAATGAAAGCACTTACCGACTTCCAACAAAATTTACTTGTAATTTCAAACATTCAAGAAGCTTTATCTACCTAAAAGAAAAACCGTTTATTGCTTACTATATTTTCCCTGTTCATGAAGTAAAACTTCAACATCCTCTTAAAAACTACAGTTCAGGGCAAATTTTACTGCATGTTGTACGCTTTTATAGATTCACATCAATCGCCTCCAAGAGACACGAGGAAAAATAATATTTTGAAAAGATTGTCAACATCAAAATGTTAATGATTAAATTCGTGCTGCGTAGGAACACAATGGTTAATTTCAACGTTTGTTTCAAGAGACATATTGGTGTGACCTACATAAGTTAGATCTAGGATCCGGACCCACACTGATAACATCTTCCAAGAAAGTCTGATATAATGAAACATTTGTGCAATTACTTATATAAACAGTTCTTCGGGTCCATAATATCGCAGCAATTATCCTTAGTTTGTAGGACAACATAACACTGCAAATTACAGTGAAATTGTTACTTTGGATCCACACACTAGATTAGGCATCCTGATCTCTTTTACTTGGCAACAATGCTAATCACAGAATCACCGTTTCAGATTGTGTGAAGAGATTAACAAAACTTCCTAATGCACACGTGTGTCTTTACTCTTCAATGATATAATAACTGATTCAGTTTCCCTCTTGTTTATCCTTGTAGCTGTATGGTACACAGGTGACATAGCTTATAAAGTTCTGCTTTCTTGCCTCCATCAATAAAAATTTGATTTGGCTTCCCAAGTGTTAAGATAAAGTAACTTGCAAATATTTTGGTAGTTATTAGTGGATTACCGAGAGTTTCATTTTCCGGCACAAGAGATGAAATATGCAGAGCGCCCACCTTCTGATCTAGAGCATCTTTCATAAGTGAGCGTATGGCTTCTTTAATGTCATTCTGTGAGGGGTCTACTATCCCGCTACACAGTGATGTTTTAGCCTGTCCGATGTCATTCAAGATAATTTTGCAGTACTTTGTGTGCGCTGAACTTGTGCAGTTAGCCTGAACTGTCTTTCATGTTATGATTAAGTTTCTGTTGCGTATTGCATGATGTTCTTGACGCAATTAGTTATCAAACTTAGTTGTTCATTGAACAGTACAACTATGTTTTTAGTTAATGTTAAGGAAAGTAATGAGTGCCTGTAGATGTGCACTATTTTTGTTATTCAATCTGTCACGACTCTAGACAGCCGGCCCGAGTGGCCGAGCGGTTCTAGGCACTTCAGTCTGGAACCGCGCGACCGCTACGGTCGCAGGTTCGAATCCTGCCTCGGGCATGGATGTGTGTGGTGTCCTTGGGTTAGTTAGGTTTAAGTAGTTCTTTGTTCTAGGGGACTGATGACCTCAGGCGTTAAGTCCCATAGTGCTCAAAGTCATTTGAACCATTTTTGACTCTAGACTTATTGCGCTTCTGGATTGTTTCCAAAGGTTGCATTGCAAGTGGATCACTATCTCCTAGCCTTTTGTTTAAGACGTTCGTAACACAGTAGCTGATTTACTTTTCCTCAGTATCCCTTACATTCGCATTAAATAAGCTTACTGATTCATCTGATCTGCATTCTTTACCTACAGAATCAGTATCCACCATTAATGGATGCTTCCACAAGGAGTGGCACCTCTTAACTGACTTCATCTTGAAAAGACTGTATTTATTTTCAGTTACAGCAGCGAAGCCTTACGTGACGACGCATCCGCCCACTATACCGTGACAAATGGGCTTACGCAGTCAACTCAGCATATGTCCTATCAACTGTGCTATCCGTCTTGAATGCGTATTTGAATTTCAGCTTGACGGTGTACTGTTAGAGTTTTGAATTAGTGCTTCTCCTGTCACCTGTGCTGTTATTAAGGTACAAATAGTTTTCATACATTAAAATTCTCGTTAGTAAAATTACTTAACAAGTAGGGAGAAAGATTATGTAGAAGATTACAGGCCAATTTTCTTATTACCTATATTTTCAAATGGCTCTGAGGATGCCGCGTGTGAGAGAGTTGTAGCGCTACTATTGAAAACAGATAACGTGATGCGCAGTTCGCAGAATCGCTCAAGAAAGGAAGCGTCAACACGAAAACCACTTTATGGTTTTGTGTGTGAGGTGCTTAATGGTGTTAATGATAATGGCAGCAGGTATTTCCTTTGATTTAACTGAAGCATTTGAACGTGTGTCCCATAGATTGTTAAAAAGTTATAAATTTAGAAGTAAAGCACACCAGTGATTCATTTCATACCCAGTAAGTAGGAAGCAGATCCATATCCTCGAAAACAAAAAAAAAAAAAAAACAAAAAAAAAAGGATTCTGTTCTATGTTTATGGTTTTCTTGATATATACGCCTCTAAATATGATGGCTGAATTAAGAATTTGCTTAATTCCCATGACACAAGTGTCATTGTGAAAACCGTATAATGGAAAGTAAATGATAGGCAACTAGAGTAATAGGTTACACCGGTTCATGGATTACAAAGAAGAGATTGACGCTTAATTGCAAGAAAACGCATTGCACGCAGTTTCCAACACAAAACTTGTACCAAAGTGAAATTTCGTTATTAAAGGACGAAAGGAGGAGTTTAATAACTCAGATCAGATGCAGGGCGTGGATGGAAACGGACCGATTTGAATATGGTGAAAGAGGCCGGGGGTTATATTGTAAAACGTTTTAAATCACAAGAAAGAAACCCTTGCATAGTGCCATTTCACGCATTGTTCACGTTTTGAAAATGATGTCTTGTAAGTGGCCACCATTTTCAATTTCACAGACGATCTGCGATTTAACTCGTTTACAACACATTCAGCATCTATATAAGAATGTTTCTGATTTCTGAGCGAATGGTGTCTTTCAGTTCCACAATTGTGTGTAGATGTCTAGCATACAGCCTATGTTGCAGGAATCCTCAAAGGAAGTAATTAGAAACCATTAAGTCGGCATGTCTGGGAGGCCAAAAAATGTCCCCATTGCTTGAAATGATGTGCTTGCCAAACACTCTGCTCACTGCTGTCGTTGAAATTTGAGTACATAGGACGTAGCACCATCTTGGTGACACCAAAATTGATTTTCAGTAAACTGTTGACACTCATGTTGGAGGAATGTGTCAACCGTGGCAGCGTACGACTGAGATTTATTTTTGGTTACACATCCATGTTCATCCTCAAGAAAGAAGGGACCGATTCTGTCCACCGAAGAGACAGTGCAGCACACTTTCTGCCCGTGGAGTTCGTGACGATTATCCACGCATCGGTACCAGCAGTTTTGTTTGTTGACATAAATACTGAGGTGAAAATTCGCCTAGCCACTCATTCACAGAAAATTTAAGAAGACTGAATTGTCCCTAGTTTTAGTCAACAGTTCAATAGAAGACACATTCGCTTTTCATTACGTCTCCCATTTAATAGTTGTACAATCTGTACCTTGTACGGTTCGTTAAAATTCTCTACACACTACGCCTGGATATTCTCACTAGTGCCGCAATTCGTCTCACAAAACGCTTTGGATTACTGGTTACAACATTTTGCACACCCTCTATTCGTTCCTGTGAACAACTACTTCTGGGCCTTCCTGGCGATTTCAGCTTAAGTGCACTTCCTGTTGCTTCACAGTTTTTCACTCATAAACTGATTTCATGTGACGATGACAGGATCAATCCGTCTAAGGTAGAAATGACGACAGTATCATCGTATAGCAGCAACAACACGTTACAGTTTCTGCAAAACGCTGTCACAGTCACAGCACTTTCAAGTCCGCTACAGCGCTCCTTCTCAGCAAATGGCGTACCTACTTGATACGTATAATAAACATTCAGTGTTGCCGATAATACCAATCCACTTTTGGAGACTAATTAAAACAGCCCATATTTTCTGCTACAGCGTGTATATGTAAAGCACTAAAGAGTGAATGTTGGTTTACTTTATGCAGTTCCCTTGTCTTCCTGTTGTTGTTGTAGCCTACAGTCCGAAGACTGGTTTTTCGCAGCTCTGCACGCTATTCTGTCGTGTGCAAAGCTCTTCATCTCCGGACAGCTACTGCATCCTTTTGCACCCGCTTACTGTATTCGTCTCTTGGTCGTCCTCTACATTTTTTGACCTCCACACAAACCTCTAATACAAACCTGGTGGTCTCTTAATGTCTCAGAAAGTGTTCTATCAACCGACCCCTTCTTTTAGTCAGGTTTTGCCACAATTTTTTTCTCCCCAGTTCTATTCAGTATGTCTTAATTATTTGCATGATGTACCTATGTCTAATCTTTAGCGTTCTTCTGTAGCACCACAGTTCGAAAGCTTCAGTTCTCTTCTCGTCTGAACTGTTTATCATCCACGATTTACATCCAAACAAGGCTACACTACAGAAATTGTCTTCAGAAAAGACTTCCTAACATTTAAACCTATTTTAGATGTTACAAAATTTCTCTTCTTCAGAAACGCTTTTCTCACTACTGCTATTCTTGATTTTATACCCTCTCTAGGTCAGCCATCGTTAGCTATTTTACTGCCTAAATAATAAGACTCCTCTACTACTTTTAATATCTTATTTACTAACATAGATCCGCCTGAATCGCCTGATTTAATTCGACTACATTCCATCACACTCGTTTTGTTTTTGTCGATGTTCATCTTACATCCTCCTTCCAAGACACTGTCCATTCAATTGCTATTCAGAGTACTATTCTACCTCTGACAGAATTACAATGTCATCGGCAAACCGCATAGTTCTTATCTCCCTAAACTTTAATTCCTTCTCCACATCTTTCTTTGGTTTCCTTTACTGCTTGCTCAATGTACAGATTGAATAACGTAGCGGACAGGCTACAATAATGTCTTACCCCATTTTCAACCACTGCTTCCCCTTCATGCCTTTCGATTCATACAACTACCGTCTGGCTTCTGTACAAGTTGTAAATAGCCTTTCGCTCCTGTATTTTACCCCTGAAACCTTCAGAATTTCAAACAGTGTATTCCAGTCAACACTGTCAAATAATTTCTCTAAGTTTACAAATGCTATAAACGTAGGTTTATCTGTCCTTAATTTCTGTTCTAGGATAAGTCATATGGTCAGTTCTGTCTCGCGTGTCCCAGCTTTTCTCCGAAAATCAAACTGTTTTCCCCTGACGTTGGCTTCTACCAGTTTCTTTATTCTTCTGTAAATAAATCGTGTTAGTATTTTGCAACCATGACGTATTTAACTGATATTTAGGTATTTTTACTACTGTCAGTCCCTGGTTTCTTTGGAATCACCACATTCTTCTTGAGGCCTGAGGATATTTCGCCTGTCTCATACATCTTGTATTCCAGGAGGAATACTTTTGTCATGACTGGCTCTCCCAAGGTTATCAGTAGTTCTTACGGAATGTCGTCTACTCCAGGGGCCTTGTTCCAACGTCAGTCTTCCAGTACTCTGTCAAATTCTTCTCGCAGTATCATATCTCCTATATCACCTACGTCCTCTTCCCTCTCTGTATTATTGTCTTCACGTTCATTTCTCTTGTCTAACTCCCGCCCTTCAGCCTTTCAGCTTTCTCTTCTTTGCTTCGTAGGTACTCGTTTTCCGTCCGATCTCCTGATGTTTATGTAGCTGCTTCTCTTTTCTCCAAGACCTCTTTTGCTTTCCTAAAGGCGGTTTCTATCTTTCCCCTAGTTCTATATGCTTCTGTGTCTTTAAATTTGTCTCCAATGATGTCATATTCTGAAGTAAGTTTATATAGTCACAAGGAATATTCTTAGCTGAAAAAATGAGGGTCGAAGCAAACTAAAGTCCCAGGTAGCTTAGTGCAGATTTGTGGTCAACTGTCTTCGAATTCTAACTCCGCATTTCCGAATAATAAGATGGACTCGGAAAGAATTGTAGGAATGACTTGTTGAACAACAGTCAGAAAAGCTATTTGCCTTTGGATAACACTTCCGATACTATTTTTCAAAAATGTAATGACTATTCTGTAGGTTTCAATGTAAATGGGCTTCCAGCAGGAATGTCCACGTTCCTTTTACTCTGTATTGAGTTCCTAACAGTAATGTAGTATTCCGCTGTGAAGTGTTCTTTCTTGATACACAATAGTGAAAATCTTTCGATTTCATGTGTTTATATTCATTTTTATTCAAACAATCTTCGAGATCCTGTAAATTATGTAGAGACGTGCTCTATGCTTCGGGCCACTTGCTATCACGAAAACGAAGAAAAATAAATATAAAAATGTAATAAAGAAAAAGAATTTTAAAAATAATGGTTTTCATATTTATCATTCCTAATTTGCAGTCGAGATCGTCATCTAGTCCTCTGGCTCACTATGCTTTTGACAGGTATTTTTCAGTAACCCTACATACGAATAGAAAGGCTGCTATCAGTTCCGTTTTAATTGCGTAAAAGGAACTCGAGAATGAAATTCGTTACTCGAATTACGTAGAGAAAAAAGACATAGAGCTCATTATTTGGTTCAGTCAAATAAAAAATGTCTGTGCACATTAGGTATTTAAAAAAAAAGAGAAGAACTTTTAAACAAAAGGCGCTATTTATTTTACGTGCCCATTTGAAAAGCTCTTTGCAACTATTTATATGAAAAAAAGGTTTCCATATAGTTAATCAGCTCTACTACTTACTTTAGGTCCTGCAAAGAAAGTACAGAAATGCAAAGAAAAACTGTAACTATTTCGAGATTTGAGGATGACTTCGTAAATGTAACTAAAAGTAGGAAGGACTTTAGAAAGTACTGTTAAATTTCATGGTTAGCCTGTTTAACACATAGGTCGACTTTTGAATAAATAACGTAGGATAAAATTACTGAAGAGCGCTAGAAATCAGAATAAGTAGCTGACTATGGCTGTCGCAAAGTATGTTGTTGAACTGTTGCATCAGATCAGTTTAGTCAACATGAAGATCTCACGAAAATGCTTAGGAATTGGAGGATGTGAGCTACTTTCATTTCTAGAAAGGTTGTAAAAAAACTTTCGAGTGTTAGAAGACGTGTTTTAAGAAATTACATCGCATGCATGATCTCTTTTACACACACCAAGGATAATGAAAGATATTAGTGCAGAGCTTTACGAAAGATATCTGTACCTCGGATGAACTGATAATAGACTCGTACAGATATCGAATGATACTGCTTTGAATTACGCTCAGTTTTGAACTAACCAATGATTAAAGAAAGAAGAAAAAAACAGCAAAAAATACCATCTATTTCTCTAAGTAACTTTGACAGAGCGTTTTACAGATCCTGTTGCTTCCTTACATTCAACAACTGAATTTATCTATTCGTCTATAGTGATCTCCTGAGTGCCACTGTGTTTCCAAAATGTCTTAGTAGTATGTCACAAGAATGACAAATTTTACTATTTTCAGTCTCTAATGTTATTGAATGAGACGCACAATATACGTAACGTGCTAAGACGACAGATTAATCAGTGCACTGAACACAACTTCTGTCTCTATTTCTGTACACACTCGTTAATTCTCGAAATTCTTATGACTCTTAGAAGAATGTGGTTGAACAATTATGTATTCCTTATGTTTCTTGAGTGTGAATGAACATAAATATTTTTCTAAGTTTTTAAATTATCCTTGTTTACCAGTTTTTGAGGTATTTAAGCGCTAGTATGGAAAACAAAGTTGAAGATCAGTTAAACTACAATTAGTTTGGCTTTAAGGAAGGTAAAGCACCAGAGTGGAAGTTATGATGTTGCGCTTGATAACGGGTGCAAGAACTGCGAAAAATCAAGAAAGGTTCATAGGTTATGTCGACGTGGAAAAAGTGCTGGACAAAATGCAAGAACAGGTAATGTGCAGTATGTACAAGATCCAAGAGGGGACAACAAGGACGGAAGACCAAAAACGAAGTGCTTGGGTTGGAAAAAGTATGAGACCGGGATGTAGTCTTTCGTCTCCCACTGTTCAATCTATGCATCGAAAGGTTCAAGAATGGGATTAAAATTTAAGATGAAAAGATATCAATCATAAGAGTCGCTGATGACATTACTATCCACAGTGAAAGTGTGGAAGAACTGTAGGACCTGCTGAATAGAGCGAATAGTCTAGTGAACACACACTACGGAAAGAAATAAACTGAAGAAAGGCGAAAGTAGTGAGGAACAGCAGATACGGGATTATTGGAAAATTTAACATTAGAATTTGGGACCAGGACATAGGCGAAGTGAAAGGTTTCTGCTATCTAGGAGGCAAAAAACACGTTACGAACAAAGCGAGGAAGACATAAAATACAGACTAGCACAAGCGAAGAGGGTATTACTGGTAAAAACTAGTCAACTAGTATCAAAACTAGGCTTAAATTTGGGGAATAAATTTCTCAGAATGCACGTTGCGAGTACAGCAGTGCAAGGAACTAAATCATAATCTGTGAGAACACTGGAAAAGAAGTGTTGAGAAGTGGTATTATAGAACGATGTTGAAAATTAAGTCGAATGATGTGATAAGAAAGAAAAGACTCTTCGCAGACTTGACGAGGGGAGAAACATGTGGCATTGACGAGAATGGAGAGGAAGGTAGGACATGTGTTACAACATCAAGGAATAACTTCCGTGGTAACTGAGTGAGGGAATAAACTGTAGGTGCAGACAGATATTGAAGTGTGCATGTGAATGTCGTGCGGCATTGTTAGTTGGGATATTCTACTGGGTGGGTTGAGTCGCTTGTCGAAAAGGGTGTCATTACACAGCACACATCAGCTCCTATTCTTACGAATATGAAAGAGTTGTGTCGTATGTGTACTGAAGAAGTGTAGGTAAACGTGACGGATGGTGTGGTGTTGTGTTTGTGTTTTATGATGATGCTGATGATCATGCTGCTGCTGCTGCTGCTGCTGCTGCTGCTGCTGATGATGATGATGGTGTTGATGATGATGATCTTGAGAGAAGGGAGAAAGCGAAACGCAGTGCCGGTGGATAACCTACTGCTGTCGAATAGCACCAAGAGAGCCGCCAAGCTTCACGATCCGATCCTACCGACGGATCACAACCAACTGCGTTACATGCACATAATTCAGGAGATGCTGCCGATAGGTTGGGACTTTAAGCCGGAACACTGGCGAAAAAACTGGTGATCAGGAAGTTTACGCCACCACCTCTCCTCCACTTTCTGCCCAAATACAGACAGCGAAAGTTTCATCCATCACAAAAATTCGTACCAGCTCATTCCAGGTCGACCAGCACTGCATATACGGCCTCGGCCACGGAGACAGATACATTCTGGAATATATTCAACAGATAAATGAGGATGTTGTGTACTAGTGCTACTCTGAAATGAAGAGGTTGGCACAGGAGAGGCACGCAAAAGAGAAAAGTCAGTTCAGACTCTTCCAACGAAGATCGACGGAACGGGATTATTAGTGTCGTCTTTAGGTTTTTCTTTACATACCATTCGTATTTCAGTGATAATAGCCAGGCTGAAAGCCGCGGGAGCAAATATGCAGAACAGTCTGTGACGAGATAAGAAGTGTACGCGTCTCGGCAATATTCAACTAACGAACCGTCGAGCCGTTTCACCTTTCCTCTAAAAAAATACCGCAATAAGCACTAACCAGAAACTCAAGACTTAGTCTATGGTCGATAGCGCTTGACAAGGACACTAAAGAAAAGTTATGTCCTAAACTTTGATGACAGTGTGTGCAATTCAACTGTTTAGCAGGGTGTCGGCATGAGAAAAAGATGCAGGAGTACGTCGTAATATCTTAGCATTATCAGCGCAGCAAGGCCAACCGGTCTCTCCAACAGATGCACGCCAAGACCGTAACGAGGCTCTCAAGCTGCATGCGCCTCGAGGTGGCCACTGCCAAAGCTGACATTTGCCGAGGAGCCGCCTCGTAAGACGACCTCCCTGGGGTCTTAACGCGATGCACACCGCAAGCCGTCACGTGGCACTCCCTCCTATTTGGCACGGCTCCCCTGTCGTTCTTTCGAAAGGTCGCCTTCCTGAAGTTGAGGTGTTGTGCGACGTACGCATATATCGCCGCGTAAATATCAGCGCAGATACGCTGGGAAGAGCGTGTTCTCTGGGAAAAGATCTGCCATTTCTTTATATATCGTCTCTGCTGATGAGTCAAAGTTACACTTCGTAAGTACCGTAAGCAGTCGCTGTGACATATCGAGGTGGTTCAAGGCGTGCCTAATGCTCTTTCAAACCAGCCTTGAATTGCCGAGAGCTTCACAGTGACAATGAGTGTAATTCGGTGTTCTTTAATGCAACCAGCATAGTGCATAAGCAGCTAAATAGGAGAAATGACAAAGTAAAGGATATGAAAAAGAAAATACCGGTAACTCTGGACTGAGTGAAACGTTTCGCATTGTCAAAGAGGGAAATTTAGGAAATATTCGCAACTGTTTAATATGAAGGCAGTATTAGTACGGTTAACATTATTCTCGTGTAGAAAAAAAAGCATGACTCCTTTTCACAGGTGCTTCAAAAGCTAGCAGTTTGAATTGTAGTTTCATTAGTGAGGATCACCTAAATCATTACCAGCTCATAATTATTAAAAATTAAAAGACAGAGGAACAGCGAATATTTATTCGCATATTGCTTAGAATTTTGAAGTATATCACTAAATCAACCACTCCTGAAAGCTCGAACTCCTGTGTATAATATAGCTCCAAACGACTGATCACTTAACAGCCGAGTTAGAGCAATATCTGACGACAAATATGTGAGCGAGAAAAGTATAGAAATTGTTTGAAACTATGTAATTGCATTGGCTTCCGCGACCAGAGTCAGTCGACATAAAATTTTTCTGGTTATAGTACCGCGTCATACTGTAAAAAACTACTGCTGGAGATAACCAGCGTTTCGGCCACTGTTGCAGCTGCCTTCTTCTGGGTCTACTGGTGCGTTCTAGCTATGCAGTATCCCTAAAATTTCGTTATTACTGTTCACTGCACATGCCATTACGTCATAATTTTAAAAAGATGGTTAATTTCAATGGTCACTTACGAAAGTGGCTGTCTTCTATAGCGGTCGCAGGATCCATGACGTGCTAGCCTCCGCTAAGGACAAGGTGGATGCATTACATACTGCAGGAGTGTTCAAGGTGGAATTCGAATGGTTCAAATGGCTCTGAGCACTAGAGGACTTAACATCTGAGGTCATCAGTTCCCTAGAACTTAGGACTACTTAAACCTAACTAACCTAAGGACATCACACACATCCATGCCAGAGGCAGGATTCGAACCTGCGACCATAGCAGTCGCGCGGGAATACGAATGTGGAGAGGCATACATCGGCGAGACTGGCAGGCCAATAGCAACGCGCATTCGGTATCACGAGCGCTATATTCTTCTAGGGCAACATAACAAATCTGCAGTGGCAGAACATCAGCAAAATTGAGGAAAAGAAATAAAATTCAGCGAAGCTTGTGTGTTGGCCAAGCAGCCAGATGTGACGAAACGCAAAATCGGAAGGACCATCGAAAATACTTAAAATTTCTAAAAACATGAATAGAGAGGACGAACTCAGGCTTGCCCCATCTTGGCTGCCAGCAATCAGTGCCCAAGAGACCGCACTGTCAACACTAGGCGTGAGTACTGCCGGCGACTAATTGCCACCGCCTGGCCGATGTCCAGCACTTGGGAAACTGGAGCCAACTTCTCATTCGTCGGTGACCACCTATCATGGCACGTAATACAAGCGCCAATAGACAACAGAGCTTACGCTCTGCCTCCACCGCAGTAACCTATTAAAATATAGTTCCCTCTCCTTCCTTAAGTGACCACTGAAATGAGCTATCTTATTAAAATTATGACGTAATGGCATGAGCAGTGAACAGTAGTAACAAAATATAAGGGACACTGCATAGGTAGACCTCATGAGTATACACAGCAGTAGGCCTCTGCAACCGTGGCCGAAACGTTGGTTTTCTCCAGCAGTAGTTTTATACAATATGATGCGGTACCACACCCAGAAAACTTTTATGTCGTTTTAAATTATGTTTAAAGTTTGCTGCAGGTCACTAAATGCTATCATTATCAAACACTGAATGACTATAGTCTGGGTAATTTGCACTCCGTCTCAAGTAAAAGCTAGTTTTTGACGATTCTCAATGTCTATGACGTCAGATCATCTGACCTGCAGGAAGCACAATGATATTACACGAAGAACATATCAGAGCATGGAAATAGGTGACAAGCCACTGAATTTCTGCAGAACATATAAGAGAAATGCATCAAAAGCCTGCTATAGGATAGAAAGACACGAAAATACTTAGAACAAATAATGAAAGACACCTGCTTTATTTTTTCAAGAAAATTATCACATGGACGAAGCAAAGGTAGAAAAGAAGCTACTATTAAATGACCAAGTTAATATAACTAATCACTCACTATTTACGCTAATTAATCATATAACAGACAAGTATCCCAACAGATCACAAGCACCATTTCTCTCCCACGTATAGAAACGGAAAAAATAGCTGTACACACACACACACACACACACACACACACACACTCACGCACGCACGCACGCCGCACGCATACACAAATATGCATAAACACAAAACTTATAGCCCACACATACAGCCAAACAAAATAAAATTGGGAGCAGGAAATAGGGAAGTTCACAACACCTACAAAAACGAATGACCCCTAAACACAGAAAATTTCAGTTAAAGTGCTATGTTTCGAAAACAAAGTGACCACAAGAAAAACTGAAAGCTTTCACTTTCCACATGAGAGAAATGTGCTTGGTTAACAGATAATGAATTAGACGCTGTTCTATAAGTACGTTAATTTTAGTATAAGAAACTTCCATGAAATGTTTTAAATGTATAAAGTTTATGTGACAACGAAAATACCATGTAATACTCTGCGACAATCAGTAAACATGTCGTGTTAAAATGGCGAAACTCAAATGGGTGCAAAAGTAAAATTTAATGTGCAGCATACAAAAGGTGTTTTTTCTCGTAAACTCTTGCAAATGATATAATTTTGCAAATAAATTTAGTGTTATATAGAGATACTGTCTGAGAAAGTGTTGCGAGTTGAGGTAGTGGTAAAAAAGTAATAAATTAAAACGTCATGCCTGTCGTTGAAATCTAAGAAGACACGTAGTTGTATTTCCTAATTTTTTTCAGTATCGACGACAAATTATCCATTGCGTAGAATAAATATATAGCGAAATCATAAGTTTCGGGACGAATGTTAGCAGGAAATAAAACGTGGCAGTACTTTATGGTTATTGTAGTGTCCAGTTAATTGGGATATGTCTGTTACAGATTTGAATAGCGTTGATCTTCATATCTTCCTTTAAACCACAATGACGAAATACGAAACGTAAAAAATTTTACATTTGTACTAATGTGTACTCGTTCGTTGACACTGCCAACGAAATGAGCATACGAGCGTAAATAATGTTGAATTCTTCTTCCTATGACTGTCAATTTCTGTAACTACGCTGTTTAACCACCATTAAGTGCGAAAGATGTGACGCTTTCGTTTTGGTAAGGGAAGAAACATTCCACAACAGAAAATTTACTTCATGTGGAGCCTAACTGGAGATAGCTCCTTAGGAGAGCTTAGAAAGTGTTTTTCGGCGACTACACGGAAGCTGTAATACACATATCAACCAAGAATAGTTTTGCATCACCACGGTTTCGAGAGATCCGGAACCTTTACAGAAAACTGGAATAGAGATCAACATAAACATCATTTCCGCCCTTTTCATTGGTCATGTAAACCACACATTGCATGTTGTACCACCATACAGAGACTGCTGTACACACCGGTACCTCTAATACCTAGTAGCACGTCCTCTTGCATTGATAAATGCCTGTATTCGTCGTGGCATACTATCCACAAGTTCATCAAGGTCCAGATTGTCCTACTCTTCAACGGCGATTTGGTGTAGATCGCTCAGAGTGGTTGGTGGGTCACGTTGTACATAAGCAGTCCTTTTCAATCTATCCCAGGCATGTTCGATAGGGTTAATGTCTGGAGAACATGCTGGACACTCTAGTCAAGCGATGTCGTTATCCTGAAGGAAGTCATTCACAAGATGTGCACGATGGGGGCGCGAATTGTCGTCCATGAAGAGGAATGCCTTGCCAATATGCTGCCGATATGGTCGGAGGATGGCATTCACATATCGTACAGCCGTTACGGCGCCTTCCATCACCACCAGCGGCGTTCGTCGGCCCCACACAATGCCAACCCAAAACAGCAGGGACCCTCCACCATCGGTAAAGAGAACATGATACCAATCCTGAGCGGTCCATTCGGCGTGTTGCTGGGTCCATCTGTATCGCGCTGCATGGTGTCGTGGTTACTAAGATGGGCCTCGCCGTGGACGTGGGGAGTGAATTTGGGCATCATGCAGCCTATTGTGCACAGTTTGAGTTGTAACACGACGTCCTGTAGCTGCACGAAAAGCATTATTCAACATGGTGGCGCTGTTGTCAGTGTTCCTCCGAGTCATAATCGGTAGGTAGCGGTCATCCACTGCAATAGTAGCCCTTGGGCGGCCTGAGCGAGGCATGTCATCGACAGTTCCTTTGTCTCTGTATCTCCTGCATGTCCGAACAACATCGCTTTCGTCCACTCCGAGACGCCAGGACACTTCCCTTGTTGAGAGTCCTTCCTGGCACAAAGTAACAATGCGGACACGATCGAACCGCAGTATTGACGGTCTAGGCATGGTTGAACTACATACAACAAGAGCCGCGTAGCTCCTTCCTGGTGGAATGACAAGAACTGATCGGCTATCGCACTTCCTCCGTCTAATGGGTGCTGCTCATGCATGGTTGTTTACATCTTTGGGCGGGTTTAGTGACATCTCTGAGCAATCAAAGGGACAGTGTCTATGTTACAATATTCACAGTCAACATCTACCTTTAGGAGTTCTGGGAACCGGATTGATACAAAAATTTTTTTGGTGTGTGTATATCCGTCTATTGTGGCAGCTACGGTGTGAATCCAAGGGAAAGCTCTCAAAAAATGTGTGTGAATTTCTAAGAGACCAAACTGCTGACGTTATCGGTCCCTAGACTTTCACACTACTTAAACTAACTTATGCTAAGAACAACACCCACACCTAGGCCCGAAGGAGGACTCGAACCTCCGGAGGGAGAAGCTGCGCAGTCCGTTACCTGGCGGCTCAAACCGCGTGGCAAGGCTCTCCCTGCATGATAGTTTCTCCCAGTAAGTACAGGTTATATTTATTCGACAGTGCAGTAGCCACATTGTACTTTTAACGTGTATTCATCAAGCTTAGGTTTCATACTTTGTCATTGGGCGATTGCATCCGATCATGTTGTCTGATGGTTAGCAAGCAATCAAATTAGGGCAGCATGTAACTTTGATTTTTATTTAATGTCAAAGCTTATGACTCTTGTTTCACATATAAAAAATGTGAATTGTTTAGCAAACTTGCACAGCGAGGAACTATCTCAGTGAATAGTAACACGCTGTTGGTGTCTTACACCACAGTAAGAAAATTTAATATAAGTGCAAAACACATACTGAGTTTGGCAATCACTTAATTTCGGATGTCATGCAGTTTTGTGTAGAATTCTAGATAGCGCCGTGAATGTTAGTCAATGTCTTATGAGTCAGTCATAGAGTTCAGTTACCATGCCAGTGTTCAGAAATTAGGTAATCATTAAAACACTGAAATAGCGTAGTGGATCAAAGTATTATTTCAGAATATTAATGGAGTAAATGATGACTAATTGAAACCCTCAGCTGTCGACAGGTGTTGTTGATATACCTCGATGTGGACAGTTGAAAACGTGTGCCCCAACCGTGACTCGAACCCGGGATCTCCTGCTGACATGGCAGACGCTCTATCCAACTGAGCCACCGAGGACACAGATGAATAGCGCGACTGCAGGGACTTATCCCTTGCACGCTTCCCGTGAGACTCACATTCACAACTGTCCACAATTCTACATATGTAATGTACCTTATAGACATTTGGATTGGCAAATGTCTATAAGGTACATTACATATGTAGAATTGTGGACAGTTGGGAATGTGAGTCTCACGGGAAGCGTGCAAGGGATAAGTCCCTGCAGTCGCGCTATTCATCTGTGTCCTCGGTGGCTCAGTTGGATAGAGCGTCTGCCATGTAAGCAGGGGCTCCCGGGTTCAAGTCCCGGTCGGGGCACACGTTTTCAACTGTCCACATCGAGGTATATCAACAACACCTGTCGACAGCTGAGGGTTTCAGTTAGTCATCATTTATTCCAGGGAAAAGCTGCGTGATCGTCAACAGTATTCTGTTCTTTCGAGAACAGTTACTGTCTTCACATATATCAATGGAGGATTTGTTCCTTAAATCACGTGCCCAATATGTCCTCCTTGATACGAGGACTGGTGTAGTAGGGTATAGTCAGGCTACAGAGGGCAATTTAGGAACCGCCTGAAGGAGGAGCTGGGACTCCAGTTTTTGCAAACCACTATACTGGCCTTCTATGGCACTCTTGCAAGACACAGTGGTCGGACGGCAACGAGTGGTCAGTGAGGCCTCCTACTATTATTGTTACTATGTATTGGTATTAAACATTGATTACAATCAAGGAAAAGGAAAGTACTAATGGTATTCAGTATCAGTAACCTGCAATTTTATGTGACCGTAAAGTGCTGCTTACACAAGGCCACGAAAGGAATTTGGCTAGATGCTATTACAATGAAAATAGAAAAATATGTAGTGCCAAAATGATCAATTTCATGTAAAGAGCTTTTTTTTTAATGCTTCAGCAAATTCTTTTATGAGTCTAATTTTTCTTGACGGTCTCAATGGAATATACAATAATATAAAATTCTGGTGTTAAATATTGGAATATTGTACGTTTGTTCCATAATGTATTATATCTCTGTCTATCCATATCTGGCAACTAGGACTGCACAGTACCCACGTCTGGCTCACGAGACAAGCAAACCCGTCCCTATTTTTTCACTAACGGATGTACAAGTGACTTGTAGGCAGCTTCTTTCGCAGATAAAGTTTCCCTTACCCTAATAATCAAGCTAAATCTTCCATTTTCTTTAACTACAATTGAGCTTCCCTTTTTTCTACGTTTTAGATCACAACAAAGGTGTTAAGTTCCCTGGATGGTGGTTAATTGACCCATGGTTAGAGAATATAACATTTTACGATTCGTGAGTTTAAATTTAACTCCAAATAGCTACTACTCTCAGACTTAAACTAATAATACACAGTGTTAGTCAATAAAATATACACAGGAAGCTCTAAAATAATTTTTCTACACTATTATGTCTTTTTCGGACAAGTTAAATCGTTTACGAACTAAAATCCAATGCCTATCGAATTTCGCCTGAGGAATGGAAAGTATGAAAAAAAAAAAACAGAAGTGTGAATATCCAGCAACGTTAACGGATCTCACTGGTTGCTGAAGTTAGAAAAAACAGAAGGGGAAATTGTCAAGGAGACAACAGATAGTTAGTTAGTTAGTTAGGTGGTTGCGTGTCCCATTGATTAATCGCACAGTACGGTAGCCGTTATGATGTGGAACGCGTCAAGTGCACAAGAAATGCACATATGGAACAAATTATATATATATATATATATATATATATATATATATATATATATATATATATTACAGAGCTAAAGATTAATATTTCTATTCTTTAACCCATTCCCTTAAATGGCACAAAATGCATATACTATATTTATAGATTTATTTAATCCTATTCAAGAATTCATCTATGGTGTAGACGATTTTGTTTTAAGGCCGTATAGCCCTCTCTCATCGTTTTGATAATTTTCTGGTCTTATACAGCGTAAGGTTATATTTATTCAAAAATTTCATATTCAGTTTTTAAATTAATCTATTATTTTGATGAAAGAGAGCTGCTTTACTAGTTGTCAATAGTTGATGAGATCTGATTAACTGTTGTACGAAATCAATATGCTGGTTTGCATACAGTTTACATTAGAAAAGAAATTATAACTGATATCTCCTATTGTTACACCATATTTGCAGTATGAATTATCAGGAAAGTATATTCCGTAAAAGTGGCTAGGGCATGATCCATGATTAAATCTCTGCGAATTACGGAACTCATATATATTTTATTTGCCGAAATTGTGAGGAACTAAGGCTTCGAAGAAATGTTTGGCTGTTTTCGTCCAAAATATTTCCCTTTATTGCATATCCATGATTGATATTCGTCTTCCTGTTGGCTCTTTTTTCTTCTTTATGATATATATTCACGTATTTTGATGATAATACGTGCCGGTTTGAGCGGCAGTCTTCGCCAAGTTATCGATATTTCTTTACATTTAATGTTAATGTGTCCCTTGATCCATATTAATTTTACCCTCTTGGCGATATTTTCATTTTCCTTGGTGATTTTCAAGATGTTCGTTGTGAGTGGATTAGTTACCTTGAGCAGGGGTGGTGTCTGCGTATCCTGGAGTAAGCATCTACAATCCTTTAAAATCAAAATGATTTTCACTGTGGGGTTCTGCAAGTGTTGATGTGGCTTCTGTAGAAGATCCAGAAATCTCACGGGGAAGTGAAATCATCTAGCTGTAATCTGTGCTTGGACATAGAAACACACTGCACAAGTTGCCATTACCCGTGGTGTTGGGTCAGTCACAAGGGGAGGTCACGACGTTGGGATCACAGATTTACTTCAAACTTCGTACAGTTTTTGTAGGCCATTAAAACAACACAATATTCAAGAAGTAAGGAACACTACTCCGGCAATTCCGAGAAAATTGCAGAAGAAGATTTACGACTGTGTTATGTAACTGATGCATCTGTGCGTTGGTACCAGACGTTAGAGTTCATGGGGGTCAAATGGTTAGCGTTCGAACGTCGGAAAACGAACGCATATGAAGTGACTGTTCGACTACAGCTCAGACTTAATTCTTAGTCTATATTTTTTTCGTCACTGGTCATATTATTTAATTTATGTGATGCTTGAGAAGTAAAATAATATAAAAAACAAAAGTTTTGGTGAATTTCGTGTTGTTTGACTACTTACTATTTTTAATTACATTTAGAACAAACGTACTTACAACTCTCGACAAATGAAGGAAGAAACGCGTAGAGTTCTCCTGAAAATATATGCGTGATTTGCGAAATCCCTTATACATGCAATCTAGTAAGGCATCCGGAACTCCTTAGCACGTCGACGCTTGGAGCTGGGGATACAGAAGCAAGTACCATTTGGGAGTTAATCTGCGTAGCGGTGAGACTTTGCTAATGTAGGAAGAACAAATAGTGTATGTGCAAATTTTTGAATGTCACAGAATTTACACTTGTACCATAAAAATGAAGTACGCTCGTTTAACAAAGCTCGAACGCTAACCACTTTTGTTATATATCTCATTTTGTTCGTTAATGATCTCTGTGTTTGGTCGGGGTGGACGTCAATATGACACCGGTTCAAGATCATCGTTAATCCAGTCACTCAGTTTTTTGGTACAGAGGGCGGCTAAACATCTGACGAAACACGCTGACGTACCGTGCCGGCATTGCTTGACCACCATGAATTCTAACTTTCAGCAGCTACGCGCAGATACATCAGTTTCGTAATAGACACACGTAAAACTTCTCTTGCGATTTTCTCGGAATTGTCAGAGTAGTATACATTACTACTTACACGTTAGATTGCTGTAATGGCCTACTAAAGGTGTACAAAGTCTGAAGAAAATCCACGATCCGGGCGTCGTGACCCCTTGTCAGTATATATCTCTAAATAAGGAAAAGTGGGGTAAGACAGAGTAGTGGGTTAAAACTGGTAACTTGTTTGTGACGTCACTACTTACGCCCTCTTATGGAGAGGTACTGAATACACACCACTAGCCAAGAAGAAAGAGCGACCATTTTAGCGTGTTGTTATTGTTCAGCTAACTGCGTCTGTGAAGGTAAATTTGTTTTACTGTAACAACTGATTAATATTCTTTTGTTTTTAAACTGCGTTTATTTCATAAGCGTTATCCATATAAAAACTCTATTTAGTCAGGAATATTAGATTATTAGTAAGTAGGAATTTGCTTGAAAAATAGCGTGCTTTTGTACTCCGTATATATTGTGTCAAGACGACGTTATGTCCTGCTGGAGATGCAATATGAATATCATTACCATGCACTCAGGGATACCACGTACGTTGCCCCACTGCATAATATGGAATCGCAAACAATTTTTTTTTCAGTGCCAAGTGTGCGGAGGACTTACATAGGAAGACAAACAATCAGACAATCATGGAACCAAGAGAGCATGGAAGGGGCAATGGACGAATTGTTATCGAGTAGGATAGGTTACCTTCGATGTTCCACGAAGTGCTTTAGAAGATCAAAAAAGGCTAGGATAAGCACTAATTTGTAAGAAAGCGGCAAATTAAAGGGCAACTAGGGCAGTACCATTTGCGTTTTCAGAGCAATAAGACAAATAATTTGTCGATCATATATTAATGCTTACTGGTTTAACTTTTAAACATTTCTCAAGATAAGCGCACGATCTTGCAACAAAAAATAATTTTAAGAATAAATTCAACGATGTAACGAAAATGGCTGGACCGACAGGTTGGATTCAACTGCGGAAAATTACTTTACTGGGTCGACGAAAGCTGCAGAGGAGCAGATAATGAGGATTGTTACTTTATATGTGAGTTTTGTGAATAATGTTGTCAGTTAAATCGTATGTCAATAAACTTTTCTGTTGGTTTTCCACTGAAACTATTGTTTTTCTATATTCCCATGAAGTTAGTATGGATATCCGCTCTTATCCCACTATTAATAAAATAATAAAACAATGGCTTTTCAGGAATAATGTATTTGTCCAAAAAACAGTGATTGTTTTTACTCAGACAATCTCTAGGTTAAATAGTTTAGCCCCAAAGTGTCTTGGAGTATTACCTACCAAATCTTACACCACTTTCTACTGCCCCAAGAAATTATCAGTAATGAGGCGTCTACTAATTGTTCTCCTTTGACGAATATTTTTGCTGGAAAGCAGAAAACATCGGCTGCTGAAGTTATTTCCTTGTACTGCTATCCAAGATGTGTTCGCATTCTTCGGTGATTACGTAAAATTTCCTTTAGTTTATGAAGCTTGTACATAACTCTGGTTTTTGGACGTGTTTATTTTCTGATCTTTCATTTCTCAATAAGACAATCTTTCGAGATTTTGTACTAATGGGTGGAAAATGCAGATTAATTAAACGCGACGAAAGTATAGCCGCGGTCATGCTGTAAGAAAGACAAGAATAAATAATATCACAGAGTCAGAAGTCGAAGCAGATTTCCTAGAGCAGATGCAGACACGACAGTTCCTTTGTGTTACGTATATTGTGCTGATTTCCGAGCAGCTTATTCAGTATCGGATACGTTTGTTCATAATCAGATATTCAGACAAGCTGGTTTCTCTCTCACAAAGCCGTTGTGACGTATTACAGAAGTAAAATATGAGTACAAGTTGAAGGAGACAAAGCGGTATTTTACTTTTGTTAATAAACAACGTCTAATACAAACTGCGGGAAGTATATCTGTTGAAAGAAGGAACACAGAGGTTTTCTCTTCGCGTGTGGATATTCGTGTTTGTCTCAGTTCAGTCCGGAAGATCATATGAATTCGAGAAGCGCCGCGTCCAGCCGTCCTGATTGAGGTTTTCCGTTCTTTCCCTAAATCGCTCTAGCCAAATGCGGGGAGGGTTCAAGCTCTACATTTGATATCGGTCATTATACAGTAACAAAACTAATCACTTACTTCGACTCGCATAGCATACGCCAGTTACCCCTACGTTCAGTTCACAAATGGACAAATTATAACTTCAGAAATTTAGTTCATCCGGATGTGTGAACTGATTCAAGAGACTTGCCACTTGACAGGCAGCGAAGTAGCTGCAAGTACACAAGACATGAAAGAAAAAGCTTTGTTTGCCTCGCCAGAAATTCAGGAAGCTATTTCATATTTATATATAACCTCTGTTATTATCTTTAAACGCGTAGGATTAAAACGCAACGCCGAATTGTACATCGCTGTAGATGTTAGCGGGATGTAGAAGATCAGCCAGTTTATCGGTAGCTCCGAAGTATCGATAGCATCAGATCGTTCGATTTCCAGAGAAATTATTTTCGAAAGTACGTATTTCATTGTGCATATTTTTCAAGGAACATAAAAAAACTACTTTATGGATTACTTATTTGTTGTAGTACTTGACTTGCACGATAAACAAAAATTAGTGCATAGTCCTCACCATTATAAGCCTCTAGACTTTTCCATTCATTATGGACTTCAAAAAAATAACGACACAAATTATGTACAGAAGAATGGAAAAACTATTGGAAGCCAACCTCGATAAAGTTTGTGTCTCGCAGACATGTAGGAGCTGCTAAGCGCAATAAACTTTTTGAAATTCTGAAGGTAGTGGGTATAAAATAAAGGGAGTGAACGGTTATCTACAAACTGTACAGAAACAAGACTGCTGTTATAAGAGTTGAAGTACACTCCTGGAAATTGAAATAAGAACACCGTGAATTCATTGTCCCAGGAAGGGGAAACTTTATTGACACATTCCTGGGGTCAGATACATCACATGATCACACTGACAGAACCACAGGCACAGAGACACAGGCAACAGAGCATGCACAATGTCGGCACTAGTACAGTGTATATCCACCTTTCGCAGCAATGCAGGCTGCTATTCTCCCATGGAGACGATCGTAGAGATGCTGGATGTAGTCCTGTGGAACGGTTTGCCATGCCATTTCCACCTGGAGCCTCAGTTGGACCAGCGTTCGTGCTGGACGTGCAGACCGCGTGAGACGACGCTTCATCCAGTCCTAAACATGCTCAATGGGGGACAGATCCGGAGATCTTGCTGGCCAGGGTAGTTGACTTACACCTTCTAGAGCACGTTGGGTGGCACGGGATACATGCGGACGTGCATTGTCCTGTTGGAACAGCAAGTTCCCTTGCCGGTCTAGGAATGGTAGAACGATGGGTTCGATGACGGTTTGGATGTACCGTGCACTATTCAGTGTCCCCTCGACGATCACCAGTGGTGTACGGCCAGTGTAGGAGATCGCTCCCCACACCATGATGCCGGGTGTTGGCCCTGTGTGCCTCGGTCGTATGCAGTCCTGATTGTGGCGCTCACCTGCACGGCGCCAAACACGCATACGACCATCATTGGCACCAAGGCAGAAGCGACTCTCATCGCTGAAGACGACACGTCTCCATTCGTCCCTCCATTCACGCCTGTCGCGACACCACTGGAAGCGGGCTGCACGATGTTGGGGCGTGAGCGGAAGACGGCCTAACGGTGTGCGGGGCCGTAGCCCAGCTTCATGGAGACGGTTGCGAATGGTCCTCGCCGATACCCCAGGAGCAACAGTGTCCCTAATTTGCTGGGAAGTGGCGGTGCGGTCCCCTACGGCACTGCGTAGGATCCTACGGTCTTGGCGTGCATCCGTGCGTCGCTGCGGTCCGGTCCCTGGTCGACGGGCACGTGCACCTTCCGCCGACCACTGGCGACAACATCGATGTACTGTGGAGACCTCACGCCCCACGTGTTGAGCAATTCGGCGGTACGTCCACCCGGCCTCCCGCGTGCCCACTACACGCCCTCGCTCAAAGTCTGTCAACTGCACATACGGTTCACGTCCACGCTGTCGCGGCATGCTACCAGTATTAAAGACTGCGATGGAGCTCCGTATGCCACGGCAAACTGGCTGACACTGACAGCGGCGGTGCACAAATGCTGCGCAGCTAGCGCCATTCGACGGCCAACACCGCGGTTCCTGGTGTGTCCGCTGTGCCGTGCGTGTGATCATTGCTTGTACAGCCCTCTCGCAGTGTCCGGAGCAAGTATGGTGGGTCTGACACACCGGTGTCAATGTGTTCTTTTTTCCATTTCCAGGAGTGTATATAAAAGGGAAGATGTAGCTGAGAAGAAAGTGACACATTGCTGTCGCCGATCAACAATATTATTGAATCTACGTGTTGAGCAAGCAGTGAAAGAACCCAATGAAAATTAGGAACGAGAATTAAAGTTATATTAGAATAAATCAAAACTTTGTGGTTTACCAGTCACATTGTGATTTTGTCAGAGATATCAAAGAACGTCGAAGAGCAGCTGAATAGTGTGTAGTGACTTGAAAAGAGGTTATTAGAAGAATATCAACAAAACTTAAACAAGGGTAGTAGTAGTCAAATTAAATTAGCCGATGTCCAGGGACTTAGGTCAGGAAATGAGACGCTAAATGCAGTAAATTAATATTGTTATTTCGGCAGAAAAATAAGTGACAGGGCCTAAGCAGAGAGAATATAAAATACAGATTGGCAATAGCAAGTGAGGCATTTCTTTGCAGTCTTGTACGGAGCGAAAAGTGGACGATAAACAGTTCCAAAAGAAGAGAATACAAGCTTCTGAAATTCGGTGCTACGGATGAATGCTGAAGATTAGATGGGTAGAACGAGTGTCTTATGAAGAGATACCGAAGCCAAGTGGAGCAAGAAGAAATTTATAATATAACTTGACTGAAAGATGGGATCGGTTTTTGGGACACATTTTGAAGTATCTAGAAAATGTCAGTTTAAATTAAGGATAGGTCCATCTTTTTTCAAGTACACAAATCATTGTTCTCCTTTATCACCCAGTCATATTTCACTACATTTTTGGCATCCTTCAGCGGAATTATTATTATTTTCCCGAAGTATATACGCCCATGTTACGTTAGGCTAAGGAACATGATACAACAGATTTGGTTGTCAGTTATATTGTATGTGCACTTTACTTTTATTTTACGTTGTGTGTGTACTGCAGCTGCCAACCGGAGTCTGCGACATGTCTAACTTAGTATACCATGTCATCTGCAAGCATGAGGGATATTAGAAAATCGTCTGCGTTGAATTTTTCGTTTATTATCCAATATCAAAATGCACGTTCTACTAAAATTCATGACATGTGTCCATTTTGACCTTACCGTAGTAGTATCGTGCTAGTCTTTAGTTGTGACAAGTTTGTTCCTATGTATCGAACGTGTTTTTGTGTAGTTGAGCTTAACATGTGGACATCGGTTAAAGTTTTGTGACATTTAAGTATGTCGAACTATTTCGTGTAGTTTGTTTGTTATTAGTGGATTATTTTTCGTGCCTTGACAGTCTTTACTTACGTTTTCTCTTCTCCTTTGTAAATACTGCAGCCACAGGACGCACACAATGTGAAAAAAAGATAAAGTGCACATACAATTTAAATGACAACAAAATCTGAAGAACCATATTCCTTAGACCAAAAATAACAAGTATATACGTGTTTCAGGAAAATTATAAAAAAACTCAATGAGGATGCCACAGATGTGGTGGAATATTTTTGGGCGACAGAAAATAGTAATTTGTGTACCTGCAAAAAGGCGGACCTGTTCTTAATTCATCATTATTTTTCTGCAACCACGGGAACTGAAAGTCAGTGTGAGTGTGTGTGTGAGTGAGGGGTGGGGGGGGGGGGGGGAGAAAAAAAGATTTGCAACCTACCAAAAGACTTGCGCAAGACGGACCAAGGCAGAGAACTACATCCAACTGGTCTTTGGACTGAAGACCACAGCAGTAACAATTACAACAACACGGTCTTCAGTAATAAGTATCCAAGATGTATCAGCGTGATTTCCTGTATCATTTATCCACCTTCCTTGTTCGCCTCTCAGTCTCTTATAAGGTAAATTCTTTTGTCATTAATCACACGCGGAACGGCTTTCTGCAGTTACAATAGTTGATTAATTACAACATTGGAACTCTCGGAGACCACATAACGATTTCAGCTCACCTAAGACCAACGTTCAGTTTTATACATGGCCGACTGACTACGCTGGCTATGGCCCTCCACCAAAGATGAGTGTCTCGCCTTGAATAAAAATGCAGATTCAGGTAGTTGTCGTTTATGGATTAGGTGCCCTTTCCGACATAAGCGGCAGTTTAAATAATGTGACAGCTATCCTTTACGGTTGATTCTCCTTTATTATAATATCATTCAATTAACATACTAGTATACCATTTACAAAGTAGCTGCTAGACGCTAAATGCATCGTCGATATTTTTCAAAGAGTTTAGTTTATCTTCTAACGCGGTATTTTCGAGAATATTTTAAATTTTATTTTATGCTGCTGTGGCTATAAGATGATGTTTAAATTCTGTCAAAATCATCGGGATAGCGTATGTGATGGATGTTTTGCTGCCAGGTGAACTGTAATGAGAAGTTGCGTTGTTTGCTCATTTGTCTATTCGTTTGGAAGTGATAATCTGGCACTTCTAAAGTTCCTTGGACCAGGCGCTGCAGACATAGTCAGTAGTCGTCATCGCTTGCTCTTCCAAACGTCTCCAGAACTACTCCATCACCAAATGAAATGTATTTTAGGACATCACTTAGAAAAAAGTTCGGAATCGACGTGATGGTCTGCTAGAAGTACGAAAATATTTCTCTCAGTGCCTCCTACCTACATTAAACTTAGAAGCCATATTCGAGCACGTTTCGTCCCGCATGCCCTTTTAGCTCAAGTCCACTGACGAGTTCTATCTTCTCAGACGATTCCATCACCTCTAGCGCTGACTGCTGCCAACTAGGGACCAGAGCACACTCATCTCTTCCAGTTTAAGAGTCTCTCGGGAAAATACTCCGAGCAAAGAAGATCTGCAATTGTAAGTTCCCGGCCATAATCTGCTATTAAAACCATAATGAATTGGGAGCTTCCCCCCAGTCCTCCACCGCACTATCAAAACTCTTTGCGATCCATCTACAAGCTTCAATCACCATTTACATATACTCCGAAATTTTCCATTCCATGGCCACCGGTATCTACTATTATATTTACACAGTTTAAAATTCATACAACACATAACAAACAAATGTAAGAAATAATTATTTCCTCTGAACATGTATGAAAAACAGAAAAATCAAAGCGGAGATCTGAAAAAAAAAAAAAAAAAATTGAACGCGCTGTTTCCAATAGCAAAATCAAACTAATGTGTCTACAAAATTACATAAAATAGTCATATAAATATATAACGAGTACAGTGATGCTGTTTTTAAATAAAAATCGAAATGTTCATGACTAGCTTATAATGCAGGGCTATTTACACTTCCGTAAATGGAACTACCAAAAGCTGAACGAACTGTAATACGTTTAATGCTTTACTGCTGACGTTTATTCGTTAATTTCTTATTTACTTACTTTTGAAAGACAATACTCATAGTCAACCGTTGAGAATACATAAGGAAAGCAGAAAATGACACAAAGAAACCGATGACCCGATGAGAGATGACAATTTCACCGAACGCTTTTTGCAATAATGTATTGCTGCACCACGTTTCCCATAATTGACAAAAGCCAGGTGAGAAACACGAGACGCAAGAATTATGGGCATACGTTTCATGAAATAAATAAATCAGTACCACATGATCTACACACAAGTGGTAACAAAAAGGAACAAACTTCAGTTCTCAAACATGCCTGAAATTGGAAAAATTTAAGAATTAATAACATTATACAGTGTAAAAGTGTTCAGTCATCACTGCTTTTGAGTAGCGGATACGTTAAAGCAGAAATTCACTAAATTTTTGAAGTAGTTGAGCTACTGTCCGTAAATGTGGGTTAAATAGAAATCTTCTTTTGAGACATGAAAGTTATAGTAGATGCTGCGCAAAGTTCTTAGAAAAAGAAATTCCCATGGTACGCCAAGAAGTGGAAAATAAATATTTGAAATGTATTGTGAAGATAACAATACAAAAATACAGTCAACCATGAGAAACGGTTTTTCTAATAATGCAAAACTTCGTTATGAGAGTGTTTGCTGTTGCATGTACAGGTGCCACAAAAGCTCGACCAGAGTTGCAGAGTGACCGTTGTACGTACTTTAAACAAATTTGTTGGCTGGTGCAAATGGATAATAATGAAGACTGGCAGCTAAACGCGTTGTCCACTTAATGGAAGCGTAAATATACGCAACTGTGAACTGCACTGCGGCACAATACAAACTAGTGATTCAACTGCGACACCATTTGACATTTGAAAACACAGCTAATCTGGAAATATATTCAGACACTATTAAAGAAATACCCTTCTATGTCACTCTATTGAAAGCTCTCCACCTCAAAGGCAATTTTCCGAACAACTAAGTTTTTACTTTTTCAGCTGAATTCGTATCACTGTGTTTCACAAAAAAGTCCGGTAGTGTATTGAGCAATTATTTTTATTAATAATTGGTTTGACTTACACCTTATATACCATAGTCCGATGAAGTATCATTTTTTCTCTGACACATTAACTCTGATGAGAAATTACTGAATTCTCTTGCTGTTGAGCATCATAAACAGTGATAAGCTCTACATTATTCTACAAATTAATCTCATAATTAATATCTTCCTACAGAAACGGAGGTTTCATAGGACTGATGGGATAGCCAACCGATGGACAATCTCATTTCTAGCCAAAGAATACAGAAAGCTGTATGTAATAATTAATCTAATGTAAGAAGGGAAGATACTTTTAACTGAGGAGAAATCACTTATGTTGTTCACAGGACTTACTCTTACGTCCAGTATTATTTAACAACCATGTAAACGACCTTCCATCTGTTATACAACAAACAGTATTACTTACTTTTTCAGACGAAACTAGTACTGTTATCAGTTCAAACTTACTTAGAAACAGAGGAAATGGCAGACAATGTTTTAAATGTATTATTGAGTGTTTTTTTTTTGATAATGGTCCCACTATCAAATACACGAAGACTGAGCATATTCGTTTCTCTGCGCTAGAGCTACTACACCATTTCGTCACCATTTGTTACATACAAATGGTGACGAAATAATAACTAGAGTGAAAACTTCAACAGTTTTTAGTATTCATGTTGATGAGAATTTATACTAGAAAAAATACGTTCTTGAACTCGTAAAAGAACTCCGTTCAGCGACATTTGCACTTCTCTTTTTTTTAAATCTTGAGGAGAGCTAAATCAATAAGGTAACATATTTCGCGATTTTCATTCAATAGTGTAGTGTGCAATAATACTGTTAAGTAACTCATCTTTAAGAAAGTGTTCATTGCTCAAAAAAATGCTGTAAGAATAATATGTGAGGTTCACCCACGATCATCTTTTAGACATCTGTTTAAACAGAGGCATTATGACTACTGCTTCGCAGTATATGTATTCCCTTACGACGTTTGTTGTAAGTAACCCACTACTGGTTAAAAGATACAATGATGTACATAATTGCAATACCGGAAGAAAACATGACATTATTTAACACTGAGGTTAACTTTAGCACAAAAAGAGAGGCACAGTGCTGCCATCAAAATTTTTGATCACTTACGCAATGATGTAAAGTGTCTGACAGACAACGATGTTAAATTTGAAAATAAACTGAAAAAGTTTCTCCTTGGCAAGCCCTTCTGTTCCGTAAAATTTGTATTTATTTAATACGTAAAAGCTAGTGAGTAGCAATTACTAACTCACGCTTGTATGTAAATAAATCTCGAGAATGATCAGCATGTAACCATATTGACACGTAACGTATAGTACAAAAGTAAAATGATTCGATTAATAGCATAAATGATACATGAAACAATTAAACTGATAAACTACCTACCTTTTGATTATGAATATTATTGACTGAGCAGTTATATGGCAGAAAACCTTTTATGCAGATCTTAGTCCTTCATGTCGTTTTAGTAGCTTACCAGGGAACCGTTTAACAATTTTAAGTTTCAAAAACCCGGTTAGATTTCCCGGTGTACTTTTGGATGAAGAGTTGACTTCGCTGCTAAATGTATTCACCTTAAGAACGAGACGGAAGACAGCAATTAAAATCTGAAGCTACCTAACCAAACAAAACTGAGAGGCTGATAGGCGTTCTGCAATTTTATAAAGTTTTATTCAGTCGAACCTGAATATCCTAGTAGAATATACGGATCTGCAAGGCACACATATATGAAGACAATCGATACTAGTCCCTGAGAAGGCATTAGGCTGAAGATCGGTGGCTATCGAACCAGCCAGTACCAAGGCTAGCGCAGTGTAGCTGTCAAGGAGCCATTCCCTTGGAAGACGACGGATTCGTGCCTTCCCATCGGCATGGTGAAGTAGGTATCAGCTTTCGTCACACCATACAATGCTCTACCACTGCGATAACATTCTAGTGCCGATGGTCAAGTGCCCATTTCAGTCGTAACTGCCAATGTCGTGGTGTTGGCGCGCACATGGGTCATCGGCTGTGGAGGTCCATCGTTAGCAGTGTTCGGTGCACAGTATGTTCAGACACACGTACTCTGTCCAACATTAAGTCTGTTGTTAGTTCCGCCAGAGTTCGCCGCCTGTCCTGTTTTACCAGCCTGACCAGCCTACGATGTCCGACATCTGTAAGAAGGGGTGGGAGCCCAACCCCGCGACATCTGGTTGTGTTTTCACCTTGATTTCGCCGTATGTTAAAGACCCCTGCCGCCGTTGGATAAGCAGCTGAGCAGCAAGTCGTATACTCCTAGCTCACTCGTTTGTTACATAGTTTAATTCTTAATTTCTTTGCGTGTTTTTGGTACTTGCATTGTTTAATTCATAAATTTTGGGCGTATTATAGTATTTGAGAGTTGTAGCATCGCGTTTTAGTACCTGAATAGTGTAAATTCGCTTAGTCTCCTTCCGCCGCCGAGCAGTGTCAGCAGTGCGCAAGTAGCAGCATTACTGCATTTACTAGGCAATCTTGTATTTTAATAACCGTTTAAATTTTGTCGATTTGTTTGCGCTCTCTGTAGATTAGTTCAAACGTTCTTTGCAAAACAGTTTTTAGCATGGATAGGGACTGCAACTGCTGTGTTCGGATGCAGGCTGAGTTGGCATCCCTTCGCTCCCAGCTTCAGGCAGTGTTGGCTTCGGTCACACAGCTTGAGGCTATTGCCAATGGGCATCACTGTGGGGGTCCGGATGGGGGTTTGTCGGGGACGGCCAGCTCGTCCCACGCATCCCCTGATTGGACTAAGACTGTGGTTGCCCGGGATACTGCCCGCATTGAGGCTGATCCTTCACCTGTGGTAGAGTGGGAGGTCGTTTCAAGGTGTGGCAGGGGGCGAAAGACATTCCGGAGGGCTGAACGGAAAGCCTCTCCAGTTTGTCTAACGAACCGGTTTCAGGCTCTGTCTCAGGCTGATACTGATCTTCGGCCTGACATGGCTGCTTGTCCTGTTCCAGAGGTTGCCCCTCAGTCTGCAAGATCCGGGCAGTTGCAGAGGGTGGGCTTACTGGTAGTTGGGAGCTCCAACGTCAGGCGCTTAATGGGGCCCCTTAGGGAAATGGCAGCAAGAGAGGGGAAGAAAACCAATGTGCACTCCGTGTGCATACCGGGGGGAGTCATTCCAGATGTGGAAAGGGTCTTTCCGGATGCCATGAAGGGTACCGGGTGCACCCATCTGCAGGTGGTCGCTCATGTCGGCACCAATGATGTGTGTCGCTATGGATCGGAGGAAATCCTCTCTGGCTTCCGGCGGCTATCTGATTTGGTGAAGACTGCCAGTCTCGCTAGCGGGATGAAAGCAGAGCTCACCATCTGCAGCATCGTCGACAGGACTGACTGCGGACCTTTGGTACAGAGCCGAGTGGAGGGTCTGAATCAGAGGCTGAGACGGTTCTGCGACCGTGTGGGCTGCAGATTCCTCGACTTGCGCCATAGGGTGGTGGGGTTTCGGGTTCCGCTGGATAGGTCCACTACACGCAACAAGCGGCTACACGGGTAGCAGGGGTTGTGTGGCGTGGGCTGGGCGGTTTTTTAGGTTAGATGGCCTTGGGCAAGTACAGAAAGGGCAACAGCCTCAACGGGTGCGGGGCAAAGTCAGGACATGCGGGAACCAAGCAGCAATCGGTATTGTAATTGTCAACTGTCGAAGCTGCGTTGGTAAAGTACCGGAACTTCAAGCGCTGATAGAAAGCACCGAAGCTGAAATCGTTATAAGTACAGAAAGCTGGCTTAAGCCAGAGATAAATTCTGCCGAAATTTTTACAAAGGTACAGACGGTGTTTAGAAAGGATAGATTCATGCAACCGGTGGTGGAGTGTTCGTCGCTGTTAGTAGTAGTTTATCCTGTAGTGAAGTAGAAGTGGATAGTTCCTGTGAATTATTATGGGTGGAGGTTACACTAAACAACCGAACTAGGTTAATAATTGGCTCCTTTTACCGACCTCCCGACTCAGCAGCATTAGTGGCAGAACAACTGAGAGAAAATTTGGAATACATTTCACATAAATTTTCTCAGCATGTTATAGTCTTAGGTGGAGATTTCAATTTACCAGATATAGACTGGGACACTCAGATGTTTAGGACGGGTGGTAGGGACAGAGCATCGAGTGACATTATACTGAGTGCACTATCCGAAAATTACCTCGAGCAATTAAACAGAGAACCGACTCGTGGAGATAACATCTTGGACCTACTGATAACAAACAGACCCGAACTTTTCGACTCTGTATGTACAGAACAGGGAATCAGTGATCATAAGGCCGTTGCAGCATCCCTGAATATGGAAGTTAATAGGAATATAAAAAAGGGAGGAAGGTTTATCTGTTTAGCAAGAGTAATAGAAGGCAGATTTCAGACTACCTAACAGATCAAAACGAAAATTTCTGTTCCGACACTGACAATGTTGAGTGTTTATGGAAAAAGTTCAAGGCAATCGTAAAATGCGTTTTAGACAGGTACGTGCCGAGTAAAACTGTGGGGGACGGGAAAAACCCACCGTGGTACAACAACAAAGTTAGGAAACTACTGCGAAAGCAAAGAGAGCTCCACTCCAAGTTTAAACGCAGCCAAAACCTCTCAGACAAACAGAAGCTAAACGATGTCAAAGTTAGCGTAAGGAGGGCTATGCGTGAAGCGTTCATTGAATTCGAAAGTAAAATTCTATGTACCGACTTGACAGAAAATCCTAGGAAGTTCTGGTCTTACGTTAAATCAGTAAGTGGCTCGAAACAGCATATCCAGACACTACGGGATGATGATGGCATTGAAATAGAGGATGACACGCGTAAAGCTGAAATGCTAAACACCTTTTTCCAAAGCTGTTTCACAGAGGAAGACCGCACTGCAGTTCCTTCTCTAAATCCTCGCACAAACGAAAAAATGGCTGACATCGAAATAAGTGTCCAAGGAATAGAAAAGCAACTGGAATCACTCAATAGAGGAAAGTCCACTGGACCTGACGGGATACCAATTCGATTCTACACAGAGTACGCGAAAGAACTTGCCCCCCTTCTAACAGCCGTGTACCGCAAGTCTCTAGAGGAACGGAGGGTTCCAAATGATTGGAAAAGAGCACAGATAGTCCCAGTCTTCAAGAAGGGTCGTCGAGCAGATGCGCAAAACTATAGACCTATATCTCTTACGTCGATCTCTTGTAGAATTTTAGAACATGTTTTTTGCTCGCGTATCATGTCATTTCTGGAAACCCAGAATCTACTATGTAGGAATCAACATGGATTCCGGAAACAGCGATCGTGTGAGACCCAACTCGCTTTATTTGTTCATGAGACCCAGAAAATATTAGATACAGGCTCCCAGGTAGATGCTATTTTTCTTGACTTCCGGAAGGCGTTCGATACAGTTTCGCACTGTCGCCTGATAAACAAAGTAAGAGCCTACGGAATATCAGACCAGCTGTGTGGTTGGATTGAAGAGTTTTTAGCAAACAGAACACAGCATGTTGTTATCAATGGAGAGACGTCTACAGACGTTAAAGTAACCTCTGGCGTGCCACAGGGGAGTGTTATGGGACCATTGCTTTTCACAATATATATAAATGACTTAGTAGATAGTGTCGGAAGTTCCATGCGGCTTTTCGCGGATGATGCTGTAGTATACGGAGAAGTTGCAGCATTAGAAAATTGTAGCGAAATGCAGGAAGATCTGCAGCGGATAGGCACTTGGTGCAGGGAGTGGCAACTGACCCTTAACATAGACAAATGTAATGTATTGCGAATACATAGAAAGAAGGATCCTTTATTGTATGATTATATGATAGCGGAACAAACACTGGTAGCAGTTACGTCTGTAAAATATCTGGGAGTATGCGTGCGGAACGATTTGAAGTGGAATGATCATATAAAATTAATTGTTGGTAAGGCGGGTACCAGGTTGAGATTCATTGGGAGAGTGCTTAGAAAATGTAGTCCATTAACAAAGGAGGTGGCTTACAAAACACTCGTTCGACCTATACTTGAGTATTGCTCATCAGTGTGGGATCCGTACCAGGTCGGGTTGACGGAGGAGATAGAGAAGATCCAAAGAAGAGCGGCGCGTTTCGTCACCGGGTTATTTGGTAACCGTGATAGCGTTACGGAGATGCTTAATAAACTCAAGTGGCAGACTCTGCAAGAGAGGCGCTCTGCATCGCGGTGTAGCTTGCTCGCCAGGTTTCGAGAGGGTGCGTTTCTGGATGAGGTATCGAATATATTGCTTCCCCCTACTTATACCTCCCGAGGAGATCACGAATGTAAAATTAGAGAGATTAGAGCGCGCACGGAGGCTTTCAGACAGTCGTTCTTCCCGCGAACCATACGCGACTGGAACAGGAAGGGGAGGTAATGACAGTGGCACGTAAAGTGCCCTCCGCCACACACCGTTGGGTGGCTTGCGGAGTATCGATGTAGATGTAGATGTAGACACTCACCACAGCACTCCTCGAACACCCGACAGGTAGTGCAGTTTCCGAAACGCTCGTGCCGAGCCTCTTGGCTATCACAATCTGCCCTCGGTCAAACTCAGTTTGGGCGCGTTCCCCATTCCACACATAGACAGCAGGCTCACTAACACTACATGCACGGCGCGGGAGCCCGAGCGCGCGCGCGCTTGTGTGTGTGTGTGTGTGTGTGTGTGTGTGTGTGTGTGTGGAGGGGGGAGAGCCCGAGCACGCGCGCGCTTGTGTGTGTGTGTTTGTGTGTGTGTCTGACTAGCAGTCATTCCTCGCTGGGTGACGCTGCTATCGCCTGGATAGGTTTATATTGGCAGTAGGTCTGTGGTCATAATGTTCTTGTTGGTCAGTGCATATGTGGTGTCTGCTCTTTTGTACATGTTCAACAGAACAGACACCAATTTGAGCCAGCAGCCATTAAGCGTTAAGACACAAAGGAATTACAGACCTTGGCTGTGGGTGGCCGTTGATTGAAATCAATGGGGAAAGTTGAAAATTTGTGCCGGATCAATAACGAACCTGGGTCTCTTGTTTGATAGGTAGATGCTCTGCTCACTGAGCCATCCAAACACGGTGGTAACTGCAACTGCACCTTAGCACGTCACCCGTCGGACCCAAATTCTCAACCTGTCCACACACTACTAATGTAATACTTCTTGTCCATTATCCTCATTACTCGCTCTAGGCTCGAACTCCTATGGGAACAGACAAAATGCCATGAATAATGAGGATAATGGGCAAAGGGTACTACATTAACAGTGTGTGGATAGATGAAGAATTTCGGTCTGATGAGAAACGTGCTACGTTAGTCGGTGCAGTTTCAATGACCGCCGTGTCCAGCTGGCTCAGAGCATCTGCCTGGTAAGTAGGACACCCAGATTCAAATCCTGATCCAGCACAAATTTTCAACTTTCCCCATTCATTTCAATCAATGCCTGCTCGCAGCCAATTTCTGTGATTTCCTTGTGTTTTTATTTCACTTTCTGTGTTCCAAAACGAGATTTCTCTAAATTGACGGTTACTTCATGGTTTTTTAGGGCACCGAGAAATGTTTATAGTGCTCTGTTTTACTCTCCCTATGTTTCCTTTGTGATTAACAGGTCTTGCTTAATTGGTTCACAGAGAATTCTGTTCAGCCCCAGAAGAAGACACATTTAGGCCAAAGGGTAGTCATCAAAATCGGTAACATTGACTGAAGAAGATAAAAGCCATGTACTTGTGAGAAGAAGGAAGCAGAGATATCTGCCAGAGGCTCGATCTAAGGTCGACCAACAAGAAGACTTCTTCAATCTTTGTAATAGTTCTTCTAGTTTCCCTGGTCTCTCCATCTCTGACATGATTTTTGTACTGATCTGCCTAAAATCTAGTATGTGGAATACTGACCTGTCCTTTTTTTCACTGACACACTGATGGCTGTTATAGATGGAAACTGCATGTTGGGTCACACCATCTTGCAACCTGCATTCTATTTCTTGGCTCACTTTCGATAATGAGGGACTGTGGTGGTATAAGAAGGTATGAAAAATTCGCCATGTTCCTTCACACTGAATGCCTACTGGAAATTCTTGATCAGCCCAGTTTTCAGTAAAATCACATTACAGTTACCTATTAACTCTTCTCTAGCTTCTGCACCGATTTTGCTAAAACGTTTGACATACTTATTGATTGTACGGCTGATTTCCCTGTATTTTTACTCTTCATTCTCACCTAAATCGTCGTCATCTTCTCCTTTTCAGTCCACATCCCTATTCTCGCAATCTGTTGCGTCCATACACAGCTTCAAACAGCTCACTAGTATCTGTGCATGAACATCTTGTTCCTCGAATCGAAGCTGTATCTTCTTCCCTTTTTGCATAAAATCTTCTCCTCGCCCCAAGCCCAATAATGCTCTGTAGTTACTAAGGAAGTCGATCCCAGTGATTAACTCTGCTTCCAGCTTGGAGACCACTAGAAAATTAGCTATTAATGAGTGACCTTGACACTCTAGTTCGAGTCTCACCTACCTGTTTACTTCAATAATCTTTGCTAAAACGCCACCTTTTATCCTAATCTTTCTGACGGAAGTTCTGTCCACTTAAAGTCTTCTGCAGCTATCAAGCATCACATTTCTGCTAGTGTTGAAATTTTACTTCTGCTGTCCAAATTACCGTGTAATTCTCTATTTTGTACCGCAACCTTTATCACAGGATCGACGTCTTTCGTAGTTCTTGTCTCTTTCTCTTCTGACTTCAGAAATATTGTTGTATTTTATATATTGATAAGGCGGGTTCCGATTGTTGTGATAGGTGCAAAATTAACCTCTCCCTCGTTTTCTTGCAGTCAGTGTTGAGGTAGACTGCATCCGCACTGTTTATGTTATGGGTTAGGACAACAGATTTCAATAATTTTGGCACGTCCATCCTCTATTAGGCTGACCAAATTGCTTACTGTTGTGCTTGTTCCCTAGATTGTTATATCTGCCGTATGGTGGTCCATTATTATTTCTCTGACTATTCTACTCTCCATTTCATGGCCTGTAATTAATCCACCATTCATTATTCTAGCCGCCTTTATTTTGTCCTTCATTGCATCCGGACTCTTCTCCACCTGATGAACCCGGGGGGTGATACCCGTTTCCTGAGTGTCTGTTTCCTACGTTTCCTCTGCCAACTAACAGTTTTTTTCGTTTGTCGATTCATCTCCCAAATTTCGTTCTGTGTCCTCCTCCCTGTCCTTATTTTCCTTTCTGATTTTTTTTTCGCATGCCCTCATCTTCTTTCCTGATCTTTTCTCCCACAACCTAATTTTCTTCAGTTATCGCTTCTTCCATGTCTTTATTCCCTTGCCTGACTTTCTCTAGTATTTTCTCTACCATGTCTTTATTTTCTTTCCTCATCACTTTCAAAAAATGTATGACACTGAACTTATTGTGGCGTCACCGCCAGACACCATACTTGCTAGGTGGTAGCCTTTAAATCGGCCGCGGTCCGTTAGTATACGTCGGACCCGCGTGTCGCCTCTATCAGTGATTGCAGACCGAGAGCCGCCACACGGCAGGTCTAGAGAGACTCCCTAGCACTCGTCAGTTGTACAGCCAACTTTGCTAGCGATGATTCACTGACTACATACGCTCTCATTTGCAGAGACGATCGTTTAGCATAGCCTTCCGCTACGTCATTTGCTACGACCTAGCAAGGCGCCATATTCAGTTACTATATGTCTTCTGAACAGATGATATTGTGAATCATGTACCGTCAAGAGCGACGTTCATCATAAATGGATTAAAGTTAAGTATCAACTAGCTACGTCCGCTTTCTGAATTCTAATTCCTTGTCATGTTCCAGACCTCACGTCAGTATAGTCCTTCCCTCCTCCCGCCAGTCTGCGTGAGCTAAACGCGGGCATTTCGGCCTCCAATAGTAACACGGTGTTGGCTCTTCAGCCAACACAACACTTATCTTCTCCTGTTTCGCTAGTTCTGTCTGTTGAAGCTGCGTGTGATCCTGTAGAAGTAGTTTTGATTGGTTCCTGGTTCGATTTTATGCCTTTCTGGTCCTCCCATTTACGAATTATCACCACCGTTTCCTCATGTTATGGTCTGACGTGTTTCCCCCTATCATCCACTGTACTCTTTACATTCTCTAATGAGGTTTTGTCCGAAACATTATTCTCATAATCACTACCTATTTGGCTTGACAGTTCCATGGGATAGATCACATGATACTTTCCTGACTCTCAAAATTATATTCATTTATCTTGCTCCATCATGTTATCTATTTCGTAACTATTTTGACATGGCATGTGTCTTCCTTTGCATCGTGTTAACATTGAAATTTGACTATACACCTATACATGATACAAAGACTGACGTATCTATATATTTACGTATCGGTATTTTTACGTATCGTAGCATATCGTATCTTCTCTCAATATAACGCATTCCCATCCAAAGGTTTTGAAATTCCAGTGCTCAAGGCAGATGTGTCATCAGATGTGCAGCAGAAGTCACAAAACTCTGAAGACGAAACTAGATAAAATACCTGAATTATTAATTTGCACCAGCAAGTACTAAAAGTACTAGCAGCTACTAAAGTATGATTTTTCGTCTCTTGCACAGTTCCAAGAACATGAAATAAATAAACAAAAAGAAAAAAAAACACTAAAAGCTCTTGGCTGTGTATCAGGATATCCAAAGGGAATCCTGAGCATGGGTTCATGAGTTTATGTGGCGCACACACATAGAAAGTTACCTCAACCCAGAATACTAAGTGTGAGCAGGCCATGCCTTTAAGATCTACGCTATGAGTTTAATATTCACAACTTAACTGGACAATGCTAATTTTATGGGCCCTAGCTGTAGATCCTAAAGTAAGGATTTATTTAATTTGAAGGGAAAATATATCTCATTTAAATAGATTAATTTATTAACTAAAACATCATTCGTATACATAAATAATAAGAAAATGTGGAGGGGTTTACAAACACAAATTCTGGGAAATCTGCCGGACGGAGTGGCCGAGCTGCTCTAGACGTTACAGTCTGGAGCCGCGCGACAGCTACGGTCGCAGATTCGGGCATGGATGTGTGTGTTGTCCTTAGGCTGGTTAGGTTTAAGTAGTTCTAAGGCTAGGGGACTGATGACCTCAGAAGTTAAGTCCCATAGTGCTCAGAGCCAATTTGAAAAAAAAAAAAAACCTAATTGCAAAGCTCACAAGTACACATACCAAGGCTGAATATGAGACAGGTGTTCATACAGAATTGCGTAAGTGTGAATCATGCCAGAGCTGTTACTTACGTTCACCGTAATTACAGATGACTGCCATGGTGAAGGCTGCCATCGTGCGAATGGTTCTCAACTGAAGACGAGGGCGCATTGCTACTGCTGCACCTCCACTGCTAAAATGCACTGATCTCCATCTCCCACGTATCCGTCCGACATGCACTAGATGCACACAGCTCCACCTCCCCATAAGAAGATCAGATGCAGCCCGCCTCCGCATCTCCCCAAGAAGACCCTGAGATTTTGGCGGATTCAAATGCCCTGGTACCTATTTCTGGCTAAGCGTGCCTGCCTGCGAATAGCGGAAAACGCAAACACAGTGGTTCTAAAATGGTTCAAATGGCTCTGAGCACTATGGGACTCAACTGCTGAGGTCATTAGTCCCCTAGAACTTAGAACTAGTTAAACCTAACTAACCTAAGGACATCACAAACATCCATGCTCGAGGCAGGATTCGAACCTGCGACCGTAGCGGTCCTGCGGTTCCAGACTGCAGCGCCTTTAACCGCACGGCCACTTCGGCCGGCAGTGGTTCTATAGCGAGGCTCTTTCTACATACAAAATCCCGGCGAAACAACGTGTCGCAATCTGACGCCAACCACACAACAAAACGCCCTTCTGCTACTAGGAAACCGTCACTCCACCGGCGGCTCCGTGACGTCACTGAGTAATATACCAATGGTACGTTCTCGTGACCAGAAACTAGCCTTGCATCATAGATCCTCTGAAATTCCAAGAGCAGCTCATGAGACTAGTCCGTTATTTTCTGCAGGTCATTTTTCCTTCCTACAAACGAATAAGCGTCAGATAGCTACATGCAAAGGCCCTCTGAATGCGTGAAAAAGCTGCACGCTCCTGCTGCTAGCATGGCCACCTTGGCCCCATTTTGGCCACACGGCAGGGAGGTAGTAAAAATACACAATAGCTGCTACCCCTAGCTACATCCTGGGCCCTCGCTCGCACGAAGTTAACATCTCAAGCACCAGTCTGCTCTCACACCACAGTCCCGTTTTTGCGTTGTATTCTCTGTCTGCCTCTCTTCAACGCATTCTGTCTTCCCATGGTTATAAAATCATCTAGAAATAAAGGCATTTCATATGGAATATGGACAGATACCATCCTCTAATTACAAATACAGTCTTATTTTCAATGAAGATGGCATGCAAATATAAAGCGAGACCTAAAGTGGTGGTGGTCCAAATTGCGGTAGACATCAGTACCTCTAATACCTAGTAGCACGTCCTCTTGCATTGGTGCATGTCTGTATTCGTCGTGGCATACTATAAACAAGTTCATCAAGGCACTATTGGTCCAGATTGTCCCACTCCTCAACGGCGATTTGGCGTAGATCCGTCAGAGTGGTTGGTGGGTCACGTCGTACATAAACAGCCCTTTTCAATCTATCCCAGACATATTCGATAGCGTTCATGTCTGGAGAACATGCTGCCCACTCTAGTCGAGCGATGTCGTTATCCTGAAGGAAGTCATTCACAAGATGTGCACGATGGGAGCGCGAATTGTCACCCATGAAGACGGATGCCTCGCCAATATGCTGCCGATATGGTTGCACTATCGGTCGGAGGGTGGCATTCACGTATTGTACAGCCATTACGACGCCTTCTATGACCACCAGCGGCGTACGTCGGCCCAACATAATGCCACCCCAAAACAGCCGGGAACTTCCACCTCACTGCACTCGCTGGACAGTGTGTCTAAGGCGTTCAGCCTGACCAGGTTGCCTCCAAACACTTCTCCGACGATTGTTTGGTTGTAGACATATGCCACACTCATCGGTGAAGAGAACGCGATACCAGTCCTGAGCGGTCCATTCGGCTTGTTGTTGTTGGGTCCATCTGTACCGCACTGCATGGTGTCGTGGTTGCACAGATGGACCTCGCCATGGACGTCCGGAGTGAAGTTGCGCATCATGCAGCCTACTGCGCACCGTTTGAGTCGTAACACGACGTCCTGTGGTTGCAAGAAAAGCATTATTCAACATGTTGGCGCTGCTGTCAGGGTTTCTCCGAGCCATAATCCATTGGTAGCGGTCATCCACTACTGTAGTAGCCCTTGGGTGGCCTGAGCGAGTTCCTGTCTCTCTGTGTCTCCTCCATGTCCGAACAACATCGCCTTGGTTCACTCCGAGACACCTGGACACTCCCCTTGTTGATAGCTATTCCTGGAACAAAATAACAATGCGAACGGAATCGAACTGCGGCATTGACCGCGTAGGCATGGTTGAACTACAGACAACACGAGCCGTGTACCTCCTTTTTGGTGGAATGACTGTAACTGATCGGCTGTCGGACCCCCTCCGTCTAATAGGCGCTGCTCATGCACGATTGTTTACATCTTTTCGCGGGTTAAGTGATTTCTCTGAACAATCAAAGGGATTGTGTCTGTGCTATAACATCCACAATCAACGAATATCTTCAGGAGTTCTGGAACTGGGGTGATTGAAAACTTTTTTTGATGTGTGTATATTCGCGACTGAAAGTTAATTCACACCCTCTACCTGAGAGACATGTAGAGTTGTTCAAAGTGTGTTCAGAATAACATTGAGAACATGTGAATACCGATTTTATTTATAAATATTATCAAGTGTCGTTGATTCAAGGCGGAAATGTGACCATAAAACGCAAAAATTTGAATAATGAACCATAGATCTACTTAATACAACATAACATAAAAAATACATATTACTACTGAAGCTACTTGTATCGATATCTTGAAATTGCTTAAGCAGATAATTGGATGCGAATGAAATGCTACGCTGATGGAGAAAAAATCGCAATGCCAAGAAGTAGTTTTGCGGCGTAAACGAAAGTAGATGTCTATTCAACTTTCGTGCCAGTTGCATATGAGTGGCGCTAGGACACCACTACGGGGATACAAATCAGGGCACTTTAAATACACGCCGTAACGGTCGTGAGCGTTACTTACTTTTGAGGTTAGATGTGAGCAGCTGATGTAGTCAAGTATTCCTTTAAGATGACAAAAACGTCATTATAATCTAGGTCGTGGGATATGGCCACAAGAAGCTCAATGTTCCTTCTACGATATTGTATAAAGGCTTGGCATGAATATAACCACTGTACATAATTATTAGCGGCGTTGGTCACGAGAATGGACGGCCGCAAAAAGATCCGGCTCCACATGGCTACGTGGTACTACCGAGAGAGAGAAGACGATCGTGTTCAGGGTATGGATCTGACGCATTATACTGTATCTGCAGAAGCAATGTGAGCAGCTATTGGTACCACAGTGGTACAACCCAATCGGTTACTCCAATAGCAGCTCCATATCAGACCCCTGTAGTGTGCAGTCCATTGACCCCGAACCACCGTCGTTTGCAACTTTTATGGTGTCAAGCGAGAGCTAATTAGAGGGCAGGGACAAGGTCAGTTGGGTTTTCTGATGAAAACTGATTCTGCCTCGGTGTCAGTGATGGCCGTGTGTTGGTTAGAAGGAGGTCAGTTGAGGGCCTGCGCCGAAATGCCTGCGTGCTAATCACACAGGACCTAAACCTGCAGTTAAGGCGATTTCGTGTGACGGCAGGAGCACTCTCATAGTTGTCGAAAGCACCCCGAATGTAAATTTTTAGATCAGACTGGTAATTCGACCTGTTGTGCCGCTATTTACGAACAGCGTTCCAGGCGATGTTTTTAGCGGGACAGCGCTCACTCACATGCCGTTTTGTAACCCTACAGGGTGTCTACATGTTTCCTTGGCCTCCTCGATGACCAGATACGTGTCCCATTCAGCACGTTACAACTCCAGCGAC
This sequence comes from Schistocerca piceifrons, assembly GCF_021461385.2. Lineage (NCBI taxonomy): Eukaryota > Metazoa > Arthropoda > Insecta > Orthoptera > Acrididae > Schistocerca > Schistocerca piceifrons. The sequence goes on from NC_060138.1 coordinate 377,415,224, forward strand.
ATCCACAAGCGGCGATAACCGTCCCTGTGTCGAGTGATCTGGTGCAACAGGAGTGTAACTCCAACACATTGACATCTGTCACCCGTTCAACACAACGCATACACGTTTGCACGCTTGCATTTAACACTCTGGCGATTGAACGGTTATTAGTGTACCAGCATCTCACATTTGCAATGGCTTATATTGCGCTTATAATTAATCTGTGATCTTGCAGTTTTGATCACTTAAATACACTCCTGGAAATGGAAAAAAGAACACATTGACACCGGTGTGTCAGACCCACCATACTTGCTCCGGACACTGCGAGAGGGCTGTACAAGCAATGATCACACGCACGGCACAGCAGACACACCAGGAACCGCGGTGTTGGCCGTCGAATGGCGCTAGCTGCGCAGCATTTGTGCACCGCCGCCGTCAGTGTCAGTCAGTTTGCCGTGGCATACGGAGCTCCATCGCAGTCTTTAATACTGGTAGCATGCCGCGACAGCGTGGACGTGAACCGTATGTGCAGTTGACGGACTTTGAGCGAGGGCGTATAGTGGGCATGCGGGAGGCCGGGTGGACGTACCGCCGAATTGCTCAACACGTGGGGCGTGAGGTCTCCACAGTACATCGATGTTGTCGCCAGTGGTCGGCGGAAGGTGCACGTGCCCGTCGACCTGGGACCGGACCGCAGCGACGCACGGATGCACGCCAAGACCGTAGGATCCTACGCAGTGCCGTAGGGGACCGCACCGCCACTTCCCAGCAAATTAGGGACACTGTTGCTCCTGGGGTATCGGCGAGGACCATTCGCAACCGTCTCCATGAAGCTGGGCTACGGTCCCGCACACCGTTAGGCCGTCTTCCGCTCACGCCCCAACATCGTGCAGCCCGCCTCCAGTGGTGTCGCGACAGGCGTGAATGGAGGGACGAATGGAGACGTGTCGTCTTCAGCGATGAGAGTCGCTTCTGCCTTGGTGCCAATGATGGTCGTATGCGTGTTTGGCGCCGTGCAGGTGAGCGCCACAATCAGGACTGCATACGACCGAGGCACACAGGGCCAACACCCGGCATCATGGTGTGGGGAGCGATCTCCTACACTGGCCGTACACCACTGGTGATCGTCGAGGGGACACTGAATAGTGCACGGTACATCCAAACCGTCATCGAACCCATCGTTCTACCATTCCTAGACCGGCAAGGGAACTTGCTGTTCCAACAGGACAATGCACGTCCGCATGTATCCCGTGCCACCCAACGTGCTCTAGAAGGTGTAAGTCAACTACCCTGGCCAGCAAGATCTCCGGATCTGTCCCCCATTGAGCATGTTTGGGACTGGATGAAGCGTCGTCTCACGCGGTCTGCACGTCCAGCACGAACGCTGGTCCAACTGAGGCGCCAAGTGGAAATGGCATGGCAAGCCGTTCCACGGGACTACATCCAGCATCTCTACGATCGTCTCCATGGGAGAATAGCAGCCTGCATTGCTGCGAAAGGTGGATATACACTGTACTAGTGCCGTCATTGTGCATGCTCTCTTGCCTGTGTCTATGTGCCTGTGGTTCTATCAGTGTGATCATGTGATGTATCTGACCCCAGGAATGTGTCAATAAAGTTTCCCCTTCCTGGGACAATGAATTCACGGTGTTCTTATTTCAATTTCCAGGAGTGTATATTACCTACAAAAAAGTGTTCCCGAAATTTCATTACTCTATATTAATATTTTTTTGGTGTTGGGATTTTTTTTACGTCAGTATCCATAAGATAATTTGCTGTCTATATTCACTAGGTGACTTTGACTTTGAAAACATCGTGTGAGTATTAGTTCAGTATGACAGGGACAAACAAACATATAAACAATGTGTCTGTGTAAATGCGGTATTCTTACTTCGTAAAGGTATGTAGTTGGGCACATTTACAACACATGTTGGCCCATTTCGGCCACGGGGCAACAGGAGTCAGTGGAAATACGCAGTAGCCGCTACCACTCGCTAGGTCCCGGCGGGCTCACTTCCACCAAGTCAACACCTGAGGCACCGGTCGAGAACCATTCACATTCTTTGTAACGAAAATGTTGTTGACCAAAATAATATTATCGAAAATACTCGTAGAAAAAAATAAAGTCATACAACAGATATTGGGCCGTCACGTTTTCTGTTTTTAGGTACTTAGCTGCTGTGGAACACCACCTGCGCAAATATATTTAGTAAAACATTTGGATTTTAAAATGTTGAAAAATTTGTTCCATTTGAGATAACCGTTAATTAATTTGGTAAGTGTCAACTATGTTTTTCTATTTTGTAAGTGGTATTAGAGTATAAAAACTTATGACATACTAAGAACGAAAAACAAATTATGAGTCTAGAAAGACACACGTTTGAATTTAGGCAAGGTGGGTCATTCACAGTGTTAGAGTGAAAATTTTGAAACAGAAATAAATTCTTTGATGTCAAATTTTACAAAAGATAACTAAATGATGTAACTGATACGAAATTTCTCTAATGATAACTGAATGACACGTAAGAGAAGAAAACGTATGGTTGTGGAGAGGATAGGTGTAAAAGCACTCTGCGTATTGTATTCTAGGTAAAATATTTTGTGGATAAACAGTACGAACTACGATGATGAAACATGCTTCCCCAGTAGCTGAGACTCTGAAAGTATCCAGCGCATTCGGTTTTTAAAAACCTATTCCGCGGTTTTGGCTGAACAACTGTCGAAGTATCATTGTATTGCTATTAGAATTGACAGTTTGCATAGTGTGGTAGCAAAGAATGTAATGTGATTAAACCCCTAGTTTGGTTTGGATCTTTTCACGATGAAGTAAAAAAAAGCATTAATTGAATAGGAAGGTGATAAATGATTTACCTTTCCATTAAAATCGCCTGGGGAGCAGCTCAGTTACAAGAGAGAAGAGCTACAATTTTGAAGACGATCTTTGTACAAAACGTGTGAAATTTTGTATTGTAAATCAATAACACAATCAGACTATGACTGAGAGGCTTTCCATAGATTACTTAAATGCAAAGCTGAAATAAATGTTTACATTCGACATCGTTAATCGTGAACAAGTGTAACGAGAGATGGAGGAGAAGATAAGGAGGACAAAGTACTTGATTCGGAAATGGGGCAGAATGTGGTAGAATTATGAAAGAATACTGTTCAGTACGTCTTACTGAATGCAATAGGAGACTTTGAGCCTGTTTTATACCATTTATTTGCCACAAATTAGACTTTTACCAGTTTTAAAAAGGAAACAGATCTATTTACTGTACTGTTCTGTATCTCTACCACGCAGTCTGCTGTTATAGCACTAAAGCTGACCTCAACCCGAAGTTATTTTAAACACCATAGTGCTTTCTGTGTCTAGTCATCCAGGAGGTGGTATTCCTTTGCCTTCCTCCGACGTGTGAACTGACTTAACGTGTGAACTGACGTACACAGCGAATAATAGGATGTGGTTGCGGAAGGAGGAAAGAGCCATGCAGTATATCGTAGCCTCCGAAGCACAGTGCAGACCCTCGTGTTTCACAGAAACATATCGTTGCCAGAAGTGAAGGAAGCCATAATCAACAGAAAAAAATCCTGATGTGTCCACTATTGTCACAGAAAGCTGTGGAAGTTTCTGAAACTGCGCCTCTCAAGCACAGCATGACGCGTAAGTGAAATGCAATGCATGAGAAAACCTTAGTATTAGGAACTTGAGCTGCAGAAAGAACTTAAAACTCAAACTCACAGGTGATTGAAGAGGGCCTAGAAAGACTATGTGAAGAAAGAAAGCTGTGTAATATCTTTATCAAAAGAGGAAACCCACAGCTAAAAATTGTAGGAGATAACATCAGAATGTGCTCCTTACCACAGTTTATTAAGGGCATCTAGTAAGTACGCAGAGGTGAAAAGATTAACACACTAGAGGATACGTCCTGAAAAACTTCACACTATATATACGAGTACAATACAGAGATTTTACATATCTGCGTAATTTTTTATACAGTTTTCTTCCTCCATGATATACACTTGATAGGCACAACGTGGTGTTGGAAAGACTAGCAAGAAATGTCACTGTTTGACCTGGTACTGTAATCATGAACAGTATTCGTGACTAGAAGATGGACGACTGGGCAGAATCTATTTTCTTTTGAATTTTTTTATTTGTACACCATTGTTGTGATTGCTGGAAAAAAATTTAGTCACTTGATGTTCAGCAGCTCAAGTTTATTTACGCATTTCGAGTAAACTCATCTTCAGAAACTCTAATGAAAGATTGCAAAAGTCATGAGTAACCTGGCTGTTTAAAACAACAAATAATAAATTGACAAAAGTTTAAACAAACATGAGTTGAAATCAAATGAAATGTGCGTATTTCATATTTTGGCCGGGAGTCCCCTTTCGGAGAATTCCGCCACCTGGTGCAGTTCTTTTTTTATCTGACGCCACTTCAGTCACTTGCAAGTCGATGATGATAAGATGATGACGAGGACAACACAAAACCCTTTCCCCGAGAGGAGAAAGTCTCCAACTCGGCCTGAAATTGAACCCTGGCCGCTCCCTTATTATTCAGCCGCGCCAACTACTCAGCTAGGGTGACGGAGATGATCACAGTTTCCATCACGTTCGGCACGGAGAAGACAATAATAAATTAAAGGAGTGAATGACGATTAGGATTTATTGTCTGGTTAACGAAGCGAGCACTGAATAATCTCCGGCTGAACAAGGATGGTGACGAGAACGACCGCCCCGTCGTTAGCCTTGGGAGCCACGGGAGGAGATCTCGAGTCCGAGATAGAGATTTAAAACCCATACCTCCGAAATGGGAGCGCTCGGTAATGACAAGAACAGAATTGAAAACGAATAAAAATTCTTTACCATTTAAAATCAAGGTCATTACACAGGAATGTAAGTCGAGGCAAAGGTAGAATGACAGACGGGCTAAGTTCTGGAGTTAAAATGTACTAAGAGACGTGCATTGCAACCAGCTGACCTATTAGCAGTGTTGTGGCTTGGACTGAGTCTCTCTGTTCTCCATGGTAAGTCTGAATGGACATTCGTGAGGGACGCGTTAAATGTATTAGCAGCTGCGAATATGGACAACCATCAGCTGTACAATGGGATGACGACAATGAAAATTTGTGTCGGACCGGGACTCGAACCCGGATTTCCCGCTTGTCGCAAGCGGTGCAACTTACAATTTGGCTCTCCGAGCACGATTCACGTCCCAGACCCATATTCGCAACTGCGAATACATTTAATGTATTTCACAACGGTTGTAGTCGCCGCAATGCCTTCGCGTCGTATTTCTGAATAACTCATGAACAGCAATATCGTATTCGTGAGGAATGTGGCCGTTTCACGTTTCAAAAGAACATGTGAAATATTTCGAACCTACACGAGGACTCATTCACTTTCTCACTGGCCATGGACCCTATCCGACATATTTATGTCTGTTTGGCAAAAGGGCAACCCCCGAGTGTGACTGTGACGCGGCAGAGGGTACTCCCGACCATGTGGTTTTCGAGTGCCCTCACATCAATGATGTCGCGACAACACTCCGAGAGAGACTTCCAGATAACGACACATACCAACTACTCAGACAAGAAGACACTTTTAACACTTTGAATGCATTGGCAGATGGGGTATCACGGAAAGTGTTAGCAGAATACCTGAGGGACCTAGAATAGGTATCAACTTGTAGACCAAACCGATTGAGACCAGATCCCATTCCCATACCGCCTGTGCGTGGGCTGGCCGACTTCCATCATAGTTCGAATACGCCACGTACGGGACGACGTAGGTTAAGTTAGTTTTGTAGGACTTAGATTAGGAGACTAATTTAGGGAACTGTAGCGATTACTTACCTTGGCCAGCTTCTCGGGTTTAGCTCGTGGAGCCTGGCTATCCTAAGTAGGTTTATACGCTATTGGCACACCTGTGACGCTGCAGGTAATAGTCATATTAGTTTAGTTAAGTAACAAGTAGTTAGATCAAATTGCCCATTGTCGTAGAAAACTAGAATTAACACATTGTAGTAGTTAAACTGTAGCTCACTAACATAACTGTAATTGTAAAAGCTGCATTGTAATCCAACTTATGTATCATTTTATGACCCACTAATCATCTTAGGAGGTGGGTTAACATTGTATAATTAGTATTGTTTTTGAAATAAAGAATTTTAAAGAAAGAACAGTGTGTATCTTACACACCGAATGCATCTTGCACACCGTTCGTTTCAAACGTTAAACCGCCACATTCCTCACGAAATTTTTATTCTCCTACGAAGCAATAGAGTTCGGAATATTGCCTTGTAAAAGCCTGTATTCGTTCATGTCTCCACAAATTACCAACGTTACCTTACAATTTCCTCGATTGTTGTAACCAGCGACTGACAACATGGAGCAAAGGTCTCTTACAACTGTGGGGATAGACAGACATTGTTCCCTGTAGGCTTCATGTATGCTAAAATGTGTAGTGGGGTTGGGTTGATGTGGAGGAGGGGACCAAAAAGCGAGGTCATCGGTCTCATCGGATTAGGGAAGGCTGGGGAAGGAAGTCGGCCGTACCCTTTCAAAGGAACCATCCCGGAATTTGCCTGAAGCGATTTAGGGAAATCACGGAAAACCTAAATCACGATAGCCGGATGCAGGATTAAAATGGTTCAATGGCTCTGAGCACTATGGGACTTAACTTCTGAGGTCATCAGTCCCCTATAACTTAGAACTACTTAAACCCAACTAACCTAAGGACATCACACACATTCACGCCCGAGGCAGGTTTCGAACCTGCGACCGTAGCGTTCGCGCGGTTCTAGACTTTAGCGCCTAGAACCGCTCGGCCACTCCGGCCGGCGCAGGTTTGAACCTTCGTCCTCCCGAATACGAGTCCAGTGTGCTAAGCGCTGTGTCCCTCTCTCGGTAAAATATGTAGTGAGGAGAAGCACGTAGGGAAAGGGAAATTGGGATTTAACGCCTCGTCGGCGACGGGATCATTAGAGACGCAATGAAAGCTCGACTTGGGGAAAGATGGAGAAGTAAATCGGTCATGCCATTTCAAAGGAACTATCCTAGCATCCACCGTAAATCATATAGGGAAACCACAGAAGACCTGTACCTGCTTCGCCCGGCTGAAATACGAACCGCTGCATAGTGGGACAACTCGCTTGAAAACCTGGACATAATAGAAAAATGCATATGAAATCTTACATAAATGTGTTCTATTTAGATTCTTTGCGTCACTGGTAAGGAATCCGATGCTGGAATTACAAAATTTAAAATAGCGTATCCTATCTAGTGGATCGAAAATTATAACTTTAGCAGATTCGAGTAAAGCTTCGTGTAGCCTATAATGTATTGTGAGGTTTCTGACAACGATGTAGAAGTCTATACCGCCATATTGATATATTTTATTCGATATTTGACAGTTTTCAATCGAAGTGATAAGTAAATGCGTCGTTTGTGTCGTTAATGTTGTCCACTGGGAGATGGTTCTAAAAGCAGATCTCTTACCTCATGTGCTGGCCGAGGTGGCTGAGCGGTTCTAGGCGCTACAGTCTGGAATTGCGCGACCGCTACTGCCGCAGGTTCGAATCCTGCCTCGGGAATGGACGTGTGTGATGTCCTTAGGTTAGTTAGGTTTAAGTAGGTCTAAGTTCTAGGGGACTGATGACCTCAGAAGTTAAGTCCCATAGTGCTCAGAGCCATTTGAACCATTTTCTTACCTCATGTGGCATCTGTTTATCTTCTTCAGTTCTCATTTCGTGGACTCTCGAGATGAATGGATACGAAGATGCCAGATGTCAATTAAATAAGACCTGCATCGTTTTCTCACTGAAATATTTGCGTGTATAATCTTCTCACTAATACTAGTTATCCTTATTCCCAGTTTTCTGCGCATCTTCAGACAGTCGACCAATAGGAACGAAGCAGCTTCGATTATGGCATATCCGTGCATCAAAACTACAGGACGACTGTTACTGAACTATATGAAATAAAATCGTTATAACTTCTGAATGGTTTGCGTTAAGATATTCGAACTGCACGGTTGGCCGCGGGGCATAATGGGAATTAGTATGAGTATGCATGGTTCGGTTTAGCGATGAAGTCCACTTTCATTTTAATGGGTTCGTCAGTAAGCAAAATTGGCCCATTTGGGGGACTGAAGATCCGCGTTTCGCGATCGAGAATTACTCTGTGTGTGACTGTGTGGTGTGCAATATCCAGTCACGGAATAATCGGTGCGATATTCCTTGATTGCACGGTCACTAACGAACGGAAAGTGAAGGTTTTGGAAGTTGATTTCATCGCAACTGTACAAAGTTACCTTGATTTCGACAAGATGTGGTTCATGCAAGACGGTGCTCGACCTCATCGAAGCAGAGAAGTGTCTGATGTCCTAGAGGAGCACTTTGGGGATCGCATTCTGGCTCTGGGGTACCCAGAGGCCACTGCCATGGACCTCGATTAGCCGCTAGATTCTCCGGATCTAAACACATGTGACTCCTTTTTATGAGGCTGTATTAAAGACAAGGTGTACGGCAATAGTCCTATAGCCATTTATGAGCCGAAAGCAGCCATTCAGCAGGTCATCGACAGCATCGATGTCCCGACACTTCAGCGAATCATGCTCAATTTCGCTATTCGTCCGCGCCACATCACCGCCAATGAAGGCAGGCGTATCGAGCATGTCATAACCTAAATCCGAATAACTGTAGTGACGTTTACATGTTGAAGAAAGTGGGTAGCAAGCCGTAGTTTGTAACTAATTTACGATTTTTTTTTCATATGGTCAATAATTGCCACCCGATATGTGGACTGATGTCGGCAATGAGCATTATTGCAGAATATTGGGCGTCCGGTGAAGCTGGCATCCGACTTCCGAGAAATATACTTTTTTTCCAGAGCTCTGGATAGATGTGTATTAGTTCAAGAGTTCTCTGTACAAAATTATGCCTAGTTCTTCAGCATTCCGCAAAAACAAGTGTTCCTCGAGGGAATTGTGATGCTGTAAAAAAATATTTGCTAATTTCTGAAAAAAAAACTGTGATCACAATTCCAAATAGCTCCACAAGAATTACGCAAAAAACAGTAAAGACATTTTTTGTCCTGATAATAGTTTATGAGATAATTGCAAATATGAAGAACCCTTTTTTACTGTATGGCACTGCGCTTGGTAGATGAATGACCGTCCACTAAAAACGTGCTGATGCGTGCACGCAAAGGCATTTGAACTCGTTAACTACATTATTAAGGCAGAAGGAGAGCCATTTAGAAAAGTGATGCCACGCAGAGGAAATCTTGTAGCCAACGATTTCGTATAATATTATTAGTACTTAAAACTGAAGTCGATATACGTCACTGCATCGATTACAAATGTAATAAATATACCTTATCGAGTGTTGCCTACCTTATTTCATCCTGACAACTAGGAAAGATCACTGTCGTATATTAAACAAGCCACACGAACAATATCCAATTCACTGTTAACCGTCAACTGTCACGGTACGCGTCATATAGACTTGAGACCAGAATTTCGCCGCAGCATTGGGCAGACATACACAAGCGCAATCTACACAAGATATCGTGGGACTTAACAGGGAAAGCGCAACTTTTTTTCTATACTGTCAAGTTTTGAAGCAGGTTGACTTACTGAGCGCCGTCCTCCAGAGTACCAGGCCATTGTCGTATCACTGTGTCACTTTGGTCAGTGTGCACGACAGGAAAGGTCACTAGCTGGGCGTACTACCAGACATCGTAACAGCTCCCGACTCTGGAATGCCTTGTAAATCGATATCGTAGAGATGATGTAGTGTAACGACGTAAGTTTTGTATAAATAATTTTCTTTTGACGTATGACCATGTGCAGACTTCGTCACCAACGTCAGTTACAAAACACTTCAAAATTATTTAAACTCTTTTTTAAGTTGTCTCTGAATGGTTCTTGAACGAAACTGTAATTAAAACATCATCCTTTGAGTCGTATGCGCAGAATTACGTCACTCAATCCAATTGGTTTGCGCAAACTTTTTTCAATTTAGATGTCGTTTCTTTCTTTTCAGAAATTATATTAGTGCAAGTTATCTGCTTTAATGAATATTAAAGCCACATGGAATAAACTTTTAAGACTCAAACCCGCGATGAATGTTGTCAAAAATTAATAATCTTGTCAAATAAATCAGTTATCCTTCTTCCTTAATATAATTCTTCATAAATAAATTCTCGGAACACGTATTTAAACTTTTTTAGTATACACTAGCTTATTATCTTCATATATACTACATATAGACGTGAACCTGAGACTTGACAAGATAGGACTGAACATTTACAACATGATTAAACTTTCAATGACGTCATTGTTGTAGAAACATTACAAATTCTTATTTTTTTCAGTTTTTAGGAGCACGAAGCAACAACTCGGTTTCAGGATCTTCTGTTGCTCTTTGGCTGTCGACCCGTGACGTATAGTGGCCAGCAATTTTCTCTCTCGTCCCGGCAGTGAAGATGCTGTCTCCGTTCGTTGCGCCGCCCTCTCCATACATGAAACATAAAAATAAATACAAAACTTTAGATAATTCACAAACATTACAAATATTACAAAATACATAATCAAAACACTAAATTAAACTTATATTCACCTGCAAACTGGGCTGACACTGGTGGATGGGTGACGCTTCAATTTCGCGTCCCACTACAATGAGAGCTGAAGTGCGGAGCGTTCTCTCTTCCCAGGCATCCAGCTAACGTTTCTACGTATTACAGAAATAGAACGATTATGTCGACAAACGTAATTGTAATACACCAGTGTCTTAAATACTGGCGACTTACGTCATGCTGAAATCGGGGTTTTGGCTGTTCATCTGAGCGCAGACAAATGATCGTCGTTTGCGCCGCAGAAGTGTCAACACGCGCCTCGAACGAGCTCGCCTGTAGCATGTGGCGGAGCTGCTGCGACTGGAGTGCCCTCGAGGGAACGGCTGCCTGAGCATCGTCGGAGAGACTCCAGTGGAGAGCGGCTGGGTGCGGTGCGCAGCTGCGGCGAATGTGTCGCACTCTCCGCGCCTTTTTTCAGCAATTTCTGCTGACTCGAGCTCTTTGAAGGCTTCGATAGATTTGCGTGTCTGATCTCTGTGTTTCCGTTAGTGGCTTACAATAGGCAACCGGTAGGATGAGGCAGGCTGTGCTCCATGTAAGACAATTCAGTTTAACTCTGCGTTATTCTAATACGGTAGATGTTTCTGGAGCAGATGCATACTAACCTTGTCTGAATCCTCCTCTTCCTTCTCCTCCACCCTCTCCCTCCCCCTACCCCTGTCACCTTGCTACTTACACTTCCTTTTCATAGTTTCTGTTCCATTCATTCCCGTACTCAACTATTCTAGCTGCAACACATATTGACTAGTAGCTGGTACGAACACAATGATGCAGCGTTGCTTTTATTCTGGTAGAAATCGTTTTAGTTTAGGATTACTGCCGACAGTGACGTCTCAGTCGAGAGAATATTAAAACATAACAAAAGCTGAAACTTCCTGGTAGATTAAAACTGTGTGCCGGACCGATGTCGGGACCACTTGCCCGCGAAAGGCAAAGGTCTCGAGTTCGGGTCTCGGTCCGGAAACAGTTTTAATCTGCTAGGAAGTTTCATATCAGCGCACACTCCACTGTAGAGTGAAAATCTCTTTCTGATAACAAAAGCTGTTCCAAGAATACTACGGTTGAAGTAATACTCCAATGTTGTTCTCAAGCAACTGAAACTCCAAAGTGAAAGAATGTGACGTGCCCTGTCTAGGTTATTTGTGCCGTATACACTGACGGAAAAAAATCGCGCCATGAATGAGTTGTGCGACGTAAACGAAAGTTGGTAGGCGTGTTTCTACATCTCAAAGCTGATGTCTATTAAGATTTCGTGTCAGTCGCATAAGAGTGGCGCTAGTAGCACCACTGTAAGGATACAAATCAGTTTTGCTTTAAATACGCGCTATGACCTTCGAGAGCGTTGTTTAACTTTCAGATTGGACGTATTGAGTTGATGTTAGCCAAGAATGCTTTTAAGGCGACAAAGACGACATTATCACCTCAGAGCGTTTGAACGAGGTCTCGAAATCGGGCTAGGGGAAGCCGAATGTTCCTTTGCAGTACTGTAGAGAGACGTGACAGGAATGCAGCCACTGTATATGATTGCTGGGAGTGGTGGTCGTGAGAATGTGATATAGCAAGAAGAATGGGCTACGGACGGCGACGTAGCACTGCCGAGAGAAGAGACCATTGTGTTCGGCTTGTGGCTCTGACGCTTCGTATTGCATCTGCAGCATCAATTTGAGCAGCACGTGACACCACAGCGACACAACGAACTCTTACAAATCGATGACAGCTCCGAGCCAGATGCTTCGGTCTTCCGAAGTTGTTTCACCGCGGAACATCGCAACACTGTCCCCCCTTTCAATCGTCATGCGAACGCCGAAATGGCAGATATTGAGATAACCGATCGCGGAACTGAAAAGCAGCTACAGTCAAATGGTTCAAATGGCTCTGAGCACTATGGGACTCAACTGCTGAGGTCATTAGTCCCCTAGAACTTAGAACTAGTTAAACCTAACTAACCTAAGGACATCACAAACATCCATGCCCGAGGCAGGATTCGAACTTGCGACCATAGCGGTCTTGCGGTTCTAGACTGCAGCGCCTTTAACCGCACGGCCACTTCGGCCGGCGCAGCTACAGTCGCTTAGAAGTGGAAAGGCGTCAGACCAGATGAGATACCTATAATATTCTATAAAGATTATGTGTAAGAACTTGCTCCCCTTCTAGCAGTTATTTATCGTAGATCGCTTGAGCAACGGAAGGTACCTAACGATTAGAAAAAAGCGCAGGTCGTTCTCGCTTTTAAGAGACGCCGTAAGACATATCTACACAATTATAGACCTATATCGTTGACGTCAGTCGGTTGTACAATTATGCAACATGTTTTACGCTGAAGAATTATGACGTTTTTGGAAAATGAACCTCTTCTACAAAAATCAACATGGATTTCGTAAACAGAGATCATGCGAAACTCAGATCGCTCTGTTCCTCCATGAGGTCCACAGCGCAGTGGACAACGGCCCTCAGGTTGATGCCGTTTTCCTTGATTTCAGTAAGGCATTTGACACCGTTCCGCATTACCCTTTAATGCTTATGGAGTATCGGAGCAGACCTGGGACTGTATTCAAGACTTTCTTGATAGATCTCTCAACAAGTCGCTCTTAACGGAACTAAATCGGCACGTGTAAAGGTAATACCCGGAGAGTACCACAGGGAAGTGTGATAGGACCGTTGCTGCTCACAATATATATAAATGGTCAAGTAGAAAGCGTCGGATGCTCTTTAAGGCTATTCGCAGATGATGCAGTTGTTTATACCGAAGTAGCACCTCCAGAAGATAGTCAGAATTTGCAGAATGACCTGCAGAGAGTTGATGAATGGTGCAGACTCTGGCAGTTGACCCCGAACGTAAATAAATGTAACATATTGCGCATACATAGGAAAAGAAATCCACTACTGTACAGCTACTCTATTGATAAACAGCTGGAGAGAGCGTGTGCCGTAAAATATCGAGGTGGAACTATCCAGAGCGACCTTATGTGGGGTGACCATATAAAACAGATAGTGGGAAAAGCAGACATCAGACTCAGATACATTGGTAAAATCTTAATGAAGTGTAACTCATCCATGAATGAAGTGGCTTATAAGGTTCTTGTTAGCCCGATTCTTGAGTATTGTTTAACTATCTGGGATCCCTATCAGGTAGGACCGATAGAGGAGACAGAGAAGATCCAACGAAGAGCGGCGCGTTTCGTCACGGTATCGTTTAGCTGGTAAAATGGAAATGTCGTGTGGCTAGGGTCTCCCGTCGGGTAGGCCGTTCGCCTGGTGCAGGTCTTTCGATTTGACGCCACTTCGGCGACCTGCGCGTCAATGGGGATGAAATGATGATGATTAGAACAACACAACACCCAGTCCCCGAGCGGAGAAAATCTCCGACCCAGCCGGGAATCGAAACCGGGCCCTTAGGATTGACAGTCTGTCCCGCTGACCACTCAGCTAGTTTAGCTGGTGGGAGAGCGTTACGGAGATGCTAAACAAACTCCACCGGCAGACGTTACAAGAGAGATGTTGTGCATCAAGGAGAGATTTACACTGAAATTTCAGGACAGCACTTTTCAGGAGGAGTCAGAGAACATATTACTTCCCCCCCCCCACACACATACATCTCGTGTATTGACCACGAGGAGAAAATTCGAGAAATTAGAGTCAATACAGAGGCTTACCGACAATCATTATTCCCACCCACTATTCGTGAGTGGAATAGGATTGGAGGGATTATACAGTGGTACCGAAAGTACCCTCCGCCACATACCATTAGGTGGCTTGCGGAGTATGCTGTAGACGTAGATGTAGCGTTCATTCCACAGATCCCAATCCACCGCCATTGGGACTTTAGTGGTGACAAGAGACAGCTCGTTGGAGGGTAGGATGTAGGTCTGTTGTGTTTTCTGCTGAAAGCTGGTTCTGACTCGGTGCTAGTGATGGTTGTGTATGGGTTGGAATGCCGCTAGCTGAGGGCCTGGACCAACCTCTCTGCTTGGTAGACCCTCTGGATCTAAAGCTGAAGTTATGGTCTGGGGTGCGATCTCGTATGACACCAGGCACACCACGTGGTTACCCCATGCACCCTGACTGCAAATCTGTGCGTCAGCCTGGTGATTCGACCTGTTGAGCTGCCATTCATAAACAACATTCCAAGGGATGTCTTCCAACAGGATAACTTTTGTCCACATACCACTGTAGTAAACCCAACATGCTCTACAGAGTACCGACATACTGTCTCGGCCTTCAAATCGAGCACATATGGAAAATCATCGAACTACAATTCCAGCGCCACCTACAAACGGCAGTAACCCTCTGTGTATTGACCGACCAAATGCAGTAGGTATGGAATTCCATCGCACAAGCTGACATCCGGCACCTGTACAACACAATTCATGCACATTTGCATGCTTGCATTCCACATTTTGCCATTTATACCGGTGGTTTATCTCGCGCTTGTATTAGCTTGTGTTCGTTCAGTGTTTATCACTGAAGTATGTTACCTAGACAAATGTATTCCTGAAATTTCATTCCTTTACACTAATTATTTTTTGGCGTTGTAATTTTCTTCCGTCTGTTTATTTTACCTGCTACATTAGACGTTGGGGGAACTTTAGCGCTTTACCCGAAGTGAGCTATCAACAGACGCCAGTTCATCTTGTGGTTAAAGGTTTTCTTTCCGCTCGCATTTGTACCTGATTCATAATTATGGAAATACCGTTCTGCCTTGAACAAACACAAATCTATGTGGTAAACAGTTTGACAGTGCATGTTAGAACGCACACTTCACATAACATGCACAGACACGAAAAAGTAGAATTCAGAGAAGTGACAAACTTAAGTAAAATATCAGCTGTGCTGCAAATGTCAGAGAACCACATAAATATTTGTATGTGATACTAAGAATGAATGAACCCACTGACGATGATGCAACTTCGTCAAAACACATTGGGTGTTAAACAGGAAGAATTTGAGTTTACTCAAGGTAGAGCCTTATTTTCATAATTATATACCAGATACCAATGTTAGTGCTACTAACAGCTAACAGGGACCGATGACCAAGCAGTTTGGTCTCTTCCCCCCTACTCCTTCCCCCTTTCCAATCAACCAACCAATCAACAGCTAACAGTTTTGCTTCATTTAGAAAGTGATAATTAAAACTACTGGCAACTTGTGATAGCTACAACAGCCAACACTCAGATTAATTCTGATAGTATTTGGAGCATTGACTGTTTATTGTGTCTCCCTTTCCATGACATTTCATACAGTTTCACTTCTATTATCAAAATAATTAATTTGTGTTATGATGCACATATTTCTGTACGTTTAATAATGTCTCTTAAAACAGTACAGTATTTTTTGCAATGCAACTAATCCAGAATTTTTGCCTAATGGATTCATATTAAGTTGAAAGGCTTCCCCTTGCCATTTTTCATCTGTACTGGAAGTCTTCGTGTTAGATAAAAGCATATTGCTGTACTGGAATCTTCGTGTTGGTTGAGAGCATGTTGCGCTTGTGTCCATAAGAGACTGAAAGTTTTCACATGGCTTCCTGATGCAAGGCCACACCACACAACCACAGCTCATGTCACGAGAAGACTGGCTTGCGTTCATTCCGAGACGAGTGTATGTCGCTTAATGTCGTTCTAGATGTGCTCAACAGAAAAGAAGCCAATTTTCCCTGAAAAGCGTCTAGTCCATTTTTCCATCCTTTTACTCTCATATGTTCTTAGAGAATGCATGCGTTAATGCTCGATGGGTTTCCTCCTCACAAAACTATGCAGTAACTACACTCTCTAAGACAAAAGACGCACCACGAAGGTATTGTCCGAAGCTATTCAGTAAATATACTCTCTAAGACCAAAGACGCACCACGAAGGTATTATCAGAATGCGACAAAAATCTGTAAACGTGATACACATGAACAGATAATCCAAAGGAAAAGAGGTTCACAAATTGATTAAGTCAACAAAGCCTTGGTCCACCTCTGGCACTTATGCATGCAGTTACTCGCATTGGCATTTATTGGTAGAGTTGTTGGGTGCTCTCCTGGGTCATATCGTGCCATAATCTGTCCAATTGGCGTGTTAAATCGTCAAAATCCAGCACTGGTTGGAGGGCCTTTCGCGTAATGCTCGAAAGATGCTCAATTGAGAAGAGATCCAGCGACCTTTCTGACTAAGGTAGGGTCTAGTAAGCAGCAAGTCAAGCAATAGAAAAATTCTCGCCGTGTGCAGACGGACATTATCTTGCTGAAATGTAAGACGCGGATGGCTTGCCATGAAGGGCAACAAAACGGGGCTTAGAATATTGTCGACGTACCTCTGTGCAGTAAGGGTGCAGCGGATGACAACCAAAGGGGTCCTGCAATGAAATGAAATGGAACTACACATCACAACCCCTGGCTGTCGGGCTGTATGACAAGCGACGTTCAGGTTGGTTTCTCACTGCTGTCCGGGACGTCTCCAGACACTTCTTCTCAGGCCGACGGGACTCAGTTCGAAACGGGGCTCATCAGTGAAGACAATTTCATACATTCCGTGAGATTTCTAGCAGAGGGCGTGGTTGGAGACGCCCCAGAAAGCGGTGGGATACCAAACTGACTGTCGCCCGCCATACTGCTCGAAAACCAGGAGTAATGGACTGGGATGCCATTGATTGCCATCCATACCGCATGTATAGCTCAGCGGTAAGTCGACGATATCTACACCCTGTTTTGTTCCCCTTCATGGCCAGCCGTCCTGGGCTTATATTTCACCAAGATAGTGCCTGCCCGCACACAGCGAGAGTTTCTGCTGCTTCTTCGTGCTTAACAAACCCTACCTTGGCAAGAAGCATCGTCGCGTTTCTCCTCAGTCGAGAATGTTTGGAGCATTTTCCTTAGGACCCTCCAACATCTCGCTGTTTTGACGATCTACCGCGCCAGTTGGCCAGAATATGGCGCTATGTCCCTCAGGAAGACATCTAACACTCTGTCAGTCAATACCGACCCGAATAATTGCTTGCATAAAGGTCACAGGTGGACCAACGTGTCATCGATTTGCTCAATTTCTGAAACTGTAATCTTCCTTTTGTCTGTACATGTACGTCACGTCTACCGATTTCCATCCCATTCGGATAACACATTCGTGGTGCATCATTATTTTGTCTTTGAGTGTATATCGTTGGTCACCCAGGTGCACTAATATCTTTGAAGTTCAGTAATTGTGGCGGCATGTTTCTGACACTGACTGGATGGGAGATTATGTGGCATCTAACGTATTGGATGAGTCGGAGCTGGCTGGTGCAGCACAGCACGCAATGTAGGACTGCAGAGCAGAAAACAAGTAGTTAAAAGTATCGCCCACAAAGCTGCTGCAGTTCGTTGATTTTGCTGCTTGGCTGCAATGGTGCTACTCTCTAATCTTGACGAAGTGGTATTGCTAAATCTTGTTCACGTAACTGAGGAAATATTCCCCAACCGGGTCTGAAGTTTTCCAATAAACCAATGTAGGCGCCTGACGCTACTTTGATGGACAATATGATATCTTCTTCTTTTTTGTGTGTGGCAATGTGTTTCTTCAAACTGAGGTCAAACACGGCATGAGGGCATAGTTTTTCAGTTATGATTAGATCTCCTGCTGTAACGATAGACAAAACTTCACGTACGTTTTCTGTAATAATGTGGCACAGCTCTGTCCGATATCCAATTTCTTGTCACTTTCATCAGTAACTCATTGCAACATCGTGATTACTATGTTCATCTGTAGTATACTGTAATGAACATACCTTCAATATTTTTAATAATGTATTTTACTCTTCGTGTCCTCTGGCGATTCACTACATGTGGATTTACATTTTAACTCCACGTGGGTTGGCTACGGAAGTATAACCAAGTATGGTGCAAAGATTCCTACCCACATCGTTCGAAATAGATAAATATTACATAGGCAGGTTTTCAAACTGAAGATCCACGCAAGTACACTATTTCGACAGCGTTGGGGACGGGGCAATCGCTTCTTTAAAAGCGTAGATTGTCTGTGGGATACTGTGTCGAATAAATAGTTATATATGATCGAATATCGGTCAGAAATGAGGATAGACATGTCATGAAGCCAGTTTCATCCCATGTAAGAGATTTATTGCACCAGCTGCCTCAAGGGTGCCCTGGCAGGAGGTGTGAATTTTCTTCTAATTAGACGCATCCTCCTATATGCTATTACTGACACTCATCGGTGCATGGGATCTTTCTCCTTTCTTCGACCGCCCATTGCCAATGTTCTGGCTGACTGGTCTTCTGTGAATCCTTAAACAGTCTGGACTGCCTCATAGTATTGAGTACTAGCCAAAGTGGCGCTTGATAACTGATTCGGGCAACTTGGCAGCTGTGTGTAATAATACAAGTTCAAATAGGCAATTCTGTGTTTTAATAGCGAGGGAGCCTTAGTAGCGTACTGATGCGAGGTGCGTGTTACGCGATTTAGACGTTCTCTAATCGGTTTCCGTCAATTTTAGACCCCATCTTCAGATGGCTGTTCCACAGGCGCAGTAAAAAGCTATCGGTAAAGTTCTTGTTAGCTTAAACGAGACTTTTCCTTTTAACAGTGAGAAATCTATGCTAAGCAAATTACTTGTTTCGCTAGCAGAACACCTATTCCACGTAGTCCGAACTGGAAACTGTTTCTTCAAGAACACCTTGGCCGACCGCTACCCAACTGACACTTCAGTTCAAGCTTGTGGGACATGTTGATTATAATTTCATCGTTATGTGAGCTTATTTTTCAGTGTTTTCAGAACAGAAGAAGTCAATGCTACAGAAGAAGAGTGGTGTGAGTACGAAACGCCTATTGTGTGCGTGAGACGCTAGTGAAACTTGTCAAGTGGAGATCGCAACACCGAATGCCAGAAGGATGTGTATGTGCAGTTTATTTCCGAATTTCGGACATAGAGAAAGGTCGATTCATTGGCGTGAGGTACACGGAGGCATGGTGTCGACAGGCCATGTAATGTTGTTGTTGTGGTCTTCAGTCCTGAGACTGGTTTGATGCAGCTCTCCATGCTACTCTATCCTGTGCAAGCTTCTTCATCTCCCAGTACCTACTGCAGCCCACATCCTTCTGAATCTGCTTACTGTATTCATCTCTTGGTCTCCCCCTACGATTTTTACCCTCCACCCTGCCCTCCAATACTAAATTGGTGATCCCTTGATGCCTCAGAACATGTCCTACCAACCGATCCCTTCTTCTGGTCAAGTTGTGCCACAAACCTCTCCTCTCCCCAATCCTGTTCAATACTTCCTCATTAGTTATGTGATCTACACATCTAATCTTCAGCATTCTTCTGTAGCACCAAATTTCGAAAGCTTCTATTCTCTTCTTGTCCAAACTATTTACCGTCCATGTTTCACTTCCATACATGGCTACACTCCACACAAATACCTTCAGAAATGACTTCCTGACACTTAAATCTATACTCGATGTTAACAAATTTCTCTTCTTCAGAAACGCTTTCCTTGCCATTGCCAGTCTACATTTGATATCCTCTCTACTTCGACCATCATCAGTTATTTTGCTCCCCAAATAGCAAAACTCCTTTACTACTTTAAGTGTCTCATTTCCTAATCTAATACCCTCAGCATTACCCGACTTTATTCGACTACATTCCATTATCCTCGTTTTGCTTTTGTTGATGTTCATCTTATATCCTCCCTTCAAGACACCATCCATTCCGTTCAACTGCTCTTCCAAGTCCTTTGCTGTCTCTGACAGAATTACAATGTCATCGGCGAACCTCAAAGTTTTTATTTTTCTCCATGGATTTTAATACCTACTCCGAATTTTTCTTTTGTTTCCTTTACTGCTTGCTCAATATACAGATTGAATAACATTGGGGAGATGCTACAACCCTGTCTTACTCCCTTCCCAACCACTGCTTCCCTTTCTTGTCCCTCGACTCTTATAACTGCCATCTGGTTTCTGTACAAATTGTAAACAGTTGTTAAAATTAGATTGCCTGCAAAGGGAGAGGTGACGAGATGGTCTCAGGACAACAGCGTAGCAAGAAGAGTAGATATGGTCCTTCCAGAAGGAATGCACGAGAAAGCGTAGGATTGTTCAACTGGATATGAAGGACAGACGCACGACAACGTCTGAAATCAGGGCAGCGTTTACGTGTACAGTCTCATCACGGACCGTCGGGAACAGACTACCCCCAAGCTTAGTGGAAATATCGAGCTGTCAAGCTTCGTTTTTCAGTATTTCTTCCCAGAGTAGCTACGTATCTCGTAATATTTCCATTCCGGGGAAGCAATACAATTGTAATATATCTCTTCCCAAATAGCAAAAGTCCTAATGTTAAACGGTAATCTAGGTAAGTGCATTTTTGGTAAAATATAATACCAGTCTTTCCCTATACAGAGTGATCGTCTTGGGGGATGATGGAGAAGGGTGAATGTATGAATCTGAGATCTCTTGGTCCGGAAACGATCGAGTCGAAAATTATAAGCGAAAGTCGTTCTGATGCTTATGACAGTGGACAACTTCTGCTGGAAGGTCTTTGCTTTCCATATTCTGAGGCGATGTAGTATGGACCAAAACAAGTAAAAAAAAAGTCTAGTTAACATGGGCTCTAAAGTGCATACCTTAAGAGATGTGAGCACTTGTCCAGAAGAAGAGGTGTGTTTCACTGTACCAAAGATGAGCAAGTGCTTATAGGTATTAAGGTATGCATTTTAGGGCCCATGTTTACTAGACTTTTTTTCTTGTTTCGGTACATACTTTCTCCGCCCAAAATATAGAAGGCAGATAACTTGCAGTAGAAGAGGACCAGTGTCAGAGGTATCACAACGATATTCACTTGTAACTTCCGACTCGGTCGTTCCCCGATCAGTGTCCCTTACCTAAAATTGATGATTAGAACTTGGAAGAAATTATTGTAGATGATAAAAAATGTACTTATCATTTAGTCTCGCTTTCCGTTCGTCTCGTCGTCCAGGGGGTGGATTTATTACTGTAACCATCGAAACACTTGTCCGCCTTTCTATTCTTTTTACAATTAATTTCCTCCAAACCACCTTTCACAGCACTAGGTAGTATGATTAGACATCAGAAAAACATTAGATAGAGCCATCACAACATTTTACAAAACGGCTTAAGATGTGGCATAACGCAGGGCTTGAACGAAAGACTATCACTGACCGTAAGACTGTAGGTGGCGCGTATTGCATCTATTTATTAACTAGCTGATGGCGCGCGAACCTTCTGCCAAAATAAAATTTTTAAGTACAGCAATTTTCTAATTACAAAATGAATTTAAAGAAAAGTATGTATTTTGGCAATCTGAAAATTTAATATTACAAAATATGATATTTGTAATTTAAATTATCTTGAAATTTGTAATGGAATTTTCAGGAGTTCGAAACTTTCTCTTGCAAACAATATTTCTGAAAGAACTATGTTTTGAACATAACAAGTTATTCGTTCCTCAGCAATTAACAGAATGTTTCAGTGAAGGTATGTCACAACTGATACAAATTTCGTAAATTTGTGTACCAACTTTATGTAATATATGTTTCCTATAAACCGGAATTTTAATACGAGGGTTGGAACTCAAATAGTGGCATCTATTCATTCACAACCGATACAAAAGAGTTACGTGTTTGCACCTACTACTATCCTTCAAAGTAGTCATTAATGTTGTGTAGAACCCGTTGCCAGCGATGTGGAAGGCGTTGTATACCGATAGCAGAGCCCGTTCTGTTGATGGTGCGAATGGAGCGGCCTGCTGCCTGTCGAATCTCTGGAACAGCTCTGAAGCGAATGCCACGAAGTGGTTCCTTCATCTTCGAAATCAAATCAGAGTCGCAAGAACTTAAGTCCTATTACTGTTCGTTTTTTGTGCGTCACGTGAGACCAGGTTTGCGAAAGAAGCGGCGACACTTCCTGCGCAACCCACCCATCATTTTGCACGACAATGCGCGGGCGCATATAGCGCAAGCTGTGGCTGTTCTGTTCGGTCGATGGGACTGGGAAGTACTGTACCAGCCACCATAATTCCCGGACTTAAATCCTTGTGACTTTAATTTGATTCCAAAGATGAAGGAACCACTTCGTGGCATTCGTTTCAGAACTGTTCCAGAGATTCGACAGGCAGTAGAGCGCTCCATTCGCACCATCAACGAAACAGGCTCTACTAACGGTATACTACACCTTCCACATCGCTAGCAACGGGTTCTACACAACGCTGGTGACTACTTCGAAGGACAGTAACAGGTGCAAACATGTAACTATTTTGTATCGGTTGTGAATAATTAGTTGCCACTATTTAAGTTCCAGCTCTTGTATATTTTTCCCAACAAAATTATTTCAATGTGGCTCACTGCCCTCTTTCAGTCACCTGATTGATACCTAAATACTGAATAACATATAACAATACAAGCACGTTAAATAAAATTTTTACAATTTCGAAAATTTCTAGAACGCCCATTACGTCTTTAATAGATTCTATAAAAGAAGGATACAGTGTTGGCTAAATAAGTAGTTCTATTTAAATTCTAAGTATCTCCTCTGTTTCAGAGTAAACGGCGAGAAGAACAACCTTAAGTGCTATGTGTCATACGTACTGTAATGGTGTTGGCAAAGTGAGCAGTGCAATTTTGCCCCAGAATGGCGTGTACGAGATCTGTGCTTTGTGCTCTACCAGTACCAAGGCGAACGGGGAGTCAGGAAAGCTGATTCGGTATAAACATTCTTTATTCACCATTACTTCCGTACAAGAGGCTGTTGTCAGCGTCTCGATGGCGTGTGCGGTCATCCAGGCAGCAGAGTGCTGCCTCGGCATGACTCCCGATGGCGTGCTAGAGCTGCGCGACGTTAGCCGGCCAGGGTGGCCGAGCGGTTCTAGTCGCTACAGTCTGGAACCGCGCGACCGCTACGGCCGCAGGTTTGAATCCTGCCTCGGGCATAGATGTATGTTACGTCCTTAGGTTAGTTAGGTTTAAGTAGTTCTAAGTTCTAGAGGACTAATAACCTCAGAAGTTAAGTCCCATAGTGCTCAGATCCTTTTTTTTTGCGCGACTTTAGGTGTTTACGCCAGGCAGCGGGGTTGCTCCCTTAGCGGAAGAGCAGGCGCCGGCGAGGCGGCCGTGCTGAAGCAAGGAAGGCGTCCCATGCAGCCAGAGAGCTTAGGGTGTAGTGGCTGCGAACAGCAGGTCAGGCGCGCAGACATACTGCTCCGAACCCAAGACACTTGGAGTCGCCCGGAGTGCCTTCTGTCGGTGGCACAGGCTCGTGACCGAGAACCATCAGACCGAGCTGGCAGCTCGTAGGTGAGCCACTAGCTGATGAAACTGCTCGGCCCCGTACTGGACCGACGACTCACGTGGAGACTGTCACGGGGCTGGCAGTAGTCGGAAGTCAAAGAAGCACTCGAAGCTGAAGCGCAAGTACGGCTAGTGGCTGAGCGGCGAGCACTCAAAGCCACTCTGACCTGCTATGTTGTGACAGGAGCCCGCTTCATGTCACGTTGGTGGCCAGGAAAGTGCGGCACTGAACCATGGCATGTGGAAATCTCGTCCACCACTAAGGCAGGCTGCAGTATTGCAGTAAGTTGTGCCAGCAGTGTTCTAGCACGTGGCGCCAGTATATCCTAGGACGCCGCTTGACGGGTTGTGAGGTCTGATCTGTGGTTTACGTTTTTATTTTGGCTACGACTTTTTTTTCAATTTTACAATTTTTGTCTCTTAGCTCTGTGGTTGGTGACGTAGCGCACTATGTGCAATGCCCGTACTTGCTTGCCCAATTGACAGTGAGCAACAAAAATATTCATTTTTGTTGCAAGTTGTGAATATGATATTTAATTCCGAAGATTACTGATCCTATTTTCTGGACCATCAATTCGACAAACAGCTACCATTGCACTCGGAATAAACACCACGTTCGATAGAAATAAGGACATAGAAGGTGAAATAATAATAATAATGTCAGTTTAAATTCTCACCAGTGACTCATGTATTGTCTTGAGACGATTAAACAGGCAGCAAGGTCTATTAGGATACAAGTATGCAATTTCACTGATACGATATGAAGATTAGAGTGAGTTTATACATTGATTAGCCAGAACATTAGGAACATCTACCTGCTATCGATATAAACACGTCCACGCGATAGCTGCATCACCTGGAATAACTGACAGACACACACACGCTACAATTAGTATCGATGAAGGTGCTGTCCGCGTGTAAAATGGAGAAGGCGCGCGATTTATCTGAGTTTGACCGAGGGCAGACTGTGATGGCTGTGGTGAGTGTCTTCAACACGTCGCGAAACCCGGGTAAAACCACGTCCAGAAGTCGTGGAGTTGGGCGGCCATTCCTCATCATAGATGTTGGACATCATAGGCTGGACAGACTGCTAAACCAGGACAGGTGACGAACTGTGGCGGAACTAACAACAGACTGTAATGGTGGGCGGAGTACAAGTGTGTCTGAACACACAATGCACAGAACACTCCTAACATTGGGCCTCTGGAGCCGACGGCCCATGTACGTGCCAATATTAACACCACGACATCGGCAACTACACTTGAAATCAGCACGTGTCCATCGGCACTGGACTTTGGCGCTGTGACAGAGTGTTGCAAGGTCTGATGACCCCATTATGCTGACTCCATTATGCTCTGGGGAACATACACGTGAGCATCCATGAGTCCAGTGGAGTTCTTGCAAGGCACCATGATGGCCAACGAGTTTCGTACACTGGTTTCAGACTACGTACACTCCTTCATGACGATCATGATTCCCATGGCAATAGCATTGTTCAGCAAGATAATGCGACATGTCACAAGGCCAGGATTATGATGGAGTGGTTCGAGAAACACAGTGAGCGAGCGAGGTGGTGCAGTCGTTAGGACACTGGACTCCCATTCGGGTGACGACGGTTCAAACCAGCATCCAGCCATTCTGATTTAGGTTTTTCGTGATTTCCCTAAATCGCTTCAGGCGTATGCCGGGATGGTTCCTTTGAAAGGGTACAGCCGACTTCCTTCTCAACCCTTCCGTAATCCGATGGGACCGATGACCCCGCTGTTCGATCCCCTTCCCCAAATTAACCAACCAACCAGGAACACAGTGGCGCCAGATCTGAACCCGATGGAACACAACTGGGATGTGATTGAACATAGCGTCACAGCTCAACGCAGCCCCTCCCCGGAATTTACTGTTATTAAGTGACTTGTGTGTACGGATGTGATGCCAACTCCCTCCAGCGACCAACCAAGGAGTCATTGCTTCCATGCCACGACGAGTCGCCGCTGATATCCGGTGGACATACCGGCTATTACGTAGGTGGTCATAAATGTTCTCGCTGATCAGTGTAGATCGAATTTTCAGTAGAATGAAGCCTTGGAATAACTGAAGCGTCTTTGACAGATGGCGCCAACACAATAATAATTCAGGATCACAAGACAGGCATTAATTCTTAGTTTACAGGTTATTGTCGCAAGACTATGAGTTGCACTCACCAATTTCCCAAACGAAATATCTGTATTAGTTACAATGCTCTGAAAAACGTTAAGTACGATATAAAGTAAGATAACATATTAATTACTCGGCAGAAATGCATGAAAGTGCGGGAACATGTCTCCAGAGCTCGTGCACAAAAAACTCGACATCACTTGGAATGAGGTCAGCGTGACTACAGCACCAAATAGGGCTCCGTAACATGAGACAGTTGAAGAAATATTGGGAAACTCTAAGAAGGACGAAGTGTGGCGAGTGTAGCTCTGGAGTTTGGTATTGGTCAAAGCATTGTTTCGTGTGGTTGGGGACTCTGCAGAACCGTATAGACTACTACCGGAAGGAGACGTGCTTACACATTACCAGACGACTGCTATATTGTCCAAGAGGCTGAAACGTCTCTGTGGAGTCGTTTCATAGACGCTCGTCTCACAGGATTCTGTGCATCCTATTCTTTCCACCGCCTGATTGCGGTTTAATTTATTAACTCACCCAGAAAGGCTGAACAATCAAACTAAAGCTTATTAAGTGATATTATGTTTGAGTTTTTTGTGTTCCATAGGAAATAATGTCCTGTATTTATTACGTTTTTCTCTTCGCCCTACCCTATGTGTGCGTGAATGTGACTGAATGAGTGTTTTTACGAGTGGTTTTGGGTTTCTTTTGTGGGGTACGCTGAGTTGGTTGTCGTCTGATAGGAGCTAGTGATGTTTGCTTCTCGTTTGGAGGGTAGCACAGGATGACCAACTTAGGATCCCAGTACCTGGACAGAGAGGTTTACCCCTTTTAGTCTAAGGTTGGTTTGTCTGTCAGGTTGTGGCGGAAGTCTACCAATCTGGTAGCTTCCGCTGTACCGGTAGTTAGGTGAAGCTCGGTAAAGAAAGGACACTTTGCAGCTAGCGGTTGGTGAGTACAGTTCGTAGCTCCTACAGAGGGTTTCTGCTGATAGGAAGTAAGTCGAATTAGAAATTCCCTATGTTAAATTCATTTCATATTTAAGTACTTCAGCTTAACTGAAGCGTGTGTAGTTATGTATTTTCGGAATGTAAGATAATTATTTTGTTAAAAATCGGCGATGATGGTGGTTGAAATTAAAAGTGTGGAAGTTGCTTTGTTCCTTTCGGACAGTCGTGGGTATGTAGATGGAATGATTGAATTATTGTGTTCCACTTCCCTTTTGTGTGGTTTTCCTTTTTTAATTGCGCTATTCTACCATTTTTGGCGAATTATTTAGTTAAATTTTTCATTCAGGCGCCATTCATGTGTATTCATAGGATGTGCATAAAATTCCCTAATGAAATAAATGTGCTACGTAAAAGATAAACTCTGCGTCCTTTATCTTTCTCATTGATGCCAGTTTTCATATTAATTCTCTATTCCCCGAATTTTTAAAAAGTTAATCTGCCTGCTTGTGATGAACAAAAATGGGAAAAAAAAATCAAAGTGAACGGTGTACTGTCTCAAAATTTAGAAATTATCACATTTAATTAAGCTCATTGATATACGACATACAATGCTGTTCATCTTGTAAGTTTCTTTAAAAAAATTGCATTCTTATAATTAAATTCTTAATTTACTTAAAATGATAATTACCTGTTCGGTCTTTTCTTAATTGTTAGGAAGGGCTTGGGCTGATATCGACACTGTGATTTTTAAATTTATAATTGTCCTTGTGAGGTGGCTTAACCAGAAATTGCGCACAAGGGTTACATCTCCATTATTCTTGGTACGTAACGTATGTCGAGCCTTGGCTAGGATCCGTTTACATTTCTACATACGTACTTTACAGGGCAATAAAGGTGCCGCGCCAGACAGCGACTGCAATTGCGACTACACTTAACAGGACTACAAGATGCGCATTCTCATGCCTCACAAGGGCACGGCGACTGCACAGGCGTCGTCCCTTAGCCCGACGACCGATACGTGGTCTTCAGTTGACACCCGCATATCAACGGCGCCGTTTGAGATGGTGATGAGAGCTTAGGAGCTGGACCAACGAGGAGTGGGGTTGCACGCTCTTCTCGGATGAGAACAAATTCAGTCTCAGTAAGCAATGATTCTGGACCTACCCTCATGTGGGGAGACGTGGAACCACGTAGTTCACCCATGAACATTGGCGAACATGATCGTTTCGGTGTTCCAGATGTTACAGGGTGATGAGACTATGTTTCATGGTTGTACTGACCTCCAAATATTTGAACTTGGTGCACTCATCGGCCAATGTTATTGTGATACTGTACACTTTCCCCACGTGTGCCTTATCGAGCATTCGGCCCTGACTTCAGTTTTATGAATGGTAATGCGCGACGATGTGCACAAGTGGAGTTCTTGGAGCGAGAGGATATCGAGCGAATGGACTTGCCTGTCCGTTCCCCTGAATTAATACGCATAGAGCACGTACAGAGTGCGTTGGAAACACATATAGCAGCACGACCACAAGGGTCAACAACTATCCAGCAGATGTCAACCGCGCTAGTGAATGGATGGAATGCCCTACCAATCCTCCTTGCCAGTAGCGTGGCTAGCATTGGAGTACATTGCAGAGCATGCACTGCCGTCTGTGATGGTCAGATATCCTGTGAAGCACCGTGTCCCGCCGTTTGTAATGCTCAGGAGACCATCATAAAGCACGGTGTCTTCGGTGTAATTATTGTATTTGAATGAAAGTGTCATTTCTGTTCATCTCGTAGCGTATTTCTTTCAGTTACCTTCTGTATTATTCTGTAGCAGTTCTTTCCATGTATGGTCCAATATTCAGTGAGCTATGTTATTGGGCAGAGCCACATCGTGGCAGAATTTCTTTCGTCGTTTGGCTGTGCACACCGTTGCACATAAGTTCATACCTTGAGGTATACCTAAGGTTTGAGTCGAGTATTTCAGTAAAGGAATTTTGCCAGTCCCCAGCAAAATTTCAGTTTACAGCAGACACCATACCACAGACAGTCGACTCTCGGATAGAGCTGAGCCAGTGTCAACTGGCACACTGAGTGGCAATTTTTGGTGTTCAATGATGAGTCTCGCCCCTGTTTATGGCGGACTGATTGGCGCCAACGTTTCCGTAGGTGACCTGGGTGAAGGGTCATTGGAAACAGCGATACACGCGACCCATACCTCTCCAACTCCTGAAATTGAAGTGGGGGAGGTATTGGATGTGATAACAGGGCTGATTTGAGAATTGTTGAAGGCATGCTGAATAATCATTGTGTGGCCAGAACGATAAAGCCTGCTGTCATCACCTTCATGACCAGGTACTAAATGATATATTCCAGAAGCATAATACAAAACCCTACTCTGCAGCTCACAATTTAAGTTGGAACGATCACGTAGATAATGTTGTGGGAAAGGCAAACGGAAGGCTACATTTTATTGGCAGAGGGTACAACAGGTCTATTAAAGAGACTGCCTACCTAAGCTTGTTCGTCCTCTGCTATAATACTTGTGTGCTGTATGGGATCCTTACCAGATAGGACTGAGGGAGGACATCGAAAAAGTTGAAAGAAGGACAGATCGTTTGTACTGTCGCGAAATATCTGAAAGTGTGTCACGGATATGACAAGCGACTTGGGATAGAAACAATAAAACAAAGACTTTTTTTGTTACAGCGAGATCTTTTCACGAAACTTCAATCACCAGCTATCTCCTCTCATTGTGAAGATACTATATTGTCATCAAGCTACATACGGCGAAACGATCATCACAATAAAATAAGAGAAATCCAAGTTCGTACAGAAAGATTTAAGTAATAACTTTCAAAATCGCTTTTAGAGTGGAACGGTGGAGAAATGGTTTAAAGGTGGTTTGAAGAAGTCTCTGCCAGGCACTTAAGTGTGAACTACAGAGTAATCAGTCATTTGTATACAGATACCACAAACGCATTGAGAAATGGCTTGACTGGCCTGCCTGAAGCCATGAATTGCACCCGTAGAGCATGTCTAAGATGCAATGGGAAGACTTACAAGTTGATACCAGCTTCCAGCCAGGAATCGTCACGATGTGACACGGCACACTTGGATAGAAATTTTTCAAAATGATGCATGAAGTGTAATCGGGGTAGTGAATACGGCCAACCATCCGCTGCACAATGGAATGATGGAAGTGAAAATTTTCGCCTTAACTGAATGAGATTTTCACTCTGAAGCGGAGTGTGCGCTGATATGAAACTTCCTGGCAGATTAAAACTGTGTGCCGGACCGAGACTCAAACTCGGGACCTTTGCCTTTCGCGGGCAAGTGCCCTACCATCTGAGCTACCCAAGCACGACTCACGGCCCATCCTCACAGCTGGCAGAACTAAAGCTGTGAGGTCTGGGCGTGAGTCGTGCTTGGGTAGTTCAGATGGTAGAGCACTTGCCCGCGAAAGGCAAAGGACCCGAGTTCGAATCTCGGTCCGGCACACAGTTTTAATCTGCCAGGAAGTTTCGTTGCGTCTTAACTGCTTTGGTTATCTGTGCAGCTACCAGTACACGATTCACGGACGGACCCAAATTCCCATATGCCATCGCTTATGCGTCAAATCCTGCACTCATACACTTATGTAGTTACTGTATTTGGGGTGGGGGGGGGACGTTTTAATTGGAAGTCGCTGCCTGGATCGGGGTTGGATTGTTTGGGGGAGGAGACCAGACACCGAGGTGATCGGTCTCATCGGATTAGGGAAGGACGGGAAAGGAAGTCGGCCGTGCCCTTTCAAAGGAACCATCACGGCATTTGCCTGGAGCGATTTAGGGAAATCCCGGAAAACCTGAATCAGGATGGCCGGACGTGGGATTGAACCGTCGTCCTCCCGAATGCAAGTCGCTGCCAGGTATCGGCCCTGCACGGCAATTAGAAGTGTACGAGTGCGCTTTCTGACGAGTAAGCGATGGCATATTAAAGATTGGGATCTGGCCGCAAGACGTGCGCGGATAAGCAAAGTGGTAAAGGCGGCCGCTTGCGAGAAGCGGAAAATCCGGGTTTGAATCTCGTTCCGGCACAAATTATCATTGTCGTCATTCCACTACACAGCTGATACATTTCATGTACGAATGACGGCTGTAGTCGCGACAGTCACTGTTCCTTTGGACATACATCATACTTCTTAACAACGCAGGAACTGCAATATCGTATTTACAAGATGACGTTGTAGGGCTGTTTGCTTCCCGTGTATTCATGCCCGATGGAGTCATACATAATACCAGCGCTGATGACGGACGTCAGTTTCGTACCGACAGAAATTTTAATCATTTAACGACAGTTATGCGGTGAAAATCTCCACAAAGTTTGGTAAACACAGAACTGATGCTTCACAGTGTAGTACTCTCCGTTTCCGTCAGTGAGGAACGACTCCAGCTGCAGCCGCGGCGCTTCGTAAACTTGAAGGGAGAGACGTAGAGCGGCGCGGGGAGGAGAGGGGGCGGGCCGGCGAGGGCGGCGCCGGGTATCGATTGCGGACCACGAGGCGACGCGAGGGGCGTGGCAGGGGCGCCGGTTCCGGCTTAGAGGACTGCTCCGCCCCGTCCGCGGCCGGCTAATCGCGTTGCTTCCACTCGGACATCGTGCATGCCCTTTGTCGCGGCTGCGGCCCCGCGAGGGGTCGAACCCGGGGCCGCGGCGCGCGCGCCTGCCCCCGCGCGCTCTTTTTGCGGACACGGCTCGCTGGGTGCTCGTGTTTACCCGGGCGGCACTCGAGCGTGCTGTCGCCTCGCTCGGCCCGCGGCCCGCCTGCTTTGAGAATACAGCTGGCGGCGCTGGGGCACGGCCACGTCAAACAAAAATCTTTATTTCCTGCCCCCTGTTCATTCCTTCCGTATGCAAGCAGACCGCGTCCTATTAGAACCGACCCATGAAAAATTCGCTACCTTAACCGGTTCGTTCCTCTGCCGTAGTTTCAGCTGCCATTTCCTAATTTAAGCCAGTCCTTTACACAGCGTCACTCACCCTGAGACAATTAATGCAGATCTCCATTGGTTTTGCTACGTACCTCCTCGATTTTTATCAGTGATTTTACTTCCCCTTATTTTATTTAGAGAACTCGGTTTTCTTTCTTGTTATACATTTACAACGCTTGAGCGCAAAGTCATGAACGAACGCGCCTGGCATCCATCACATTGATTCATCCTGGAGACCGATGCGAATAAATTCTTATTCGCAAAACATGAATACGAAGCTCTTTTGGTTTCTTGAGAAATACCTCTGCCTAGTAACCCTTTTTTAAATGAAGACCACATTCGATAGGACATAATGAAATCCGGTGATAAAATAGTCAGGCGCGCGGGATTAGCCTATCGGTCTGGGCGCTGCAGTCATAGACTATGCGGCTGGTCCCGGCGGAGGTTCCAGTCCTCCCTCGGGCATGGGTGTGTGTGTTTGTCGTTAGGATACTTTTGGTTAAGTAGTGTATAAGCTTAGGGACTGATGACCTTAGCAGTTAAGTCCCATAAGATTTCACACACATTTGAACATAAAAAAGCCAGGGACAGAGCAGTATTTCAACCTCATCCTAATCGAACAACTCTGACATCAGACAATCCTGTTGTCTGTGAACAGACGTATATTATTTTGAAGAATATGGTCACTGCGGCACTAACTAGTTATAGATTGCAAGAGACAATGAGAACCCTTGAAACTCACGATGTTACCGACCAAACCAGAAGTATTCAACATTTTTGACCTACCACCCACTTTCCATCTGCGTTAGTAGCAAAGTTTTCTATAGGGCAACCGATTCTTCAGTAATGATTACTTGTAAACTAGAAAATTACTTTACAAAATACGTAAAGCAGTACTGCGGCAAGTTAAAGCACATAATAATAATTACTTACCAAATACTTCATGTCACAATTTTATGAAAACCTAATTAAAATGTTATACCGCCAATTACGAAAGCCGGAATGCCCACCATTGGACGGTAGAGACCACGTTGACTACCACTGACACAGACTGTTGTACAGCGTCCACCACGTTTCGCAGATTCCTTTTCCGCTCTCTGTCAGCAAAAGTTTGCAGCGGAATTGGATTCTGCGAAAGTAGACTCATATTTAGATTGGTTATTTATTTGTTAAATCTCCCAGTGCCTACTGCAGCCTACATCCTTCTGAATCTGCTTAGTGTATTCACCTCTTGCTCTCCCTCTACGATTTTTACCCTCCACGCTGCCCTCCAATACTAAATTGGTGATCCTTTGATGCCTCAGAGTATGTCCTACCAAGCATTCTTCTGTAGCACCGCATTTGGAAAGCATCTATTCTCTTCTTGTCTAAACTATTTACCGCCCACGTTTCACTTCCATACATGGCTACAATCCATACAAATACTTTCAGAAACGATTTCTTGACACTTAAATCTATACTCGATGTTAACAAATTTCTCTTTTTCACAAACGCTTTCCTTGCCATTGCCAGTCTACATTTTATATCCTCTCTACTTCGACCATCAACAGTTATTTTGTTCTCCAAATAGCAAAACTCATTTACTACTTTAAGCGTCTGATTTCCTAATCTAGTTCCCTCAGCATCACCCGATTTAATTCGACTACATTCCATTATCACCGGCCAGAGTGGCCGGGCGGTTTTAGGCGCTTCAGTCTGGAACCGCGCGACCGCTACGGTCGCAGGTTCGAATCCTGCCTCGGGCATGGATGTGTCTGATGTCCTTAGGTTAGTTAGGTTTAAGTAGTTCTAAGTTCTAGGGGACTGATGATCTCAGATGTTAAGTCCCGTAGTGCTCAGAGCCATTTGAACCATTCCATTATCCTCGTTTTGCTTTTGTTGATATTCATCTTATATCCTCCTTTCAAGACGCTGTTCATTCCGTTCAGTTGCTCTGCCAGGTCCTTTGCTATCTCTGACAAAATTACAAAGTCAATGGCGAGCCTCAAAGTTTTTATTTCTACTCCATTGATTTTAATTCCTACTCCGAAGTTTTCTTTTGTTTCCTTTACTGCTTGCTCAATATAAAAATTGAATAACGTCGGGGATAGCTAAAACCCTGTCTCACTCCTTTCTCAAACATTGCTTCCCTTTCATGCCCCTCGACTCTTATAACTGCCTTCTGGTTTCTGTAAAAGTTTTAAATAACTTTTCGCTCCCTGTATTTTATCCCTGTCACCTTCAGAATCTGAAAGGGAGTTTCCAGTCAACATTGTCAAAAGCTTTCTCTAATTCTACAAATGCTAGAAAGGTACATTTGGTTTTTTAATCTATTTTCCAAGAGAAGTCGTAGGGTCAGTAGTGCCTCACGGGTTCCAGTACTTCTGCGGAATCCAAACTGATCTTCCCCGATGTCGGCTTCTACCAGTTTTTCCATTCGTCTGTAAAGAATTCGCGTTAGTATTTTGCAGCTGTGACTTATTAAACTGATAGTTCAGTGATCTTCACATCTGTCAACACTTGCTTTCTTTGGAATTGGAATTATCATATTCTTCTTGAAGTCTGAGGGTATTTCGCCTGTCTCATACATCTTGCTCACCAGATGGTAGAGTTTTGTCAGGACTCGCTCTCCCAAGGCTGTCAGTAGTTCTAATGGAATGTTGTCTACTCCTGGGGCCTTGTTTCGACTGAGGTCTTTCAGTGCTCAGCAGTCAGGAAAGCAAATTCTATGTTAGGGACTTTTCGAGAAAGGTTGTTTCCTTGTGAAATACACACATCAAAAAAAAAAGTTTTCTACCACCTCGGTTCCCAGAATTTGTGAAAACAGACATTGATTGTGGATTTCGTATCGCAGACACAGTCACTTTGGCTGTTCAGAGATATGGCTAATCCCGCCCAAGGGAAGTGTCCAAACGTTTCGGAGTGAACCAAAGCGATGTTGTTCGGACATGGAGGAGATACAGAGAGACAGGAACTATCGATGACATACCTCGCTCAGGCAGCCCAAGGGTTACTACTGCAGTGGATGGCCGCTACCCACGGATTATGGCTGAGAGAAACCCTGACAGCAACCATGTTGAATAATGCTTTCGTGCAGCCACAGGACGTCATGTTACGACTCAGACTGGGCGCAATAGGCTGCATGATGCGCAACTTCACTCCCGACGTCCATGGCGAGGTGCATCTTTGGAACCACGACACCATGCAGCGCGCTACAGATGGTCCCAACTACATGTCGAATAGACCGCTCAGGATTGGAATCATGTTCTCTTCACCGATGAGTGTCTCATATGCCTTCAACCAGACAATCGTCGGAGACGTGTTTGGAGACAACCCGGTCAGGCTGAACGCCTTAGACACACTGTCCAGCGAGTAAAGCAAGGTGGAGATTCCTTGATTTTTTTGGGTGGCATTATGTGGGGCCGACGTACGACGCTGGTGGTCATGGAAGGCTCCGTAACGGCTGTACGATACGTGAATGTCATCCTCCGACCGATAGTGCAACCATATCGGCAGCATATTGGCGAGGCATTCGTTTTCATGGATGACAATTCGTAGCCCCATCGTGCACATCTTGTGAATGACTTCCTCCAGGATAACGACATCGCTCGACTAGGTGGCCAGCAAGTTCTCCACACATGAACCCTATCGAACATGCCTGGGATAGATTGAAAAGGGCTGTTTATGGATGTCGTGACCCACCAAGCACTCTGACGGATCTACGCCAAATCGCCGTTGAGGAGTGGGACAATCTGGACCAACAGTGCCTTGGTGAACTTGTGGATCGTATGGCACGACGAATACAGTCATGCATCAATGCAAGAGGACGTGCTACTGGGTATTAGAGGTACCGGTGTGTACAGCAATCTGGACCACCACCTCTGAATGTCTCGCTGTATGGTGGTACAACATGCAATAAAGAGGGCGGAAATGATGGTTATGTTGATCTCTATTTCAATTTTCTATACAGGTTCCGGAACTCTCGGAACCGAGGTGATGCAAAACTTTTTTTGGTGTGTGTATTAAACTGTAAAAGACTGAAAGGTGGTGGTGTTCCTCTTATTTTTCTTTCGACGAACGATATGCTGCAGCAGGTAAATTGCTTTTGTAAACCGTAAGACCTATCATATTTTAGTTTAGCTACAGAATGTTAATGACACTGAAATGTTAGCAACGGGAGATTGCATGCATAAGTTTAATACCAAAACGCCAGAAGGAACATCGCCGTAGCTCTCCAAAGCATTGGAAGAATGGGACCTCTTTCCATGTCGCCGCCATAGTCGCCCACTATGGTCATTAATGGGTAGCGCACAGCCGCGATTCATCGCTGAACGCAGTGCGGAGCCATTCATCAGCAGGTCATACTTCCCGCTCACAGGACAACTCCAACACAGTAGTACGTGTTGCGATGTTATCGGCTGCCTACTTATAGGACGGTAATTCCCTAGTTCGGGTGCTAATAGTCTGCGGCAAATACACTATGTGATCAAAAGTATCCTGACACCTGGCTGAAAATTACTTACAAGCTCGTGGCGCCTTCCATCGGTAATGCTGGAATTCAGTGTGGTGTTAGCCCACCCTTAGCCTTGATGACAGCTTCCAATCTCACAGGCATATGTTCAGTCAGGTGCTGGAAGGTTTCTTGGGGAATGGCAGCCCATTCTTCACGGAGTGCTGCACTGAGGAGAGATATCGATGTCGGTCGGTGAGGCCTAGCATGAATTCGGCGTTCCAAAACATCCAAAAGGTGTTCTATAGGATTCAGGTCAGGACTCTGAGCAGGCCAGTCAATTATAGGGATGTTACTGTCGTGAGACCTCTCCGCCATAGGCCGTGCATTACGGACAGGCACTCGATCGTGTTGAAAGATGCAACCGCCATCCCCGACTTGCTCTTCAACAGTGGGAAGCAAGAAGGTGCTTAAAACATCAGTGTAGGCCTGTGCTGCGGTAGTGCCACACAGAACAACAAGGGGTGCTAGCCCCCTCCATGAAAAACACGAGCACACCATAACACTACCGCCTCCGAACTTTACTGTTGGCACTACACACGCTGGCAGATGACGTTCAGCGGGCATTCGCCATACCCACACCCAGCCATCAAATGGTTCAAATGGCTCTTAGCCCTATGGGACTTAACATCTGAGGTCATCAGTCCCCTAGACTTAGAACTACTTAAACCTAACTAAACTAAGGACATCACACACATCCATGCCCGAGGCAGGTTTTGAACCTGCGACCGTAGCAGCAGCGCGGTTCCGGACTGAAGCGGCCCAAGCGGCCGGCACCCTGCCATCGTATCGCCACGTTGTATATCGTGAGTCATCACTCCACACAACGTTCAGTCATCCAATGTTTACGCTCCTCACATCAAGCGGGGCGTCTTTGGCATTTAGCGACTTGATGTGTGGCTTATGAGCAGTCGCTCTACCATGAAATCCAAGTTGTTTCACATTCCGCATAGCTGTCCTAGTACATGCAATGTATCCAGATGCAGTTTGGAATTCCTGTGTGATGGCCTGGATAGATGTCTGCCTATTACACATTACGACCCTCTTCAACTGTCGGCCGTGTCTGTCAGTCAAGAGACGAGGTCGGCCTGTACGCTTTTGTGCTGTACGTGTCCCTTCACGTTTCCACTTCACTAACACATCGGAAACAGTGGACCTAGGGATGTTTAGGAGTGTGGAAATCTCGCTTACAGACGTATGACACAAGTGACACCTAATCACCTGACCGCGGAGCTCTCTCGCGATGTGTAGTGACTAATAAGCTCGCTGATGTGGAGTACCTGGCAGTAGGTGGCAGCATAATGCACCTATTATGAAAAGCGTATGTTTTTGGGGGTGTCCGGATACTTTTGATCACATAGTATAGCATGGGCTGACATAATGTTGCAGGGAGTCCATTACTTGTTCTCAGATGGTAGCCGCAGATGAGCATCATAAAGCAAAACTTGACATCGAGTATGCCTCTCCTGATGTGGTCTGGCCAGGGTCACACGAGAGTGCTCAGTGTATCTGGATATGGCACGATCGGATCATCCGGTCAAATGGAGACCCACAGCGAGGTACCTCGCAAACTCAGTCAGTTGTTAATGATGCTGCCTCAAACGAGTACGGGGCATCTATATCCTACACTGTGATCACTCAACATCTGTCACATTGTTCACGCACCTTATTTGCCCAACCAGGCCTGGTAACAACAATAGACATGAACAACACTAATGCTCTCTCTTCTATGTTCACAGAGAATTGCGATTCTAATCATTTAAATGTCCGCCGACGGTATTTACATGTACGAAGTTACAATGACTTTCGACCATGTCTTCTGGATTTTTCATTTTTTCGTCATGTAGTGTAGCTGGAATTTGAGCTCTCCCTGTTACAATCAGTGTGCTTCGAAATATGGCATGGGAAGGATCCGAAATCTGTGGAGCTGTACTGGAGAGCAGAATACATTGTTTTGTTGTTGTAATAAGCTTTTTATCTTTGAGTTTTGGTCATGACAAAGATTCATTTACGTTACGCAACACATACGTAATCTATACTTTCCCCTCTAGACAGCCCTGCAGTAAAAGTTTGATGTCTTATTTCATTTTTAAATGGTTGCATTCAGTTTATGTGTGCTGTAGTCTTTATCTGAAAGTACAAAAATTACTCTTAAAAGGTAAGGTTTTTCCAGATCTGAAAAACTTCCAAGATCAGCGTGTCACATATCTAGGAATAAATATTCTGTTCAAACTTAAAAGTGTTGCAATCGATAAAATATTATCAGTACTGTATTTACTAGTCTATGTGATATATTACTCACCTACTACATACCAGTAATCAGTAAGTCAAATATTATCGAAAACCTGTTAGAAGTTAAAATGATCTCGAAATACGAGTAGAAGCTATTGGCTACTAGCAAAAATCTTTATTTTCAAGACAGCGAAAATTGTCGTTGTCTAAAGGAACTTAGTTCTTTTGCAAATATCACGTATTCCATGGAAAGAGACTTTAGTTTCAAGGTACAAGGTAGTGCACGACTGACGAAGTATGGCTTTGTCTTCCGCACGTTACGTTACTAATTTTAAAAATATACAGAGTTTTACTCACCGCAAAACCCTAGAAGTGTAGAATTAACACTACCCTCAAAATAGCTTTAATTTATTATACAGCACTTAGTTATGTAGAATTTGTCATTTACGAACGCTGCGCAAAAGACAGTCATTTGTTCCTCTGTACACTGACCTCCAGATACAAAACTCTCCCCTACTTATCTACTGGTGGTTCTCGTAGCTATAGGCTGGTCAAATATTTAAGCTGATGACTCCGATAGTTGGCCGTGCGAACATCACATAAAAATCTCTCAGATGTTCGCTGAGACCATTAAACAGATCAGAATTGGCCAAAACGATGTTTTAGTCGATCTGGATGTGGTCTCACTATTTACAGAGGTTCCTGTGAAGAAAACATTGAAACTGTCGGGAGAGCAATCTACTCTTGAAACGATAAAGTTGTTTCGACATTATGGAACAATTTGAGGAACGTGCATTAAATTTGGTCCCTTTCGTCCGTCTTCATTTTATCGTCTTCATTCTATCGTGATGTTGTCAACACGATTACGGTCTGGCCATGCGACATAGAAGCTCTTGAGCATTACTTTGAACGTATGACCAGTATTCACGCAAACGTCCAGTTCACTGTCGAGACAGAGAAAGAAAGTAGGTTGCTATTTTTAGAACTGTTGGTACAACGAAAGTCGGATGGATGCCTCGGCCACTCAGTGTACCGCAAGCCGACGCTCACGAGTAAATATCTTAGACCCAGATTTTTCATCATCCAGTCCAGAAGACATCGGTTTTAAATACATTGGTACACAGAGCAATAACTGTTTATGACGAGTACCACGAAATTAATCATCTGGAGCACGTGTTCCGAAAGAACAGGCGTGGTTCACGTGATGTGAAGTCAGCGTTCTCAAGAAAAGGAAACGTGAAAATGTTGAACATGCAAGTGATGAGCCACCGTCTGTATTCCTTCCCCCCTGCACTACATCCAGCAAAATAGAGTCTGGGAAGGCGAGGTATAAGACATTTTCCGATTTTCGATGGAAATAAAGAAGATTCTGAGTCCTTTTAGGGACAGTCTCGGCCTCAGTACGCCTATGATTTACAACATCTTTTGTATATTTACATCTACATCTATACTGTGCAAACCAACGTGAGGTGCATGGCAGAGGGTACGTCCCACAGTACCAGTTACGAAGGTTTCTTCCTGTTCCATTAATGAATGGAGCGAATGGTGGATGATTGTTTGAATGGCTCTGTGCGTGCAGTAATTATTCTAATCTTATCTTCACGATCCCTGTGAGGGGTTTGTAGCATATTCCTACAGTAAACATTCAAAACCGGTTCTTGAAACTTTGTTAATAAGCTTTCTCGCGCTAGTTTACGTCATCTTCAAGAGTCTTCCAGTTCCGTTCCTTCAGAATCTGTGACACTCTCCCACCGATTAAACAAACCTGTGGACATTTGTGCCGCCCTTCTTTGTACATGTTCAATATCCCCTATTAGTCCTACCTGGTACCGGTTCCACACAATTGAGCAATATTCTAAGATGGGTGGCAAGAGCGGTTTGTAAGCAATCTATTTTGTAGACGAATTGTACTTCCCCAGTATTCTACCGATTAGCCGAAGTCTACCATCTGCTTTACCCACGAATTAACATATGTCATCGTTCCACTTCATATCCCTCAAAAGTGTTACACACAGATATTTGTATGAGTTGGCCGATTTCAACAGTGACTCATTGATATTATTGTCATAGATTAATAGGTTTTTTTTCATTTTGTGAAGCGCACAGTTTTACATTTCTGAACATTTAGAGCAAGCTGCTAATCTCTGTACCACGTTGAAATATTACAAGATCTGACTGAGTATTTGTGCAGCTTCTCTCAGATAGTACTTCAATATAGATAACTGCGTCATCATCAAAAATTTATTTTACTATTAATATAATCTGCAAGGTCATTAATATACAACATGAACAGCAAGGCTCCCAACACATTTCCCTGGGGCTCATCCGAAGTTACTTTTACATCTGACGATGACTCACCATTCAAGATAACATGCTGTGTCTTCCCTACCAAAAAGTCCTCAATCAAGTCACAGATTTCACTTGATACCCCATATGATCGTATTTTTGACAATAAGCGAAGGTACCGTACTGAGTCAAATGCTTTTCGGAAATCAAAAAACACTTCATCCACCTGGTTGCCTTGATCAGTATGCAATGTGAGAAAAGTGCGATTTGGTTTTCACAAGATCGATGTACTGAAATTCATGCTCGTTTGCACTGAGGAGGTCATGCTGTTCAAGATACCTCATTATGTTTGAGCTCAGAATATGTTCTAATATTCAACAACAAATCGAGGTCAAGGATATTGGACGGCAGTTTTGTGGATCACTTCTGCTACCCTTCTTGTAGACACGTGTGACCTGTGGCTTTTTCCAAGAACTGGGCAGAATTTTTTGTTCGAGGGATCTAGATTACAGTTAGAAGAGGGCCTAACTCAGTCGCAAATTCAGTATAGAATCTGGCAGGGATTCCATCTGGGTCTGCAGCTTTGTTCAGCCTTAACGTATTTCAGTTGTTTCTCAACAGCACTGACATATTGTGTTCACCTTTTCAGTTCTACGATGATTAAATAGGAGCAATTCTCTTGAGGTTTCCTTTGTAAAGGAACATTTTAAAATGGAGTTAGGCATTTCAGCTTTTCTTTCCTATCCTCAATTTCAGTTCCTGTCTCACTCGCTAGGGACTGGACACTAACTTTGATGCCAATAACAGCGTTTATATACGATCAGAAGTACTTTGGATTTTGGGAAATGTCATTTGACAATATTCTGCTACGGTAGTCATTGAAGGCAACATGCATTGCTTTCTTGACAGCCAAGCGCGTTTCATTCAGCATCTATCTATAGTCCTACGCTTTGTTTTACACCTATTAAGCAGTAACCTCTGTTTCTTTAGAAGTTTCCTTACAGTGATGTATACCATGGAAGTTCCCTCCCACAATGAACTATTCTACTGGGTACATATCTACCCAGTGTGTGGTCAACTATTCTTTTAAATTTGAGCCAGGGTCCCTCTATATGCTGAAAGTTTCCAGTTCCTCACTGAGGTATGACACTACTGATTTTTTGTCTAGTTTACTAAACATACATACCTTTCTGCTTGTTTTATTTGTCGTTTGTACTTCGATAATCGTTGTTGCCACAACCGCATCCGCTTCCCGCGCCCGGGTTTCCGGATTCGATTCCCGGCGGGCTCAGGGATTTTCTCTGCCTCGTGATGACTGGGTGTTGTGTGCTGTCCTTAGGTTAGTTAGGTTTAAGTAGTTCTAAGTTCTAGGGGACTGATGACCGTAGATGTTAAGTCTCATAGTGCTCAGAGCCATTTGAACCATTTGAACCACAACCGCATCATGGTCACTGATACCAATTTCGATGTCGACATCCACAAAGTGGTCAGGTCTGTTTGTTGCCATTAGATCCAATATATTTCCATCATGAGTGTGGTTCCTAAATATATGTTCTAGGTAGTTTTCAGAGGAGGTATTTAGTAAAGTTTCACAGGATGTCTTGCCACGCCCACCACTAACAAAACTGTAATTTTCCAAGTTAATTCAAAAAATGGTTCAAATTGCTCTGAGCACTATGGGACTCAACTGCTGAGGTCATAAGTCCCCTAGAACTTAGAACTACTTAAACCTAACTAACCTAAGGACATCACACACATCCATGCCCGAGGCAGGATTCGATCCTGCGACCGTAGCGGTCGCGCGTTCCAGACTGTAGCGCCTAGAACCGCTCGGCCACCCCAGCCGGCTCCAAGTTAATTGTTGGGTGATTAAAG
Source organism: Schistocerca piceifrons (assembly GCF_021461385.2). Classification (NCBI taxonomy): domain Eukaryota; kingdom Metazoa; phylum Arthropoda; class Insecta; order Orthoptera; family Acrididae; genus Schistocerca; species Schistocerca piceifrons. Next base: position 377,458,057 of record NC_060138.1, read on the forward strand.
TCTCTACTGATCATTACAGTGTGATTTTGAAACTTACGTATAAGTGAACTGAGGTTTTCTCTAAAGTTTTCGGTTACATCAGGAGATGAGTCTGGTGGACGATAGAAGGTTTCAATTATTATTTTATGCCCGCCCATGATATTGTGCCTTGCCCAGACAATCTCACATGCAGCTTCAATTCTATCTCGGTGTATTTGCGTTTCTTGTCTACTGGGACACATAAACCACCTCCATTTCCCATTTGCCTATCCTTTCGATATCAAATTTCCACCGAAAATTTCACTGCTGTCAATTTCAGGTTTCAACCAGCTTTCCGTATCTGCAAAGTATTATGTGAGCTTCACTGCTTTTCATGAGCGCTTCAAACTCTGGCATTTTCTTGCGAATGCTTCGGCAGTTTACCAGTAGTATTTTGATACTCTCACCTGTGGGAGGCATTTCTTTCGATCTTACACTGATACTCTGGGTTTCCTATAGATATCGTTATCTGGATTGAATGGAGTGTCGCCTAATCTGAGAAACTCTTGTGTGCACCCACATCCTACCTGAGTAGCAGCCTCTGATGTGTAGCACACATCTGTCCTATTTAGGGGGTCCCTAGAATTCTCATCCCTGTGGCGCAAGTCCAGAAAGTCACAGACTAGCGTGTCACAGAACCTTCGAAGTCTCTGTTTCAGTCCTATTTGACGCAGAACCAAAGGGCCACGATCAGTTCTGGGGACAATGCTGCAAATTGAGAGCTTCGTTTAAACTCCACACGCAGGGTTGGTATTCTCAACCTTCTCTGCCAGTCGCTAGAATGACCCAGGAATGAGCTCGGAGCCCAGGCGACAGGCGTCATTTGTTCCAACGTGCGCCACAATCTTCAGTTGGTTGCGCCCTGTTACCTCAACAGCTGACGGAATAACTTCTTCAACATGTTGAATGTGGCCCGCAGGCTTACACAATGAGTGCACCTGATGTCCTTTTCTGTCCCTTGTTGTCATTTCTTTAAAAGATACCATGATTTGCCGTACGTCTGAACTGCCGACGATTATTAGATCCATACCTTTCGCGTTTGCCTCCTCCTGTCACTGGACAAACCTGGTTTCCCCAAAAGAGGTGACTTGTGAGTGAGGTAGCAATTACATCGCGTCGTCTTCGACCGCTGTACAGAACATCAATGGCATACTAAAAATCGAGAACGGGAGAAATCTGCAGTTGCTGAGCATAGCCTCACAAATATACAAAAAATACTGTCTGAAAAAAGAAAAGTTTCGTAGCAGGCTCTTACATACTGTATTTCTTTAATTAAAGAGGCTGTAGAGGTAAGAATGCGCGACAGGAGCTGCAGTGACAGTGGATATAATCTTAGTGGCACATGGAAGCGCGTTTTCTATGCAGAGAAGAGACGGAGATATTCGTCCAATGTTTACGCTACTACGTGGGCGGTAGCGCTGCCAGCGAAGACGTTGACACCACCTGCTACAACGTTACGTAATTACAGACCAATCAGAAGCCATCTATGGACTGTACTAGGCCAACACAGCGGTCATTTTGACAGTCAGTAGCTTCTGACGAAGGCGTCGAGGATAATCATCGAGAGCTTGAGGTTTTATCCTGAACTGACGCTGCACGAAGTCCGAAAATATTCTCTAGAACAGTTCTGTCGCAGGAAACTTCAATGTTAGGTACTATAATTCTTTATCATTCCTACAGATAGCAGCAGTATCACCAGCGAATCTTTTCACTTGTAACCTTTCACTCTGAATTTCAAATTCCTTTCCTGTGCCAACGTCTTAATCTCAGAGTAGCACCTGCAATATACGTACTCCGTTATTTGTTGGATGTATTCCTGTGTCTGTCTTCCTCTACAGTTTTTACTGTCTACAGCTCACTCTAGTACCACAGAAATTATGTCCAGGGGTCTTAACAAGTGTCCTGTCATCCTATCCCTTTGTCTTGTCAGTGTCTTCCAAATATTCCTTTCTTCGCCGATTCAGCAGAAAACCTCCTCATCCCATACTTTATCAGGTCACCTTATTTTTAATATTCTTCTTTAGCATCACATCTCAGTCACTTCGATTCTTTTCTGTTCTGGTTTTCAACACAGTCCACGATTCTGTACCAAACGTATTGACTCAGAAATTTTTTCCTCAAATTAAGGACAATCTTTGTTGCTAGTAGAATGCTCTTAGCCAGTAATGTCCTTTTTACCTGTGCTAGTCTGCTATTAATATCCTCCTTGCGTAGTCCGTAATGGGTAGTTTCGCTTTCAGGGTCGCAAAGTTCCTTAGCTTCGACTAGTTCGTGATCACCATTTTTGATGTTAATATTTTCACTTTTCTCATTTCTGCTACTTCTCACCACTTTCGTTTTTCTGTAGTTTACTCTCGATCGATATTCTGTTCATTCCATTCATCAGATCCTGCAATTCTCCTTCACCTTCACTGAGGATAGCAGTCTCATTAACGAATCTTATTATTGATATCTTTTCACCCTGAATTTAAATTCCACTTTTGAACCTTTCTTTTATTTCCGCCATTGCCGTTTCGATGTACAGATTGAACGCCAGAGACGAAAGACTGCAACCCTGCCTTACATCCTTTATAATTCGAGCTCTTCATTCTTTGTCCTCCAATCTCAGTATCCCTCTTGATTTTCGTACATATCATATGGTAATCGTCTTTCCTACAGCTCGCTCCTTTTTTCAGAAGTTCTAATATCTTGCACCATTTTATATTGTCGAATAATTTTTACAGTTTGACATATCCAAAGAAAGTGTTCTGATTTTTCTTCGGTCTTTCTTTTAATGCCAAACGCAGCATCGTAAATGCCTCTCCGCTGCCTTTACCTTTCCTAACGCCAAACTGATCGTCATCTAACACATACTCAATTTCTCTTTTCCATTCTGCTGTGTATTACTGTGGTCAGCAGCATGGATGCATGAGCTGTTATGCTGATTGTGCGATAGGTCTCTCACTTATCTGCTCTTGCTACCTTCTGAATAGAGTTTATTATACTTTTCTGAAAGTCTGTTGTATGTTGCCAGTCTCATAGCTTTTACACATCAACTTGAAAAGTTCCTTTGTTGCCACTTCCCCCAATGATTTTAGAAATTCCGATAGAATGCCTTATTTGATCTTAAGTTTCTTAAATTATGGGTCTATACTGGGTCCACTATCTCTTCTATATTTACTCCAGTTTCTTCTTCTACGACATCAGGATATTCCTCCACCTCACAGACGGCTTCAGTGTAGTCATTCCATCTGTCAGCTCTCTCTTCTGCATTTAACTCTCTTGCACTCTTAATGTTACCATCATTGCTCTTAATTTCACCTAAGGTTGTTTTTATTTTAGTATGTGCTGAATCAGTCATTCCGATGATCATATCTTTCTCGATTTCTTCACATTTTTCCTGCAGACATTTCATTTTGTCTTCTCTGTATTTCCTATATATTTCATTCTTAAATGATTTATACTGCTGAAGGCCTGTTCCTGTCTTTCCCTAAAAGTTTTTGTACTTCCTTCTATCTATTGTAGTTCGTGAGGCTAGCCCGGACATACAAAGGGAAGCGAGCAGAGGACTTCAGTTTATACACGTACGTAGAGAGATCAGCTTAAGTATATCTCCTGTTATCCAAGGTTTCCTCGCAGTTACCATCCCAATACTTACGTTTGTCTTTCCAGCATCTGTGATTGCTCTTTTTAGAGATATCCACTCCTCTTCCACTGAACTGCCTACTGTAGTATTCCTTATAGCAGTATCCACGTCGTTAGCGAAATTCAAACGCGTCTCATCCTTCATCAGCAGTTCAGTATCCCACTTCCTTCCACACTCATTCTTCCGTAGGATTCTCTTAAACTTCAGTCATCATTACTGAATTACATCTGCTCCTGGGTACGCCTTAAAATCCGCTATCTAATTTCGCAATTTCTGTCTGACCGTGATGTAATCCGGCTGGAATCTTCCCCTGCCTCCGGGCTTTTTCTGCGTGTACCTCCTCCTCTTGTAATTGTTGAACAGAACAGTCGCTGTTACAAGTTGAAATTTGTTGCATAGTTCAGTTAGTCTTTCTGCCCTTTAATTGCTAGTACCAATCCCATATTCTCCCGTAACCCACTCTTCTATTCCTTCGCGTATAATCACGATCGAATGTCCCATGGTTATTAAATTTTCATCTCTCTTTACGTACCTTGTCACCCATTCAGTAGCCTCATATAATTTATCTATTTCACCTTCTGCTCTCGACGTCGGTATGCATCCCTGACTTATAGTTGTTCGCTTCACTTTGCTGTCGATTCTGATGAGAATCTGAATACTCACAGTAGCTCACTCTCTGCCCTCTCTTCCTAGACCTACCTTCCTCTTCATACCGAATCCTACTCCAGTTTCTGCTGCTGTTGACATTACCCAATATTCGTGTAACCAGAAATCCTTGTCTTCTTTCCATTTCGCTTCACTGACCCACACTATATGAATGGTTCCCGAAACAACGTTGCTTATCACTTTTTGCAATTTTTCAGTACTGACGAGAAACATATTCATCGTACGTGATCCGATCAAAATCCTCGTATTTATTTACAAAAAAAAAAAAAGAATAACGAATTGCATATTGTAAAAGAGCATATGTATCTCTTGTGAGGAAGAAGACTAACTTTCTCTGGAATAACGTTAATACCACACAACGGTATAAAATGTTATGTATCACTTATTAGCTTTTTTTATAAATATTTTTATTAATACTAGAGGTTCAGTAACACATTAGTGAAATTCATTGCAACACAATCACCAGTAACTAATTTTTTTGTCACACTACAAAATTGGCCCAGTACGAGTACGACTCGCGCAATGAGGATTCCGAACAAACTTAATTATTTGTACCCCCTATAGATAATTCATCAATCCCGGGAATCGGGAATTTCGATGATTTTTGCCTGCTATCGATATCGATACTGGCAAGATATGTTACCACTGCTAATTTCTAATTCATCCGCCTCTTCCAACCCCAAGAGCAAGAGAGTACCCTCAAACTCTGTGCGCCCCTCCACCTTGTCTTGTACGATGGTCAGTTCTTATGCCAGAAGCCTTCGGCCACCTATCCTGATCATTTCTATTCAAAATCTGAGCAGTGGTTACGTTCGGACCCGGCACCCAGGTCGTTTTGGTTACTAGTGAAATACGCCACGTCTATACCACGGGCATTCAGACATTCAAAGGGGCTACCTCCAGATCACGGGCTCTCGTACAGTCTTATAGGACTTTTAATTGAAGCACTTCTCCCTTGATCTTCCGCTCATATTGTCCGTCTTTGCCTATAGCTTATACCTATTTTTCTGAGAATTTCATACATCCTGCACCATTTGACGTTGTCGATTGCTTTTTCTTGGTCGAGAAATCCTATGAAAATGTCTTGACTTTTCTTAACTCTTGTTCCCAGGATCAAGCGACACATCAGAACAACGTCTCTTGTGCCTTTAACTTTGCTAAAACTAAGCTAATCGTCATTTATTACTAGCAGCTTGGAAGACTGGCTTGTTAAGGCGATTTTGCGATTGTTCTACACATACCGGCTCTTACTACGTTCAAGATTGTGTGGATGATATTCAGTCGATGGTCCGATGGTGTGTTTCCAGTGTCATGGGTTCTACACACCTGCTTGAAAAATCGTTTGGTTGGTACTTTCCACAATTATTTTACATCTTTCTGCTTCCTTTGATCAAAAGTCTTCCTAAGCTCTGTCAAATTCTGACTCTGACACTGGGCCTCATATGTTCTCCAAATCGACAGCCGTATCTACTTGTACCATTTTAACAAACAGGTCTTCATACGTCTTCCCACCGACCACCTCTCATCATTGATTTTAATATGGGAAATCTTTCAGTTCCGTTAATGTAGACGCCTTTGCCTTTTAAGTTCATCGAGAGTTATTTTGACTTTACTTTATTTCCTGAATTTATCCTCCCGATGAGCTTTTACGACATTTCAAATTTTTCCTGCGGTAATTTCGCATTAGTTTCCTTGTACTTACTACTGATTTCGAATCTGTGTGTATTCCTTGCTGTATTCGTTTCTTTTCCTAAACATTTTAATTTTTTCTTCTTTCGTCGTATTTCTTCCTTTACTTGAATTTCTTCTCGGGTGGAAAACAAACGACAGTCGGCATGTGCTGCGGAACTCTACTGCAGACACTGACGAAGATACAAGTACTCTCTCTAGTGAATGAGAGTAACACTCAGATATTCAAAAGCTAAATTGCCGAAGCACACAGATTAAAGTACATAATACGCTCCTCTTAGGAACTGGTGAAGTGCCACAATATCGGTTACTTCCCTGTTGCTGGTGTCTCTCGGCCGGCGGATGCTGCCTGACTCCTGGACGTTTCCTTATGACTTTGAGCCAACATCAGTTAGGTCACTGCCTGTGTCTTTCCTTACCTCTTCGGCTCCGGCTAAGAAATTCCTGCAGGCCGCTGTGACCGAGTGGTTCTAGGCCCTTCAGTCCGGAAGCACACCGCTGCTACGGAGGCAGGTTCGAATCCTGCCTCGAACATGGATGTGTGTGATGTCCTTAGCTTAGTCAGGTTTAAGTAGTTCTAAGTCTAGGTGACTGATGATCTCAGATGTTAAGTCCCATAGTGCTTAGAGCCATTTTTGAAGAAATTCATTGGTACATTTACGATCCCTTTTGTAGCTCGTCTTTCTCCGTTTCATTTCAGTTGTAGTGTTCCACTTCAGGCTATTCCCTGACCCATTTGTTTGTTTTTCTGTCTTTCCTAGTAATTCCTAAAATACATCCTTCCGATGCTTGTTTACTAGCCGTCAGTTCTTGACTCGTTTTCGCGTTAGAATTCCATGTCTCACAGACATAAACCAAACGTTTACTTACACACTGTCACTAAACTTTCCTTTTCAGACGTACTGGACTTAAAGTTTTGAAAATTCTGTTTATTTTGTCAAGAGCACTCCAATATACTCTTTTGCTTATTTGCTTTGCTGTTGACTGAATCATTGTCTTCAACGACCCCAAATAAAAATGGTCATAATCTGGTTCTATGACTTTATAGTTAACTTCTATTATTTTCTCTTCGAATTGTTGATTACAAATCGGTTTAATTTTATTATCATCGAATTTCAATCCTACTCTCGAACTTCCTCTGTTAAGTTCTTACATTCGTTTTGAAGATTATCAGCCTAGATGCAAAGAGTAAAATACCGTCAACAAATCGAAGGTGATTCGATTGACTTCCATTAAGACATAAACCTCATGTCAAGGATCTGAAAACATCCTCTACGGCTACGGGGTAGAGTTGGGGTGCTTTGGATTCTTATTACATGATTTCTCTTTCACTTACGAACTTACCCTTATCTTGACGGTATGTAATGAAAATTGTAACGTTGACGAATATACAAATACAGAGTGAGCCATTACCTTCCTCCTCAAAGCCTGTCACTACATACTTCGTTAAATTAGGCCAAATACTTTCTCAAAATATATTTAGAAGACTTCATACAAATTGCTACATTCTGTGATCCGTTTTACATATTCTAGTCTTTGTATTCCGTTACAATTTTCTCGTTACATTATTTGTTCCAGCACTTAATGTCTTCTTCTTGTAACTGTCTTCCACAGACTTCTGTCTTCATCTATTGCTTTCACTGCTTCTTTAACTCTCTTCGATATCAGCGAACACTATATGCTACCAATTTAGTCTTCTCGGGATTTCGCATGGTTCACATTTCACCTCCCTAAGATACTGTACTCTAGATAAATACTTTCAGGTACATTTACCTCAATCCTGTATCAATATTTGAAGGAAACCTTTGTTCCTTCAGGAACTCTACCTTCTGGTACCTCGTTTGCTTTGGCTATTATATACAACTTGTTTCGTAAACAGGATAAATCTTTTACTTCCACAGTTACGTCATTCCGAATTTTAGAGTTCACTTACTAGTTGTACTCCTCTCTGTTAATCTGTTTATTTATCTCCTGAAGCCCTCTAAAACCCCCACTGTTTTCCGGAATATAGGAGAAAAATAAACTGCAGATGGAAACTCGTGTCCGAGACTGTCATCCACCAAGGCAACAGAGTATCTCATTCGTAGAAGGTAAGGCCTGTACAGGCCGCTGCTACGAGATGTTCCGCCTATGGTCTGTCAGAGTACAAAGTCAAGTTTTCTGCCGAAGGGGTGCCCCAGTGGCAGGCGTCGGCCACTATAACTTCGACGTACCGTAGCAACGTTGGATCACGTTTCCGGACACGGATTCCTACCCTCGATTTGTTCCTCACGACACTTCTGCAACACTTCGAAGTTTGCCGCAACACTTCTGGAACACACTGTATTGGATAATATAAGTGGAACGGGTAATAGGTACAACGGGAGTAGGATTCGATATTAATAAGAATCTAGACCAACTTGTGTACTACCGTGAATAATTCGGCCACAGGTTAATTCTCACCACAACTGAAAAACAACCTACATCAGCTACGCCGATGAGCAAGACATTTCGACCACTGCCAAGTGCGAGACTGACCGTTCCCAGTCGACTTTCCTGGCAGATGACGTGGTAAGGAAAATTTTACAGGATATGGAAACACCGCAAACACAACACATTACCATACGTTGTAGGAAACCCGTTGGCATTCAAAACAGCTTCCAGTCGTCTCGGAATGAATAAACATAGGTCCTGTATGGTTTTCTAGGGAATCTTATACCGTTCTTCCTGCAAAAAAGTTCAGATAACGATGATGGAGGTGGATGACTATCACTCACACTTCTCTCCAAAGTAGACCACACCGGCTTAACAATACTGAAATCTGATGACTGTGATGGCTAGTGGAGACACGACAATTCATCCTCATCCTCGCAAAACCAGTATTGGATGATGCGAGCTCTGTGAACAGGGCCCTTCCGACCTGGGAATACAGAATCATCATTGAGGAAAACATGTTGTTCCATGGGATAGACCTGATCAGCCGAAATGGCCACATAATCAAATGGCTCTGAGCACTATGGGACTTAACATCTATGGTCATCAGTCCCCTAGAACTTAGAACTACTTAAACCTAACTAACCTAAGGACAGCACACAACACCCAGTCATCACGAGGCAGAGAAAATCCCTGACCCCGCCGGGAATCGAACCCGAGAACTCGGGCGTGGGAAGCGAGAACGCTACCGCACGACCACGAGCTGCGGACAGGCCACATAATCCTTCCAAGTAACGCGACGTTGCAGAGTAACCATCGAATACATGGAATACCGCGAGAGGCTACCCACATCATCACCGAATCCCCTACAACGAATTTAGAAATGTATTAATACCTTCAGCGGCTAACGGGCGTTGATATTTATCAGCGGGGACAGGTGAAAACGTGTGCCCCGACCGTAACTCGAACCTGCGATCTCCTGCTTACATGGCAGACGCTCTATCCATCGGAGCCACCGAGGGCACAGAGAATAGCGCGACTTCAGGGACTATCTCGCGCACGCTTCCCGCGAGACCCACATTCTCACCTTGTATGTCCACACACTACATTCGTAGTGTCCCACCCCAACACACTCATTACTCGTGGAAGACATTCTTACCAAGTCCCGTAAGAGTTCGGGGAATATGTGTGCATCCGCACACAAGGAGAAGGTCATGGCCGGCGTTGTCAGAACTATATACTTATATGGACATATCCATATAAGTATAAAGAATCCCTTACATGTTTCACTCTTAGGACGTAAAGTCGGCGAGAAGTTGGAAATAGCATGAAACAAGACTCGTCCGATCAAATGACATTATTCTATTACTAAAAAGTTCACCTTTTATGGCTTCGGTACCACTCTCCTATTACGGGCATTTTCGTCACTGATGAGTGGTGTTGGAATCCGAGCTTGTTCTGCAGTTTCCTGCTTGTGGAGCTTACTTCGTGTTGTTTTGGTGCGGACATGGTTCGCAAGTGCGACATTGATTTCAGCAGTGGCTTTTGCAGCTGTCGTCCTCTTATTTTTTGTCACAGTCCTATTCAATGATTGTCCGCCACTATCACTCAGCACACAGTTTCGTCCGCGTTGTGACTTAGCGGTTGATGTTTTTCGCTTTTCCTCTACGCTGTATAAATCTTCGATGTGGTGCCTCCTGAAACATCAAACTCTTCGACCATCATACGACCACCAAGATTTTGCCCATCTTTGAATTCAGTTAGCTTCGACATAATGCACTCACAGCTGCAGAGAACACTGATCTGATCACGGATGACGCTACAACGTACTGAGAACATTCCACAGGTGCCTTTCGTGGTCAAATACAAAAGCGCTACCTGCAGGCTTAGCTGACATCTACAGTTGTTCATGCACATATATCTCGTGGTATTTCCGTATTCTTGTCCATCCGCTGTAAGTGAGTAAAGGTCAATAGGAAACCATTCTAGCAACGATACCGGTCGGAAGTGAGGAAAGCCTCTGGCATAAACGACTCCGACAACCCACATATTGTTACGTCCCGGAGCCTGGAAACTAAAATCTCGAAAACAGCGAAGCTGTCTGGCTGTTCTCGTGCTACTGCCATGATCATCTATGGTAAGCTGTTGAAGGACGGTGAAACCAAGAGCAGACGATAATGCGTTGGACATCGATGCCTCATCACAGAATATGGAGGTCGTAGGCTTGTTCATCTGCCGAGAGAGTAGAATGATAGTGAAGGCACACACTGTGGAACATGGGGCACCCTTACATCTTCCAGAGTTGATCGAACATCATCGTCAATTACGGTTACTGTGGGCATGGGATCATCGAGACTGGACCATAGATCAATGCACACGTATCGTCTGGTTGGGTGAAACACGTTTGATACTAGATCGATGTTCGTGTCCGGATACGCCGTCATCGGCTGCACAAAACATGCACCGCCAGGGACGCAGGCTGGTGTGAGCCGTATTATGCGTAGGGAACATTCACCTCGGCTTCTGTGGGACCTCTGTTAGTAATCGAAGACACCATGACATATGTGGACTACGTGAAATTACTGGGGACCACCTGCTTCCCTTCATACATTTCTTACCGCATCACGTGTCTGTTAAGACGCTATGGGTCATTCAGTCTCGCAGTGTCCATATTGTTATGACTCATATTCTCCAGTGGTATTGGTATCTAATAAGTGGATAACTGCCCGTGTCACAATGCCACTATCGTGCTACAGTTGTTTGAGGATCATAGTGACCTCACGTTGATGTCTTCACCACCGAATTCGCCTGATACGAAACCGATGGAACACCCCTGAAAAGCTATCCGCCACCAGATCCCCTCCCACAAACTACCAGTCCGTAATTTACAGGAACTGCGTGACCTGTGCGTAGTTGTGTGACGTCACATACAAGTTAAAGTTTTGTGGAATACATGCCAAGCAGAATCGCACCTGTACTGTGTTCCAAAGGTGGACCAATACACTGTTAACCACTTTCCCATAATGCTTTGACTCATCAGTGTGTTACAGCTCATATATAGATGCTCAAGCTATAAGCAGAAGATGGCGTGATACAAAGAGTATATATGGAAACTGGTCTGTAAAGAGAGATGAAATAGAGTATACGAGGAACGTGGTATGTAAAGGAAGATGAAGGTGTAACAGTCATAGAGGAGTGGAACGCTACTATAGCAGAACGTAGCGCTATGGGAGAATATGATGTCAGCAATAGCAGTCACACAGGAGAATGACTCCTTGAGTTCCGTAATAAATTTCAGCTTAAAACAGAAAATACACAAGAGGACGAGGTATAACAGATAAGGAGACACTGGAAGATACTTGCTCGTTTATGTCATTTTTAGATTGCGAAATCACATACTGAAATGTAAACTGTAGTCAGCAGCAGACTTACTCAGATAGCAATTTAGGAGTGATGAAAAGCAGACCGAAATTTATGAGAATGGTCAGTAAGATTCAACGTACAACAAAATGGGATGATATGTGTTCGACAGTCTCTGAGGCTGCAAATATTACGATAATATCACACAACGTAGTTCATGTCAGCACGAATATACAATTGCAAGAAAGGCTAAACGCATAAGTTTGGCCCATAAATATAGATAAACATTTCATCCTTTACATCGTCCACCTTTTAATCCTTTTGCCTGTAATTTCATCAAACTTTAAACAAATACCGCTGTTTACTGTAGTCTTTGCTTCCCTCTGTCTTATGTTTCATACATTCTCGTAAGTTCATATTATTTAGGTGATTTGCCCTACCTAACCGTCTGTCATCTTTCCCCTATCTAACCTTTTCTCATTTTCGCCTTATCTAATCATTTCTTCTGTTTGGCTCCTTACACATCTTTCATGATCTCTTTCATAACTTAAATGACTTATGAGAGCTCCCCACTTAATATAATTACTATACTAATGGCACGCCACCCTATAGTAACAATTTATGCAGAGAATATGCATTATGTAGAGACTCAATAAATGACACAAGTATAGAAGACATATACAACCTGAAAAGTCCTTATGTTAATGCTATGCACGTTATTACATTACGTAATGTGTAAATACAGAAGATAGTTTGCAACGTCACAGATGTTAGTAGAAAAATATGCATAGAAGAATCTTATCCTACGCTATAGCAAGAAAAAAAAAAAAAACTGAAAAGTTAAAAATCATCATTAGTATCCTATATACTTCCTGTATGTTCTTTTTTGTTACTGCCCCTTTTTTGTTGTAAATACATTGTCTCTACATGTCATCTTCACTTCCAAAATTTCCCAAACACCTAGAATGATGGACAATATTGTGGTGACATCGTTTCATACATACGTCAAGTTAGACAAAGAAAAAGCAGATTGGTTCTAAAGGCAGATTAGTTCTATAGAATTGAGTAGAAGTCAGATTTTGAGTGCATGTAGCTATATACAAATCTGGAGAAACGACGTTATTCATCAGTATAAACAAGAAAATAGACACTACCACAAAAGCAAATCACAAAAAGTTCAGTGAGGTAGCATATACTAAAAGAGTGCGATAGAACAGAGTAGCAATCAATCATGAGCCACATCGTTGCAAAACCATTTTTGAAGCACAAATGGAGACAAAGATATACACTTCTCGAATTATTGTAACTTACAACTGTTACATGTTGTGCTGCTCTGATGAAAAAAATGATAATACATGTTTAGTAAAAAGGTTAAATATTTTGAATCAGCTAATTATAAACTCCACATCAAGGAAATAACTGTGTCGTCTTAAGACACGTTACCTTCATTCACTATTCTCACCCAGCGACATCTTTTCAAAAACTTACCTTTCACGCTTGCAAACACGAAATTCAACCGCATAGCATAAAAACTGACTTCAAAACTAACCACTACACTCTCACTCTTTCTCTTCACTAATCATCATCATCGTTGCCTCATTTTGTTACAGAATGCATTATAATTCTTAGAACTGTCATCTCATGTGCCTCACCAACATAAATATCATTATCGTGTTACACTTCACATAACAGTTCCCTGCTCTGTTTTAGTCCACTTATTTCCACATTAAAAATTTCATAGCTATAATCGTAAATGATACAGTTCAGTAAACACAGCATCACCACTTCACAACAGATCTTGAAAACTTCTTACATCAAAATACCTATCGCTTTTCTTTACAGACAACACAATTACCATCCTAACAGCCTGTATATTTCATCAAAAGTGGTAGAAAGCGCTAAATGGCTCTGTATTATCATCATTGTGTACAGCCAAAAAATATTTCTCAAGTGAACAACACATTGCTGATAACCTGTGTAACCTCTAAGAACTGCTTTACAAAAAAATTTGTCAATGTCCATCTTTTTGTAAATTTTTTATTCTTTATCAGTTTATGAAATTTTGAAGTTCGCAGCCGTTTGCTTAGCATACGTGTCGTGGCAGCAAATGGCTCGAGCTATTGCGCGATAATAATTCAAATGGCTCTGAGCACTATGGGACTTAACTTCTGAGGTCATCAGTCCCCTAGAACTTAGAACTACTTAACCTAACTAACCTAAAGACATCACACACATCCATGCACGAGGCAGGATTCGAACCTGCGACCGTAGCGGTCGCGCGGTTCCAGACTGTAGCGCCTAGAACCGCACGGCCACCCCGGCTTGCTGTTGCGCGATAAATGAAGTTTCTTCCACGGCGATATTCGCCCGATTCTTGTAAAAAGTAACCTGCTCCGCGACGGGAGTCGCTCTAGCATGCGGTGCAGTAGCATTTTTTATCGCTAACTGTTGCTGTGCGCTGAAATGTAAGAAATATTTTAGAAATAGGTGACATGATGTTGTATCATCTGCGCACAACCACATGAAAAAATAACTGTGTTGCCTTTATCACATTGGTGTTACTTACCATTTCAGATGTCTGCTGTGCTACCAACTACATTATTGTTCATCACCTTCCCTTTGTTACGTGCAAGCTAATGAAATATATCCATGCAAATAAAAATCAACTTCAACACAACAGGATCACTAATATGACGAATCCGTTATCTACTCATTCCTCATAACACATCATAATTCCTAACCATAGCATATTTCTACTCTATCAGCATCGTTATCCTCATAATCATTACCATCAATAATCGCTAAGGCCTTCAATATACACTCCTGGAAATTGAAATAAGAACACCGTGAATTCATTGTCCCAGGAAGGGGAAACTTTATTGACACATTCCTGGGGTCAGATACATCACATGATCACACTGACAGAACCACAGGCACATAGACACAGGCAACAGAGCATGCACAATGTCGGAACTAGTACTTTGTATATCCACCTTTCGCAGCAATGCAGGCTGCTATTCTCCCATGGAGACGATCGTAGAGATGCTGGATGTAGTCCTGTGGAACGGCTTGCCATGCCATTTCCACCTGGCGCCTCAGTTGGACCAGCGTTCGTGCTGGACGTGCAGACCGCGTGAGACGACGCTTCATCCAGTCCCAAACATGCTCAATGAGGGACAGATCCGGAGATCTTGCTGGCCAGGGTAGTTGACTTACACCTTCTAGAGCACGTTGGGTGGCACGGGATACATGTGGACGTGCATTGTCCTGTTGGAACAGCAAGCTCCCTTGCCAGTCTAGGAATGGTAGAACGATGGGTTCGATGACGGTTTGCATGTACCGTGCACTATTCAGTGTCCCCTCGACGATCACCAGTGGTGTACGGCCAGTGTAGGAGATCGCTCCCCACACCATGATGCCGGGTGTTGGCCCTGTGTGCCTCGGTCGTATGCAGTCCTGATTGTGGCGCTCACCTGCACGGCGCCAAACACGCATACGACCATCATTGGCACCAAGGCAGAAGCGACTCTCATCGCTGAAGACGACACGTCTCCATTCGTCCCTCCATTCACGCCTGTCGCGACACCACTGGAGGCGGGCTGCACGATGCTGGGGCGTGAGCGGAAGACGGCCTAACGGTGTGCGGGACCGTAGCCCAGCTTCATGGAGACGGTTGCGAATGGTCCTCGCCGATACCCCAGGAGCAACAGTGTCCCTAATTTGCTGGGAAGTGGCGGTGCGGTCCCCTACGGCACTGCGTAGGATCCTACGGTCTTGGCGTGCATCCGTGCGTTGCTGCGGTCTGGTCCCAGGTCGACGGGCACGTGCATCTTCCGCCGACCACTGGCGACAACATCGATGTACTGTGGAGACCTCACGCCCCACGTATTGAGCAATTCGGCGGTACGTCCACCCGACCTCCCGCATGCCCACTATACGCCCTCGCTCAAAGTCCGTCAACTGCACATACGGTTCACGTCCACGCTGTCGCGACATGCTACCAGTGTTAAAGACTGCGATGGAACTCCGTATGCCACGGCAAACTGGCTGACACTGACGGCGGCGGTGCACAAATGCTGCGCAGCTAACGCCATTCGACGGCCAACACCGCGGTTCCTGGTGTGTCCACTGTGCCGTGCGTGTGATCATTGCTTGTACAGCCCTCTCGCAGTGTCCGGAGCAAGTATGGTGGGTCTGACACACCGGTGTCAATGTGTTCTTTTTTCCATTTCCAGGAGTGTATTTATCTCTACTGTATCACCATAATGATAACCTCCCATCTCATAATATCCCCATACCTCGTAAATAGTCAATAGTAAATACTACCTGCTCTATTTCGTTAATGAATCCTTACACGTGAAACAGTCCACAGTCACTCTTCATAAATAACACTATTGAGCAAACAATCGTTTATTACAGCACAACTTATCATGAAAAGAAAATCTCCACAAAAATATATATTACCTCGGCACTGCTAATTTCCTTCAGACTACACAATCTTACCTTTAACAACCGGCAATTATTTCTTGAACTAGAAGAAATTCCTTCATATACTTCCAGTTCATCAGTACCACTATTATTTGCAAAACAGATTTTCCATTTGGACTATGCAACAACTATCTCATTAATCCATACCCCATCAGAAATGGTACTAAGTCTTCCATTTTATAACTCATGACTGCTACTGCTGTCTGCAAAAGTGGTGGTGTTCAAATCTGTGTACTTGGTTCGCCAATCTGTGTTTCACTTCCAAAAATTTCGTATTACAAAATGTTTACTGAGAGCAGAATTCCTGGGACGGTCAGTGAGATGTCCCAGGTATTTCTCTAAGTGATCAATGTTTAGTGCTGTAGCAGCATTACATTTTGTGTGATGTGACTCATTATTTAATGCCAGAATTGCAAGTCTCAGTTCTGTAGTAAATTCCTGTAATGTTACGTATGTGCCAGAGTCGAACTTCAGTCAAAATGCCGCTTGTTTGAAATGCTTGTAATCAAAGTTTTCAGTTTTTCAGTATTGGCATGCACTTTGTCGCCAGTATGACACATCCTTAATCTTACCTCTCAAGTCACTAAAATTACTTTCAATATATTTACATTAGGATAGTAGAAAAAAGTTCCTTGTACTTATTGACTAAAAGAATAGTAAGAGAAGACGAGTGCAGCAAGAAACCGAAAAATAGTTAAACACCAAGCTCGAGGAGGCATCGTTCGCCAATTGATGTATCCAAATAATGTAATGGATCCTCAACCTAAGTTTGAACGTAATAAAATGCATGGAATTCATATTGTCACATCTTTTCGTAATTATTTTGCTCCAATGTTCAGTATTATTAAGCGTGGACTGTTCATTGTCTTGTGTGTAAGTGCATTTTTGTGTAAGAAAATAATCGCCTAAGTTGTCTGCATGAAATATTTGTAAACGTAAATGTAAGCTTTCGGTATGCACAAAACTTCGCTGGTATCCCACCAAGGCTGATCAATGTTTCGACTGCCAGAGGAACTGTGTTGTCGCGAAAAGTCACCTAAATGCCATGAATACATACAGATTCCGAAAACGCCAAAATATGAATAAGAATGATCAAGATAATCGCACTTGCATTTTCTGTGACTATGTGTAGCTATTATTCCGTAAGTATTACATGAGCGTCTGTATGCTGTTTCGAAGCTTCACATTTCTTTATACGTGAAGAACGAGCTAGTGAAATGTTATCTGAGTTTTGGCATAGGTAACACGAAATGATAGCTGCTTGTTCGTGTTCTTCACAGGTCGGGGTAGCCAGATGTTAGATTCCTTGTTCTCCATGAGTTCAAATGGTACAGGATATTACACTGTTGTCTTTGGATAGTTTTTCTACTTAGTCATTGCACGGATTTCTTTCACTGTATGAGCTCGTGTCGACTAATGTTGTGTTGTTTGTTAACGTACGAAGTTGCTCTTTTTGTTCTTAAGAATTTAATGTCAAAGATTCCACTGGATCGTTAATTTCTTTCATCGCTGTATTAAGATGGTCGTTCTGTTCTTTTATGTGTGTAACTATGCAACTCGGAGCTACAGTGCTGATTTTACCTAAAAGTTCGTCCTTCTGATTACGCTGACTTGTGTTCAGGTTTTCCTGTTCTGTTTCAAGCTTACGTAATCTAGATACAAAACTGCTGATTGTTGGCTGAAGGTCATTTTTAATTTCTCCGTTAACTGATTTACTGATTTCTTCCTCTGACATTGTCGCTTTTCTTACTCATTTCATCTTGTGTTTTGTCGATTTTCTTACTCATCTCACCTTGTGTTTCTTTAAGCATCTAGGCAAATTGATTCTAGGAAATTTGTCGCATTGGCGCAGCGTGGTTCTACATAACTGTTCACTGGAGGTGATGTGTATTGTGTTCGTTCAAAAGACACTGACGCAAAATCTGATTCTGGTGTGTCTGTTACCAGTTGTAAAATTTCACACGACTGTGGTTACTTTTGCAAGCTTTCGCTAGACTACGGCGACTTAACACCGACCGACACAGCTTCAGAATTTACGTTTTCATTACCCACTGTTTTTTTTCTGTTTCATAGTTGTTCATTAAATTGGTTAATAATCGTGGATCCGCGCAATTTCCTGTAGTCTCATGCGGACTATTGGTATTTGCTAGTTGCCCAAGGTGGTTTATCTCATCGTGTACCGACCCGTTATTTTGCGATACCTTCTGTTGTCTTGTGATACGACGAGCTTTCATATTGTTTTCTGTTGTACCGAAAATGATGAAACACTATTTCAGGGAGAAACTGAATTGATACAATCACGAAATAAACAGAAACAAAACTTTACTATTGTGCACGAAAAATTCTCAACAATGAAAAGAAATCCACACGAAACTTGTACTATATGAGAGGTGACTGAGCAACGAAGTAATAGATAATCTTCACACGAGACAAAATTTCACAAATTGAACAAAAAATTTTAAAAGAATTGCCTGAAAAAGAGTCACAACATTATCTGACTATCCAACACTATTTGACTACGTATTACCAAAAGAATCAACGAACTATGATGACAGAAAGGTCGAGATATGTAACCTTCCCACTATATTTGCTTCAGTTTGTAATATTGCCCAACTTACTTCCCAATCTATAAAAGTTCACATATTACCAAAAACTCGCATGCTAACCTTTGACCAAACTGAATCTAATTTGAACTGAACTGTAACTGAGCTGAATGCATCATGTCTTTGTACTAAAGCGCAACGGAAGTAAAACAGTTATCTGGCACTAGTCAACATTTCCACTTATCTCGCGTCTTGACAACATTGTTGCAGATTTCTCGAAAGCACAATAGCAAGCAGCAACCAGGCAGCGGCTAAGAGATATTTCTGTTTCCACGTACGCATTCAAACTGTTGATGTATTACTGCGTAATGACAAACAGTGGGGTGGGGAGAGTAACTATTCCTATGAAATGATATGCCAAGCCAACGATTTTAGAATTTAATATAGTATATTCAAGAAGGCAGAGTAATATTTCGCGTGAACTTCACACATAACATGGGTCATGCTTACCAAACTTAACAATGGTTTAAAAAGGGTACAATGATAAAAGAGTTTCTGTACAAATCAAACAGCTTAATCAATTAATATGTTAATCAGAGAAGTGGGGCGGTCTTTCTCTCAGCTCTGAGCAACTTAACTAGCTGACAATAATCATCGCGACAAATTAGGTACGCAGTGCTGCAGTCTTACCTCAAACTTCTTCTCTACAAAAAACAATCATATTTTTCAAAATTTATATTTCTTTCACCTTTCATTGCGTACATCGTATTCATCCTTGGTATCGTTTCTTCATCTAACAGATACAATCAGAAATGCACACAGCACTACTAAATACTTCCATCACCTACCACACTTCAGTCGACTCAGTATCAGGCTGTGCAGAGGCAAAGACTGTGTCGCGACAAGGCCAAAGACTGTTTACCAGTAACGTAACTTTCTCTCTGACGTGCACATCGATGACACGCAAAAATAAAACTGACATGACCACTTTACAGTTTGCAGATGTTGCTGTCGTTTACCATGTAGTAAAGTCATCAGAAAATCAAAACCTACTGCAAAACAATTTAGATAAGATATCTGTATGGCATGAAAATTGGCAATTGACCATAAATAATGAAATGTCTGAGGTCATCCACATGAGTGCTAAAACAGATCAGTTGGACTCCGGTTAGACGATAAATCGATCAAATATCGTTAGTTCAACTACATGTTTGGGAATTACCGTTTCGAACAACTTAAATTGGAAAGAACACATAGGAAATTTTATGGAGAGGGCGAACCAAAGACTGCGCTTTAGTGCCAAAATACTTCGAAAGTGCAACATGGAACAGATCTACTAGAGAGATTGCCTGCACTTCGCAAGTCCGTCCTCTCCTGCTGTACTACAGCGCGGTGAGGGTTTCTTACTTGAGAAAGTTCACAGAAGGCCATCAAGCTCTACATTAACGAGAAGTAGGGGAGAAAATGTCACTGACCTGATACTGAATTTGGAATAGACATAATTAAAACAAAGGTGTTTCTCATCGCGGTGGGATCTTTTCACGAAATTCCGATCACAAGCTTTCTCCTCCGGATGCGGAAATATTTTGTTAACGCCAACCTACACAGGTAGAAACCATGATCTTAATAAAAGAAGGAAAATCAGAGCTCGCACTGAAAGATATGTGTTCGTTCTTGCGGCGCGGCGTTCGTGGGTGGAATAATAGAGAATTATTGTGAAGGCGGTTCGATGAACCCTCTTCCAGGCACTTAAATGTGATTTGCATAGTAGCCATATAGAACTAGATAAGGCATGGATGCATGTACCTGAAGACTGAAGGGCGTGGATAGGTTGAAGGAGGCCTCTTTCCAGCAGTGAGTGTCAGAGGGGTGATGGAGATGATTCTGCGAAACAAGTTATAGAGAATGATGCGCGTTAAGGTTGGAAGCAGATGAAAAGAACTTTGCAAATGAGAAAGAGCTGGAAGGTGACATCACTAAAAAGGAAAGAAGATGTAAGAAAATATTTGGCTTGGTACCCTAGTAGTATCATAAAACTCAGACTTCGAGTTTCACATGATCGTATTTGATTTTATGCCGATATGGTACAGAATCAAAAGCTTTTTGAAATTTTAGAAACACAGATTACAAATCTTTACCGGGCTACATGTTGTACACATGTTTATTGGCGATGCAACTGGCTGAAGTTATACGCAGAGATACTAGCGAGATGTTGCTGCTATAGTTGAGTCAATTTATGTTTCAAAGTACTGCACTGAAAAGGTGTTTGAATGTTGTGCAGGTGTGGCTAAATTTAGTGGAGCTAAACTTCTTACTGTTGTTATGTATAGATCCCCAGACTCCGATTTCACAACATTTTTGCTAAAGCTAGAGGAGGTTCTTGGTTCACTTTATAGGAAATACAAAAAGTTAGCTATATGTGGTGACTTCAATATTAATTGTATAGGTGTGCAAGGAAAAGGATGCTGGTAGACCTCCTTAATTCATATAATCTTATGCAAACCGTATTCTTTCCAACGAGAGTGCAAGGGAACAGTAGAACAACCATAGACAATATTTTTGTTCATTCGTCATTATTAGAAGGGCATTCTGTTAGCAAAAAGGTGAATGGCCTTTCAGATCATGATGCACAAATTTTAAGTCTAAAAGATTTTTGTGCTGCAACACATGTTAAATATAGTTACCAACTTTTTAGGAAAGCTGATCCAGTTGCTGTACAGACTTTTGTAAACCTTATCAAGGAACAAGAGTGGCAAGATGTTTATAGTGCTGATACAGTAGACGATAAATATAATGCTTTCCTCAAGACTTTTCTCGTGCTCTTTGAAAGTTGCTTTCCGTTAGAACGTTCAAAACAGGGTACTAGCACAAACAGGCAGCTTGGGTGGCTGACTAAAGGGATAAGAATATCTTGTAGAACAAAGTGGCAATTATATAAAAACGTTAGAAACAGTCAAAATCTAAATGCAGCAGCCCATTACAAACAGTATTGTAAGGTGCTTAAAAAAGTTATTAGGAAGGCAAAAAGTATGTGGTATGCAGATAGAATAGCTAAGTCTCAGGATAAAATTAAAACCATATGGTCAGTCATAAAGGAAGTGGCTGGTCTGCAGAGACAGATCGAGAATATAGAATCAGTGCGTAGTGGGGATGTCCGTGTTACTGATAAGTCGCATATCTGTACAGTACTTAATAATCACTTTCTGAATATAGCAGGTGAACTAAATAGAAACCTAGTCCCAACAGGGAATCATATAGCGCTCTTAGAAAAAAGTGTTCCGAGACTGTTACCTGAAATGCTCCTCCATGATACTGACAAGAGGGAGATTGAGTTAATAATTAAATCACTAAAGACCAAGAACTCTCATGGATATGACGGGGTATCTAGCAGAATACTGAAGTATTGTTCCACGTATGTTAGCTCAGTACTTAG
Organism: Schistocerca piceifrons; assembly: GCF_021461385.2. NCBI lineage: Eukaryota > Metazoa > Arthropoda > Insecta > Orthoptera > Acrididae > Schistocerca > Schistocerca piceifrons. The sequence continues at coordinate 377,480,291 of NC_060138.1, forward strand.
CCATATCTGTAACTTTTCCTTTAGGAGTGGTCGGTTTCCTGACCGATTAAAGTACTCGGTAGTGAAGCCACTTTATAAAAAGGGAGACAGGGATAATGTTGACAATTATAGACCTATTTCTATGCCATCGGTGTTTGCTAAAGTTATCGAGAGGGTTGTATATACACGGTTACTGCAGCATTTAAATTCACATAATTTGCTGTCAAATGTACAGTTTGGTTTTAGAAATGGCTTAACAACTGAAAATGCTATAGTCTCTTTTCTCTGTGAGGTTTTGGATGGATTAAATAAAAGGTTGCGAACGTTAGTTGTTTTCTTTGATTTAACGAAGGCTTTTGACTGTGTTGACCACAAAATATTACTGCAGAAGTTGGAACATTATGGAGTAAGGGGAGTAGCTTACAATTGGTTCGCCTCCTACTTTAAGAACAGAAAGCAGAAGGTAATCCTCCGCAATATTGAGAGTGGTAATGATGTTCAGTCCCAATGGGGCACTGTTAAATGGGGCGTTCCCCAAGGGTCGGTGCTGGGGCCACTGCTGTTTCTTACTTATGTAAATGATATGCCTTCTATTATTACAGGTGATTCAAAAATATTTCTGTTTGCTGATGACACCACCTTGGTAGTGAAGGATCTTGTGTGTAATATTGAAACATTATCAAATAATGTAGTTCATGATATAAGTTCGTGGCTTGTGGAAAATAATTTGATGCTAAATCACAGTAAGACTCAGTTTTTACAGTTTCTAACCCACAATTCAACAAGAACTGACATTTTAATCAGACAGAATGGGCATGTTATAAGCGAGACGGAACAGTTCAAGTTCCTAGGTGTACGGATAGATAGTAAGCTGTTGTGGAAAGCCCATGTTCAGGATTTTGTTCAGAAACTAAATGCCGCTTTATTTACCATTAGAACAGTATCTGAAATAAATGACATTTCAACACAAAAAGTAGTATACTTCGCATATTTTCATACGCTTATGTCATATGGTATTATTTTTTGGGGTAATTCTTCTGATTCAAAAAGGGTATTTTTGGCTCAAAAACGGGCTGTTCGAGCTATGTATGGTGTAAGTTCGAAAACCTCTTGTCGACCCCTATTCAATAGTCTGGGAATTTTGACATTGCCCTCACAGTATGTATTTTCTTTAATATCGTTTGTTGTTAGCAATATTAGCTTATTCCCAAGAGTTAGCAGCTTTCACTCAGTTAATACTAGGCAGAAATCAAATCTGCATGTGGAATGCACTTCCTTGACTCTTGTGCAGAAAGGAGTGCAGTATTCTGCTGCATCCATTTTCAATAAGCTACCACAAGAACTCAAAAATCTTAGCAGTAACCCAAACACTTTTAAGTCTAAACTGAAGAGTTTCCTCATGGCTCACTCCTTCTATTCTGTCGAGGAGCTCCTGGAAGAGCTAAAAAATTAAGCAAATTCCAGTGTTACATTCTTGATTTTCTTTATTTAAACTAACGACTTATCGCCTGAATATGTTTCTTATATTTCATTTTATCTGTTTCTACAATCGTGTTATAATTTCATGTATTGACTCGTTCCATGACCATGGAGACTTCTCCTAAATGTGCTCCCACGGAACAATAAATAAATAAATAAATAAAATAAATAAATAAATATCACTATCAACGATGAAATCTGATAAAGGCCAGAATAAGTCGAAACTCGCTCTAAAACTAAACACTGCATACAATCTGGGGTTTTAATTTCATTACAGATGTTTACTTAGGTTGCACAAAACCTCTCAACAAATGACGTTATGACGAAATACATACTAGTTTTTGTTTTGTATTATTTTCCATCTTCCCTACCATCATTTTTTAAAATAGTGTTTACTATCCGAGGCTGTATAGCGGTTGACATCTTGTCCAAAGATAAGATGAAAAGAACATTGCCAACTGATGCTTCTTCTTACACATCGAACAAGAAAGAGGAATAGCAACAGAACAGATGAGAAATGAACAAATAAGGAAGTGAATAAATGGGACAGAGACTGCAGTAACTCCATGCGTGACAGAATGTACCGCGAAGGGTCCACACTAATCATGAAAGACAATGCCCCAGTTTCCTTTTGAATGCAGATTACTTCTGGATAGTAGAAAGGCTTTACAAGTTATAAGTTTTATTTTTAGATCTAAAAATGGCCGTTTGAGAAGGCAAAAACCGTTCATATGTAAGAAAATTGTGATTGTCTCCGAAAATAAAAACATATTTTCTTATGAAGATACTTTGTGCGAGAAAGTCGCGTGCAGTCTGAGCACTCGGTATGTCGGATACTACGTAATCGTTATGGCAGGGACATAAGTCTGTAATACGCGAAGAGATGCAGTAAGGACAGCACGGACGGAGAGGGTACAGCATATAAAATACAGAGTGATTCAAAAAGAATACCACAACTTTAGGAATTTAAAACTCTGCAACGACAAAAGGCAGAGCTAAGCACTATCTGTCGGCGAATTAAGGGAGCTATAAAGTTTCATTTAGTTGTACATTTGTTCGCTTGAGGCGCTGTTGACTAGGCGTCAGCGTCAGTTGATGCTAAGATGGCGACCGCTCAACAGAAAGCTTTTTGTGTTATTGAGTACGGCAGAAGTGAATCGACAACAGTTGTTCAGAGTGCATTTCGAACGAAGTATGGTGTTAGACCTCCTGATAGGTGGTGTATTAAACGTTGGTATAAACAGTTTACAGAGAATGGGTGTTTGTGCAAAGGGAAAAGTTCTGAACGGCCGAGAACGAGTGATGAAAATGTAGCACGCATCCAGCAAGCATTTGTTCGCAGCCCAGGAAAATCGACTCGCAGAGCTAGCAGAGAGCTGCAAATTCCACGATCAACCGTATGGAGAGTCCTACGAAAAAGGTTACCTGAACGTCAACTACCCGAGGCGATGGATCGGCCGCCAGGCGGCCCGTGACAGAGCACTTCATCACTGGCCTCCAAGAAGCCCTGATCTTACCCCCTGCGATTTTTTATTATGGGGGTATGTTAAGGATATGGTGTTTCGGCCACCTCTCCCAGCCACCATTGATGATTTGAAACGAGAAATAACAGCAGCTACCCAAACTGTTACGCCTGATATGCTACAGAGAGTGTGGAACGAGTTGGAGTATCGGATTGATATTGCTCGAGTGTCTGGAGGGGGCCATATTGAACATCTCTGAACTTGTTTTTGAGTGAAAAAAAACCTTTTTAAATACTCTTTGTAACGATGTATAACAGAAGGTTATATTATGTTTCTTTCATTAAATACACATTTTTAAAGTTGTGGTATTTTTTTTGAATCACCCTGTATTTAAGCCGAACGAGGTGTGGCAGCGGTTTAGATCCTGGTTTTGTGTTTGGATCAATTTTGACTCAGGTTTCTTGTAGTCTGTACATGTAACTTCACATGAACACAAAGGTAGGCACTTTGATAGTTACGGACTGTCTGTTGTTAATTCTGCTGCTTCAGAGTCCATACTATTGCCATCAATTTAGTCATTACTTCCTCGTCCCCCTAAAAGGGAAACCGAATCGCACGAATTGTACACCTTCTTCTCTTGCTGTCAGTGTTGCTCTAGTTCCATTTTTTTTCTTTATGTTAATGGTTGTGAATACGTTCTGTGATCGTATGACACATTCTAAGAGGTCACCTACCAAATTAATTATCATCTCTTTAGATTCCATGTCTGTTGGTCTGAAATATTTGTATACGCTTTTGTTAGATTTGGCAGTTCCGTATCCGATTCGTTTCTTGCAGTATCATTACACATTATTGTGTTGCAATTGGCATTGAACTGTTCCGCGGAATTTGATTACTATGTTCACTATGTAACGTCACCGTGTCAAATTCCTGTGGATACCTTTTAAGAACGGCATCATGAAACCACCAAAAGCTCCTGTGACGTAGTTATCTTTATTTATTGATAACCAGTTTCGGTCAAGCGACCACGTCCAGCTCACAAATACCGTTACATCAGATTAAAGGGAGATTCCTTGGTGTCAATTACATAATTATCATCAATTGTGGCATGTATCAGCTATACATACATCCATTGTAACAGATGCTGCAGCTAATAATAATTATATGCTTAACGCTAAGGAATCTGGCGTTAAGCTGACGTAACGGTGTTTGTGACTTGGAGATAGTCGCTTGAACGAAACTGGCTGTCAATAAACAAATACATATTACAGCAGCTCTTGGTGGTTTCCTGATGCCGTTCACTAAATATATTGAAGTTGTTTAGCACTGTTTACAAAAAATATTTTACTAGTGTAGCAATAAATTTTATAAGACACGTTTAATCTAACAGTTCAAGCTCAGATACCAAGACAATAATCATGAGGAGTGGTAGGACAGAGAATAACATCAGGCATACTTGCTGATGGCTGAGAATACATTATACCATTTGAAAGAGTTGCGCTACATTTGTAGAACCGTGACACAAGATTGGCGTCGCCAGAACGATTTATAGAGATGCTGAAGGGACCATTTATCAGAAAGCTAAATCTGCCAATGTCAAGCAATAATCTAGGTATAAGAAAATTCAATCTTCGTGCTACGAAAATTGAATTGCAAACAATAGAGAATGAAGCAATCTTAGGGTTTTGAAATATAATATTGCTGAAGAATGTCAAAAATTAAACAGATAGGTGCAGCAGAAATGAAGCAGCAGTCAACAGAATAAGAATGCAGTCCATGGGCAGGAAAGAGCCACATCTAGCCTAATTCAACAGGAAACTGGGAGAGGAGCAGGGATAAAAAAAAAAAAGATACTCGAAGGCCGTCGTTAGGTGTGGGCACTATGTAGGCATGAAAAATTACAGCGCATTATATACAAATGAAACTTCGCGACTATCAAAATAGTGATAATTTTAAAGCTAAAGAACAAAGGGAAATGTACATTTAATATGCAATCACATCCATTATGTTTCTGACCAAATGCAGATATTATGACATAATAACATGATTTTCATTTTTAGCTTGCAGCATTCTTCTTTGGCTGCCTGGTTCCATTATATTCCAGCAAACAGACTCGTTGCCATCTATAGGTTATTCCTGATGACTGCTGTTCCGCTCACTCGCTCTTGCAGTTCACTGGAAGGACATCGTCTTCTTTGATGTCCTTGGAGACTTGTGAATTACTAGCCATGTGCCTTCTCCTCCAACGACAAAAACATGAAAAAAATATGTACATGGAGTTAACAACATACTGCCGATTTAACTGCTGATGCGTTCGTATTGATGTGTTTTGAGTAAGCTGGCGGAAGTAGTTCAGCTTGGAGTTTTTTGGCACGCCGCGTGAGGGCACTGCTGCTAATGGTCGGCTAGAAGACGCCGCGTAAGTGTGGAAAAGGTTCAAATGGTTCAAATGGCTCTAAGCACTATGGGACTTAACATCTGCGGTCATCATTCCCCTAGACTTAGAACTACTTAAACCTAACTAACCTAAGCACAAACAGCCATGCCCGCGGCAGGATTCGAACCTGCGACTGTAGAAGCAGCGCGGTTCCGGACTGAAGCGCCTAGAACCGTTCGGCCACAGCGGCCGGCTGTGGAAAAGGGGGAAGGGCTTGGGCAGTACAGAGGGATGAATCTTCTAGCAGCCATCAGCACGAGAAGATGGCCCAGCACAGTGGAGAGAGTGACTGGGAAGGCGGCAGATGTTTCTGTTGGGAGGTGGGTGCGTGGTGGTTAGCCACATGTGAATAGTCGCCTCTTTCGGCCATCCCCATTGCTGTTGTGGAACACTCGATGTGGTAGAGCCAGGTTTTAATTCCGCCGCGAATGTACTTCATCGAGGTTACCTACTGCGGTGCTGTGTGACTATTATCACCTTCACAACGAAAGTTAGTTATGAGCGCCTGCCTGCTGTATTGCATAGTAAATGAGTTGTGCCAAAGGCTCGTGATTTTACTGGCTCCCGTGCGAGTTCTTATGCTCCATTTAGTGTATGTCTTTTTTTTTTCAGTTCAATTTCTAAGATCGTTCCAGTGATAACTTACGTGTGTTTCGGAGAATTTTAAAGTGCCTGTAACTTTACGCCGCCTGGGCGATATTTTACTATAAATAGCTTTTGGCAGCTGCTTAAATGCGAGCTGTTCGGCCAAAGTGGCCGTACAATAACTGTTTATTTATGGCTGAGTTTATTTGAGCAGCTCAGGGATGTCAAATATGCAAAACTGTTTCCGTATTTCAAATGATGCGTGATCGTTCTTAAAGTAACTCAAGGCTGTACACTATGTGTCCTAACATCGTTCTTTTTCTATTTTAGAGTTCTAAAGCTCAACTATTCTTGTTCTAACCGTGTAAGTAAAACTAGTAGGACGACCGGTTCCAACCGATGTCGAATCTAGCTGCCAGCTGAGTAAAATTTCGGGACAAGGGCTTTGCCAGCTTGTACTAGCTTGTAATTTAACATGCGTCACTGGAAATCTGTTTGTACTAAGTTTACATCCATGGTACGTTACAGTGTTTTTATAAATATTGGCACCTATAAATAAAATTTTTGATATTACAATGTTTAATTTGACCTTTGAGGTCTTTTGATATTAAACTGTCTTATTCTCGGGTCTTGTTTCAATAACCGTTTGATATTACATTGTGTAATTTGATCTTTAGCGTTTTTTAAGGTTTTTCAGACCAAACTATCCCGTTATTGGCCTCAGTAAAGTATCTTGTTGAAAGCGACTTCTGATCCAGTTATTGGCGCCCCTTTAAATAATTTCGATATCAAATTGTATTCTTAAGTACTTGGAGTTTTAAATGAATATTGCTGTTTAGTTTATCGGTGCCGCTGTAAATACTGGTTTGGGTGTCACCATATCAGATCCTTTACTGGTGCCTCTGAATTATCTTTCATTACTTGTGTTTTTGAAATAATTTTTGATAAGTGGTCTAATCTAGTTTGGGAGCATTTAAATAATGCCTTCATAATGTTTCTGATCGGCGTGTTTGTAATAGGCCTACTCTCATTTTGGGGGCGTTACACAGGACTAATTCTATTACTTTAATATTCTCTTCGCTTTGCAGACCTTCGTTCATTTCTTTTCCCCCCACAAGTACACGGTTTTTTTTTTTTCTTATAAAACGATGATCGACAAGTATGGACCTTCTAGTTCTTAGTTCTAACTACAGTGCAGCATCTTGCGAAGAACGATTAGTGTGTTAGCTTAGAGTTGGTCCTTTGCTGAAACTCGCTGCTTCTACAAACCGGAAAGATTTATAAATTGTTACTAAGCCTAAAGATTATATTTTTAATCTAAAGATTGCTAAGTATTCCGGATGGCGAGAATTAGTTCACATTGGCATAAGTTTAATTTATTCCTATAAAATAATCTTTCTGAGCGTCCTCCTACGTAGACCTCAGGTCATAACACAAGTAAAAGAAAAAGAAGTTAGATGTTCCACAACCAATGATAGTGAAACTGTGTAATGAAAACATGGGTGACGTTGAATCTTTGCGACAGATTTTTATCATGTTACATATGTTACATTGGCACTGGTAAGTTGCCGTTTTGGATCTTTAATCATTTTATACACCATGTGGTTGCCAACTGTTGGGTAATGTACCATAGTATGGTGTTCAATGAGACAAATAGATAAACAAAAAAAGACTGTCTCTGATTCACTACAAAATATGTGTTGGCAAGTTACAAATAATTACAGATATTTCACGCTACTTGCTACGAGAAGGTGACATTCTTGTACATTGAATTTTCTGCCAGTGAAGATGTTTATGATACAGAAAATCTGGGTATGTAGCCAAGAAGAGTTTTTTTTACAACCAATCTCGGAAATTAACTTTGAGAATGTTGAGCACCTACTAAAATTTCTTGACGCAAAGAATGTTACAAAACGCAAGATACCTAGCTGCAATTCCAAGAATAGAACCCATATGCATCAAACGTGAAATTTATTTTTGTATTGTGGAAAATAATTGTTTTGAAGCTTACACTAAACAGTAAAGATTTTTTTACTGGCAGTAGCAAATGATTACTCGGCATCAATTATTGTATCATTATTATTTCCTTTCTTTTATGAAGCTACACTCCTGGAAATGGAAAAAAGAACACATTGACACCGGTGTGTCAGACCCACCATACTTGCTCCGGACACTGCGAGAGGGCTGTACAAGCAATGATCACACGCACGGCACAGCGGACACACCAGGAACCGCGGTGTTGGCCGTCGAATGGTGCTAGCTGCGCAGCATTTGTGCACCGACGCCGTCAGTGTCAGCCAGTTTGCCGTGGCATACGGAGCTCCATCGCAGTCTTTAACACTGGTAGCATGCAGCGACTGCGTGGACGTGAACCGTATGTGCAGTTGACGGACTTTGAGCGAGGGCGTATAGTGGGCATGCGGGAGGCCGGGTGGACGTACCGCCGAATTGCTCAACACGTGGGGCGTGAGGTCTCCACAGTACATCGATGTTGTCGCCAGTGGTCGGCGGAAGGTGCACGTGCCCGTCGACCTGGGACCGGACCGCAGCGACGCACGGATGCACGCCAAGACCGTAGGATCCTACGCAGTGCCGTAGGGGACCGCACCGCCACTTCCCAGCAAATTAGGGACACTGTTGCTCCTGGGGTATCGGCGAGGACCATTCGCAACCGTCTCCATGAAGCTGGGCTACGGTCCCGCACACCGTTAGGCCGTCTTCCGCTCACGCCCCAACATCGTGCAGCCCGGCTCCAGTGGTGTCGCGACAGGCATGAATGGAGGGACGAATGGAGACGTGTCGTCTTCAGCGATGAGAGTCGCTTCTGCCTTGGTGCGAATGATGGTCGTATGCGTGTTTGGCGCCGTGCAGGTGAGCGCCACAATCAGGACTGCATACGACCGAGGCACACAGGGCCAACACCCGGCATCATGGTGTGGGGAGCGATCTCCTGCACTGGCCGTACACCACTGTTGATCGTCGAGGGGACACTGAATAGTGCACGGTACATCCAAACCGTCATCGAACCCATCGTTCTACCATTCCTAGACCGGCAAGGGAACTTGCTGTTCCGACAGGACAATGCACGTCCGCATGTATCCTGTGCCACCCAACGTGCTCTAGAAGGTGTAAGTCAACTACCCTGGCCAGCAAGATCTCCGGATCTGTCCCCCATTGAGCATGTTTGGGACTGGATGAAGCGTCGTCTCACGCGGTCTGCACGTCCAGCACGAACGCTGGTCCAACTGAGGCGCCAGGTGGAAATGGGATGGCAAGCCGTTCCACAGGACTACATCCAGCATCTCTATGATCGTCTCCATGGGAGAATAGCAGCCTGCATTGCTGCGAAAGGTGGATATACACTGTACTAGTGCCGACATTGTGCATGCTCTGTTGCCTGTGTCTATGTGCCTGTGGTTCTGTCAGTGTGATCATGTGATGTATCTGACCCCAGGAATGTGTCAATAAAGTTTCCCCTTCCTGGGACAATGAATTCACGGTGTTCTTATTTCAATTTCCAGGAGTGTATTTAAGAGTGTCGACAAGAACCTGCATTGGAAACCACATTTTTCGAAAATGTTAACATTACGAAATCTATTTTCTGTGTACATTAACGTATGCAAGTGACTGTTTCAAATAAAATACATATGTTATCGTAAGAGGGAGAGAAAATGGAAGGCAAGGGCTACTACAATTTCACGGTAAGTGAGACTAGAGGACAACATTCGTTGACTTCTGTTTATATCTTAACAATCATCAAAAAATATTTCTTCTGCATTCGTGTCATACTTATGACTTGTTTTGTTGGAAAATACGAAAAGAAAAAATTCTTGTGATTTTTTAAAATCTCAGTAGTGAAGAGAATAAAGGTGCTCAGGTTACCAGTGTGTGCTTGATGTACATTTATGGTACTGCAAAGAAATTTGTTAAGTTTTCTGCTGAGTTGGAGCCCAGTAGTTTATCACTTTCTGGATGAGAGGTGGGATCATTCGCTAGCTGACGGATCCGAAGGACCGGTTCACCAAGATGAACGGAAGGAGCGAGGAACTAATTCTAAGGAACGACCTTTCACAGTTCAGTTCGGTCGCGGCTTTCTACTTATAGTTCCCGGGAACGGGAAACGGTCGGTCTCGTTCCCACAACGGCACTTCGGCCGGTCTCGTTTCAGCCTCGGTCCCGTTCCCGTGTGTCTCGGTCTCGGTCTCCCTCGGCCGGACTCGTTCTTCTTCGAGTGGTAACTCGTCGCAGTTCCTAGTTAGTTCCGTATCGAGATGTTCGTTTCGTTCGCTTCGCACGCCCATTATAGACCTTTTTCAAACCTTTTTTGAACTCTGTACTTCTGGTTCTTTTCGTATTATATTCAGCGTCCACAATCGGTAATTAACACGTATTTTATAATTACGTAAATGACATAAAAATCACGTGGTGTGTAATATACACATCTTTTCAGGTAACAAAAGGGTATATTAGCTTACTTAACTATTTCGATAAACAGCAGAAGACATACTTTTTTGTTACTAAACATGCAAAGGAAGCCAGCACGGTACACACGAGTGGCCATTTTCCGTCTTTTTTTCGATCCAAGGTAAAACAGCATGTTCATTGTTATGGAAGGCAGACCGTCGTACATCCGAATGAAGCCCGCGCTCCAAAATGGAGTGTGTGGTGTCACATTTTGTAAAGAGAATACGGTAACTTCTACAATATTATTTCAGTGGTACAGGGTGACGCACGAAAAGTCGTGCCCGAATACGAGACTGCTCATTGTCACCCACCAATCGTCATCTGTTGTTTCGAAGTTGTTGTTTGCATTAGCTTATTTGTTATTTCTTTACTGCCTAATTATTAGATGTTTATCCATTCTCCTCATAGTGGTCAACAAATCGTGCGTAACTGGCGAGCAGTCTGTACTCGGGACCGGTTTTTCGTGCGCTACCTTATATTATTTCACTGCCATCAGCAACATAACGCTACAGTTGGCTAAGCGAGAGGTTTTGCAGAATCACGAAAATTACTACTACAAGTGTGTGAGAATTCTGTAATGAATAAAAACTCTGTACTCCAGAGGGGAGGCAAGTGCGCCCTCTTGGCGCCTTTCATCTTCAGTCACCTATGCTAGTAATTTTCAGTTTTTCATAAGAACCGTATACCATGCACATATGAACAGTGAACGAGTAAAAATGAACGGTTCCCAAAAACGACCGATCACCAGTGAAATAGTTCCCAGGGGTGAAAGAGTTTGCCCGCCTCTATTCCGGATGCCCGCATCCTTTACCGTTTCAGCTGCATTTTTGGAATTTAATGGCATGCTACTTTGACTATACCGTTTTCTTGGGGGCAGGGGGTGGGGGTTTCTTGGTTTTTATTGTTTTTTTGTCCACATATTTATTCATACATTCATACAGCCACCCACGCAGTAGTCCTGGCTATCTGGTAGTGGCCAATCGGTTAATGTGTTCAAGTTGCCGGATGAGGATGTTCAGTGACTCTTGTGTCGTGTTGTAGAAGACCCTGCTGTTTGCTGGAACCTGTCTCGTAGTAGTTGGACCTGCGCCAACTCGTAGAGCTGGACCGTTGGAATGCGTGGAAGAAGGTGCAGTGCCCTCTTTGGAGCGCAGTTCTGCACACCCTGTAGTTTCTTCAGATACGTTGAGGCGGCGTTATCCCACATTACTGTGGCGTATTCCAGGACTGGTCGCTCCAGTGTGACATAGAGGATGACGCCTAGGTGCGGTGGAACTGCGGACATCAGATTGCGCACAGGGTATAGCGCCGAGAGCCTCTTTGTTGCTTCACTGGGATTTCTCCAGTGCAGTGGCACCTATTTAAGAGCCCGTCCAAAGCCATGTGGCTGTTGGGAACGAGGGCGCCAGGGTGCCATTTATCACGATCCGTTGGTATCCGGGTGGAACAGGCCGTCTGCAATTAGGGATAGACTTTGTATTGCTGGCGTTACAGGACAGACGCCACTATGTCGACAGAACGGTGAAGTCGTCACCTGATCGCTGGAGACGCGCTGTAGCGTGGCAGGGCTTCTGCTGCGTGAGAACAGGGACGAATCGTCGGTATACAGGACTGAGACGACAAAAGTCATGGAATAGCGATATGCACATGTAGAGATGGCTGTAGTGTCGCGTACAAACAGTATAAAAGGGCAGTACATTGACGGAACTATCATTTGTACTCAGGTCATTCGTGTGAAAAGGTTTCCTACGTCATTGTGGCCACACAGTACGTATTAACAGACCTTTCACGCGGAGTGATAGTTGGAGCTGGATGCCTGTGCCATTCCATTTCGGAAGTTGTTAGAGAACTCATTTTTCCGATATCTACAGTGTCAAGAGCGTGCCGAGAACACCAAATTTCGGACATTACCTTTCGCAAGAGCCTTCACTTACCGACCGAGAACAGCGGCGTTTGCGTAGAGTTGTCAGTGCTGATAGACAACCAACATTGCGTGAAATAAGTGCAGAAACCATTGTTGGACGTACGACGAATTTATCAGTTCAGACAACGCGGTGAAATTTGGGCAATGGCAGCAGACGACCTACGTGAATCTCGACGCCTGGCAGCGAATGGTGGTCTCCTGTGTCCGCGCTATCGTCGTCGGATGCTGGTCCCATAGTACTGGAACGCTTTTGTTTTTCTCGGCTCAGTGCCGTTTTCCACACCTGCCGCAGGTGTAGGGCACTATCTGTTAGTTAGATTGTCTTGAACTTTAATTTTAATGGCCTCTTGAATCACGCAATACCAGAAGGAGGAAGAAGGAAGTCTAAGTATTTGGTTTTTTAGTATTATTGTAAGTAGGCTGTTTAGGTTTTTTTATTGGAGTTTTAAAATTTGTAAGACTGGATGTCATGAACTGCTATGTATATTATGACTTTTGAACACTATTAAGGTAAATACATTGTTTGTTCTCTATTAAAATCTTTCATTTGCTAACTATGCCTATCAGTAGTTAGTGCCTTCCATAGTTTGAATCTTTTATTTAGCTGGCAGTAGTGGCGCTCGCTGTATTGCAGTAGTTCGAGTAACGAAGATTTTTGTGAGGTAAGTGATTTGTGAAAGGTATAGGTCAATGTTGGTCAGGGCCATTCTTTTGTAGGGATTATTGAAAGTCAGATTGCGTTGCGCTAAAAATATTGTGTGTCAGTTTAAGCACGGTCATGTATAATTTTTCTAAGGGGACGTTTCATTATATAGTAAGGCCGGTTTTTATACTGTATTCGGACGCGGCTGATTTAGTGGTCTGGCGTAGTTCAGTGTTGCGTCAGTCTTCATGGTACCTCTCCTCTACCTTGAGTACAGTTTCCCCAATGTGTGGTTTGTAGACCCCCCGGTTTGCAAAAGTCTAGCTCACCCTTACCTTACAGTGTCAAGGAATTAGGGGGTGGGCGAAGTACACATTTAAAGTGGTGTCACTGCAATATTCTACTGACACCCCTGGAGGTTTTGTCGACAAACAAGAATCACTTTAGTGATTTTGGAAACTGTACGCCCGGTACAGGGGAGGTGCCGTGAGCATCGACGCCACAATGAATTACGACAGACCTCCAAATCAGACGTATGGTATAAAAACTGCCCATTCTATAAAGTACAACAGAATCAAGATACTTACAGTAGTCGATCTTCCTCCTCCTCCTCGGACTGTGTGATTAAATAGACAGTCTAGTTAACATAGCTAGAGGCCTGCAACTAAGCCAGGAGTTGAACCGGCCACTGAGCCGAGAAAAAGAAAAGTGTTCCCGCACAGCAAGGTCTGCATCCGAAGATGATAGCGAGGACACTGGAGACCGCAGACCGCAGCCGGGCGTCGCCACCCCATCACCGACCACTACTGTGGCTGCACGGATAGCGTCAGGAACGGAGTGATGGAGGGGGTAACGCCCAACGTATCTAGTAGGACGACCGAAGAAGAGCAGCAGTCGTGAAGAAACAACTAAACATGACAGCGAATCTATTTGCCGAAACATCGTGGAAAACTTACTACGTGAGCTGGCGGACACCCAACAGTTCAACATGTTACAAACATGCCGGGAAAAAAAGTCAGACAGCATGTTTTCATTTTTATCCAGTGTGAAATAGACTACACTATTTCTATCACGCTACATTTTAATGTCCTGTTGACATTATAGCCATTATACATTTGCGGTAGCATAATGAGATAACATTAGTCATTCGGGAAACGGTATATCCTCTGGCACTGATTATGCGAAGCCTGCCTTATTACCAGCAGGGGAATACGAAAAGCGCTCCTGATTACATTTCAGTTCACTTCATTATTCCCTTCCTTTAGTGATAAACTTTTTCTTTTTTCTATTGAGACTGTGAAGTAGTTCACCTCAAACAATTTCGTCTGCTACGAGTTACATACATGTATGTTCACCATAACAACACAAATTTATCATACAATAACGCAAATCTATATAAGCTACCTGAGAATTTTTACAAAATATGTTTAAGGTTTAGCACAAAAGATATGTCAACGATAAAATTTCACCTTGTCTCAGTACTTACCATTAAAACGAACACAATATTTCAACGTTCAAAAGACTTTTTTCGTCATATAAACGTAATTAGAAAGCCAAGGACTTTAAGAACATCAAAGTTAAATCTTGCAACATCGAGATAAGATATTTTTAACGATATATTGGACGGTCCTCCTCCCTTACGCGGTGGGATGCATCGACAATAAAGACTGATCCACCGCAGATATTACCACAACTGAGGGTTATCTGTGGTGACGTCAGACTAATATATGGGTTCTAAAAATGCGCAGCAGTCGTTTCAGTAGTTACAAGGGCGACAGTATGGGTGATAGCAAGAAGAAACTATAGCCATTATATTTCCCGAGGACATGCAGCTCTGCTGATGATACCATCCTCTTGGGTAAAACATTCTGGAGATAAAACAGTTCCCATCCATCTATCTGGCCTGGGAGTACTCTTGAGGATGTTCTCAGAAGGGAAAATAAATGTGACGTACTACTGGTCGAAATATGGAATGGTTCAAATGGCTCTAAGCACTATGCGACTTAACATCTGAGGTCATCAGTCCCCCAGAACTTAGTACTTAAACCTAACTAACCTAAGTACATCACACACATCCATGCCAGAGGCAGGACTCGAACCTGCGACCATAGCAGCAGCGCAATTCCGGACTGAAGCGCCTAGAATCGCTCGGCCACAGCGGCCGGCGAAATATGGAATGTTAGATCTCTTAATGGGTGAATAGGCAAGAAAACTGAAAAAGAGAAGTGCATAAGCTGAAATTAGATATAGTGAGAATAAATGAAGTGTGATGGCAAAAGGAACAGGACTTATGATTGAGTGACTACATGTTTATCGACACAAACACAAATAAGGGTGAAGCAGAAGTAGGCCCAATAACTAAAAGTGAAGTAGGAACGCGATTAAGTTACGATGAACAGTATTAAGTCCGCATATCAGAGCCAAAATAGACACAAAGTTAATACCAACCACAACAGTTCAATATCATTAGATTAATAGCTCGGCAGTTGATGAAGAAACTGAAAGAATATGTAATGAGGTAAGACAAATTATTTATATCGCTAAGAAAGATACATAATTAAGGAAGCGACTAGTGAAATGCCTGATATGGAGCGTGGTCTTGTATGGAAGAGATACGTAGACATTGAGAAAAAAGGGCGAAACGAGAACTGAAGTCTGTAAAATGTGGATACGGCGCAGAATGCTGGGCTCAGAAAATGAGGATTGAGGAGGCACAGAGAGGAGTTGGAGAAGATAGGAGATGTTGCTGACAGTTAAGAATAGGAAACAAGAATGGATAGGACATAGTTTGAGACGAGTTTGGCTTCTAGTAGAGTCAATTGAAGTTTTTATTATGGGGAAGAGAGACAAGGACAGAATATACCAGGTGCTGGATGACGTCAGTAGGCCACAAGAAGGATACCAAAGAATGAAGAGGAAAGCAGAGGACAGAGGAGCATGGAGGTCTATACAGTCTAAACCTGCCGCAAGCCTAAAAACGAAATGATGAAGGGAGACGAACATTGAATGACGATGGGAGACCGAAATTCTGTAGTATGAAAAAAAGGAAAAATAAAAAGAATGCTTGGACAGGTGTAGAAGACTGAAAGGGGACGCCATCTTGTACAGTTGCACAGTGTACCATCTAATCGTTGCTAATACTAGTGTTAAAGAAAGTTTGTATACAAGGGAGAGACCTGTAAACACCGGAAAACTACAGATGGATTACGTAATTGCAAGACAGTAATTTCGAAAGTTTGTTTTAAGCTGCAGACCATTTCTAAGGGCAGATATGGGTTATGACCACAATTTATTGGCTATGAACTGCAGATTAAAATTGAAGAAGTTTCAGAGAGGTGGGATATTAAGCAGATGGAACCTAGATAAATTTTAAAAAGAACTAGATTTATGAGAGTTTCCAGTGGAACATTAGGCGATTATTGACTGAAACGAGGGAAAGGAATACAACAGAATACGAATGAGCAGCCCTGAGACATGAAATAGCAAAGGTAACAGAGGGTCAAAAAAGCAAAAAAGACAAGACCTGGATAATCATGAGATGCTGAATTTAATGGACAAAGGGCGAAAATACAAAAATGCAGCGAATGCAATAGGCGTAAGGGAATACGGACCTAAAAATAAGACTAACGGAAAAACAAAATGGCAATGCAGAATGCTGAGAGGCGAAGTACATACCTATAGGAGCATGTATGACTGGGGGGAGGGGGGAGGGGGGAGAGAAGAGAGATGTTGCCTGCGGGATAATTAAAAGTGACCTGTTGAGGGAAGAGGAGCACCTTCAGGAATACCAAGATCTCAGATGGAAAGTTAATACCGGGCGAACAAGGGAAGCTTCAAAATTGGAAGAAATATATAAAAGCGTTATACAAAGGCGACGTACTTGAAGACAATATTATTGAGGGAAAAGAGTAAATAGATGAAAAGTGTGTTCAAGTGTGTGTGAATTCCCAAGGGACCGAACTGCTGAGGTCATCGGTCCCTAGACTTATACACTACTTAAACTAGCTCATGGCACGAACAAAATACGCACCCATGCCCGAGGGAGGACTCAAACCTCCGGCGGGAGGGGACGAGCAATCCGTGACATGGCGCCTCAAACCACGCGGCCACTCAGCGCGTCTAAATAGATGACTAGGGGTTGGTACATGCGATACTGCGACAAGAACTTGACAGAACATCGAAAACTCTTAGTAATAAGAAAGCTCCAGGAGCAGACAACATTCCTTTAGAGATACTGAAATCCTCTGGAAGCCCAGCAATTAGAACACTATTCCACCTGGTATGAAAGATACAGGAAACTATCGAAATACCGTTAGACTTTAAGAAGTGTATGTTCTTCTTCTGCTGCTGCCGACTAGAGTTTCCCATGTCTGTCTGCCTCATTTCGTGGATATGCTGCACCCACTGCTGACCTGTCTCTTTGGTGATCGTCTGGGTAGTCATGTCCCTTGCGGTTATATATGTTTACAAATTTTAGCTAGTCTTGTGGGGTCCACCCTATCCTATTGACCCTTCCAATATCCTTTCCTTGCCTTCATCCATCTATTTATATCTTGTACACCACACTGTTCTCTTATCGATACGTTTGTTGTTTCGTCCCACATGATTAATCCTAGGATCCTCTGTACCTTCATTTCCACTGTCGTTAACTTTTGTTTTATCGTTTCCGTTTCTGTTGCATAACAGGACGCACCATTATTTTATGCGTTTTTATTTCATCTCAGTTATTATAAATTTCTTTCGCCATACAGTATTTTTCAGGCGTCCGGCTACCGTTACAGACTTTTTACTGTGATTTTTCACTTCCATGGTTAAATCTTTATAGCTGGTAACGACGATCCCTAGATAAATAAAGCTCATCACCTGCTCAATTGACACACCATCTACTTGTAATTCACGTCTAAGAAATGTTTTTGATCCAGAATGAGTTTTTCAGTCTGCAGTGGAGTGTGCGCTGACATGAAACTTCCTGGAAGATTAAAACTGTGTGCCGGACCGAGACTCGAACTCGGGACCTTTGCCTTCCACGGGCAAGTCCTCTACGATCTGAGCTACCCAAGCACGACCCACGACCACTCCTCAGGGCTTCAATTCTGCCAGTACCTCGTCTCCTACCCTGGGTAGCTCAGATGGTAGAGCACTTGCCCGCGGAAGGCGAAGGTCCCGGGTTTGGGTCTCGGTCCGGCACATAGTTTTAATCTGCCATGAAGCTTCATAACAGGGCACACTCCGTTGCAGAGTGAAAATCTCATTCGGGAAACATCCCCCAGGCTGTGGATAAGCCATGTCTCCGCAATATCCTTTCTTCCAGGAGTGCTAGATCTGCAAGGTTCGCAGAAGAGCTTCTGTCTAGTTTGGAGAAGAGCTACTGGCAGAATTGAAGTTGTGAGGAAGCGTCATGGATCGTGTTTGGGTAGCTCAGCGTGATCGATCAAAGAGCTAGCTGGTCTCTGCAGTACAATAACTGAGTGAAGAGATCAAAAACGAACTTCAACGGATGTAATGTGACGTCCGCTACGTTCAATTACAACGAACGGTAGCAAAAAAAACGATATTACCATATTCTTAGTTTCTTGCATGAGACTTCCATGTTACATTGCTTAGCAGCTTTATTAATTTCTGAAGTAACTTTTGCAAACTATCCTCATTATTTATCAGTACAACATTATCAGAAGATCATACTACGATTACTACTTTATTTCCTATTTCAGACCCTTGTTTCTTTCTTACGGCATTAGTGGTGTAGTCCATTATTAAGTAACACAGAAGTGGACTTACCGAGTCTCCTTGTCTAATTCCTTTATCTATTACAGTTTCATCTGTGAATCCATCTATGCTTTAATTCTCGTTTTGGTAAGCATATATACACATCAAAAAAAGTTTTGCATCTCCTCAGTTCCGAGGGTTCCGGAAACTGTATAGAAAATTGGAACAGAGATCAACATAAACATCATTTCCTTCCTTTTTAATCCTCGTGAGAATCACACATTGCATGTTGTACCACCATACAGCGAGACCTTCAGAGGTGGTGTTGTCATGACGTACTATCCAAAAATTCATCAAGGCAGATTGTCCCACTCGTAAACGCCGATTCGGCTTAGATCTCTCAGAGTGGTTGGTGGGTCACGTCGTCCATAAACAGCCCTCTTCAATCTATGCCAGGCATGTTCGATAGATTTCATGTCTGGACAACACGCTGGGCACTCAAGTCGAGTGATGTTGTTATCTTGAAGAGAGTTATTCAGAAGACATGCACAATGGGGGCACGAATTTTCGTCCATGAAGACGAATGCCTCGCCAATATGCTGCCGATACGGTTGCACAGTCGGACGGAGAATGGCATTCATGTATCGAACAGCCATTGCGGCGCCTTCCATGACCACCAGCGGCCTACGTCGGCCCCACGTAATGCCACCCCAAAACAGCAGGGAACCTCTACAGGAAACAGCCTGAACGGGTTGCCTCCAAACACATTTCCCACGATTATCTGGTTGAAGGCATACGCGACACTCATCGATGCCAATCCTGAGCGGTCTATTCGGCATGTTTTTGCGCCCATCTGTACCGCGCTGCATACTGTGGTTGCAAAGATGGAGCCGGCCGGGGTGGCCGAGCGGTTCTAGGCGCTACAGTCTAGAAGCGCGAGACCGCTACGGTCGCAGGTTCGAGTCCTGTCTCGGGAATGAATGTTTGTGATGTCGTTAGGTTCAAGTAGTTCTGTTCTAGGGGACTGATGACCGCAGAAGTTAAGTCCCATAGTGCTCACAAGGGAACCTCCCCATCGCACCCCCTCAGATTTAGTTATAAGTTGGCACAGTGGATAGGCCTTGAAAAACTGAACACAGATCAATCGAGAAAACAGGAAGAAGTTGTGTGGAACTATGAAAAAATAAGCAAAATATACAAACTGAGTAGTCCATGTGCATCATAAGCAACATCAAGTATAAGGTCAGTTTCGGAGCACTGTGGTCCCGTGGTTAGCGTGAGCAGCTGCGGCACGAAGGATCCTTGGTTCAAATCTCCCATCGCGTGAAAATTTTAATTTTTTTATTTTCAGTTTATGTGACAAACTCTTATGTTTTCATCACTTTTTTGGGAGTGATTATCACATCCACAAGAAAACCTAAATCGGGCAAAGTAGAAGAGTCTTTTTACCCATTCGCCAAGTGTACAAGTTAGGTGGGTGGTCAACATATTCCTGTCATGTGACGCACATGCCGTCACCTGTGTCGTATAGAATATATCAGAAGTGTTTTCCTGTGGAGGAATCGGTTGACCTATGACCTTGCGATCAAATGTTTTCGGTTGCCATTGGAGAGGCACGTCCTTTCGTCTACTAATGGCACGGCTTTGCGGTGCGGTCGCAAAATACAGACACTAAACTTATTACAGTGAACAGAGACGTCAATGCTCGAACTGCCAGATCATAACTTTGCGAAAATAAAGAATGTAAACTTTTCAGTGGAGGTGGGATTTGAACCAAGGACTTCTCGTTCCGCAGCTGCTCACACTAACCACGGGACCACGGCTCTTTTGTGCTAATATCAGCCCTCGTGTTGCATATCTTGGGCATGGACTACTCAGTTTGTATATTTTGCTTATTTTTTCATAGTTCCACACTTCTTCCTGTTTTCTCGATTGACCTGTGTTCAGTTTTTCAAGGCCTATCCACTGTGCCAACTTATAACTAAATCTGAGGGGGGTGCGATGGGGAGGTTCCCTTGTCAGAGCCATTTGAACCATTTTTTTGGAAAGATGGACCTCGCCACGGAGTCGGGAGTGAAGTTGCACATCATGCAGCCTATTGTGCACAGTTTGAGTCGTAACAAGACATCCTGAGACTGCACGAAAAGCATTATTCAATATGATGGCGTTGCTGTCAGGGTTCCTTCGAGCCATAATACGTAGTTAGCGATCATCCACTGCACTAGCAGCCCTTGGACGGCCTGAGTGAAGCATGTCATCGACAGTTCCTGTCTCTCTGTATCTCCTCCCTTTCCGAACAACATCGGTTTGGTTCACTCCGAGACGCCTGGACACTTCCGTGGTTGAGAGCCCTTCCTGGCACAAT
This sequence comes from Schistocerca piceifrons, assembly GCF_021461385.2. Classification (NCBI taxonomy): domain Eukaryota; kingdom Metazoa; phylum Arthropoda; class Insecta; order Orthoptera; family Acrididae; genus Schistocerca; species Schistocerca piceifrons. Next base: position 377,501,336 of record NC_060138.1, read on the forward strand.
GTCGACGCGTTTCAACCGCGGTATTGACCATCTAGGCATGGTTGAACTACAGACAACTCGAGCCGTGTACCTCCTTTCTGGTGGTATGACTGGAACTAATCGGCTGTCGGACCCCCTCCGCCTAATAGACACTGCTCATGCATGGTTGTTTACATCTTTGGATGAGTTTAGCGAGATCTCTGAACAGTCAAAGGGACTGTGTCTGTGATACAGTAGCAACAGTCAACGTCTATCTTCAGGTCTTCTGGGAACCGGGGTGATGCAAAACTTTTTTTGATATGTGTATATATTGAGGTGACAAAAGTCATGGGATACTCATAGAGATGGCGGTAGTATCGCGTACACAAGGTATAAAACGGCATTGCATTGGCTGAACAGTCATTTTTTACTCAGATGATTCATGTGAAAAGGTTTCCGATATATTTATGTGCTCACGAAGGGAATTAACAGACTTTGAACTCGGAGCGGTAGCTAGAGGTAGACGCATGAGATATTCCGTTTCGGAATTCTTTAAGGTACTCCGAGGTCTACAGCGTGAAGAGTGTGCCGAGAATACCAAATTTCAGGCAGTACCTATCACCAAGCCGGCCGAAGTGGCCGAGCGGCTCTAGGCGCTACAGTCTGGAACCGCGCGACCGCTACGGTCGCAGGTTCGAATCCTGCCTCAGGCATGGATATATGTGATGTCCTGAGGTTAGTTAGATTTAAGTGGTTCTAAGTTATAAGGGACTGACGACCTCAGAAGTCAAGTCCCATAGTGCTCAGAGCCATTTGAACCATTTTGAACCTATCACCACGGGCAACACAGTGCCCTTCACTTAACTACCGAGAGCAGCGACGTTTGTGTATAATTGTCAGTAGCAACGGACAAGCAGCACTGGGTGAAATAACCGCAGAAATCGATGTTGGACGTACGACGAACATATCCGTTAGGACAGAGTGGGGAAATTTGGCGTTAATAGGCCGTGACACCCGGCGGCCGTCGCGACTGTCTTTACTAACAGCTCGTCATGTCTTGCAGCGTCTCCCCTGGGCTCGTGACCATATCGGTTGGAATCTAGGCGACTGGAAAAGCGTGGCCTGGGCAGATGACTCCCGACTGCAGTTTGTAAGCGCTGATTCGAGTGTGTCGCAGATCCCACTAATGCGTGGACCCGAGTTCTTCCAGAGGCACAGTGCAAGCCGATGATAGTTCCATAATGGTGTGGGCTGTATATGTGTCGAATGGACTGCGTAATCCGGTCCAACTGAACCAATCATTGATTGGAATTGGTTATATGTTTGGCTACTTGGAGACCATTTGCAGCCATTCATGGACTCCTTGTTCCCAAACATCGATGACAATGCTCCATGTCACTGGGCCCAAGTTATTCGTGATCGGTTTGAAGAACGTTCTGGACAATTCGAGCGAATGATTTGGCCACCCAAATCACCCGACTTGAATCCCATCGGACGTTTATGGGACATGGAAAGGTCAGTTCGTGCACAAAAATCCTGCGCCGGCCACACTTTTGGGCTATGGACGGCAGTACAGGCAGAATGGCTCAGTATTTCTCCAGGGGGCTTACAAAGACTCGTTGAGTCCATGCCACGCCGAGGTGCTGCACTTCGCCGGAAGAGGAGGTCCGTCACGATAGTAGGAGGTATCCCACGATTCTTGTCACCTCGGTTTACATCTTCTAAGATTTTCATTACGCTCGTTGGCCCTCAATTATGGTCTGAATTATGTAATTATACCTTTTTTTCTAATCTATCAAAAGCTTTTGACAAGTCAACGAAAAACAGGTAGGCTGCGTTATTAAACTAAGTGGATCTCTCCACAAACTTATAGCGAAAATTAAATCTATTGTTCTCCTGTTTCTGCTGAATCCATGCTGTTCTTCTGCTATTTCTATACCATTCTGCATTCTGTGGAGGTGGTATCAAGAAGGGTAATTCCCCAGTAAGTAGCTGTAAGTATCTAATACTTGCTTATCTGTTTGTATGCACTGGAATTGTAGCACTTTCTTTCAGTTCTCTTGGTATCCTGCATTCCTTGATGATAATGTTAAAGTGTGAGGCTGATGATATAATACTTGCCCCGCTATGTTATTAATTCATTATATATGCCATCTGGCCCTAGATGTGTCCTATTTTTAAGTCTTTTTACTGTAGTGCATATTTGCTCCAATGAAGAATGTAATAATTCTAATTTCAGAGAAGATCGTTGTGGACAAATTGAACGTTACTGAAACATAACTTTAATACGACGGCGGAAAAAAATCGTAACACAAAAAAAGTAATAAATGTTGAGTGATGAAATTTCAGAAAGACATTTTTATAGGTAGCATATATAAGTGATTAACATTGCAAGATCACAGGTTAATGTAAGTGCTCGGTAAGTCATTGCTAAAGTGAAATTCTGGTACATTAATAAACTGTGTAACCTCCGGAATGTTGAATGCAAGCATGCAAATGTGGCTGCATTATGTTGTCCAAGAGCCGGATGTCAGTTTGAGGGATAGAGTCCATATCTGTTGAATTTGGTCAGTCATTGCAAGGACGGTTAACGCTGTTTGTGGATGATGCTGGAGTTGACCTGTGAAGTCCCATATGTGTGCTAATGGAGATAGATCTGGTGATCGATCAGGCCAAGGCAACATGTCGACATTCTGTGGAGCATGTTGTTTACAATAACGGTATGTGGGCGAGCGTTATCCTATTGGAAAATTCCCCCTGGAAAGCTGTTCTTCAATGGCACCACAACAGTTCGAATCACCAGACTGACGCACAGATTCGCAGTCAGGGTGCGTAGGATAACCGCGAGGGTTCTCCTGCTGTCAGACGAAATCGCATCCCAGAACATAACCCTAGGTGTAGGTTCAGTGTATCTGATTCGCAAACACGTTGGCTGCAGGCTCGCAACTGGCTTCCTTCTAACCAACAAACAGCCACTACTGGCACCGAGACAGAACCAGCTTTCATCAGAAAACACAACAGACTTCCAACCTGGCCTCTAATGAGCTCTCGCTTCACACCACTGCAATCGCAAATGGCGGTGATTTGGGGTCACTGGAACGCACGGTACAGGGCGTCTGGCTCGGAGCTGTCCTTGAAGAAATTGATATGAGACAGTGTGATGCCAACTGCTGCTGAAATAGCTACTGCTGATGAAGTACGATGCGCCAGAGCCATACACCGAACACGATGGTCTTCCGTCTCGGTAATTTTCTTGCGACCGTACATTCCCGAGACCATCGGTGCCAGTGATCACGTACAGTGGCTACATTCCTGCTAAATCTTTCTGCAGTCTTGCAGAAGGAACATACAGCTTTTCGTAGCCCTATTACACGATCTCGCTCAAACTAAGGTGTTGATAATGACATCTTTAACGACTCAAAGGGATTCTTGTCTATCAACTCACCAACTCCAGTCTCAAAAGTTAGCATACGCTCACGACCGTTACAGCATGTATTTAAAGAAATCCTTATTTGCATGCTCATAGTGTAGCTACTTGCGCCAATCTTATGTGATGGAGTGAAACTTGGATAGACGTCATCTTTCAGATGTAGAAACACGCCTACCAACTTCGGTTATGTCTCACAACTCCTTCTTGGTGTTGCGATTTTTTTTCCATCAATGTATGTCATTGTTGCAAATTACCGAAACGAATTATTTACAGCAGACTGGAAAAAAAACCTAGCAGAAACCACCCTTTGAGCAGAGCAGTTGCAGTTCCAGAGGAAAGTAGAGATACCGGTGGCAATAATGAATTACGACTTATATTAAATAATAGTTTGAAGAGAAGAAAGACAAACCTACTTTATAGCTTTTGTGGATTTGCAGAAAGCGTTTGCCAATGTTGTCGGCAATCCACTCTTAGAAATTTTTTAGATAGCAGGGATAAAATACAAGGAGTGATACATTATTAGCAACTTGCGAGGCTGTTCACAATGTTACTCAGTCTGTTCATTGAGGAAGGTGTGAAGAAAACCAAGAGAAATTAAGCTAGGGCTTTAAAGCTTAGGAATAAGCTATTTAAACTTAGAGGTTTGCCAATGATATGAGTTTTGCTGTGAAACTGGTGTGCGAATTGTTGGAGTGGATGAGGGGCTTTCTGCTGGAGATGGGTGGCGGTTCAGGAGGAGTCGCAGCTTATTTGTTGTAATATTCTTTACTACCAATTGAAAACGTAACGTAGAGCATTGTTCTGCAGCAGGCAGAAGTCAGGTCTTAGGCGGTCTCATCATTGTCCCTACGTTCCAAATGTGTTGACAACCTTGCAAACTGCATTCTCGGAGTTCACCAACGCTATCAATAGGGCTATCATACTCCAAAGCTTCTAACTATCCCTACACAAAAACGCCAACGTGTTCACGTCGGAGGATGTGGGACGTCGTGGTGTTAGTGAGACACAACCAATACATTTGTTGTCGAAACGCCACTTACCAATACTTAGGTATCCATAATTATTATAAAATAAAACAAGCCAGTTTATCACTTTGTAATTTACGCCACACTTGCGGTGTTTGACATAAACGTGGCCTTTTAAATTAAAAGTGTTGTAACATTTACATGATTGTTCTTTTCCATACGTCGTATCGGGGAAAACAATGATTTCCGAATCTACGTTAGTTAGGATTATCTGCTTATTTCACGGTCTTCTATTTATCCTTTCCATTCGTGCCTATTACAATCAAACACTCTGTATATAATATACTAAACAACATAGTGTAATTATTTTATACATAACGGAATCTTACATGCCGTTCTCACAACAGTGAATAAAGCCCTTTTCAGCCCGTAGAAAGATAGCGTCTTCGATTAGTAGTCAAAACGTCCTCGGTCCCGGGTTCGAATGCCGCCACTCCTTAAATTTTTCTTAATAATAAGCATTGGCGGCCGAAGACTTCCGGCATAAGAAGTCATCCTGACTCTACCAATGGCCTTGTCAAAGAGGGTGGAGGAGTGTACAGAGGTTCAGGGCACTTTCTTGTCCTAAGGATGGAAAACTACCCCTAAAAGGCGGAAGAATCAGCAATGATCAACGGCATGAGATTATAGAAGGCAATGGAAGCAACTGCATTAAAGAAATGTAACTTGTATCCACAGAACATGTGGCCTGTAACTGAAAAAGTTAGATTCCGGAATAGTCCACCATTCGGATCTCCGGGAGGATACTGCAAAAGGGGAGATGACCACGAGAAAAAGATTGAATAATTAACGAAAGGATAACTTTCTACGTACCGGGGGTGTGGAATGTCAGGAGCTTGAAACTGGTAGGGAAACAAAAAAAAATCTGAAAAGGAAAACGCAAAGGCTCAATCTAGATATAGTAGGGGTCAATGAAGAGAAATGGAAAATAAAAGACAAGGATATCTTGTCAGATGAATATAGGGTAATATCAACAACAGCAGAAAATGGTATAACGGGAATAGGATTCGTCTTGAATAGGAAGGTAAGGCAAAGAGCGAGTTACTGTGAGCAGCTCAATCATGGTGCTGTTCTAATCAGAATCGAAGGAAACCAAACCCGACAACGATGGCCCAGATATAAATGCCGACGTCGCAAGCTGAAGATGAAGAGATAGACAAAGTATATGAGGATACTGAAATGGTACTATAGTATGTAAAGGGAGATGAAAATCTAATAGTCATGGAGGACTGGAATGCAGTTGTAGGGGAAGGAGTAGAAGAAGAGATTACAGGAGAATATGGGCTTTGGACAAGGAATGAAAGAGGAGAAAGACTAATTGAGTTCTGTAACAAGTTTCAGCTAGTAATAGCGAATACCCTGTTCAAGAACCACAAGAGGAGGAGGTATACTTGGAAAAGGCCGGGAGATACGGGAAGATTTAAATTAGATTACATCATGGTCAGACAGAGATTCCGAAATCAGATACTGGATTGTAAGGCGTACCCAGGAGCAGATATAGACTCAGATCACAATATAGTAGTGATGAAGAGTAGGCTGAAGTTCAAGACATTAGTCAGGAAGAATCAATACGCAAAGAAGTGGGATACGGAAGTACTAAGGAATGACGAGATAGCCGGCCGAAGTGGCCCTGCGGTTAAAGGCGCTGCAGTCTGGAACCGCAAGACAGCTACGGTCGCAGGTTCGAATCCTGCCTCGGGCATGGATGTTTGTGATGTCCTTAGGTTAGTTAGGTTTAACTAGTTCTAAGTTTTAGGGGACTAATGACCTCAGCAGTTGAGTCCCATAGTGCTCAGAGCCAATGACGAGATACGTTTGAAGTTCTCTAATGCTATAAATACAGCAATAAGGAATAGCGCAGTAGGCAGTACAGTTGAAGAGGAATGGACTTCTCTAAAAAGGGCCATCACAGAAGTTGGAAAGAAAAGCATAGGTAACTGCGAAGAAACCATGGGTAACAGAAGAAATATTTCAGTTGATCAATGAAAGGAGAAAAGTGCAGAAATGCTCCGGGAAGCTCAGAAATACAGAAATACAAGTGGCTGAGGAATCTAATAAATAGGAAGCGCAGGAAAGCTAAGACGAAATGGTTACATGAAAATGTGAAGAAATAGAAAAAGAAATGACTGTCGGAAGGACAGACTCAGCATACAGGAAAGTCAAAACAACCTTCGGTGACATTAAAAGCAAGAGTGGTAACGTTAAGGGTGCAACGCAGAGGAGAGAGCGGATAGGTGGAAAGATTACGTTGAAAGCCTCTATGAGGGGAAAGATATGTCTGACTTGATAGAGGAAGAAACAGGAATCGATTCAGAATTGATAGGGGATCCAGTATTAGAATCAGAATTCAAAAGAGCTTTGGAGGACTTAAGATCAGATGAGGAAGAAGGGATAGGTAATAATCCATCAGAAATTTCTAAAATCGTTGTGGGAAGTGGCAACAAAACGACTATTCACGATGGTGTGTGGATTGTATGGGTCTGACTTTCGGACTGCATGAGCTGACAAGTGCGGGAATTATCGTACAATCAGCTTAACAGTTCATGCATCCACGTTGCTGACCGGAATAATTTACAGAAGAATGGGAAAGAAAATTAAGAATATGCTAGATGATGATCAGTTTGGCTTTGGAAAAGGTAAAGGCACCAGAGAGGCAATTCTGCCGTTGCGGTTGATAATAGAAGTAAAACTAAAGAAAAATCGAGACACGTTCATAGGATTTGTCAATCTGGAAAAAGAGTTCGACAATGTAAAATGGTGCAGGATGTTCGAAATTCTGGGAAAAATAGCGGCAAGCTACAGGGAGAGACGTTTAATATACAATATGTGCAAGAGCGAAGAGGGAATGATAAGAGTGGAAGACAGGGACGTAGTCTTTCGGCCTAGTGTGCAATCCGTACGTCGAAGAAGCAATGATACAAATAAGAGAAAGGTTGAGGGTGGAATTTAAATTCAAGATGAAAGGATTTCAATGATTTGCTCTGCCAGGCACTTAAATGTCATTTGCAGAGTATCAAAATGTAGATGTAGATATGATTCGCTGATAGCATTGCTGTCCTGAGTGAAAGTGAAGAAGAATTATATGATCTGCTAAATGGAATGAAAAGTCTCATGAGTGCAGCATATGGACTGAGAGTAAATCGAAGAAAGAGGAAAGTAATGAGAAGTAGCAGAAAAGGGAACAGAGAGAAACTTAACATTAGAATTGACAGTCACGAAGTAGATGATAAGGAATTCTACTACCTAGGCAGCAAAATAACCAATAACCGTGCGGTAGCGTTCTCGCTTCCCACGCCCGGGTTCCCGGGTTCGATTCCCGGCGGGGTCAGGGATTTTCTCTGCCTCGTGATGGCTGGGTGTTGTGTGATGTCCTTAGGTTAGTTAGGTTTAAGTAATTCTAAGTTCTAGGGGACTGATGACCATAGATGTTAAGTCCCATAGTGCTCAGAGCCATTTGAACCATTTAACCAATAACGGCAGGAGCAAGAAGGACATCAAAAGCAGACTAGCACTTGAAAAAGGAGCATTCCTGGCCAAGAGAAGTCTACTAGAATGAGAGCACAGCATTGTATGGTAGTGAAACATGTACTGTCGGAAAACCGGAACAGAAGAGAATCTAAGCTTTTGAGATGTGGTGTTACAGAAAAATGTTGAAAATTTGGTGGACTGATAAGGCAAGGAGTCAGGAGGTTCTCTCTAAGTTCAAATGACTCTAAGCACTATGAGACTTAACATCTGAGGTCATCAGTCCCCTAGACTTAGAACTACATCAGTCCCCTAGACTTAGAACTACTTAAACCTAACTAACCTAAGGACATAACACACATCCATGCCCGAGGCAGGATTCGAACCTGCGACCGTAGCAACAGCGCGGTTACGGACTGAAGCGCCTAGAACCGCTCGGCCACAGCGGCCGGCTCAGGAGGTTCTGCGCAGGGTCAGACAGAGAAGGAATAGGTGGAAAACATTGACAAAAATAAGGGACAGGATGGTAGCACATCTGTTTAGATATCAGGGAATGACTTCCAAGGCACTAAAGGGAGCTGTACAGGGCAAAAACTGTAGAGGAAGACAGATATTGGAATATATCCATCAAATAACTGAGGACGTAGGTTGCAAGTGCTAATATGAGATGAACAGGAATTCGTGGCGGGCTGCACCAAACCAATTAGAAGACTGACGACCCAAAAAGAAAAATCAATGTGAGGGGTTTTAACACCACAGTGCGTTACTAGGAAGGGTAATATTGAAGATGATAAACCGTTACCCACTTCCGACCTTTGAAGAGACTGACACAGCCAGTTTCAGGGGCAGGATATTGACGCTTTATACGGGAATGAAGAAGTATTAATCTTGAACGTACAGCCATGATTGTTACAGACGAAGCACTTACTTACATTGGACAACGATGGTGATGAAATTGTGCCATGATCGTGTTAAACTTAATTTTTCAGCATTGTTCCCAAGTACTTTACCAAAAGCAAGAAAACCTAAATTCTAGTCGCCGGACGATGATATTAGAACCTTATCGTAATTACTACGAAACCTCTCTCGATATTCCTCTTCCAGACGTGGCATCACAGATAAGACATGTGGTAAATGTCGAAGCAATAAGGGACCCAGTAATGGGATAACACTGTAATACACCACTAAACGACATGATGTCAGACAAGTGATCGCAATTCAGTACGCTGCTATAGTTACTGTAATCCGTTGAGGCTATATATGCGTACTTGATTTGAAACTCGGTATCCAATAAAAGGAAATATAATATTTCTAGAACCGTATCATCACCTAACTTTTCAATGTATATGACAGCTATTGTACATAAAACTAATATTCGGTGCTCATAGAATGCTGATAAGAATAACAAACGAAACATTACGAAAAATAGAATACTTGCTGCATGAACTGTATCAAACCACATTAGTACCCACATGCAAACTCAATCAAGAAATAAAAGCGGTATCATGACTAGGTTATCGGGATAGATACGAAACAAGGTAAATAATAATCATAAGCACATTTGAAATAGTGTCACGAGCATGCAATGAAATAAATATGAAATAGAAGATACACAGCTATGAAGTACCAAAACCGTAACATGTCTTCTATAGCTATAACACAATAAGTACGCTTGGTAGTTCGGTCGTAGTTTCAAAATTGTGGTTCATGAGTATACCCGTAAGAAAATGTTATGCAAAATAAATAAGGAAGAGCCGGACAAATGCGAGCAGGACTGGTACTCTGAGAATTTCGTACAAACTTAATTATGTGCATAGATAGTTCATCAGTAGGTTTCGATGACTGAGTTTGCGAGTATCAGAATATGTGACATAAGTGGCCTATCTTTTGATTTCATTGGCCTAGAGGATTAAATTTTTTTCACCGCCAAGGGACTGTAAGAATTCGACATAAATATGAATTTATCCATCTTAAAAGACGGACAGTGTGAACCTATAAGGGCTCCATTTTTACCTGTTGGGGTAGGAAACAAAAATAAAATCGAGACGTTGGGTTTATAGGGTATCCAGAAATGACAGCTTAATACAAAATATAAAGAAATGAACAATATGAAATATAATAACAAACATCACTAATAACCAAATACAAAGGTAATTCAGAAATAAAAGAGATATAACGAATATGTTCTCGGGATAGCTACGAAACAAGGTACTTCTTGATCAAATAATGTCTGGCACACAATAGTGTCCTATGCTTATAGTTACAAAATTAAGGAAATCGAAGATACATAATTAGTAAAATATCAAATCAATTTATTTATTTTGCATTCGACACCCCGATTACAGATACTAAATTTTAAACTAACAGAAAGCAACAAGGCATGCAGTTATGCATTATTACAATACAAACATGGAGTTCTGTAGCCAATCTTTGGCGTTGCCTGTATATACGAGGGTTGTCCAGAAAGTAAGTTCTGATCGGTCGCGAAATGGGAACTACAGTGAAAACCAGAAGCCTTTTGTTTGCAACAGTTAGGTACAACTTCCACCTACTTCTTCATAAGTCTCAGCTCCTATTTCGAGTTTTGTTGTAGTGTTGTATCAACTTTCCAATATCCTCGTCATAGAAAGCAGCCGCCTGCGCTTTCGGCCAGTTATCTGCACTGGTCTGCAACTCATTGCCTGTGGAAAAATTTTGTCTTCATAGCCAGCGGTTCTTGTGAGCAGAGATGAGACTCAGGGAGAGTCAGTTATGGACTGTATTGTGGGTGACCAAACACTTCTCATCGGAAACGCTGCAGGAGCGTCCTAATTGCCCCTGCAGTGGGCGGCCGACAATTGGCATGAAGAAGGAACTGCTCGACAGTTGTGTTATGCGGGCTGCATGACACAGGCGAAATCTCTACCCAAGCCCTCGTACTTGGCGGGAGACGCTATTCCCTACGCAACTTTACGTGCTGACTATTCACTGAAAACTGAAAATAGCGACGCGACACTATCGATGGGCATACTAGAGACACTGCCCAACACATTTGTGCAAAGCTTTACCGGATTTTTCCCAGTGGTTTCCATATCGCGACCGATCGGAACTTACGTTTTGGATCACCCTCGTATGTGAATGATGTTGAGAGATCCGTCAGGAAAACCTCACACATCACAATTTAAAATATGGTCCATGGTCTGGTCCATTACAAAGTCACACTTGGGATCTTCGGCAAGTCCCCATTTCACCAATAATTGTCTGCATCGTCCAAATATGGTTCGCAGTCTGTTCACTGCAGTCCAATGCCTCTTGGCAGGTCAAAGCCCTTCAATTGCGCTGTTGCGTCGGGCACCAGGCTGCTGTTTTTCACGGTTATCCGTTGCCACTCTTCTCCCCATGCGGTCTTCGCATCCTTGGGTGTTGCTTCAGCCATGCTGAAGCGTTTTCGGGATACGAAACGGTGTTCGGTAGGAAACTATAGGTAGGTGGGTAGGGTATGATGTTTCTGATTTATACTATTGAAGCCACAAAAGGTATTACTGTCAGTCGTCTGGTAATCTCTGAACTCCTTCCATATGGGATTCCGAAAAATATCTTTCAGGACTGCTACGTTGAGTTGCTGCTGTTTTGTGTGGATGCTCCCGTTCCATACTGTATCACAGTATTCAACAATGTTATCTACAAGAGGCAACGCTGAAGTGCATAATGTCCCCTTTGAGCTATTCCAGTTTGTTCCTGCTAGCTTTTCTATTATTGTTGTTCTCCTTTTCTGGAGTACGTCTTCCAAGTGGTTATATGTTAGTTACGGTCAGTTTTATTCCCAGGTATTTAGTGGTTCTCTAATGTTTTATTGCTTAGCTCATTTCGTTCACTGTTTGCTTCCCTATTGTTTTGGTGCATCACTGTCCATATAGTTTTTGTTGGGTTGATGATTAAATGCCACTCACAGTAATATTTTACATGGGTTCCCATATCAGCATTAAGTAATTCCAATTTTTCGAAAGTCTTTGCTTGTGCTGCTACTGAGAGGCCATCGGTGTATGCACATATCTGCGAAGTTAAATCTGGGATATCAGATATGTAGAGACTGGACAGAGCTGGTACCAATACTGATCCTTGTGCTATCCCATTTTTCGAAACCTTGTGGTTGGCCAGTCTCCCATTTATTTCTGTTCCCTTAACGTACTCTTTAGGATTTTACAGCTTTCTTGCATTTTAAAGCCTTCATTTATTTTTAGATAAGACCTCGAATCCAGACTGTGTCATAAGCCGATATGGGGTTAAGCAGTACCACCACAGTCTTCAAATTATTTTGAAAACCTCGCTCTGCTATGTAGTGAGGGCTGTGACTTAGTCACAGCAACTTCTGTCCTTTCTGAACTCTTCCTGTGTTATTGGTAGTATCTGATCGATAATTGATCCCATTCTGTCCATTAGTACTTTCTAAAACAACTTATAGATAGTGCACAGCACCAAAACCGGCCTATAATCTATTTCGTGATCTCCAGTTTTTCCAGGCTTGTGGATAGCAATAAGTTTAGATATCTTCCATAGTTTTGGAATCTTATCCGTGTTTATGCTCATCGTAAACAATTATGCTAGGCGCTTCATTCCATCCTCATCAACATTCTTCAAGAATTCAGGGAGCATTTCATGCACGCCAGCTGCTTTCACATTTTTACTGTGTTTTATAGCATTTTCCGTTTCTCTCTCTGTTACTTACTCTTTTGTTCTGTAGTTACAGATGTTTTGAGCTCTTAAGTATGGCTCGGAGTGACTTTGCCCATTGGTCAGGGTTGGTGGTTGTCGTCTCCCCACTTTCTTAGTAGTCCCCAACTTTTGCGGCTTCATTGTGTGAAATCGATTCGACCATTTCATGCCATCTTTCCTTTCATTCTTCATCCAGAAGATTCATTAATTTTTCTTCACATGCGTGACTCCCAATTCTATTATACTCTTTCAGTAGGGCTGCGCATTATTTAGTCCAGCAAGGGACATATTCCTTACAGCATTCTCGAGATATGGACTTTTGTACTGACTTTAGTATCATTTGCTCAAATCGTACGTAGTTGTTTGGTGTCGGAGCTATTCTTCTTATGGTTTTTCTAACAATCTTTGAAAACAGATGCCAGCTGACTTTCCCGAGGTTCCACGCTGAAGATGTTTACTTCTTACTATGAGTAATTGTAGCCCTAGACTTGAGATGATTGGAAAGTGTTGGATGTATGGGAATCGAACTAAGACATTTTTGTGATTGGTAGGGCTATACCCGATGTCGATTTTGTCACAAAAGTCAGGTCGGATGATTTGGTTCTGCCACAAGTCCTTGAATGGAAGGTGCCTTTAGCTTTAGTATTGTATACTTAGTACAGTTTTTCAAGTCCCAATGCATTAGGCCGTTTTCTTTGCAGGCTGCGTAGGCCCATCTGTAATGGTGCGTGTTGAAGTCTCCGACGTAGATGATTGGGTGCTCTTGGTTGGGTAGCACTAACGTTTTGCCACTTTGTAAGGGAGACTTCTATACATTACAGATAGTTACTCCATTTATTTTTATTCCAACGACTTGTTCATGTACATCCGCAGTCCATGTTTCGTATCAAGATGCAGCTGGCAGGAGGCCCTCTTCCTTTTATCTCAAGTATTCTTCTTCTTGCTATTTTTACTACTCGTGTGGGTAGGCTGGGAGGCAGCAATGCGTTCGGGCGTCGCATTTGGGTGACATTCGATCCGAGCTGTCTTTCTTCGTCCTTGATGAATCATCTCGCATTAATCCACTAGACGCTATAATCACAGGGTAGGCCACGGGAAGGCTGTCACCATCCACTCCATCAATAAAATTCCATGATTACTCCTACCTACTTTGCATGCTTAGCAGCGATTTGGTCGCTCTGCAAGGTGGTTCACGAGCTGTATCCGTAACCGATCCAGTTTCTCAGAAAGTGCTGTTCTGTGTTCTGAGAACATCCCTGGTGATGGTTGATGAGCTGCAGTTTTTCTTCCAAGTGCACAAAAGCTTGCCCTGTGCGATTCATATTCAGAGACATCGCCATCCAGTCCAAGTTCTGGATGTCATCCACCGGACAGTTCGATTAAGGCGGGTATGGTCGTCAGTAATGACTAAGTCTGGACAAAATACGTCTATGAAAAGTCACGTGTGTTGTTGCAACATCTCTTCTTTTTACCTCCAAACGCAAGCAACATTTCTCCAACCACTCACAAAGATCTGAAGCTACATAATCCTCAACACGCTTCCTCACACTAGCATCACACCACCACGAAACTAGCCTCTTTCCACGATGTTCCGATAAATATACTTCCGAACGTGAAACGGTAGGGATTTAGTATATATATATATATATATTCGGCAACGAGAAAAATACACAAATAAGAAAATGACAGTAACAAAAATTTTTTGTTTGTCCTACAAAGCCTGCAGTCCAAGTAGTGAACAATTGTAACAGACCAAGAACGACCAGATTAAATGGAATGGTTTAAAGGACAAATTACAAGTGTGTCCCACAGTGACACCAAAAGATTAAATTGCAGACATCTGCAGTACAGACGACAACGCCATTTAAATCACAAGTAAAAATAATTTATGGTTACAAAAAGGAACAGTGCCAATGGTTAACAAAAGTTAGCAACTGAAAAATTTGCCCTGGAGCTCAGTAAAGGTATATTTCATTGGTAAGTCAAAAGATCTAAAGTTACAGTTAGGTACACTAGAAGCAGCTAAAAAGTCATACAGAGCAATTTCATTCACGGCTTTGCGGTCAATGATAAAGACCTACCACAGTGAGGTAGGCGGTTGTACAAAGAACAAATAGAGGTTGTGGAGAAAAAAACTACACTGAAGCGTCAAAGAAAGTGGTATAGGCACGCGTATTCAAATACAGAGATATGTAACAGGCAGAATACGGCGCTGCGGTCCGCAGCGCCTAAATAAGACAACAAGTGTCTGGCGCAGTTGTTAGATCATTTGCTGCTGCTACTATGGCAGCTTATCAATCTATAAGTGAGTTTGAACGTGGTGTTATAGTCGGCGTACGAGCGATGCAACACAACATCTCCAAGGTAGCGATGAACTGGGAATTTTCCCATACGACCACTTCACGAGTGTACCGTGAGTATCAGGAATCCGGCAGGGCATTAAATCTCTGACATCGCTGCGGCCACAAAAATCCTGCAGGAACGGGACTAACGACGACTGAAGAGAATCGTTCATCGTGACAGAAGTGCAACCCTTCCACAAATAGCTGGTGATTTCAATACTGGGCCATAAACAAGTGTCAGCGTGTGAACCATTCAAAGAAACATTATTGGTAGGGGCTTTCGGATCCAAAGATCCATTCGTGTACTCTTGATGACTGCACGACACAAAGCTTTACGCCTCGCCTGGGCCCGTCAGTACCGACATTGGACGGCTGATGACTGGAAAAATTTTGGCAGGTCGAACGGGTCTCGTTTCAGATTGTATCGAGCGGATGGGCGTGTACTGGTATGGAGACAACCTCATGAATCCATGGACCCTGCATGTCAACAGGGGACTGCCCAAGCTGGTAGATGCTCTGTAATGGTGTAGGGCGTGTACAGTTGGAGTGATATGGGACCTCTGATACGTCTAGATACGACTCTGACAGGTGTCACGTACGTAAGCATCCTGTTGGATCACCTGCATCTATTCATGTCCATTGTGCATTCCGACGGACTTTGGCAATTCCAGCAGGACAATGCAATACCCCACTCGTCCAGAATTGCTAACGACTGGCTCCATGAACACTATTATGAGTTTAAACACTTCCGCTGGCCACCAAACTCTCCAGACATGAACTTTGTTCAGCATATCTTGGATGCTTTACAACTTGCTGTTCAGATCTCCATCCCGTCGTACACTTACGGATTTATGGACAGCCCTGCAGAACTCAGTGGCGTCAATTCTATCCAACACTACTTCAGGCACTAGTCGAGTCCATGCCACGTCGTGTTGCGGTAATTATGCGTGCTCATGGGGACTCTACAGGATATTACGCAGATGTACCAGTATCTCTGGCTCTTCAGTGTAAAGTTAAAATTATATCCAGAACCAAATTTCAAAGCTTTGATTACAAGGAACTTTAACAGTATTTTAAAGGTAAGATATATACTCAACTGCCGCGCGGAGTGGCCGCGCGGTTAGAGGCGCCATGTCAATAATCGTGCGGCACCTCACGCCGGAGGTTCGAGTCCTCCCTCGGACATGGGTGTGAGTGTTGTCTTTAGCGTTAAGTTAGTTTAAGTAGTGTGTAAGTCTAGGGACCGATGACCTCAGCAGTTTGGTCCCTTACGAATTCACACACATTTGAACATTTCTTTGTACTCGATTAACGGCCGGCCCCGGGTAAACAAGCTTTAAAACTGCTGAAGGCCTTTAGCATTTCCTGAAATTTGATGAAAACGCAAGAATTCCCTAAGTAACTATACAGCAAGTTACTACGACACTGTTGCCGAGCAGAAGGAGAAGGCTGGACTTATACTAAAGGACGCCTTTGGGTGGCGTTTGTTAGACTTACTCAAAGGTGTTTTTCTTTTAATTTGGTCATCAGTCTTCTAACTGGTTTGATGCGGCCCGCCACGAATTCCTCTCCTGTGCCAACCTCTTCATCTCAGGGTAGCACTTGCAACGTACGTCCTCAATTATTTGCTGGATGTATTCCAATATTTGTCCTCCTTTACAGTTTTTTCCCTCTACAGGTCCCTCTAGTACCATGGAAATCATTCCCTCATTTCTTAACAGATGTCCTATCATCCTGTCCCTTCTCGTTATCAGTGTTTTCCGCATATTCCTTTCCTTTCCGATTCTGCGTAGAGCCTCCTCATTCCTCACCTTACCAGTCCACCTAATTTTCAACATCCGTCTGTGGCACCACATCTCAAATGCTTCGATTCTCTTCTTTTTTTTACTACCATACAGTGCTGTACTACATACATTCTCAGAAATTTCTTCCTGAAATTAAGGCCGTTATTTGATATTAGTAGACATCCCTTGGCCAGAAATGCCTATTTTGCCATAGCTAGTGTGCTTTTAATGTCACACTCGATCCATCCGTCGTTGATTATTTTACATCCTAGGTAGCAGAATTCCTTAACTTCATCTACTTCGTGACCATCAATCCTGATAATAAGTTTCTCGCTGTTCTCATTTCTACTACTTCTCATTACCTTCGCCTTTCTTCGATTTGCTTTCAATCCATACTGCGTACTCACTAGACTTCATTCCGTTCAGCAGATCATGTAAGTCTTCTTCACTTTCACTCAGGATAGGAACGTCATCAGCGAATCGTATCAATGATATCCTTTCACCTTTAATTTTAAGTCCACTCCTGATCTTTTATTTCCATCAAATGGCTCTGAGCACTATGGGACTTAACATCTGAGGTCATCAGTCGCCTAGAACTTAGAACTACTTAAACCTAACTAACCTAAGGACATCACACACATCCATGCCCGAGGCAGGATTCGAACCGGCGACCGTGGCAGTCGCGCGGTTCCGGACTGACGCGCCTAGAACCGCTCGGCCACTTCGGCCGGCCTTTTATTTCCATCATTGCTTCCTCACTGTACAGATTGAACAGTAGGGGCGAAAGGCTACATCCTTGTCTTACATTCTTTTTAATATGAGCACTTCGTTCTTGGTCGTCCACTCTTATTATTATTACCTCTTCGCTGTTGTACATATTGTGCGTGACCCGTCTCTCCTCATAGCTTACTCCTACTTTTTTTCAGAATTTCGAACATCTTTCACCATTTTACATTGTCGAACGCTTTTTCCAGGTCGACAAACTCTAAGGATGTGTCTCGATTTTCCTTTAGTCTTACTTCCAATAATAACCGCAGCGTCAGAATTGCTTCTCTCGTGCCTTTACTTTTCCTAAAGTCAAACTGATCGTCATCTAGCGCATCCTCAATTTTCATTTCCATTCTTCTTTATATTATTCTTGTAAGCAACTTGGATGCATGAGCTGTTAAGGTGACTGTGCGATAGTTCTCGCGTTTGCCGTCTTCGGAATTGTGTGGATGATGCTTTTCCGAAAGTCAGATGGTGTGCCTCACACATTCTACACACCATCGTGAATAGTCGTTTTGTTGCCACTTCCGCCAACGATTTTAGAAATTCTGATGGAAAGTTATCTATCCCTTCTGCTTTATTTGACCTTAAGCCCTCCAAAGCTCTTTTAAATTCTGATTCTAATACTGGATCCCCTATCTCTTCTAAATCGACTCCTGTTTCTTCTTCTGTCACATCAGAAAAATCTCCCCCCTCATAGCGGCTTTCGGTGTAATCTTTCCACCTACCCGCTCTCTCCTCTGCATTTAACAGTGGAATTCCCGTTGCACCCTTAATGTTATCACCCTTGCTTTTAATGTCAGTGAAGGTAGTTTTGACTTTCTGTAGGCTGACTCTGTCCTTACGACAATCATTTCTTTTTCAGTGTCTTCACATTTTTCATACAGCCATTGCGTCTTAGCTTCCCTGCACTTCCCGTTAATTTCATTCTGCAGTGACTTGTACTTCTCTATTCGTAAGTTTCCCGTGACATTCTTGTACTTCCTCCTTTCATCAATCAACTGAAGTAATTCTTCTGTTACCCATGGTTTCTTCGCAGTTACCTTCTTTGTACCTATGCTTTCCTTCCCAACTTCTGTGATGGCCCTTTTTAGGGATGTTCATTCCTCTTCAACTGTACTGCCTACTGAGCTATTCCTCATTTCTGTATCTACAGCCTTAGAGAACTTCAACCGTACCTCGTCATTCCTTAGTACTTCCATATCCCACTTCCTTACGTATTGATTCTTACCGACTAATATCTTAAACTTCACCTACTCTTCATCACTACTGTATCGGGATCTGAGTCTATATCTGTTCCTGAGTACGCCTTATAATCCAGTATCTGATATCGGAATCTCTGACTGACTATGATGTAATCTAATTGAAATCTTCCCGTACCACCCGGCCTTTTCCAAGTATACCTCCTCCTCTTGTGATTCTTGAACAGGGTATTCGCCGTTACTAGCTGAAACTTTTTACTGAACTCAATTAGTCTTTCTCCTCTTTCATTTCTTGTCCCAATCCCATACTCTCCTGTAAACTTTTCTTCTACTCCTTCCCCTACAACTGCATTCTAGTCCCCCATGACTCTTATAGGTTCATCCCCCTTTACGTACGTTATTACCCTTTCAATATCCTCCTATACCTTCTCTATATCTTCATCTTCAGCTTGCGACGTCGGCATGTATACCTGAACTATCGTTGTCGGTGTTGGTTTGCTGTCGATTCTGATAAAAACGACCCTGTCACTGAACAGTTCACAGAAACACACTCTCTGCCCTACCTTCGTATTCATAACGTATCCTGCTCCTGTTATACCATTTTCTGCTGCTGTTGATATTACCGTATGCTCATCTGACCAGAAATCCTCGTATTCTTTCCACTTCACTGACGCCAACTATATCTAGATTGAGCCTTTGTATTTCCCTTGTCAGACATTCTAGTTTCCCTACCACGTTCAAGCTTCTGACATACCACGCTTCGACTCCTAGAAAGTTATCCTTCCGCTGATTATTCGGTTTCTTCCTCATGGTAATCTCCCCCTTGGCAGTCCCGACCCGGAGATCCGAATGCGCTACTATTCCGGAATCTTTTGCCAATGGAGAGATCATCATGACACTTCTTCAGTTATAGGTCACATGTCCTCGTGTCTTTAATGCAGTGATTTCCACTGCCTTCTACATCCTCATGCCGTTGATCATTGCTGATTCTTCCGCCTTTAGGGGCAGTTTCCCACCCCTAGGACAAGAGAGTGCCCTGAACCTCCTCCCACTCCTCCACCCTCTTAGACAAGGCTGTTGGCAGAACGAGCGTGACTTCTTGTGCCGTATGTCTTCCACCACCAATGCCGATTATTAATCAAAATTTAAACAGTGGCGGGGTTCGAAGACTTTTTGATTATGAATCATAGACGCTACCCCTAGACCTCGGGCGCAAAGGCTAATGACGTATGAGTAATCAAACCACATATAAACCGAATAATTCAAAAATTCCTAGGTCCTCAGTTACAGCGAACAATGGCAGTATCTGCTCAAATATACACACAGAGTTGGCGAGTCCCAGCGGGCAGGGTGACAACGTAACTGAAAAACAATAAAAGGGCAGTGTTAAAAACAGCAAATGTCAAGTGATATGGATTTAATATGCTCAACTAGCCTACTGTTTTCCCAAAATAGATCTCCTTTGACGGAAGTATTACAATATCTGTTTGGTGACAGTCACTACATTAACAAAGGCTTACAGTATCCCGTCCGGCTAGCCGCGCGATCTAATGCGCTGCTTTCCGAGCGGGAAGGCGTGCCGGTCCCCGGCACAAATCTGCCCGGCGAATTAGTGTCGAGGTCCGGTGTGCCGGTCAGCCTTTGGATGGTTTTTAAGGCGATGTTACATCTACCTTGACGAATGTGGGCTGGTTTCCCTTATTCTGACTCGGTTACACTGTGTCGCGATTGCTGCGCAAACACCGTTTCCACGTAGGCTTACTCCATAATTATTCAAACACGCCTGTCCCAAACTGCTGAGGGGCACTCATCGGTCCACCAAGGGACAGGTTGCTTCTCATGATGACCTGAGGACTTTGAGATGTGGGATGGATAAGTCAGTGGCATGATTGCTTACTCAAGTTAGGTGGTTCACCCACTCCTGAATGCTGTCGCTGCCCTCAAACACAACCAGCCATCTGAATAGCGTCCAGTTGGCTCTGCTGATCATCCATCGTGGGTGCATCCTTTCAGGGAGAGCTCCATCCAGTAGTTGAATCCAGAGTGGATAGTGGTCACTCAATGAAGGTCATTGGTGTCTTTCCAATTGAAAGAGTCCACGAGGGCTGTAAAGCATAAATAGAGATTGATGGCTGAAGATGACCCAGTAGCACCACAGAATATTAGGGAAGTTTCAGTATAATTAGTTTTAATTGTTTATTTTTATTGATAACAAGAAAGCGAAGTAGTGTTTACATAGGTAAAATCATTATTTGTGATCGAATTATTTAAGATACAGAAAAAGCTACGGACAGCATTAGAAAGCTGAGGAAACGTACATACAAATTCATGTATAATTCATGTATGTAACGTAAAACTTGTACTTTCAAGTATGTTTTGGAAGTCAAAAGTGTGCTAACTTGACGCACGTCAATGTAAGGATTTAAATAACAGGGGCCATTTTCGCGAGGATCTCTTTTCATTAGTCCAGTCAGTCTTGGTTGATATCTGGAAGCGACAAGACGTATGTGCGACATTAAATCGCCTCGGGAATCAGTCGAAATATTTCTAAGTATTTCATCGTGGAAATGCGATTTTTGAAAGAGTCAACAGTGAACACATTGAAGTATTTTCAGCTTGTTAGTACTTCGAAAATTTCTCATCAGGCGAACTGGGTGCTTTGGGAATTTGTGATATTCGCAAGTGTCAGTAGCGAATACCTTAAAATATTTTCAATGAGTGGACTTTCAACATTTCAGGTCATGTGATTTATTACGAACTTTAAAAATTTTTATGCACTTAATTTTGAGAGTGATCTGGACTTGGAATTTTGTTAGTTTACAGTTGCGGAACTTCAACTTTATACTTGTGCTTGTGTTGTGATTATTTAAGCTCTGGCTCATGTGGTAATTAATGAACGATTAATAATTGTGATAAGTGGTACTTTGTCTTAAATAAACTCAATATACTAAAATTAAAAACGCTGCGAGTAGTGAACATTATTTCACCGCAAATTCTTGCCTGCATGCTTTGAATTTGTGGCTGAATTTACTTAGGGTTAATATGACAGATACATTGGTTGTCCGCTGGACTGTATCATAGCTAACGTTCAAGAAATCCATCCATGCACTACGGAGGCCCTATGATCAGTGTTTTTCTTGCCTTATAATTTTCTATTTGTGCTGATGCACGTGGGAGTTCATGAGCCATTGAATGAACAATTATTTGATGGAAACAACGGGTTTTAGATTCTCCACTCTATATTTATCAACCATTTAATCAAAAAAGTAGCGTATGTTGGTTTCGTCTAAGAGTTAGCTAGAGAACTTACGTCTCATTTGTCATCTCACAGTTACATTATCGGGCCGTCGTACACGAGTACCATCCTCCTTGCAAAATAAACTTGCGGTAACTGCTGAAGAAGTTCGAGATGTCGGACCACGCATGTAAATAACTAGTATTCCAGTTCTCTTTGAGAAATAAGATGCAGCCCCTAGGCAAACTGCACAATGGTTACCTGTAAACTGCCTGAAACACATTATCCGTGGTGTTGGGGTAACAAGGATTCTCAGGCAGTATGGGAAGTGCGGTAGACGTTGCACCTTCGCCTCTTCGATGGTTGCCCAGCAATTGTGGTGGGCCCAAATATACCGACGTGAATAGTAGCCATTCCAGGTTTGAGACGAGATCATCTGGAACATGCTATGTAACTTTGAACCACGTGGTTAACTCAGGTGCATCTGCCTAAAACCTGGGGAGCCTGAGAGTACCTAATTCGAAGGGGTCACGCCTGGCCAACTGCGACCTTCAGCTTTCTATGGGTCACAGCATCGATGCGTTGCTCAGAGTACGATACCGAAGCTGAGTGATTGAGCTGAGGTGGAGTCCACGCCACGAGGAATCGCGCATTCTGTGGTTGTAAGAATCGACTTCAACCAACGGAAGTGTGTACTTCGCTTCTAAAGATCCGTTCTCCAGGAAGGGGGTAGTTTTCCTGGGCCCTGACCTGTAGATGGTGATAGAGCTAGGTAGGTGGAGTCGTTTTATATCGGTGTCATCTCGTGTTCAGAATTTTAGAAATCTTTAAAATAAACAAGGTGTTCCATCTGAATATCAGGATTGTCAAAGGTTTCCATCAGAGGAAAAGATTGGAAGCTCCTGATCAATGTAAACGCCATCACATTCGATTTTATTAACTAATTCTCTCAAATTTTTGATACTTATCGAACGAATTATGTACAGCGTTTGTTGTCCAGTACAGTTCCTCCTATAACGTATGGTATACAGTCCATCCCAATGGCAAGCGCCCCGCCCATGGCTGCTGAATGGACAGTGGTTTGATAAGTACGAAATCAGAGCGGCGATGGGAGGAAGGGTGGATCTCATATAAATTTCGTCGTGAACAGCTACATAGTTTTGGAATTTCACGAAACAAATGTGTCTAGGCTAACTTACTAGTAGTCAGTAGCAGTTATATATTACGCTTTTTATCAAACAGATACCTCAGTATGTAAAACAGCTAGTACCTCGTCTCCTACCTTCCAAACTTCACAGAAGCTCTCCTGCGAACCTTGCAGAACTAGCACTCCTGGAAGAAAGGATATTGCAGACAAATGGTTTAACCACAGCCTGGAGGAATTAAGGCTGTGAGGATGGGGCGGGATTCGTGCTTGGGTAGCTCAGTTGGTAGAGCACTTGCCCGCGCTAGGCAAAGGTCCCGAGTTGGAGTCTCGGTCCGGCACATAGTTCTGATTTGCCAGGAAGTTTCATATCAGCGGACACTCCGCTGCAGAGAGAAAATTTCGTTCTAGAAACATCCCCTAGGCTGTGGCTAAGCCATGTCTCGGCAATATCCTTTCTTCCAGGAGTGCTAGTTGTGCAAGGTTCGCAGGAGAGCTTCTGTGAAGTTTGGAAGGTAGGAGGCGAGGTACTGGCGGAATTAAGGCTATGAGGACGGGCCGTGAGTCGTGCTTGGGTAACTCAGTTGGAGCCGGTACGGTAGCTCAGCGTGTTTGGTCAGAGGGATAGCTACCCTCTGTAACAAAAAAAACTTAGTTAATAGATCAACAACGAACTTAAAAGGGTGTCTTGCGACGTCCGCCCCGATCAGATGCAACGAACGAAAACGACGAAAATGAAATTTAAAAAAAAAGTTGGCAGAGTACTTGCCCGCGAAATGCAAAGGTCCCGAGTTCGAGTCTCGGTCCGGCACACAGTTTTTATCTGCCAGGAAGTTTCATATCAGCGTACACTCCTCTGTAGAGTGAAAATTTCATTCTAGAAACCTCAGTATGTGGCGGGGCAGAATTCAACTCCGGTTTGGGAAGTTAATTTTTTATTTACTTATTATTTTTTTATTTTTGGGGAGAAGGCGGGCAGTTGCCCCACCTGCTCCCGCTGCATACCCCCATGCGTGAACTAATGATTTATTTAAATCTAAATTATTAGCTGTTACAAAAAATATTGTAATCGTGATTGAGTTTCAAACAAAAAAATTGCTAACGATGCATCGCTGAAATTGCTCCGGATATTATAACTAAAAATGGTCAGTGTTAATCGCTCTATGTGTTTGATTAGCGAAATGTAATGAATTATTGTCAGTAGTATGACATACAGCGCTTTTCTTCTTTTATTTTCATCCATAGAGTGAAATCCGTACGATGATGAAACCTGTGTGTGCGGCAGAGGTCGTGACGGAAAAAGTCGCCATTATTAACGTGTACACCATTTCTTCCTGGGGCGCTGAAGGTGTTGCCTGCTAACGCACAAAGCGGGCCATGTCAGTTGCTCGCAGGAAGGGATGCTGAGGGTCTCTAATGAACGCAGCCGGGTGGGTAAATTGCAAAGCGCGCCAGGGCGGGCGAGCGAGCAAGCGGGAGGGGCGCGCCGGGCCACGAACCCGGGACTCCGGCCTCGAGGCCGCGCCGGTCACTCGAATCCAGCGCCGCGCAGTTACGGGGCCGGCGCTTGATGGACGTGTCTGCAAAAGGTCCGGCGTATTGATCCCTCAGCGATGGGTGCGGGGACGCGAGGGCGGCGTTGCTGTGAGGCGCGCGCGGGCAGCGAACCGGCGCCCTCCTGCGCCCGCCGCCGGCTTTTTCAAAGTTGCGCCGCCATTGTGGACTGGCGGGCCCATCCGGGCGCATTACATCCGCCAGCATCCGGCCTCGCTCCGTTCATTAGCACGGCCGCCCCAGAGGAACACAGCGTCGGCTCGCTGTTCCGCCGCAGTGCCCTCCAGCGACCGGCCGCTGCCAGTCTACGCACGACTCGCGCTTTTGACGGCGGCTTTGCAACTAGCTGCAGATCCTCTGGTGAAGGCGATGGCAGGAGGCACACCGACAACACTTACGACTTGTCGCGTAGTCAACATTCCAAAAAAAATAAAAATAATAAAAATTCGGCGTCTGCAGATCATTCTTACTGTTAACGTCGCACTGGTTTCCTAGTATCAAGAAAAATAAATTAACAATAAGAACACATTCTACGACAGCTGAAAATATAGATAAAATGGAAAAAACACGTGCAGTAACGATGCATATACGCTACTGGCCATTAAAATTGCTTCATCAAAAAGAAATGCAAATGACAAACGGGTATTCATTGGACAAATATATTATACTAGAACTGACATGTGATTACATTTTCACGCAATTTGGGTGCACAGATCCTGAGAAATCAGTACCCAGAACAACCACCTCTGGCCGTAATAACGGCCTTGATACGCCTGGGCATTGAGTCAAACAGAGCTTGGATGGCGTGTACAGGTACAGCTGCCCATGCAG
Organism: Schistocerca piceifrons; assembly: GCF_021461385.2. Classification (NCBI taxonomy): domain Eukaryota; kingdom Metazoa; phylum Arthropoda; class Insecta; order Orthoptera; family Acrididae; genus Schistocerca; species Schistocerca piceifrons. The sequence goes on from NC_060138.1 coordinate 377,526,766, forward strand.
CTTCAACACGATACCACAGTTCCTCAAGACGAGACAGCTGCTCGGCCACCATTGACCAGACGTTTTCAATTGGCGAGAGATCTGGAGAATGTGCTGGCCAGGGCAGCAGTCGAACATTTTCTGTATCCAGAAAGGCCCGTACAGGACCTGCAACATCCGGTCGTGCATTATCCTGCTGAAATGTCGGGTTTGGCAGGGATCGAATGAAGGGTAGAGCCACGGGTTGTAACACATCTGAAATGTAACGTCAATGCGAACAAGAGGTGACCGAGACGTGTAACCAATGGCACCCCATACCATCACGCAGGGTGATACTCCAGTATGGCGATGACGAATACACGCTTCCAATGTGCGTTCACCGCGATGTCGTCAATCACGGATGCGACCTTCATGATGCTGTAAACAGAACCGGGATTCATCCGAAAGAATGACGTTTTGCCATTCGTACACCCAGGTTCGTCGTTGAGTACACCATCGCAGGCGCTCCTGTCTGTGATGCAACGTCAAGGGTAACCGCAGCCATAGTCTCCGAGCTCATAGTCCATGCTGCTGCAAACGTCGTCGAACTGTTCGTGCAGATGGTTGTTGTTGCCGGCCGGGGTGGCCGAGCGGTTCTAGGCGCTACAGTCTGGAACCGCGCGACAGCTACGGTCGCAGGTTCGAATCCTGCCTCGGGCATGGATGTGTGTGATGTCTTTAGGTTAGTTAGGTTTAAGTAGTTCTAAGTTATAGGGGACTGATCACCTTAGAAGTTAAGTCCCATAGTGCTCAGAGCCATTTGAGCCATTTTGCAGATGGTTGTTGTCTTGCAAACGTCCCCATCAGTTGACTCAGGGATCGAGGCGTGGCTGAACGATCCGTTACAGCCACGCGGATAAGATGCTTGTCATCTTGACTGCAAGCGATATGAGGCCATTGGGATCCAGCACGTCGTTCCGTATTACTCTCCTGAACCCACCAATTCCATATTCTGCTAACAGTCATTGGATCTCGACCAACGCGAGTAGCAATGTCGCGATACGATAAACCGCAATCGCGATAGCCTACAATCCGACCTTTATCAAAGTCTGAAACGTGATGGTACGCATTTCTCCTCCTTAGACGAGGCATCACAACAACGTTTCACCAGGCAACGCCGGTCAACTGCTGTTTGTGTATGAGAAATCGGTTGTAAATTTCCCTCATGTCAGTACGTTGTAGGTGTCGCTACCGGCGCCAACCTTGTGTGAATGCTCTGAAAAGCTAATCATTTGCATATCACAGCATCCTCTTCCTGTCGGTTAAATTTCGCGTCTGTAGCTCGTCATCTTCGTGGTGTAGCAATTTTAATGGAAAGTAGTGTATTTCCGATCGGCTACGTTTGTAAACTGTTCCAGTGCCGTCATGGTTATGGCAAAATGGCGCAATCCAAAATCGGCGCCGAGGCAGCTGTGGTGTACCATGGGCCAAAGGTACTAAGGGTGAAAGTCGGCTGCGGAGATGTGTGCGCCCGAACAGACCAGCAACTGTTCAGTAACTGACCGCTCTTATGAACCAAGGGAATATCAACAGCGTCTCCTCACCGACCGTTCAACGAACGTTGCTGCGTATGGACCTTCGCAATAGGCGCCTGGTTCATGCACCCATGCTGACTACTATACATTGGCAACGAAGGCTGGAATTTGCGCGCCAATATCCCAAGTCAATATTAACTGAGTGGCATCAGTTGGTCTTTTCACTTGAATCACGTTTTACACTACATCGGACTGAAAGAAAACGACCTGCAGCAATCGTCGGGAGGGTTCAGGACGGAGGAGGGAGCGTTAGGGTCTGAGGAATGTCTTCGTGGCATTGCCTGGGTGACCTCCCCATTCTGGAAGGCACAACGCATCAAAAGAAGTATCTGTCTATGCTTGGGGATCATGTCTACCCCTACATGCAGTTTGCTTTTCCCCTACACGATGGCACCTATCAGCAGAGCAACGTAACGTGTCACACAGCTCGCAGTAAAAATGAACCGATCGTGTGGCAATGATGGCGAGGAAGCCCCATCCGAGGAAGTTCGGCCGCTGAGTTGCAAGTCTTATTTCAGGCGACACCATACTGGGCGAGTTGCGTGTCGGTGATGATGAAATGATGACTAGAGCAACGCAACAGCCAGTCCAAGAGCGGAGAAAATCTTCAACCCTGGTGAGAATCGAACCCGGCTCTGATGCATAGTAGGCAAACACGTTGCCACTCAGCTTAGCAGGCAGAAATGGCTCGCAGTGTACGTGCGTGGTTCGCAGGGCGCCAGTATGAGTTCATGGTACTCCCGTGGCCACCAAACTTCCCGAATTAAAATCCAGTCGAGAAACTCTGGGACCTCCTCGATCGGGCTGTACGCATCATGGAACCTCACCCGTGAAACCTAGCCCAGCTGCCACGGCACTGTAGTCGGCGTGACTCCACGCACTTGTCGGCACCCTCCAGAACCTCACTGACTCTTCCTGCACAGTTCGCGACGCAGAAGTTGATTATTCAGTCTTTCGCCAAGTCGTCACATTGATGTGACTGAACAGTGTATGTTACAGTTTTCTTGAAGTACTGCCGATTGTACACAACACATCCTTTAAAAGTTCTTTAGTAATGTAACACATCTGCAGACAGAATGTAAAGTACACGTGGAATAACAAAAGATAAACAAACAGGATGTCTCATTTATCTTCACCACGTACGATAACTTTTTGTCAAGAAACAAAATAAAAAATTTATGAGCACTCACTACGTACCTACTTGCATAATTTGACGTTGATACCTACTTCAGAATATTTTATTATCTGAAGATGGCAGTACCCTATAACGGTAATAGCGAAGTGTAAAAAAAAGGCCGGCCGGAGTGGCCGTGCGGTTCTAGGCGCTACAGTCTGGAGCAGAGCGACCGCTACGGTCGCAGGTTCGAATCTTACCTCGGGCATGGATGTGTGTGATGTCCTTAGGTTAGTTAGGATTAATTAGTTCTAAGTTCTAGGCGACTGATGACCTCGGAAGTTAAGTCGCATAGTGCTCAGAGTCATTTTTCTTAAAAAAAAAAAAAAAAAAAAAAGAAGTGGAATATCTGTGAACAAGACGGACCCTTAACAAGAAATACAGTGCCACAATATGATCAAATTTGTCAATGATGATGGAGTTTTTAATGAAGGACAGCCTCTTCTCTAAAAACATATCGTTTTGCTGAATCACATGTGCCCGCGTTGTTATTAAGAAAACATTATTGCCATACTAATCTACCACCTGACATTCTCCATAGATGAGTAACATTTCTACTTTTTCTTCAGTGGTGTACTTTGTGCTTTGTACTCAGACAAACCTTAAACTGAAGACGGCTGACAGAATGACCGGTGGACATTTTTCTTGTGTTTCCATTTGTTTACTGTCAACTCCAGAGAGTGGACTAACTACATTACCCCAAGTACCTACAGTGTGTGCTAGTGCAGGAGAATCGAAAATCAATCTCCAGTTATATTTCCAATAACGTCACGCACTGAAGGCATTGCTGCGGCCGGAAAAATACCCTGCAAAAACGACGACTGAACAGAATCGTTCAACGTGACAGAAGTGCAACCCTTCCCCAAATTGCTGCAGGTTTCAATACTGGGCCATCAACAGAGATTTACGCCTCGCCTGGGCCCGTCAACAACGGCATTGGACTGTTAATGACCAGAAACATGTTGCCTGGCATGACGAGTCTCACTTCAAATTGTATCGAGCGGATGAACGTGTACGGGTATGGAGACAACCTCACAAATCTATGGACCGTGCATGTCAGCAGGGGACTGTTCAAGCTGGTAGAGGCTCTGTAATGGTGTGGGGCGTGTGCAGTTGGAGTTACATCGTACCTCTGATATGTCTATATACGACCCTGACAGGTGACACGTACGTACGCATCGTGTCTGATTCATGTCCGTTGTGCATTCCGAAGGACTTGGGCAATTCCAGCAGTATAATGCGACACCACACACGTCCACAACTGCTAGAGACTGGCTCCAGGAACAATCTTCTGAGTTTAAACACTTCCGCTGGCCACCAAACTCCCCAGACGTGAACATATTGAGAACATCTGGGATGCCTTGTAACATGCTGTTCAGAAGGGATCTCCACCCCTTCGTACTCTTACGGATTTATGGACAGCCCTGCAGGATTCATGATGCCAAGTTCCCTCCAGCACAGCTCCAGATATTAGTCGAGTCCATGCCACGTCATGTTGCGTCACTTGTGCGTGTTCGCGGAGGCTCTACTCGGTATTAGGCAGGTGTACCAGTTTCTTTGGCTCTTCGGTGTATTTACATTAAAGGTACACTGCGATACATTTTTGAACAAGTCTTGTGGAGAGGAAGGGTATTACCAAATAAAAGCATAGGGCGCCATTAAAAAAAAGTACTGTTATTCATACTGAAACGAAGTTGCAAGAACGGTAGTTATACTGGTTAGTCTTGTACTGATAGCTAAACAACATTTGCTTCATACAATTTTTTTTCTTCGGGACAATAAGTTATCTGTGGTGATCAAGATATGTGGGATACTCTACATATGGGTGATTTTGCTAAGTGAGTAAAAATGGTCCCCAAAAGTATGAGGAGGAATAAAGATCACATGGATATATGGTTGGAAATTCATTCCAAGGGAGGTACAGCTACTTAAAGGTGGATATAAAAGACCTTTGACTAACTGGAATCACACGTATGAGAAAACACCAGGCAAGTGAAAATGTCCTTTCTGTACTGGTGTGGAACTAAAGAGGGCAGAGAGCCGGAGCTCCATCATGCGTTGTTGTGGTCTTCAGTCCGAAGAATGGTATGGTGCAGCTCTCCATACTACTCTATCGTGAGCAGACGTCTTCATCTCCGAATAACTACTGCAACTTACAACCCTACTGAATTTGCTTACTGTATTCATCTCTTGATCTTCCTCTACAATATTTACCTCCCACACTTCCCTCTAATACTAAACTGGTGATCCCTTGAGGTCTCATAATGTGTCCTATAAAACGATTCCTCCTTCTAGTCAAATTGTGCCACAAATTTCTTTTCACCTCTATTCCATTCAGTATCCCCGTATCACGTGGTCTACCTACGTAATCTTTAGCGTTCTTCTGTAGCACCACATTTCAAAAGCTTCTATTCGCTTACTGTCTAAACTGTTTAGCGTCCACGTTTCGCTTCCATACGTGGCTGTATTGCATAAAAATACAGCGTGTCTCAAAAAGATTCATCCGATTTTAAAAACCATAACTCTTGTGTTATTTGAGATATGTGCTTGAACAACGTGTTAGAAAGAGCAAACTCTCTATTTTATATGTTCCCCAGCTAGGCAGCAGTAGTGTGCGTCCACTTCAGTTCTGGTGTCGGAACAACAGAAAGCGTTTTGTGTTCTACGTTTTCTGCAGTGTGGGCCAGTAATAACTGTTCAACGTGATTTTCGTACTAGGTATGCTGTGGATCCTAGACGATGGCATTAACAATTCCGAGAAACAGGTTGTTTGTGTAAAGAAAAATCGCCGGGCCGTCCCTGAGTATCTGACACAGACGTCGAACGCATCCGCCCTAGTTTCACAAGGAGTCCGCAGAAGTCCCTTCGCCGTGCAGCTCGACAGCTTAACATGCCCCCGATGTCCGTCTGGAGTTTGTTGCGTCGACGTTTACACGTGAAACCGTACAAAATTCAGCTACTGCAAGTTCCTCGTGAATGTGACAAGCAACAATGTGTAGAGTTCTATAAATTCGTTCTTGCCACGACATAAGATGACAGTTTCCTTCCACGCATAGTGTTTAGTGACGAGGCAACATTCCATGTAAATGGAAAGGTGAACACTTATAATGTGAGAATATGGGGAACGATACAACCATCTGAAGTTGTACAACGTGAGAAGGACTCTCCAGAATTTAATGTGTTTCGTGAAGGTTCATTGTAAAAGACTTTTCTTTGCCGAGAACCTGTTACAGGAAGCACATATATTGATATGCTTGAGACCTTTCTTTTCCCACAGTTGGAGACTGATCCATACATTTTACCAAAGGATGGGACACCGCCATACTGGCATCTGGAAGTGCGGGTATTTTTAAATCAAAGGATTGCTAAACGATGGATTCAGCCTCACATTACTGGCCTCCATGGTCACCGAACCTGACAGTATGTGATTATTTCTTGGGGGGGGGGGGGGGGGCCTTATAAAAGACTCTGTTCATGTGCTTCCGTTACAACAATAATGAATTAACTAATACATCGCATAACAGCAGCTGTGGATGCTGTAATTCAAGACATGCTCGCTGCAGTGTGGGAACAATTTGAACACCGCATTGACATATGCCGTGCATCTCAAGGGGGGCATATTGAAGACCTACGGAAAGGTATGAAAAAGAAACTTTTTGAATTTCCCGTTCATCACACACAAAATTCATTGTATATGTTTATTAGTTTCAGAAATATAGACGTGCCAAATCGGATGATTCTTTTTGATACACCCTGTACTTTCAAAAAATTTCCTAACACTTAAATCTGTATTTTATATTAACAAATTTCTCTTCTTCAGAAATGCTTTTCTTGCCCTTGCCAGTTTTTATTTTATATCCTACTTCGGCCATCATTAGTTATTTTGCTGCCCAAATAACAAAACTCATCTACTGATTTAAGTGTCTCGTTCCCTCTTCTAATTCCCTCAGCATCATCAGATTTAATTCGACTACATTACTTTATCGTTGTTTTGCTTTAGTTGAAGCTCACCTTATATCCTTCTTTCAAGAAGCTGTCCATTCCATTCAAGCGACCTTCCAAGACTTTTGCTGTCTCTGTTGGAATTACAGTGTCATCGGCAAATCTCACTGTTTCTATTTCTTCTTCCTGAACTTTAATTCATATTCCAAAACTTTCTTTGGTTTCCTTTACTACTTGCTCAATACACAGATTCAATAACACCGGTGATAGGCTAAAGCCCTGTCTCACTCCCTTCTCAACCACTGCTTCCTCATTCATGCTCATAACTGCCATCTGGTTTCTCTACAGTTTGTTCATAGCTTTTCGTTCCCAGTGTTTTACCCCTGCTATCTTCAGAATTTAAAAAAGAAAAGTACTCCAGTCAACATTGTCAAAAGCTTTCTCTAAGTCTACAAATGCTATGAACGTAGATTTGGCTTTCTTAGTCTATCTTCTAAAGCAGGTCGTAGGGTCAGTATTGCCTTGCCTGCTCTACAGTTCTTCTGAATCTTTCCCGAGGTCGTCTTCTACCAGTTTTTTCATCCTTCTGTAAAGAGTTTGTGTTAGTATTTTGCAACCATGAATTATTAAACTGGTAGTTCGGAAGTATTCACATCTGTCATCATGTAGCAGCCACATTATGCCTCGTACCACGTAATGCAGGTCCCCTAGCAGAGGGGGCCGAGTAACTGGTATGATATGCAGATATTCCTCGCCTGTGACGTGTTGTTGAAGGATGTCTGATCCTATGAGGCTATCGCCAGAAATCCCTGCCCACACAGTGAGGCTGAATCGGCGCTGATGGTTCGCCACCACCATACCACGGGGATTCTCCGTCGCCCAGAGGTGGGGAATGTGCACGATGCTGCCCCTCGTAAAGGGGACCTAATGTGTGGATTGGATGGATGACAGAAAACCCCAGCACCAGGGTGGCCTGTGCGACGAACCAGTGACGAAACGGTCGTTGCAGAGGCAACACCATAGCTCTGAGGCCTGCATGCGTTGTAAGTGATACGAATAGTAGCAGTTCTTATGGAGAATGTTCCACACGGTCGTCTGGCTTACCCTATGCTCGCCATCTACCTCGTGGTGGTTACAGGGGTCACTGTCAAAGATCTTTCGCCTTCCGTTTCTCTCTCGGAATGCGTTACTGGCCATATGTCCATATGACGTCTTTCGCTCTTTATTCTCTCACGGTTATTTTCCTGCAGTTTCTCCCCATTTAGCAAAATCACCATGCATATGTACTTCTTTTGTTCACGAAAACGGTAAACGTAGACGGCACAAGTAAATGACTAATGGTACGAAGCTGAGCTGCGTTGCAGAACGAGCTGTGCTGAGCAGAAACAAATGTAAAAGGAATTCAAGGGTGTGAGGATATCAAAAGTCAGATTCGCTGTACGAAAGATGTGGGCAGAGTAAAGACTAAATACTCGATTTGGTGAAGGATCGCTAACTAACTAAACCGAAATAAATGGCATCCAAGACACTGTGTCGATGAAAAAAGGCGATTACAAATTTATGTATAGAAAATGGGAAAATCAGATGAAGAGCATTACACAGTACTCTGGTACACAAAATTTAGAAAACAGTACATCGCAGAAAATTTATGTTCCAGCGAGGAACAGATACAACCTATCGAGATGGTAAATTGCTAAGGTAATGGTTCTTTGTTGCCCCTTCTCCAAATTGTTCAAATGTGTGTGAATTCCTAAGAGACCAAACTGCTTAGGTCATCGGTCTCTAGACTTACACATTACTTAAACTAACTTATGCTAAGAACAACGCACTCACATATGCCCAAGGGAGGACTGGAACCTCCGGCGGGAGCCACTTCTCCCATTGATTTTATAAATACCGATGGAATGTTATCTAACCCTTCTTGCCTTATTTGATCTTAAGTCACCCAAAGCTCTTTTAAATTCTCATTCTAGTACTGGATCCTGAAACTCTTCCCTGTTGACGCCTGTTTCTTCTTCTATCACGTCGTCAGACAAATTGTCCCCCTCATATAGGCATCAAATGTACTCTTTCCTCCTGTCCGCCCTCTTCTCTGAATTTAACAGTGAAATTCCCATTGCACTTTAAATGTTACCGCCCTTGCTTTTAATTTCACCAGAGATTGCTTTGACTTTTGTACATGCTGACTCAGACCTTCCGAGAATCATTTCTTTTTCAAGTTCATCACAAAACACTTGTTCGACCGACTTCTGAGTATTATCTACAGCGTAGAATCCTTTTCAGATTGGATTAAAAGAAGAAACAGAAAAGAACGAAGAGCGGCGCGATTCGCGATTCGTCACCATATCGTTTAGTCGGTGTGAGGGCATTATGTAGACGCTCAACAAACTCCTGTGGCAGAGGCGTTATGCCTCATGAGAGGTTTACTCTTGAAATTCCGAGAGCCTACGTTCCAAGAATATTCGGTAAACGTATTACTTTCTCCTGCATACGTCTAGCGAAGTGACCAAGACTTCAAAATAAATAAAATTAGAAATAAAAGAAGTTAGATGTACAACGTAGGTATATCGACATTCGTTCTTCCACGTATCATTTGCGAATGGAGGGGGGGGGGGGGGGGAGGGAAGGGAGGCGGGGAAAGGTAGATGTACCAGAACCACGACCGTGAGGTGACTTCAGCGTATTGCTGTGGATGCAAATGATGAAGAATCTGATACAGACTGCAGACAGCAGTTGGGGTTGGTATCGCCTGTTGTTCCTCTAAAGCAATAATCGATCAGTGATAAGCGTCACATCCTTTGGTCATACTTCGTTGACACATCTGGACTCTGGACCTATAACTTTTTGCACTTCTGCCAGTCTTATAAGAGGAGTAAGATGTACTTTTAATCATTTATCTACGCCTAGCACAGTCTGACATGTCTCTAAAATTGTCATTGACCATCCAGTCATTGATACCTTGTCGATATACAGCCTATTTCGCATTTCACTTGCTGCTCATCTGAAAAATGGAAAGAAAATTTTAAAAAAAAGTATTTTCACAAAGTCAAAGCAGTGACTGTTGTCCTTCCGACATACATGCAGTCGATTACCGTGTACAGATAACACAAATGGAGATTCCATCTTCTCACATTTGCGCAAAGAAGATTTATGTAGTGCTGCTGTGAGAATAGCATACTCAACTTTCGTATCTTTGGCTCCTCGTTGTTGTTTTTTATCGTCCTTGCTACCGCCTAAGTTATGGAAAGTAAAAAAGATACAGCTGGGAGAAATGTCATCAATGATAAAATATGCTACAGTTTTAAAAAATTATTTCTTTCTAACAAGAACAGCACAGTCAGGTTTCAGAACATGTGTGCCATCTTCAGACGTATCTGCAAAATTAAGAATCAATAATAACACCTATCCACACTGTAACATAAGAAAAGCTAAACAGAGCGAACAGAAAATCTTAGGAAAAACCCCTACACGTACGTTAAAAAAATGAGTCTATTAAGGATGCATAGCTCATGTTAAAATAGTTAAAAATATGGAAGAGCTAAACAGAACGAACAGAAATTCTTGAAAAGAAAACCTGCATGTACATCAAAAAGCGAGTCAATAAAGGATGCGTAGCTAAGGTTAAAACAGTGCATCCGCGGTACATGGCATGAAACAGAAAATCCTCTTAATTCCTTGACCTGCCAGAAAGCCTCTCATAGAGGAGGACATAGATAAAAATATGAAAAAGTCCCCAATTAAAAGAGTGGAACCACCGTTAAATGGGGTAAAATATAAAGTATTAACCATCCGACATCCCTAATCTCCATCACAAAACAGAACAGTCCGGCTTTAAGGGTATGCCGCACACAGGTCTACACGAAGGTAGATAGGCGGTCTTTCGAACACAGAAACATCCAATTTTTACAACTGTAGCGGATTTTAACACTGATGATGAACATCAACAGTTGTGGATGTCCTGTCAAGCAAAATGTGGGAGAAAGGTCTTTCAGATACAGCATGCATGGGCCAAAAGCCCTTTTATCTGAAAAACATATCACCTAAATATAACGATTTAATTATAACGAAGTGGTCGTAACATACGACACTGCATGCGGCAGAGTACGCGCTGTTGTTATCCCAGGACATTTCATTTCTTGTTTATATTTTGATTTACCTTCTTTAAACACTATAGGTACAAGTGATTACAAAATTCTGGATCTAAGAACAACAATACACCGAAATTCTATCTGAATTAAAAACAACGTATAGCTAAAGAAAGGAAACTTATACCTGAGAAGAATTTAAAGAAAACTAGGAAATAAAGACTGGAATATCAGACAAGAGGAAAAATAAAGATACCATTATCAACAAACCCAACTATTTCTCTACCCTGCATCAGCAATTCAGTGGGTTCCAGAGTATCATTACATCTTCGTTTAACCAGTCGGTTCTCTGCTCCTTTAACTTGTTTATTCTGAAGTTTTACTATTCACTTGATTAGCGTCTATCTAAGAATCAAGTCTAACAACTGTTACACATTCAATCCAACATACTAGATAGTAAATGTAGTAGTAGTGAATGCTACCCTGCAATGCTCTTAACGTCGCTTTCTTACAGATTTCCTCTGACCCAATAGTGATGTAAGTAAGCGCCACTGCGTGGCCCCTTACGTCGACCTCCGGCGTCGGTGTAACGCCTATGGGGCTCTTGTTTGGTGCAATCACAAAACTTGCACTATGACTCTCACTTGTAATTTTTGTATTGCTGAAAAACACGAGGGACGAAAGGGGCATTACTGTGCACGTAGAGATATACGCCTAGTTCGGGTTTTACTGCGCTAAATTATCTACTGAACAATTCTAAGTTTCTCGCACACTGATTTACTTACCAGTGTGTGTGTGCGTGTGTTTCGTTACACTGTTTACGGTGAATGTGATCAAGAGTATCATGTGGACCACATTCAAAGTTTCCTCTTAGACGCCTTTTAAACCTATGCAATAGGCAGGACATCGACGTAAGTTAGATTGTCTAGCAGTAACGCACGTGCCTCGAAACTGCAAGGCCGAAGGATCAAATACCGGCCGGACCATGACATTCTGAAGTCAACGTTTAATCTAGCCTTCCCCTCTCAATGGCCAGGAACGACGCGTGATTCGTATTCCCCGTTGTCTTGTAGGTCCAAGGATTGGTTGGGTAGGTTAGAGCCGTACATTTCGCCGAAGTGTTACCTAACTGAAAGACTTGCGTCGGGCCATTCAACCACGTACAATATTTATTATTAGGTAAAAATTGTCATTGTCACTTGTGCAATGTCCAGAGTTAACCAACTCTCTGTTATCATGTTTAGGGGGTAACCATAAGCCTCGAACAGACACTAAAATAATATCGCAGCTTCAGAATCGAATACCGCATGTCACGACTACTGGGTATCTTTGTAATATTGGATCATTGAAGACACGTGATAAGAGTTGCAATTCCTAGAGATTTAGAACATATCACTGCATGCTATATGTACTCTTAGAAACATCCCCTTCGAAAATATTAAATAACGGGACGGAGGAACGTTCAAATATACGCAACATAAAAGCTATTTCAAAATGACACCAAGAATAAAAATAAACATAAATTGCTTAAAGTGACCTATAAACTGTTTAATGTCATCGACAAAACACTGAAAACATGTTTGAAGAAGAAGCTGCTGTTATTAAAGGAAATACTAAAAAAATGGCTCTGAGCACTATGGGACTTAACTGCTGAGGTCATCAGTCCCCTAGAACTTAGAAGTACTTAAACCCAACTAACCTAACGACATCACACACATCCATGCCCGAGGCAGGATTCGAACCTGCGACTGTAGGGGCCGCGCGGTTCCAGACTGTACCGCCTAGAACCGCTCCGCCAGGAAATACTAAAAGAACGGAAATACACTTTCGGTCAGTGTTCTACGAGCCTTCAAACAGCACACTTACGTGCTTGGCGTCTGCTTGTTACCGCCTGATACACTCGCTCTTTGACGCCTTGTGTAATAAGGCAATCTACACAATATAGTTGATTTAGGGGCATCTTCGTAGCGTTAGCCCCTATATTTACGATGGTGGGTACCCCTGGCGAGTAATGTTCCTGCAGACGTTACCTTAATGGCTGTTTGTTTCTCCTGGAACTCTCTCCAATACTTTGAATTCTTTGAGTACCTGTTGAATCATTACGTATGCCTTAGCAGCAGGGCCAGAATCATATATTAAACGAATCGTCAGGATTTCGTTTATGATTTATTTTTCTTATGGAACCAAATGGATTACAAGTAGAAAAACTAACTGCCATAAAATGAGGCAATCTGACCACGTCTGAATAGATACAAATATATAGCAGATCATATGCTGTTTATGTTGTAAAGTTTCGACTGAGCTCTTAATTTCTCTTAGTAATTACTACTTAAAGCGGGTCAATTTCATAGAAATTTAAGTACACAAATAAAATTAAAAAATCTTCAGTACAGATTTTGTAAGCAGATGGATATTAGCTGACAAAACAGAAGCCATGTTTGCAGATACTGAAAATGGCAAATCATACAGTTTTAACTGTTACTGAAGTTCTCAACAGCTTTAAAATACGTTTTCTGGAACAAACAGAATTATTATAGAGAGCTACAATGAAGAGCCGAAGAAACTGGTATAGACATGCGTATTCAAATACTGAGATATGTAAACAGGCAGAATATGGCCTTACGGTCGGCAACGCCTGTATAAGACAACAAGTGTCTGGCGCAGTTGTTAGATCGGTTAGTGCTGTAACAATGGCAGCTTATCAAGATTTAAGTGAGCCTGAAGGTGGTGTTACAGTCGACGCACGAGCGATGGGACACAGCTTCCCCGAGGTAGCGATGAAGTGGGGGTTTGTCTGTACGACCATTTCACGAGTGTACCGCGAATATCAGAAATCCGGTAAAACACCAAATCTCCGACATAGCTACGTCTGGAAAATGATCCTGCAAGAACGGGACCAATGACGACTGAAGAGAATCGTTCAACGTGACAGAAGAACAACCCCTTCGCAACTTGCTGCAGATTTCAATGCTGGGCCATCAGCAAGTGTCAGCGTGCGAACCATTCAACGAAACATCATCGATATGGGGTTTCGGAGCCGAAGGTCCACTCGTGTACCCTTGATGACTGCACGACACAAAGCTTTACGCCTCGCCTGGGCTCGTCAGTATCAACAATGGACTGTTGACGGCCGGAAATATGTTGCCTGGCATGACGAGTCTCGTTTCATATGGTGTCGAGCTGATGGTCGTGTACCGGTATGGAGACAAGCTCATGAATCAATGGACCGTGCATGTCAGCATATCACTGTTGATGCTGGTGGAGGCTCTGTATTGGTGTGGGCGTGTGAGGCTTGAGTTATATGGGACCCCTGTGACGTCTAGATACGACCCTGACAGGTGACATGTACGTAAGCTTTGCGTCTGATCACCTGCATTCATTCATTTCCATTGTGCATTCCGAAGGGCTCGGCAAATTCTAGCAGGACAAGGCGATACCCCACACGTCCAGAAATATTGCAGAGTTGCTCCAGGAATACTCTTCTCAGTTTAAACACTTCCGCTGGCCGCTAAACTTCCCAGACATGAACATAATTGAGCATACCTGGGATGCCTTGCAAAATGCTGTTCAGAAGAGATCTCCGCCCCTTCGTACCCTTACGGATTTATGGACAGTCCAGCAGGATTCGTGGTGTCAGTTTCCTCCAGCACTACTTCAGACGTTAGTCGAGTCCATGCCACGTCATGTTCTGACACTTGTGCGTGTTCGTGGCGGATCTACACGATACTAGGCAGGTGTACTAGTTTATCTGACTCTTCAGTATATTAATCTACGTATTTGGTTGTAAACAGGGTATTTACCTGTGGACCGTACATAATTCAACATTTGGTTCCTATTGGTAACAGACGAAGAAGGTTAGGTGGCAACTGAAGCAAACGAATATGCCATGTAATTATATACGAATATGTGGTTTGATGGCGATATATATATTGATAAAATTCTCTAGGGCTTCCCGCGGCATCAAGTGGTTTAAAATCCACCAGCAGTCTGCTGAGTCTTGTCGGCCATTCCCAAGTGCTAACTGTCATGTTGATTGCTGCTACCCTCCTTATATTGCCACGCTATTTTCTGTGACCTCACTAGTGGCCGTTTCATCGTTGTACATGGTAATGTTTACGTTCCGCATCCGCTGCGCCCACTTCACCGTTCCGATGGCCGGGTTCCAAGCTATGCTTGACTGCAAGCCGCCGTCTTATTGAGATTGGTATCACAATTTTTATTCTCGATCACTTCTTTCACGACGCTATCCCAGAAGCCATTCGTCCGTTTAATAACAGACTTTTCGTCGATTGCATTTTCAGTGTCCGTTTTCCAGAGCACGCTCTGCTACCGCTGATTTCTTAGGATGACGTAGCCGGAATCATCACTACATTTTTAATTAGTATGTACAGTCTGTGCGACGTACAACTGTCCACACCCACAAGCTATTTTACATACTCCTGAAGTTCTAACGGCTATATTGTCTTTCACTGTTGTCTGACCTCATGGGGGTGAAAGGATTGGCGAATTCTTCAAACACATCAACAAAATCCATGAAAAAATCAAGTTCACAGTGAAGATAGAGGCGGATGGTGCCTTGTCGTTCCTAGACGTTTTCGTCGCCCGAATAGCAAATGACCGGTATCTGCACGCTGCCAGTAGTCACCATCCAACGCAGAAACCATCTGTTCTGAGACTTCGTGCATCAAGCAGAAGCCGTTTCAGACAGTGGAAACTTGCCGAAGAAACAGACATTTACGGAAGTGTTCAAGGAAACCGGCTACAACAACCGACAGATTTCGCAAGTCATCTCTCCGAAGACAATTGTGCAGAAGGCTGCTGAGAAGGACACGAAGACGTTTGGTTTTTGCCGTTCTGTGGCTCAGTAAGAAGAAAGACTAACCGGCTCCTAAAGAGGCATAAAACAAATTCGATCTTCAGGCCTCCAGCAAATATTCGAAACTCATGACATCCATGAAAGAAGATGTAGGTCTCAGAACGCTATTGGTATTTAGAATACCATCTGCTTGCGGGTGGTCTATGTCGGACAGACTGTACTACTGAACAGCTTCGTGTAGAACACGAGAGTTGATTCCGTCTACGGTATCCTCAGAAATCGGCAGCAGCAGTGAATGCCCTGGAAAACGGATACCAAATTGCATTCGACATCTATTATTTAAAATGTTTTCTGGGATAGAGTTATAAGAGAAAAGATCGGGCTAAAAATTCGTCACAACATCCTCAACAAAATCGGCGGCATGCAGTTGAGCACATCTTGTGGGACCCGGTCATCAGAAGGTTACGGGCGCTGCGGGTGGTCAACTAAAACATTACCATATATGGCGCTGGAGGGAGCACTAGCACAAAGCAGCATGGCTGTATAAGTATCGTAGCAGCAATCACAAGACAGTCATCATTTGACAGTGTATGAGGGACACTCGGTCGAAAGCTCGTGAATTTTAAACAACTTTACGTGATTGGAAGCCCGAGAGAATTTTATCACCGTGATGTGTGTGATGTCCTTAGGTTAGTTAGGTTTAATTAGTTCTAAGTTCTAGGCGACTGATGACGTCAGAAGTTAAGTCGCATAGTGCTCAGAGCCATTTGAACCATTTTTGAAATATAGGAATATGGAATATGCCTGTTGCCCTTCATCTATAGTTCACAACACATCATATTAAAAAAGGGCAAGCTGAGTTTCGTACTACCGATGCTTTCCAAAACAATGCTGATTCGTGGACATAAGCTTTTCCGTCTCAAGAAACTTCATTATCTTCGCACTAAGAACATATTCAAGAGTTCTGCAGCAAAACCGATATGAAGGATATTGGTCTGCAATTTCGCAGGTCATTTCTTTTAGACCTTTTAACAGGAGTCACCTGCGCTTTTTCCAGTCGCTTGGAACTCTGCGCTAGGCGAGAAATTCTAGATAAATGAAAGGTAAGCAAAATACCAGTGCAGTAGAGTACTCCTTGTGAAACCGAATTGGAATTCCATCTGGACACGGAGACTTATTTGTTCTCAACTCTTTCAGTTGTTTCTCTACGCCACGGATGCCTATTACTGTATCTTCCACACCGGTGTCTCCGCGATGGTCAAACAACGCTACGTGAACGATTTTACGAAGGACCAGGATTTTCTCGGGTTCTAGGCGAAGGTATGACGCTGGTAGTTTTATAGTTGGCGCAACGATCTTTCCATAGACGCACGAATCACTACTAACTCTTGCCTGTCGTCATTTTCGCGTTCTCTTTTGAACCGAGATTGCAACAGTCTTAGCTTTTCAGTATTTCCTTGTTTTGTTCTTAAACCACGGTGGGTCTTTACCGTCCTTAATCTACTTCCTCGGCACAAACTTCTCCAGAGCGCGATTTATAATCCGTTCAAAGTTTTCCCATAAATCTTCGGCTTCCATCATACTGGACCAAAGTGAGTCCATTCGCTGTCTAAGTGGGATGCTAACAACTGTTTTTTTTTGCTCTTTCTAGCAAAAACATTTTGCTAGCCTTCTTGACGGATTTGTTAACTTTAGTAAACATTGTCAATAATACTGCATGATCTGGCGGAACCGGGCGGCATATAAAAACATTAGACATTTAATTTGATTTCACCTAGACCCGTAATACGCGTCCAGATAACTTCACAGTCACACTCAAAGTACGCCTCATAAGAGACAATATGTTTGTCGATTAAATGAACACTCCTCCTCCTATGGCTTCCAATCTGTCTTTCCGATTTACGTTCCATGACTCGCTGAATATTCAGTTTTCTAATTTGAGTACCACCCAGCTCTCGGTCCCGATAATAACTTAAGTGCGACACATATTTTGGAGGACAATTAATCCGGGAATTGTGCTACGAAACTTCGACAGTTTACTAATAATAAGTTGACAGTCGAAATGTATTTACTCTGGACGTGGCCTGATTTCGCTATCCTAAAAAAGAAAAAAAAATATGTGTACTCCACAAGTACTTTTCTATCCGAGAAGCTGATTGCTTCCTTTGTGTAGTGCACCCCTGATATACGAAGGGAAGTCCTAAAACTCTTCACCCGGTAACGCAGGTTTAGAAATCTGCAGCCAAGACCGTCATAGAGTCGACGAAGCCTCTGGTTGAGAACTTCCACTCGGCTCCAAACCAAGAAACCCCTATTAACTTTGGGAACAATGCAGCAAATTGCGAGCTCTGCTTGCACCCCGCGTGCTTTACTTATGGTTTGAGTGTCTATATGTTTCTACGCACGCTGTAGCTAAACGATTCGTACATATGGAACCTGTATGTTGGTAGTAAGTAGGAGATCGCAGGATGTTGCTAGTCTGTAGTCTGAATGTCTATGCGCAAACTTTCGTAAATAAATTTCAACGAGAACATTAACATATTTCTTTGGCCAACGGAACTACTGGATTCTCATTCTAGCTCAACAGGCTGGAGAATGCCAGTGTCGATCTATCCTTAAAAATTAAATATTCCTCCTTCATCCAAATCGGTACAGTCGCAACATGCCGGAGAAGCTTTCCTTCCAGCTTAAAACACGCAACACTTTCACAACCTCTTTTGTAGAGCTCCATGTATGTTTCCTTTTGCTTTGCTGGACCTCAGATATTCACACTGCTTGAGTTACAATGACGGCTAGTTGTCTCTTTGACAACTGATATTAAAAAATTCTGTTTTATTCAGTTGTTTCATTGATATGAAATACGTACTGTTTGGATAGCCTGTTTTGAGAGACCTGAGCCTCACTTCTTAGGATTTCCATTGTCGCATTACAAATCAATTCCATAGATTTGAAAATGACATTCATGAAGGCTGTGGTCATTATAATTAACAATGACTGCTGTACTCGAGTGGGATGATTACTCTTATAGGAATAACTGTTTCACGATGAAACATGTGGTTGTAATTCGCTCCTGTTACAGAACTGTGGCGTAATTTCTATTTTCTGTCGCTTTCATTCCTGTCCTTGTGCTTCTTGACAAGTGTCTGTCGACGACCTAAATACGCAAATGACATCCACAGGCATTCTGTTTCTGACTATTTTCTGTATTGCATAGATGTCTGCCATCTACATATATACTCCGCTAGCCACCAAGCGGTGTGTGGCGGAGGGCACTATTTGCGCCAAAGTAACACCCCGCCCCCCTCCCCCTCTTGTCTGAACGCCTCAGTACGAGCTCTAATTTCCCTTATCTTTGAATGGTCATCATTGAGTGATATGAAAGTTGGTGGTAATAAATATGCTCGGATTTTGGAATTTAGTGAGCAGCCTCTTCCGTTTAGCGCGCCGTCTATCTGCAAGAGTGTCCCACTTCAAAATTTCTATGAGATTTGTAACGCTCTCGCGATGGCTAAATGTACCAGTCACGAACGTTGCGGCTCTTCTTTGAACCTTTTCAATCTTTTGAATCAGTCCCAACTGGTAAGGGTCCCATACAGACGAACAACACACTAAGACTGGACGAACTAGCGTATTGTAAGCAATTTCCTTTGTTGAAGGACTGCATCGCTTCGGGATTCCACCAATAAACCGCAATCTAGAGTTCGCCTTACCGGTTACTTGTGTAATCAGATCGTTCCATTTGAGACAGTCACACCCAGATACCTGACGGATGTTACCGCTTCCAAAGACTGGGCATTTATTTTGTACTCGTACATTAATCGGGATTTTCGCTTTGTTATGCGCAGTAGGTTACACTTAGTAATACTGAGAAATAACTGCCAGTTGTAACACCACGCATTTATTTTCTGCAAATCCTCATTGGTTTGTTCATAACTTTCGTGTGATACTACTTTCGTGTAGACTACAGCATCATCGGCACACAGTCTAATGCCTCTGTCAATACCAACAACCAGATCGCTTATATAAATCGTAAAAAGCAGCGGACCTGTTACGCTTCCCTGTGGCACACCTGATGTTACGCTTGTTTCTGTTGAAGTCTCCCCAATCAGGACGACATACTGTTCCCTGTCTGTTAGAAAACTTTCTATCCAACCGCATAGGTCATCGGATAGACCGTAAGCGCGCACTTTTTGGAGCAAGCGACAGTGCGGAACTGAGTTGAACGCCCTTCAAAAGTCGAGGAATATGGCATCAACCGGGTAGCCAGTATCTAGAGCCTGTTGTACATCATGCACAAAGAGGGCCAGCTGTGTCTCGCATGACCGCTGTTTCCTAAAACCGTGCTGGTTTCTACAGATGAGCTTCTCAGAGTCTAGAAAGGTCATTATGTCTGAACAAAAAATATGTTCCATGATTCTACAACAAATCGATGTCTGTGAAATTGGCCGGTAATTATGTGCATCCGAATTGCTACCCTTTTTGTAAATTGCTATGACCTGGGTCTTTTTCCAGTCCCGTGGAATTTTTACTGTTCCAATGATCTCTGATAGATGATGGATAAGAATGTAGCTATATTTGTGACATAGTCAACATAAAATCTTACAGCGATACCGTCTGGGCCAGATGCCTTACTGGCGTCTAAGGATCTTAACTGTTCTACAATCCCAGATAAACTAACATTATGTCAGCCATCCTTGCATTTGTTCGACAATTGAAAGGGGGAATGGTGCTGCAGTCCTCTACCGTAAACGAGTTTTTGAAAGTTAGGTTTAGAATTTCGGCCGTCTGTTTATCATCATCCGTTACATTACAGCAAGAGAAGGCACTGAATTATTTGTAGCGTTCATAGATTTTACGTACGACCAAAATTTTTTGCGTTCATTTTTAGAATCTGCAGATAAATTATTGCTTTCAAATTCGTTAAAAGAATCTGTCATTGACCTTTTGACAGCTGCTTTCATTTCGTATGATTTCTGTTTGTCAGCGGGGCAGTGACTACGTTTAAAACGACTGCGCAAAATTCTCTGCTTTCTCAGCAACTTCCAAACATCTTTGTTGAAGCAAGGTAGATCCTTTCTCTAGCACGTTGTCGACAATACCTTTAAATTCCGACCAAAGATGCTCACTATCTTTATGTCCCGCGGTGAATGCTTGGAGCTGACTATGAATATATTCATTAATGATACTTTTATCTGCTTTCTCAAACAAGAAAACTCTACGCCGTTTCTTTGGTTTTTTTTTTACCACTTCCACTGAAACAGAAGCCACAACGACATTACGGTCGCTAATACCTTCTTCTAGATTAACTTCCTCAAAAAGATCAGATCTGTTTGTCGCCAAAGTATCTAATATGTTCCCATCTCGAGTTGATTTTGTAAACAATTGCTCAAGGTTGTATGTTGAGAGCGCTCCTATAATAGCATCACATGAGTCTTTGCTTCTACCCCTTGTGATAAACGTGTAATTTTCCCAGTCAGTGGACGCCAGATTAAAGTCTCCACCTATAACTAATGGATAATTTGGACATTTATTTCCTATGTACTCAAGACGTACCCTGAAACGTTCTGCGACGTTTGATGCGGATGCAGGTGGTCTACAAAAACATCCTAATACAATGGTCACCCTTATCTGATTGACAGCTTTATCCAGACTATGTCACAGTGTGACCCAGTATCGATCTCAACTGCGTTTAAACAAATGCTATGAACACACCACCTCCCATAGCATCAGTCCTATTCTTCCTAAACATTGTCCAATCAGAGTTCAAAATTTCACTGCTATTATGTCTGGTTTGAAACAGCTTTCGATACCTAATACAATATTGGCATCACTACTCTTTATTTCGGAGAGTAACTCGGGGATCTTGCTACAGACACTTCGAGAATTTACTAACATGAGATTTAGCACACCTAAACCCTTTGGAGTGACCTGTTTAGGCGAACTAACAATTTTTACGGCTAGCACACCCACGTCAGTGTCATGAACTGGAAATTTTTCAGGCCAGCGGTGTGTATCCCGTGGGGAGGAACCTAATCTAAAAAACCCCAAGTGCACGCGACAAGTAATGTGCTACCCATGTAGCTGCTTCCTATGTGTAGTGCAGCCCTGATTTATCGAGGGGCGTCCTACATCCTTCTACCCCATAGCGTAGGTCGAGGAATCTACAACCATTTTCGTCACAGAGTCGACGTAGTCTCTGGTTTAGATTCTCCACTCGACTCCAAACAGAGGACCCCAGTCCACCCTGGGTACGATGCTACAAATCATCAGCTTGGCTTCCACTCCTCGAGAGATGGAGGCCGCCTTCGCTAACTTAGCCAGCCGTCGAAAGGACCCATGGATTTCCTCGCAACCCCAACGACAGGTATCGTTAGTGCCGGCATGTGCAACAATTTGCAGCTGGCTGCACCCCGCCCGCTCGATAGCCGCCGGAAGAGCCTCTTCCACATCCCGGACAAGGCCCTCCGACAAGCACACCGAGTTAACGTTGGACTTCTTCCCCGCTCTAGCCGCTGTGTTCCTGAGGGGTTCCAAGACCAGCTTAACATTGGAGCTCCCAATAACTAACAAACCCCTATCCCCACGTGCCTGTCCGGACCTTGCTGAAGGAGCGGCCACTCTCCTGGGAAAAGGTGCATTCCGATCCGGCTCATCCTCTCCCGCAGTATCAGATAACACACTGAATCTATTAGCAAACTGCATGGGGTTTGGCAGGAGCCTGCATCCCCATGCAGCCTTCGCCTTGAGGCTCGAGACCTCGACGCAGTCCGCCACCCACACTGGGGTGAGAGTGGGCCGGCCAACTCAGTCGCACCTGAGGTCGGCTCAGTGACAGAGAGCTGTGAATCCCCCCTCCCCTGCACATCTAGTACAGCAGAGGCTGCCCCAGGCACCCCATCCCCACTGCACCTCAGGGTGGCACTCTGGAGCCTGTTGACTGTGGCCAACAAAGCTTCCATCTGCGTTTGGACTGTGGCCAACTCCTCCTGCATCCGCACACAACAGCAGCAGTCCCTATCCATCTAGCTAATATGTAATTTCATATAAGAAACTTAAGGAAACCCACTGCCACACAGGGTTAACAGCTACACTCTAGTTGGCAGAAAGGACACTCAAGAATGAAAAACAATAAAAAGGTATGGTAGAAGCTAGATCTGGTGCTTTTTTCCTGCTAGGGGCTATCTAGTGAATACTAAAGAAAAATAAACAGTGACGTACAGTAAACTGCTAGAGGCTATCTACTGAATATTGTTAAAGAATTAAACAGTAACCTACGGTAAGCTAGACCTACTGATTATCCTTCGTATTTATAATGTAAACAAACGTTTACGTAGACGCGACAATAACCTAACAAAACTGTAAAAACTGCTACCTCCAATGTATCGAGTCTAAATGACACTAATAAACGTAAATACTGAGTATTGTACACTGAAAAATGTAGGTACAAAACGAAGCCTTTAGCTAACAATAAGAGTTCAGAATGTAAAGCAAAAATACGAACTCTACTTTATAGAAACCGATGGGTTTACAGTACACGATTACTAAATCCCGCAACAAGCTAAGGAATTTAAGCAGACGGCGAGGTGAGTTTTAGCTTTCTGCTAACTAAATCGTATGTAACAAGTGCTCAGAAGTTGTTTTATAACACTGCTTTACTCAGATATTGTAGTGTAACACTAATTTACCACGTATTTTACGTTTGCTTAACTGTTAACGCTCACAGGTTGCGCTAATCAAACGTATAAAAGTAAGGTTAGAATTTACTGTCAGTATGACTTTTCCTAATAAAACGTATAAAAACTGCTACCTTCAATGTACCGAGTCTAAATGACACTAATAAACATAAATACTGAGTGTTGTACACTGACATAATTGTAAATCCCACGTATTAACGTCAGTTAAGAATGCACAGAAAAATTTGCGCACACGCGAAGCTGTCCTAAACAGAAATTTCTCTTTACCTATTCAGACGCAAATAAAAACTGAAATCATCAATTTATCTAGTCTATCTGACACTAATGCACGTAAATACTATAGAATATAAAGCAAAAACAATCAAATTACTAGCTAAATTAGTTATCTCGTAACACAGCAAGCGAAAAGCGCTCGTAGCCGGCATCAGGGCTGCCTTGTCGAGCGGCACATTTGTTTCGCCCACGGCCGTAATTAAGATAGACGACTCGTTGCGGTGGCTCGCCGCCAGAGGTCGGGCTACCTGTGAACGTGGTCGACGCGACGGCTGATGTGCGAAAGGGTTGATGGGGGGCGGAGAACCAGCACCGGGAAGCCTTCTCCAAAAGCTGGTGCACTTAATAGCCGACTTTGTGACTTTACAAACGGTCACTTCAGGCGGTGACCAATGTGTGGACACAAGCTACACCGTATGGTGGTTGGTGTATTTTCCTGGACGAGAGGATGTCCGTTCCTGAGAAGACACAGACTGTTGCTTCCACATTACCAGAGGAGTGCCAGCAGAATGCTATAGTGACCAAAAACGTTACTTTGGTCGGCGGAGAGGCAACCTAGTGTACAGTGTAGTGTACAGGCTGTGCATTCGGTACAACGAATTATCAGTTATATTCCCATGCAGAAGGTCCCATGTATAATGTGACCAGTTGACGATAATCTGTAGGCGGACTGGGTGTACAATTGTATCCCCTTTGCGAAAGCCATTTTGTCCTCCTTAATTGTACACTGTGAGAGCAATTGATTTTGTATGTGCCATACAGAAAATTATTTTATTATTATTACGCCGTGTATGTGAATTATTGTAAACACGTCAAAAAATTTTTTCATCACCCCGGTTCCCAGAACTCCTTTAGATAGACGTTGACTGTGGATATTGTATCACAGACACAGTCCCTTTGATTGTTCAGAGATGTAACTAAACTCAGCCAAAGATGTAAACAACCATGCATGAGCAGCGCCTATTAGACGGAGGGGGTCCGACACCCGATCAGTCCCAGTCATTCCACCAGAAAGGAGGTACACGGCTCCTGCTGTCTGTAGTTCATCCATGCCTAGACGGTCAATACCGCGGTTCGATCGCGTCCGCATTATTGCTCTGTGTCAGGGAGGGCTCTCAACAAGGGAAGTGTCTAGGCGTCTCGGAGTGAACCAAAGCTATGTTGTTCGGACATCGAGGAGATAAAGAGAGACAGTAACTCTCGATGACATGCCTCGCTCAGGCCGCCCAAAGGCTACTACTGCAGTGGATGACCGCTATCTGCGGATTATGGCTCGGAGGAACCCTGACAGCAACGCCACCATGTTGAATAATGCTTTTCGTGCAGCCACAGGACATCGTGTTACGACTCAAACTGTGCGCAATTTCACAGCCGACGTCCACGGCGAGGTCCATCTTTGCAACCACGAGACCACACAGCGCGGCACAGATGGGCCAAACAACATGCCGAATGGATCGTTCAGGTTTGGCATCACGTTCTTTTCACCGATGAGCGTCGCATATGCCTTCAACCAGACAAACATCGGAGACGTGTTTGAAGGCAACCCGATCAGGCGAACGCCTTACACACACTGTCCAGCGAGTACAGCAAAGTGGAGGTTCCCTGCTGTTTTGGAGTGGCATTGTGTGGGGCCGACGTACGCCGCTGGTGGTCATGGAAGTCGCCATAACGTCTATACGATACGTGAATGACATCCTCCGACCGATAGTGCAACTATATCGGCAGTGTATTGGCGAGGCATTCGTCTTCATGGACGACAATTCGCGCCCCCATCGTGCACATTTTGTGAATGACTTCCTTCAAACTTTTTTTGATTTCTTTATGTATGTCATAGTACAGTAAAATATCTCATTATTATAGTGTGAGTGCCATTGATTTTGTATTTACCAGTCTATAGAAAATTGTAACTATGGACTTTGCGTAGGTAATATTTTAGCGAATTGATAGTAATGTTATTTTTTTGAATAGTTCGTGATGGGAGTGCCCGTAGAACTAGATTTAGTTTATACTAATGTAAGTTTTCTCTGGTGTTTTGCATGTTCTTAGAAGCTATTTGTGGAAGCTACTTTCATTTGACATTTTCGTGTCTGTGTCCAGGGGCAATACATTGTGAACTATTGTTGTTGGCCCAAATTTCCTTGCTGGGGCAAAGCCTAATTTAAATTTTGTTGTGTTGTGCTGAATGAATTTTGTGCTGTTAACTTGTTATTTCAAGCCCTGCCTATAAGAATTGTAATTGGGCTGCATATTAAGTTCGGTTGTGTTGCTTATTGTCAGTTGTCAAGAAGTATATTTTATCCAGAATGGTTTCAAGGATATTTTACGTTTAATAAATTTTTAGTAAAACTCAGACCGCATCTGCATAACCGCTAGCCCAAACCTTAGTCCACACAAACCCTTTGCTACACATTTAATAACTGCATGTTTTGTATTTATGGGTGCTATTCATAATTAACCTCCAGTTTGCTATTAAGTATGAAGAAACTGGATAAATTTTTTATATGCAATCTGTGTTTGAGTGTTGGCATTACTTCTTCACATAGCCGCTACCGAAAGTCAAACATTTGCCCTATCTTGACACCATAATCTTTATCTCTTCATCAAATAATAGTGCCACCTTGCGTTTCAGCCACTTTTTAACAGCAATCTTGAGCTCATCGTAGATAGCGAAGAGAAGATCAGGCATCCAGGCCATCATATTGGGCCAAGCGCACACTATAGGAGAAATGTTGAAAAATCTCCCAGCCAAAAAGTCTGAATTTTTCTTTCATTTGATTTTCAGCGTGGGTCAGTCATTGTCATGAAGGAGAGTAATTCTTTCAGTAATCATCCCAAGCTGTTTGAGGTGGATTGAGCTTCGGAGTTTTGTAAGACTCTCACTATAAACCTGTGATGTCACAGTATTCTCGTTCGTTTCTCTCACGACACCTGTTGTCAAAATTTCCTTCCAATTCCAAAAAAGTGTAACCATCATTTTTCGCCTGGCAGCTACTTCTTGAATTTTTTTGACTTATTGAGGGAATGATTATGCTTGCACAATTTGGACTGTTCCTTAGTTTCAGAGTTCTTGTACTGCACCCACATCTCTCCTCCAGTCACAATTTTGTTAAAAAGTTACTCCGCCTCTTAATGGTAGTGCTGAAGGAACGTCTAGACCAAACCCATTCTTTAACTTTCGTGAACATTGTTTAGGTATTCCTATACACGCCGTGTACAAAACCTATAATAACTTGTTCGCCTTGTGACAGTGATAAATAATGTTTTCTTCGAAGTCTGAGGCTCATGTTTGGAAAGTTTTGAACCGACATCTCGGACGCACAATTTCATCACTATATTGCACTAGTTCGTCACTCCTGAATGTCTTCCTCGACTGTTTTCATCATGCACATCTAAGCGACCAGTATTGAATTTTCTGCATCATTCCATCACAGTACGTCATTAATAACCCCATACTCATACACATCACAATTAATGAGGAATATTGACACCACTTGCTCATACTGCTCGCAGGAAGCTGATAACAGAACGTACCTCGCAACTGGCGGGGATGCAATAACACCGTCCATTTCAGTCGCTCGCTGCTTACACACTGACGAATGAGACAATGAACTGATTGTCGCAATGTGTCCTTCAAACTCTCCTTTTCCAGCCACGCAAGTACCACGAAACCACAATCATTTGTTAATCTTCAATAGCCATCGCAGGTTAATATTTCAACAGCCTTATCAAATAGTAGGCAATTTACTTTACCATGAAATGTATTATAATTTTATGCTTTATTACGCGGGACGAATCTCTGTCTTTAGCTGTAGGACTGATTTTACGAATAACGTTTTAGTTGTTTTTGTCCCATGTCACTAGCTTATTCCAACGACAGATTTTCGTAAAATGGTTCGCAAGAGTAACTGGTGAATGTAATTTTCTTTACACTTATTTTTTTTAACTCATTTGGTTCACAAATTCCACCACAAAGGAATTCCTTACTTGACACCAATGTGTTGTTTCGTACTGGAAGGAGCATCCCGCATCTTTCCTTGGAGACCCATATGTAATTATAATGAATGCATCATTGATAATGAGCAACTGTTTTGGGAGTCATGATTTTTGTTACACGAACCAAGCGGGCAATCGAAATTTAAGATCAGTCTCGTATTTATAGGGATTTTAGACCTTGTTTCAAATTACCACCATTTCTGTCTTACTTATGTGTTGAGCACGCAACAAATTAAGCTGAAGAGAAGTTCAGAACAAGAACAGGAACAAATCCCAACCCCGAATACGCATACAACGGTGCCCATCTGGCTAAAAGCATAGGAAAGTGAAAAGAATTACGTTGGAGAATATACCATCTGTTCTTTTAACGTGTAGTTCGAGTTAAATTTGAAGAAAACCAGAAAAAAAGGTACTGTCGCAAAAAGTGGCTTCTAAACCACAAATTTCGGATAAATCCACGTGAAAAACTACGCAGGAGGATCACTCCAGAAGGTTGTCGCAAGAAAAAGCATGAAGGTGCCGAAGAAAGCGCCCCTCAAAACTCACGCTTGAAAAAAAGACCTGAAGTACCTAGAAGACGGCCAAATATCGATGTACTTGAGACTTCCTCCACATACACACCATCTGTAGGTAAGTAAATGATTAAAGTTGCAATTCTAAGTGACAGGTATAAGAACCACCAGAGTATGTTAACGTTGTTGGTGTTTAGTGTTGTTACCAGACCTGGTAGGGAATATAAGGGGTGTGAACACCGTCAGATGTAGAGTGATCACTATGAAGGACGCAGAGATGCCACGTACTCATGTAATACAGCGTTATCAACACCTAACAGAGTTCGAAAGTGGCCTCATTGTGGGTCTCCATTTGGTCAGCTGGCCAGTCGTTCAGTGTGTAGGTTCGTGGGGCATTTGGGTGTGACAGTGGCCTGATGCTGAACTGCATGAGAACGTGAGGGCATAAATAAACCTCGTCAAGGTTCCAGTTGACCGATCTTACCACACGTAGGATGATCGCCGTATTATCCACCAAGCACATCGTAGCCCTTTAATCTGCGCCTTGCATCTGACAACTTGTAATGGACTCCCTGCTCTGTGTCATCCCACAGAATTGCTCAGAGACTAACAGTAGCCAGACTAGGGAATTACTGTCCGATTTGTAGGCTACCATTAACATCATAACACAAACAGCTGCATTTGGAATGGTGCTTTGATAAGAAACCATGCACTGTTTATAAATGGCGTTGAATTCTATTCAGTGATGAAATGCCATTCTGTATAGCCCTGGATGACCATTGTCAGTGAGATGGCGGCGATCTGGGGAGCGGTCCCATTCTTTTAATGTTTGAGAGAAGCACAGCGGTGTTACTCATAGTGTTTGCTCCTGGTATCATGGTGTTGGGAGTCACTGATTATGATTAGAGGAAGTCTGACAGCAAAACTGTACGCTGCAAACGTCCTATGTCCTCATGCATTATCTCTCATGTGTCAACATCTTGGTGGCATTTTTCAACAGGATTCTGCTCGTCCACGATGGCACGTGTCTGTATGTACTGTCTGTATGATGTTGAGGTTCTCCTTTGGCCACCAAGCTTCCTAGACTTGTCTCTGGTGGAACAAGTGTCAAACCAACTCGAGGATAGCTAAGACGAGTTACAACAGTTGTAGCTTGCCTTGGGAGAAGATGAAACGGCTTTATGATATCCTTCCCAAGCGAATCAGTGCGTGCATCAAGGCCAGAGTGGGTGCAAAGTCATACTGATAAGTGGGTGCATACTGCGAAGTTCTTTGTAAATGTAACTTGATACTGTGATCACTGATGTAACACCGTATGCACTCTCTATTCAAGAAGTTTCATTTCGTTACCTCTTCCGCTTCTAGGTACTTCATTTTTTCTGTCAGGCTCTGTCTTTTGGAATGTTATGCATGGAGAACCGAATGGCACAGAAATGAAACATATTAAATAACCGAAAAATGTATCTGGATTTATTTCATCTATCATGCTATAAGAGTATACGAAATAGAAAACAGCTAAATCTGGAAGAGGCCTATATTAAGGTGAAGGAAGAGGCCGTTCAAACACGGGGTAAGGACTAGCTAGGTTTGAAATGGTCTGTACCGAACAAAAAGTCAAGGACTGAAACATTTCATGGATATTAACAATAAAATTTGGTGTAGTGGGAGTACAGAAACGATTAAAAGGTATACAGAACCTATAAGATGATTTCAAAGAAGACAAACATAACTAATGAAAACAATTTTCTTTATTCTTTGTCTGAGAAATCTGTTCTAATGGCATGCCATCTGCGGATTAGCTGAAACATATCACGAATGACAAGCAGATTAAGAATTCGGCTTCTATAGAACACTCTCCTTATAGCAATAATATGTCTTGGCTTGTCTCCAGCTTTAAAAATGAGGCTGTATAGCTTCTGTATGTGTAAGTGCTGAAGAACAGTAACGCGATATCCATTCCAATTCCATAAATAGTTGCATGAGTTGCCCTACATATTATTGACTGAATTTTTTGTAATGAGTGATTATAATCTTCTTTTAAGTGTGTGTGGTGAGGACGGTGTGAGAGCTGACAGACTGGATAACGGGCCTAAGAATTTGACCAACATTTTGAGATGTAACGTAATACTTTGGAATTTTAAGCCGTGTGTCCGAAAGTAAAATTTTACCTCGGAAAATCGTTTTTACTTCAAAGTTTCATAAAAATTCTGTTAAGCCCAACGACTTACATGTAGAACTAATCTTTATTCTACTGACAAAGCTAGAATTTAAACATACGGAAGACTCCATATTAATAATTTTTGTAACGATTGTTTTGAGCTAGTACACATGTGTTAAGTTACACACTACCATTCGCAAATACTACCTTTTTTTAAGCAAAGTAAAAATATTCATCATGGAAATTGTCGGTCTTTAAAACGGAATAGTAGTCTCAAAGTTGTCATAAGGTTATGATAAATTTTTCATGCGAATGTAAGATGCAATTGCAATCTCGTCGTGAATTAATTTTTTTTATTTATTAAAGATGTGGAGCCCTCCACACCCACACTGGCATGATGGCCAACTCAAAAGTCTACTGCCATCTCTGAATAAGAGTTGGTTTTCACTAAAGTGGTTAACCATTAATGCGCGATCATCTGGAGATAGATAAGGTCGAAAGTCGAACGAAGGGTGGCGGTTTGAAGGGCAGAGGGAAAAAAGTGCCAAGGCAAGCGCCAAGGGAAAAAAACCTCTGCGATAGTTAGGTCGGGTAGTAAGAGCAGTAGCGGATGTCTTGCTGCCTGCGATAGGTCATGCAAGGATGGGTTTAGTTAGAAGCGGAAATCATGCAAGCGGATACCATGTCAAGCCATATGTTCGTCATAAGAGATCAGTCCGTGACGATGTTGCAGCACGGTGTGCTGCGGTTTTGGCTATGAGAGCCCCCTGCCGCGATGCGTCAGTGGTGACTTGGGGCGGGGGAAGGCCCAGGTCGCACATCGGTGTGTGTGGGCGAGCGTCGAAGCCAAGCGCTCGGAGATGTGCGGTCGCGTAGCGGCACCACTCCTCACTCGCTGGCTGCACTGACAGGCTCAGTGAGGGCCGCAGTTGAGTCTTCCCTGTGTTGCGGACGACGTAGCCCATGCCCTCGAGCATCGTGATCACTCTGGTAACCCACTCATCGGAGCAGAGCTGCTCGGAACCGATGGGCTTCGGCGTTCCTGCGGCGGCACTCGTGTTCTTCTTCGGCTTGTCCATCGCGCTGTAGTTTGCTCCATAAGGGCAGGCAGGTGTCTTCTTTTCACCTGTGGCGTCCGCACAGATGTGCGCCAGCTGTGAACGCAATAGCCATAGGTGGCTGCATGCCTTCTCCGTCTCTGCAGACAGGGTAGCCTTAAAAGCTGCCCTATCCGCATCCATGGCGGCTTTGAAGGACGCAATCACCTCCTCCGTCGCGGCTGCCAGCATTGCGCGCATCTCCTGCACTTGTGGCGCCTTCTGTGCAATCGCCGGCACCACTCTCGCTGGTGCGATATTCCGGCCGCCTGTGGGCAGTGGGAGCTGTCTTCTCGCCTTTCGGTTGCGTCTTCGTTCGGCAGCGCTTGCGACGGCGGCGGCAGCAGCGCTGTCGTCATGTCTTCTCGCTTTGCGCCTTGTCTCCAGCACAGCCGTCGGTGGCGAAAGCCGGGCAGCCACGCCAGTTTGCCACATGTGACCCGCCGCAGTGAGCACAAGCTGGCGCCTCTTTCACAGGAGCGGGTGTCGTGAGAGCTGGCGCACTTTACGCACCGCGGCGAATTGCGGCAGTATTTAGCCACATACCCTTCAGATTGGCACCTGAAGCTCTGTGGCTTAGCGTCCATGCCTAGAAGGACAGCTTCGACGGTCACAGGAAAGCCAAAGAGCTTCCTCATCCCGAAGATGTCGCTGCCATCTGTCGCAGTTTTCACTACGACGATGCACAGCGGCGGCCTCTTCTTATTAGTCCTGTTGTGCAGCTTGGTAGTTGCACCCCGGAACCCAGCACGTGGCCGGCCAGTGTGGCCGAGCGGTTCTAGGCGCTTCTGTCTGGAGCCGCGCTACCGCTACGGTCGCTGGTTCGAATCCTGCCTCGGGCATGGATGTGTGTGCTGTCCTTAGGTTTGTTAGGTTTAAGTAATTCTAAGTTCTAGGTGACTGATGACCTCAGATGTTAAATCCCATAGTGCTCAGAGCCATTTGAACCCAGCACGTGACAGCCCCTCTTCTCATCACAGATCCAAGGCAGCCCCCTCACCTGGGCCTTGGATTGCTTCTCGCACTGTTTCGGCGCGGTCGTCTTCTCTACAGTAGGTGTATCAAAAATGTGGGCTGCCATAGCGCTCTTCAGTGCGCGGTGGTCGGCCACGCTCGCTGCCTGCAGCTGGACGACGGCGTCTGAGTCGAGGGTTGGTTGGTTGGGTTGATTGGGGGAAGAGACCAAACTGCGAGGTCATCGGTCTCATCGGATTAGGGAAGGACGGGGAAGGAAGTCGGCTGTGCCCTTTCAAAGGAACCATCCCGGCATTTGCCTGGAGCGATTTAGGGAAATCACGGAAAACCTAAATCAGGATGGCCGGACGCGGGATTGAACCGTCGTCCTCCCGAATGCAGTCCAGTGTGCTAACCACTGAGTCGAGGGACTCTACGCCTACTTCTTCCCTGCAGCAGTTGACTATGATGTCATACATCTCTGCCTATATCCCGCTACTGCACTGAATGTACCATAGTGAATTTAAAATTATCAATTCTTTATTTTTTTTATAGCTTGCAGCAATGTCTCAACCAAACCAACATCGTCAAAAGCCATCACATAGTTCTAACTTCCGATGCAAGGGTAAATCCCACCGCTTTCAAGACGGTAACAGTTCGGTGAGTTAGCCGAGGATGTAAGCCAGTATTTTTTTTTTAAGTTCTGGGAACTTTTACACCGTCTGAAATATCACTGACAATTACTGTCCCCGTTGTTCATGCATTTCCAACGTTATGAGACACCTTCATGGAAATAACCCAGCCACGTAGTGGAGTGAGACTATTGATATTTCTCAGATCAGATTGTGATTAGTAAATCAAGTGACAGTGAAATCCCCGCCCAACTAATACTCGCATGCATTAATCCCTATATGATTCCCTGAACTGCACTAATGCATCTCGAAAGGGTCCCTTTAATTGTGAATTCTGTCATCTACTCAGCCCTTGTTACTCTTATACCAAAATGCGAAGAAGCTCTACGGGACTCTACACTGACGGACTGACGAAAAAGAACAACTAGAAGTGCACTTACAGCTCTGGAGTCTCCACATTGTGCATTAGTACTACTGATTTCTCAAAGTAGGATGTAACCATAGGAAGAAAATCTTTCTGATTTTTGCAACTGCAGTTACTTTATTAAATATGTAAGTAATTACTTTGATGCACATTCTTCTATATTATACGTTGAACAAAACATTTATTATTACATAATGTATGTTATGGATTACTACTAGCCCATTTTATAACACAGTGCGTGACAACAGAAGTTATTAATGACCTTCGTGGTGTTTACAGAAGCTTACATTGCACAGACTGCTGCAGAACAAGAAATGTTCTTGTGTAGTACTTCAAATACACATTAAACTACCGCTTTAAGATATTTTATCGTAGTGTTTTTTGACGAGTAAATGGGCTAATAACATGGAATGCTGTTTACAAGGAATATAATATTTTGTAGATTGATGACTGCAGAAAAATGTGTGCAGAGATAATATTTCTTTTTATAATAGTGTTACATTAACAAGTCAGCATTGCAGTATCAAATGGCTACAACGATTTTTAGCTCAGTTTCGGTGTATATTTATTGTGGTAATAGAGGTCTTATCTTCAAACGCTGCTGCATACTGAAAGACAACACTTCCATTCTCTTTCGGTGCAGTATTTGTTGTTCGCAATGAAGTATTTCTTAAACAAGGTTTGTATATTTTCATAAATGGAGGTCACAATATTATAAAGAGTTTTTGATGAGCCATTCTACCAGTGGTGGCGTCAGATACTCTGAACAGTCTTTCTATCTGACCTTAGAAATTTCTGTTATAGAATTCTGATCAAGCAGATACTACTCCTAAAACTCACATAATGATACCTATATCTGACGTTTAATCTCAGTTTTCATTTCCTATGTTATGATTTTTTTCAAGGTACGTATGCATCTTGTGGACTGTAAATGCAATAAATAAGAACAAAAAGCGATGTATGAGGAAGAGAAGCAGAACAAACACCCATAACTTATTACTATTAATTAATAATTACTTTTTGAAACAAAAAACTACTGGAAAGCTCAACAAAAAATGATACTTCAGCCAAATGCTTCACATTTTTACTAAAATTCTGTGATCTCACTAATAAATATAATCACACATCAACAGCTTCTCAGAACTGTAAAGTGATTCCCGCGCATCATAAAGCTGATTTTCGGAACGTAGGTGTTTTACATGATACTCCTAATAAAGGAGACGAGACATCTCATGCTTTGTCACTAAATTTTACAGAACTTTTTTGTTACTGCTGAGGGGGAGAAACCGTGCTGCACCCATAATTATTATTACAACATGCTTCATAATTATACTCGTATTCACAGCATTATAATTATTTATATTTCTACCGCATGAGAAGTACAGCGAATATCATATATGGCCCTTCTCTGGCAGAGTGTTCCACTGTCTCTCTAGAACTGTCGTTTTAATGCTGAAGAAACAATTGGCTTGGAAAATTTTGCTCATTTACAGATACTACGCCTTGTCAGACGCATTGAGTTAATTCTTTCTTGTTAAATAAATCAAAAAACTGTAAAAAACTCATTTACGTTTAGAGTATTCAGTCGTGTTTACCTTTTCCATCCATGTATAATTGAGCTTTCCTTGGTTTTTCGAAATCATTACAGATGACTGTCGCAGTTTTTCCGCTGATAACCTATTGTGACACATCTCTGTTCTCTGTTTAAACCTTTGCATATGGGGTAAATTACAACTTTGGAACATTGTTATTTTTATTAATCATTATTGTTTCTACTACTGTGATTATCTTATCTGTTAAGGGATTATCTCCTATTTCTGAATTATTTTAAAACTTCTCGAGATTACCGTTAAGGTGAGACATGAAAGTCCAACGACTTAATAATAAAATTTAAAAACAATAACAATAGAGTGGCCGTTTCAATATCACATATTCTTGTTTAATATTTCTTCCAATCCACCTCTATTAGGAGTGATTTTTACACATAGTATTGGTAGTGGAATGTACAATATCTGCCTACTCTGTACCCTTTTCGAATATCACCGATGTAGTTTTTGAAAGAGTCTGTCTTTGATCCTTTATTCTGAAAATTTGTTCTATCAATCGAGTTTACTAAATTCCTCTGTTTCTTGTATTACGAAGGTGACAGAATACGTTTCAGACATAAGGGAATAAATGATTAAAATAAGAGGAAAAGTAGTTGCCACCAGAAAACTGCTCCAATCAGTTGTTCCTGCAAGGGCTCTAATTGTAGTGTTTGCACTGAAGGAGAAAAGCTGAACGAGAGTTGAATGGCTAGAAGTTGGACAGGGGGAGAGGGGGCAGGCTAGAACTATGAGAACTCTCCCCTTATATCTTGAAGTTTGCTATTTGCACTTGACCAGCGACAATTACTCTAATTGAGATACGAATTTTTAGTCTGAAATTAGACACATCGCGCCGAGTTTGTAATGTGACAATACAAGTACAGTGGGAGTTCTTTCTCCTTCATTCAACGGTACTTATTTGTTTATCTTTAATGATTTTTTTACTGTCACAAGCGTCTTATATACCCCTCCCTTACGCTTTTTGTTATTTGAATTTCTACAGAGTAGTTAATTCTTAGATCAGTACCACCCAGTTTATAAATGTAACAAGTAAGTTTTATCTTGCATCAACGAAATAGTCTAATTTTGCAAATGAAAACATTATCTGCCATGGGCTATACAGTTTTCGGGTTTATTTGCTATTGAGCAATGTCGACTTTCTACTCATTACCAAACAGTCTTTAGTATATCAAAACATAGATACAAAAAAGTGCGATATATTTTATTCTATTTTTGTTTTGATATTTTTTATAGGTTGCTTGGCCGATAACAAAAAAAAATTGGAAACTTTATAGCTGATAAGGGACAATTTTTCATTTGAAGAACATTTCTAAGACATGGACCGACGCATAAACAAAATTATCAAGTGTAATTATGGAGATTCTTATCACCGACAACTTCCTGATAGCTGGCAGAAAATTAAAAGGAAATTCGGATTGAACGATCTCCCGGCAATCAGTTCATTAAAGGCGAAGCACAAGCTCATGGGGAACAATCATAGGAAAGAAAGTACCCGCAGTTATAAGAAGTGTTCTCTTAACATTTTCTGTAATCGCTTTGGAGTAACCGTAGAAAACATAGACCTGGAAGGACGGACGGGGATTTGAACCATCTGAGACAGATTTCCTGGTCTTAACAGCAGCGTTACCTCACCCAGTTAAATTCGGTTTGCGACCTCACTACGCGCTTTCATTGAACCGCTTCAACTGAACGAAAGTCATCTCCATTCAACAAATCAATGCCGGTTCCTACACCAATCCTCTTCCAGTGATTTGATCGTCGTATGAAAGACAAATTAAGATAATAATCCGTGTCAGTTAATTTTATTTTATTCCACAGCGCACCTCCTACATCTACATCTACAAACTTACTCGGCAAACCACCACACGCTGCGTGGCAAAGGGTACCTTGTACCATTGCTAGTCATTTCATCTCCTATTCCACTCGCGAACACAGCCACGGAAAAAGAACTGTCTAAAAGCCCCCCGTAGGAGCCCTAATTTCTTGCATCTTATCTTCATGGTCCTTACGCGGAATAGACGTAGAATCGTACTGCAGACGGCTTTAAATGCCGATTTTCTAAATCTGCGCAACAGTGCCTTGCGGAAAGAGCGTCGTCTTCCCTTCAGGGATTCTATTTGAATTTACGAAGCACCTCTGCAATACTTGCCTGCCGATCGCACCTACCGGTAGCAAATCTAGCAGCACACCTCTGAATCGCTTGGATGTCTTCTTTACTCCCACCTGGAGGGGATCCAAAACACTCAAACAGTGCTCAGGAATGGGTGGCATAAGCGTTCTGTAGGCCTTCTCCTTTATGAATGAGCTACACTTTCTCAAAATTCTCCCAATAAAACGAAGTCGAGCATTATTCACCTTCCAAACTACCAATCCGATGTGTTCATTGCATTTCATACAGCTTTGCAAAGTTACGCCTAGATAATTAATCTAAGTGACTGTGTCAAGCTGCACCATTCTAATTCTGTACTCGAACGTTACAGGATTGTTTCTCCTACTCATGCGCATAATTTTACATTTTTATGCACATAGAGCAAGATCACCCTCAAACTTTCACATGTGTCACTGGGTTACATGTGTCAGTGGATTACAGTAGAACTCATTATCGTGGATGCAGCGGATTGCCTGCCTCCGCCGTCATTTCACCACAACAAGGGTATCACATGCCGTTTATTGTCATACTATGGCACCAAATTCATACGCTGTAAACAGTGACAAAACTGTTTACAAGCTTTTCCATTAAAAAGAACACTGGGAGCTGGTATATACACACATTTGTATCATTGAATAGCACACAAACACGAAACAAGATGAGCTTCCTGCTTATTCATTCATCCATCCATTCATCGTGTTACAAGAACGAGAACCTACAGGAATATGGAACGAGTCCTGGTATACACTATTAAGACAAAGAAATTACAGAAACTTATTGCGTGTAATGTGTTAATAGTAAACGATAATTTCACTGTTTAGTGCTATTCACGTTTACGTAGACTAAATATAATCAGGTAAATTAGAAACACAGATGATACTTTGAGAAAAAAAACTGCTGCTTCCTAATTTTTAATATGTACTTATGTTTATCTACTGTTACTTAACTTGAATGGTGTTTTTCAAAGAAAATATTTTTAAGTCTAAAATACTAAGGCCTATATACAGGGTGTAAATTTTAAGTTGACAAACCAGAATAACTCGAAAAATAAGCTTCACACGAAAAAATGTGTAGAATCCAAAGTTGATTATTTTCGAGGGGGACATCTGCTGATGCTAAAATTAGCCAGCCACCACAGCCCCCTGGGGGTGGGGCGGGAGGCAACTTTAAAATTTCAGATAGGAAGCCCCATTTTTTATTGCAGAATCAGATTCTACATTAAAAACTTCGTACATTTTGTCTTGAACATTTGTTTTCATTCTTGGTAGTTGGCGCTGTAATTCACGAAAATCCATGTTCTCATTTTTGCGTGGAAAATAGTTACGGATAAATAAAAAATACTTATTGACTTCGTAAATTCTGATTCGCTAAAACTAAAACCGTCCCTCTCTCCCCTTAGGGTGGGGTCTGAGAGAGAGGAATTAGAGTTTTACAAATGTTGGCCAAATATTAATTTTTTCCGCAGATTCGGATAACTTTTGTTTGTTTCGTGGCCATGACGCCACACAACTTTTATCAAACAAATCATCTGACTAATTATAGCGAATCAAAATTTACGAAGTAAATAAGTATTTTTTATTTATCCGGAACCATTTTCCACGCAAAAATGAGAACATGGATTTTCTTGGATTACAGCGCCAACTACCAAGAATCAAAACAAATGTTTAAGAAAAATGTACGTAGCTTCTTATGTAGAATCTGATTCTACAATAAAAAATGGGGGTTCCCATTTGAAATTTTAAAGTTGCCTCCCTCCCCATCCCCAAGGGGCTTGGGTGGCGGGCTAATTTTAGCACCAGCAGATTTCCCCTCGAAAATAATCAGATCTGGATTCTACACATTTTCTCGTGTTAAGCTTATTTTTCGAGTTATTCTGGTCTGCCAGCTTAAAAATTGCACCCTGTATACCTCATCCTTACTTGTCATACAGCTTGATAACAAATATGGCTACTTGACATGTGTCAGTCAGAATTTTTCAATTTCTAAATATTGAGATATTCTATAGAAAGAGTTCCTAATGACTTATATTTTTAATTTTCTTTCTCAACTGGTAGTCATTCCCGATTTATTGCATTCTATTCGATGGGAGTTTATTGAATATTTTTTCATAGGAATACATAACTACATCCCGAACTCTGGAACAAGGAGGCAAAGTCCACACGAAAATTATTTTTGTGGCTTGTATTGTGACTGTGTATATCATAGTTCAGTTGAAAAGTATTTTTATTCTCCGCATCAAAAACCGTTAAGGAGTAAGTATTAAAAGATCCTTAAAAAGGTGTCTGCAGGACGCGTAGTTACCTGCTATAGGCCGTTTTCTTACTGATCGCTTCTGCTGAACAATTAACTTCAGATGTACTGCCATAGAAGATAATTCCATAAGACCATGTTCTTTTACTTACAAAGCGCTTTAGTTCTAGGACTGTATGATCTGGAGATTGTTTTTGTTTCGTATTTCTACGACATTCAGGAAATGCGTGTGCGTTTATGACAACTGTCAGTCAAGTTGTTGCTTGAACTTCTTGGAAGTAGCTTTGTTAACATTTATGAAGTATGACTTGAGTGCCATATTCTGATAACAAATGACACGATCAAACTTATTTGTGGCGAAATGAAGACTAAGCGAGACAACTGTCTACATGTACGAAAAGAAATTGTTATGTAATCCACCGGTCCACCTTTAGACGAGAGTGTACGCCCTCTAGAAAATGCTAGAAAATAGAACTTATTGACACAGATAACAGCTGTAATTTATCGTGTGTATTATAATTAGTTACTGTTTCCAAATCACAGCACGGTATAGACGACGCAAGGCTAGAGCTCTGTCTCTAAGGAGGTCTATGTAGACAGGATGTTATATCCTATCTTTGCTATGCGGCGTGTCTACGGAAACTGTTGAGCATGATGTGCATCATAGTAATCTCCATCTCAGGCATCTGTTTGCCACAGAGTACACCTTCGTAATAATTATAACCGTTAGAACTGTTAAATTCTTGCTACATTAACTATCCCAGCTTCAACTAAAAGTTACCACGACATCGCACTCAGTGAAGCAGTTTCTCAGTTAAGCCATTGCATGTGTCTTTCTACGTGATTTGCCTTCTCTGAAATACATAAATTAAGACTATCAGGCCTTGTTCTTCGAAAAACCCAGACTGTAGTTGAGCTTGTAAAAGTTCTCGTGAAAAGAAACGTAACAGGAAATTTTTAACAACGCCCCTAAGTGCTCCATTTGTAACAGACCATTTGTAACAGCGTAAGTTTGTCACCTTACGAAATTACACATCATAGACAACGCGTCCTCCCCTTTGGACGATCACCTTGATGAATGACTGTGATCCTGTAATAAGACGTCCATCTCTCAGCTGATTATCATTAGCAATTAGTATTCTGCACTTTATGCTACCGAATCACAATCTTGTCATTTTTCTTCACAAAATGTTACATTCAGTAAATCCTCTCCTTATTTTCGTCCAAGGACATGCAGTTCTAAGAACACGTTTTTACAAGTATCAAAGGTCAAATAAATCGAAAAGTTTGAAGGACTTCTAGACACTGCAAGGATTCTATCTGACTATCCCCTGCTAAAATGATTCCATGAATAGTTAATCGGATGAGAAACACTTTGTAACTGGATTTTCGTACTTCAGTGGACACTGTTAAGACCAAATTCTGGACGGTGCAACTGTAGTTCTATACTCTAAATGTAACTTTATTAGTTGACAAAAGTAGCTGTAAATTTACGATTGTATTTCACTTCATATATTACCATTACGTACATAATTCTGAACTCAGATATTTCTGAACACGATATCGTATCTTAAACTGACGTTCATTATTTTCCTGCTTCATCACACCTTGAATTTAATTACAGCACTACTCTACTCAATATTAGACGTATCAAATTAAATTTGCAACTGAATATTGTAAGCTTCTTTGCAACCTTTCTTTTTGTGGTATGTACTAAAATATAAAAGTTGTTAAATGTTCGTTAGTTGAGATTACGCTGTGCGAAGAGAAATTTAAAAAAGGTGTGTTCATAGATACTTTAACTTTTACAAAATTTGCCATACGCACTGAAAAAATATTAAACCACATATAATTCGTCCTACAATAGCGTGCAGAGTTGTGAAGCGTTTGTAAAAATTCCAAATAAGCTTTCGCTTTTGCAGTGATCATTGTTTTCTGCAAATATTACTCCAGATACTTGTTATATGTCGTATTATTTGCGAACAAACTGTAGCTGGTACTACGTAACTCACCAAAAGTAGGAGAGATATTCAAACAAGTTTCGATGGAACAGAGAATTTCTTAAAACCGCTTAAAATCATGGTAAAGTCGTGGAAACTAGTTTGATTCCGAGCTGAATACTCCGGGTACAGAAAATTGTAAATAACCTAACATACTATTTTGAAGCTGCATCGCTCAGATGTCACAAATTTATACATTTTAAAATTTTATAATCGAGGGATAAATTTAATAACTTTTAACTGAGCATACAAATAGAGAGTGAACACTTAAAGAGCAACATTTTCAAGCAGAAGTGAAGTATGAACTATTAATGTACACATTATTTTCGCCTGTGTTGTTGACGGCAGACGTACTTCAACATAAAGTACTTAACTAAAAAACACAAATTAGTTAACATGCTTCTACATTCATATAATTTAAGGGAATGGAGCCAGGCGACGTCTTCTACAACCGGACCATCAATATTTAGATAGGTGAATACATCGTCATTTCCAAGATACAAATGCAACGAGGAGCGCCGTTCAAGTAACTGTACAACCTTGGTACATGGAACAGATGCAAAAACACGACACATTTCTGCATGTGCCTCACATACAGAGATTTTACATTTACTTGAACGGCTCTGTCTCATTGCATTTGTGTCATGCAAATGGCGGGGTGTTCACCTGCCAAAATATCAGAGCGGCGGTTGTAGAAGATGTAGCCTGGCTGCATTCATTTAAGTTGTTTCCCATTTTATGCGCCGGGATAAACTCAAGTTTCACATTACTTGCATACGTTTCAGTAATCTCTGCCTTTTGAGTAGTGACTATTTTAAATTCCAGTCGCGCTTCTCAAAGACTGTATTCGATGTTCTTCTAAGTGTTTCCCTCAATTTTATATCGTTATACTAAAACAAGGCAGCTGTACAGCTAGAACTGAACTCTAGTTGTTGTCATTTCCGTATTATGCTATGAAACTACGAGACGATGAACTTTATAATACGAATAATGATCTAAAACTTATACACGAAACTGAAATAATTCTGTATGACCGTTTTACAATACACGTAGTATTTCTGTTATCTCTTAGCTCTGAGTTAAAACACTGCGATAAAGAAAGTTTATCTGAAAATCATTACAAATGTTAGTTTCTTTCACTTGCAGTAGTCAAACCTCTTGCTACAAAGAGGAAATTAAATACGTTCTGCCCGCAAAAAGACATCATTTACGGTAAATATTGATATAGCTTTTGACAGTTTAAATGCTGATATCGTTGATAATGTTTAAAAAGGTTGAAATCTACAAAAATGCTCAAAATGTACAAAATCAGTGTTACGTCCCACGTCTTTCGATTTCACAATCATTACACAGAGTAAAACTATGCTAAAAATTTGCTTCATGTTAATCAACAATTCATTGCAGCTAGTACATAGGAAATTAATTACGGAACTTTAATGCATAACATGCTGAAATTTGTATTTGCAAAATATTCCGTAGTTAAGTTCTCGATTGTCTGTCCCTTTGATGCAGTATTTCAAATCGTAGCAAAAGCAACGGGATAGCGATTCTTATACTTTCAGTCTTTCGCTCCCTTTTTGAAGATCGCAAGGATGAGGATAAGTAACTACTTTTTAACATTTTTAATGTGATACTTTTAGCTCATGAAAGAGATTGGGCAACTGAACTGTGAACAACATTATTATGCACATTTACAAGACTCCTTCAACTGCTGCCCGAAATTCAAGTAAGTGTTAATTAAATCTTCTCTCTATTCTTCTATCGAATCATTTCCACTCACATCTTGTAAAATAAAGAAAATTCTTACTGTATTAGACAGATATTAAATCAGCGAGTAGCCTCTTGAAATTTTTATAAGACGGAAGAAGTGACCACATCGCGTTATATAAAAAATGCAGGAAATACTAACACTGGACAGTAAGCGAAATAAAATAATACACGTTCTGGTTAAGGAGATCCTTTACGATTGAACAGTTAGTCATTCTGGAATCCCAGCTACAAATTTGAGACGAAGAGTTAGTTAGATTCAGCCAGGGTGTACTGAACAAAGAAAGACGGGAGTCCTCTAGATGTAAGTGAAGGGACTACAGACAAATACACACTTTGCTAATATTGCGTAATGGTATTGCAGCTATAGAATTAACATCTCCTCTTTTAGATCTTCCTCCGTTGCGAAAATCTCTGTGATTCCATACATACTCTGTTGTAAGATTTATTGAAACGAACTGTTCCCTGGCGACCTCAGTAAGTTTGTTAATGTTGGAGAAGAACAGTAAGATATTATGCAAATTATAAGGAAAACTTAAACCTCCACTTTTACTGGCTGTAAGAGACTTCCTCAGATTATAATTAAAAATGAGAACCGAACTGAAAATCTCCTTCTTCCATAGCGTGTGAAATTGTTAACAAGTTTAAAAGTGTTTATTCAATTGTATTTTATTATTTCTTGTTAGTATGATAGCGTTGGCTGTTAGAGACTTTCTTAGATTCCAACATAGAAAGAAAACTGTACGCAAAATCATCTTTAATCCAGACAGTCCGAAATTTGAATCAAAACATTGAAACAAGCGGACTAAGAGATGTAACACACCAAAATAAGCAGCGATCATACGTTCTGATGTATTGATGGCGGTTATCGTTGAAACAAGCGATTTTCGGCTATATTTTTTTTTTCCACGCCAGGTTAACCTGACTGTTAAAACCGCTCAAATAACCGAATTCTGAAATAACCGATTTTCGTTTTATATTCCTATTATTTCCTGTAATAAACATAAAAATCGAACAAAGACTGAAAAATTTCGACTCTCTCAGTTTCAGTATACATTGAATCACATAATACAATGAAACAGGCAAATAAAAGAAAAGTTATTCCACCCACTGTTCGCTGCTTTTCTCGAAAATTGATAAGTGGTCGAATACAACAAAAAAATCGCGTGTTTTTCTATTGCTTCTAGTTTTTTGAAACTGTGCTCAAAAATCATGTTGTATTTGGGGATCATATCAATATTTGGGCATTATCGGTAGTCAGTGCTGATTGGTGACAACTGAAGTTGAAGAAT
Organism: Schistocerca piceifrons; assembly: GCF_021461385.2. Lineage (NCBI taxonomy): Eukaryota > Metazoa > Arthropoda > Insecta > Orthoptera > Acrididae > Schistocerca > Schistocerca piceifrons. Next base: position 377,571,138 of record NC_060138.1, read on the forward strand.
TGTGTTTTTCGTGTTAATTTGTCCGTTTTTAAGGGTTACAAGCAGATAGAGGCATATTCTGTAGATACAGCAGATCAGGCATTTTCTATTCTTATTGCATACTAGGAATGAATTGTTGTGAAAATTTATTACTGGTACCAGAATTTCGTTTCCCTTTTATTATCTCATAGAAATGACAGGTAAGTCAATTTTTTAAAGCCAATGAAACACATTATTTCATTGCTACATGACTTCGCAAAAATATTTCCAGACTTGGGTTGGTGTCTTTCTGCAATGCGACGGACGTCCAGCGACGACAGCGAGAAACTACCAAATAGACCATGTGGGGGCAAGTTTTGCTCACTGCACGCACACGCGTTCCTTAAGACGCGACACGTAGCAACATGGACATTATTGTCTCAGCAATGCTATACCAATTCTTATGTCACGTGATTGTTGCACATTTCTGTCGGTATTTTTATTAAAATGGTAGTGATCGCTTCTCCCACTTTCTACAATAACCCAATATTTCAAACCAAAGCAAATTCTATGAATAAAATTTACTCCTTTTTAAAAAAAATTATTTAAAGATGAAAAAAATTTGCACTACTGTTATGGATATTTCGGGTTTCTTACTCGCTTGTTAGTAAAAAATCAGGATCACGCGTTATTGAGGCTATACAAATCCCGAAAAATGCCGGTTATTCAGAACTAAAACACCGGTTTCGATTTATCCCTTCCCTGTTTTAATGGAATGGATTTCAGCAACAATCAGCAGTGTCGTTTTAAGCTATACATTTACAGATTGTTGACGGATGAAAGTTGTTCTTACTTAGCCTGTGCTAGTAGTGTGTGATATTTAAATTCCATCTGAATGCAGGCGAGGAGTCCCGGTTGGGCACCAATTCACAATTATTATCTATCTTTTAATTTTGTAAATGTCATGGCTACTACATGCGCTTATATATGATGCAAGAATTCTGCTTGGTTGTGACCCTGTTAAAATTAATTTACAAATATTTAAGGATGTGTGATATAATTTATAATGAGATTGGGTCTGCTGTTTCTTATTGACTGTTTTTTATGTATCGTTATCTCAGAAATTTAGTTTTGGTACTACTAAAGCGTCCCTTGTAAAGAGCGGTTTGTGTAACAGAATGCAGGAAACAAAACACCAACATTACTGACTGTAAATTTAGCCCATTATACAGATGGTGTCTCCCTTAGTGTGGTTTGCACAAATTAATTCGTCAGCCTCGAACGAAAACTAAAAACATTGCAGCAATTTAACGAAAAATGATCCAGAAACGTTAAGCTGAAACTATGCTCAACCAGAAGCGTGATTTGAACACTGTAGTGCTTTACTAGTAGGACACTGTATGGCATTTTCTTCATCTTAAGTTATGAACTGACGTATCCAGTCTATTACAATAAAAGCTTTGATTTCGTGTAGACGCCGAATGACAGTGCAACTTGGCATTTTTCATTTACATAAACCATCGACGCAGGAGAGAGAAGTGAAAAAGAACACAAAAATTATGAGAGCGATCGAGAGTTGTATCTCGGATTTTTCTGGTACAGACTGTCTTTTCTTGTTTCCCTTAGCCGCCGATTGTTTAAAACTTAGGAAACTGTAAAATAGTTACTCATAGGTAGAAAATTTTGCTGTGACAGACTGAAGCTGATTTTACTCTCAAGTATCAAACGATTAATGTGTGAGAAATTACACAAAATAGAATCACTCTATGTGGACGGTAGCCACCGATATTCCTTATTTAGAAGCAAATCTAGTAACGAAAATATTAAACGATGTAGTAAAAATTGATAGAGTGGTACACTTAAACTGTTAAAATCTTTAAAGCTGAAGCTAAAACCCAAGTTACTCTTAGCATGACAGACTTACAGACGCATCGACTGATCTCAGAAACCATCTGTGATGCCAATTGCAAGAGCCTTCTGCTGAGAACCTAGAAGACGACAGGAAAGCTATAATATGACGATCCATAACAAGAGCTAAAGACTACAGCTACAAAAATTCACTGTGACTCAATCGCCGTTTTGATATTGCCAAGCATTTATTAATACCATTAACTCATTCCTCCCTTTCATTAATCTACACACGTTTTAAAACATCCTGAGATACGTTTCTAATTTCATTGTTTCATTTTTCTTTCAGCTTCTTGGAAAGCTATGTCACGACAACGTATAGTAGCAGCTGGCTGTCATGGATTAAACGGTATGTACGATACTTTCACTGTAGGTTACGAAACCACCTGATTATAAAACTGTTCACACATATTTGTATTACACTATTTACTTTATTTACTTACGTTTTGGCCGGCCACGGTGGCCGAGCGGTTCTAGGCGCTTTAGTCCGGAACCGCGCGACTGCTACGGTCGCAGGTTCGAATCCTGCCTCGGGCATGGATGTGTGTGATGTTCTTAGGTTAGTTAGGTTTAAGTAGTTCGAAGTTCTAGGGGACTGATGACCTCAGATGTTAAGTCCCATAGTGCTCAGAGCCATTTGAACCATTTGAACTTACGTTTTGACTGCACGGTTAATCAACAAAAATAACGTGTTCTGCGTAAAAGACTCATTTGTTTGTTCCAGAGATGTTACATGACACTCACTGATAATCTCCGAATTTTAACTGCAATTTTCACTAAACTGTACTATAGATATGTTTTAAAGAAATAATTCTCTTTATTTGCTACCTCTCGCGTTAGTATACGAGACTATCTGAGAATATGATGAAGCAGAAACAGTTTCATCAATCCCATTGCATGCATGCCGAAAACGAATAATGTGCTGCAGATGTAGGCCCGGGTGCTATTATGGAAGCTAATGAACTTTAAGGACGAGAACCTAAAATAAACTGTTAGTAATCAAACAATACTGAGGAAATTTTCCATTAAACAAAACACAATAGTCGTTTTGTGTTACTAATGCTAGATGGAGCAGTGGCAGCCGAGGTAACTTATTCTGTGTAATCTACAATTTGCATGAAAATGCTATGAGACGATCGGCCACTTTATGCACTTTAATAACTTTCAAATGTCTTGACCGTACCTTTTAATTATTTCCAAAATTACCTTACTCGTTTCGTCGTTCCATCATTTTCAAAGATAAATGTTACGTCATAATGTGATTCATAGAAAACTGTCAAATGGATATATTGTATCTCGTCAACACTCTTGAGCAAAAGACAAATGCAAACTGTGTAAGTTGCAGTATCGTCTATTACTAGATATTAAGATTCTCAAGAAAATAAATAGTGGAAGTCGATTTTTGCCTGGAGTCTTGTAGTGACAAATAAAGAATACTACTGTGTCAAACTGTTATGACGAGCAACAGCATTTTTCATGAGGTGAACTGTGAACTCTAACGGAAATGAAACAGTGGCTGTAGAATTAAAAATAGTAATCCACCTTTTTCATACGGAAAATAATAAAACCAACACGTTCTTGATATTCATAGAAACAGATGGACGAGACAATCAAATATATTGAGTTATAAGTTAATATCTAAGCGACTGCAAAAGTCGAAACGATCCACATGAGTCTCCCTTGTTCTACTACTATTTCCTGAGATATAATTCAGAACTAAATACGAGTTGAAGTAATATTTCTGGCAGCCATATCGAAGCCCTCATCAGCAGCTTGATTAAGTCAACGAGATAGTAGTACAAAACAGGAAGTATGTTATACAAGTTACTGAAATTGGACGACTGTGGAGTGTCTTTAGCTCCTATAAGGGCCTACTTGTGAGGTCGTTGTTCTATGTGGTCTCGTATATATTCCATTGATGGCGTGCTATCAACGTTCGATGCATAAAAATGAAATAAAAAACGACATCAATGTTAAAAAAAAAGCTGAAGAAATTACTGCTATCAATTAAAAGATTCCACTGATAGTTAACCATCAGACCTGCCAAACGGCTTGAATTTTTTTGACTCTGCCAAGACGTGACAAAATGTACGTCTGAATTTATATGATATGTAGTTGTTACCATTAAACACATTTTCTTGCAATAGATTAGCAACGTTTTCGAACACTTTCTGGAGCGATTCCTCTCTTGTGTAACATCTTCTTTGTTATCCAGCAAATATACATATTTTAATGTATTATGTATTTATTTAAAATTAATGATTTCAAGTTGTACCTTGAGAGCATATGAAAAATTCTAGAATAATTAGAAAGGTATTTTCTTGAGGGATATACATACATGGCATGGGTGAAAGTGGGGTTTTAAAATAACAGTACTCACGTCGCATCAATGACTAGGTCATTAGAGACGAAGCAGGCACATAAATTAGACATGATGGGAAAGAAAATGGGCAATGTCCTTTGCGGAGGATTCGGTCGGACATTCCCTTCAATTTATTTAAGGTGACAATGGGAAATCTAAACGTGGATGGCTGAATTATGATTTGAATCATATTTCTTCCCACTGCGATTCCATTAACTCCGGCGCTACCTCATTCGGTCCACGGGAGAGAATACCACCGCAACTAGGACACTGTGACTAGGTACAACGAAATTCTCGATACAGCCTGTTTTGTGAGTAGTTACTGTTTCTGTCATTTATCAAAACCTTTTCTCACTTCACCTTATTATGTCACAGTAACGGCACTAGTGTTTTTAAGTTGCAATCATGCATGGCTGCCACCATTTTCAAAGTAGTACGTCATGGGTGCAACAGGCAATCGAAATCGTAGCAGGAACACTATGGTTTCCGTTCATTAATTTTACCATACTTAACCAATTGACACATACCTATCAAGTTCTTCTATATTATTAAATACGTCTCTCTGTTTGGTAGTCACGTAATAAGGTGATCAATGTTTGGAGTTTTAAAAATGTTCAGTAAACACAGAGAATTTCCTCGTTGAAAATAAATCGCACCCCGCGAAGAAAAATGACACAAGTGGGAGAACGGCAATTTTCAGCTTGCCACTGAAAAATACGTGTGGAGTGCACTAACGTGGTTGAAAAATATGATGGAATTTACTGTCAACAATACTTACTTCAAATTTAAAGGAAGCTTATACTATTTCAATATACGTTTTATAGAATTAATTCTTTAAGTTAAGTTTTCTCAAGTACTGCATTTTTAGTTGTGGCACTGTTCTTTCCGGGGTGTGATATTTTGCCCCTGAAATCATCGCCATTGAAACTTAGGTATTCATTCACATATCATTCTGATCTCACCGATGAATCAACGATTTGTTGCATGTTGTAAAAAAAATTAATTTGAAGCTTTCTTGCTACAGTTTTCGGCGAAATGAACTAATCAATTTCTGAAAGATCGAATATAACTTTATGTATGTCATTTCTAACGAAAAGTGCTGCGATGGAGTGACGTAAATACACCACAGTGAAAAGTCTGCTCTTCAACAGAGAGAACTTCCCGCCCTCTCTCTCTGACAGCGAACCGAATCCGTACTTAACGGGTAGTGCACTGTCAAGTGAAATATCGTAGCCTAAGTTTCAACCCGATTCAAATATTTAGAGAGAGTCGTAGGGTCTAGTTCGAGTCCATGCCCGATAAACATTTTTAAGTTGTTTGTTTTCGACCTTACTCAGAGAAAGAAAATAGTTCACGTTTTCCACGACGAATTACAGCTGACCAAATGATGTGGTCGACTTTCCAGTCGGAGAAGCTCATTGGGAAAGCATAACGATTCGGCTAGTGTTATTCCTGATATTTTCCACAGATCATTAATGGAGAAGTAATCGATATCTAAAAGACTGAATATGACATTAGCTATTTCACTTCTTTAACGAAAACTGCTGCGGTGGAAGAGAAGAAATAAATGAAGAACTTGCAGTGATTGTACTAATATTCAGATTTATTTCAACGTTATGAAATTTGAACGTATATCAAGTCTGTGAAGTTGATATCAAGGATCTCGAAGATGAGCCGACCACAGGCGTCACAGTATAACACGAATAAGAAGGGCAAGAAAAAAAGGCACTCGCGTCAATATCTACAACTAAATGAATTTTTGCTCTGCTTGTCTGAAATCTTAGCCTCGTAAAGTCGATGTGGGTAGAATGATAGACACTGAGTGAAACTACGCTACATCACTGGATAGGAGAGAGAGGGAAGTTGGGAAATAGGAAAGAGTTACCGACAATTGGAACCGTTAATCCAGTCCGAAAGGTAAGATAAGATAGACCTCCACTTATCCCGAAAGTGTGTCCAGGATCTTAACTACCGACATAGTCGCTCTGCTCACCTACTGTCTGCATGTACGGATTACTATAAAATTTCGAAAGTGCTTGTTATTACTGTTCACGAGCAGAACGCTAATTTGTGAGGCAGTGAGGTGATCTAGGCGCGCATCCCATCCAAGAGCTTCTTTCTTTGAGTATACTTAAAACATTTGACTTTCAAAGAAGTTAAAAATGTTTATCGTATATGGGCTACCGCTACACCGTTTTTTTTTCAGGTTTCAGTCTATAAATATTTGAGGCACGGTGTAACTTACGCTAGGATAGTTCACTTGACACTGCATTGCCCGTTAAGTACGGATTCGATCCGCTGTCAGAGAGAGAGAGTTTTTGGCGGGGAAGTTCTTTAAATTGAAGAGCCTAAGTTTCACTCTGCTGCATTTACGTCAAATCATCGCCGCATTTTTCATTAAAGAAGTGACATAAAAATGTTATCTTCAGTCTTCTAGAAATCGATTAACTGACGTGCGTTGGTGTGTTGCAATGGTATCTTGACTTCCCACACCCTTATGGGCTAATTTCTGTTTGGGTTTACTTCTCAACTTCTGAAACCCAACACGAAAACAGTTACAACACGAGCACACGCAGATCTAAAGGCACATCAGCATTTAGGTAATATGGCGTTCCCGTGATATCAATGGAATCGGGGCATGGCATTTCATCATCAGACACGCACATTATAGTGAACCTTTACTGGTTAGCACAAAATACTTTCGGTATGCGGATTTTTGTCTGTGAAAAAATGAGTGTTTGTTAGTGCATAGTGTCGTCTGTACAACATATGAATTCATCGGCAGATAACACCAAAGTAGGGAACTGGCACAGTAATACGCACTGCTGTAAATATCATTGTGCAAACTGTGCTGTCGTGGATAGTTTCCGACTACTATTTCCTGGACTTCCTGCAGATGGTATTCTTCCCTTCCACGCCAGATCAAGATACACGAAACCACATAAACTGCGTGATTCTATCTTCAGGATGAGCGAGTGCTTTTTACATGGCGATGTAAGATATGACTGACGAAGCAAGGAGAACATCAAAAGAAGACCAGTACAGTCAAAGAGGGCACTCCTGACCAAACGAAGTCTATTACGAGGGCGTGCTGAAAAATAACGCATCCGATTTTTTTTTGCGAAGACTCTTAAAACTTATTATTAACGTTCTGCATCTGTATTGTTCATGTCTGTATATTTATTTCTCAACACGATCGCCCTGGCGACGAACACAGTTCCCCCAACGAGAGACCAGTATGTTGATACCGTGTCTGTAGCCTGTTAGTCGACGGAAGCACAACCTCACCTGCGCTTCTACTACGTCATCGAAGACGTTCTTTAAGTTTTGCAAACAGATGGAAATCGGATGGGGCGAAGTCGAGAGTGTGTGGAGGATGATCGATGATAGAGAACCCAAAGCGTCAGATTATTTAGGACGTCGCGGCGCTCGTGTGTGGTCTGGCATTTTCATGCTGAAGGAGAAGGTGCTCCATATGTTGACGAACTCTTAGAATTCGAAATTCAATTACAGCAGGCTGTTGCTCACGCACCGACTTACTGATTGGTCGACTGTGATATTACTGTACCTGGGAGTGAGGGGGCTTCGGTCGGCTACTCGTGAGTTTTTAACATGATATTTCACGAGGACATGCTAAAACACTTGATAGTGTCCGCACAACTGTCTTGGAATCATGCGGTGCGTTTTCCATAGTCACTACTGTACTTGTTTATTGTAACGTCCCTGTGTGTTTCCGATAAGAGCCACGGGAGACCAAGTTCTGTAATGTCGTGGTGGGGTAGTACTTTACACACCGCCATTTTACACGCTACAACCGGAGCCCTTTAGTGGCAAAGGGCTGAAAATATGTACACATGGAGACTAAAGATGTAGAACGTTAATAAAGTGTGCTTTATTTAAGAAGGGTTTGGAGTTTTCATATAGAAAATTCAGAGGCATTACATTTCAGCCCGGTCTCGTAGTTTCAAAACATCGGCCTCAATTTGAAGAACAACTTTCTGAGAATGTACATCTAGAGCCCAGCACTGCATGGTAGTGAATGATGGACTGTGGAGAAAGAGGAAAAGGAAAGAATCGAAGCGTTTCAGATGTAATGCTATAGACCAGTGGTTCCCAACAGGTGGTCCGCGGACCCCTAGGGGTCCGCGAGCTATGCCAGGGGGGTCTGAAAGATGCTATTAGAAAAAAATATATATTAAATATATTTAGTATGATAACAGATTTTTTGTTCTGGGCGCTCAATATTTTTTCAATAATGAAGATGACAATGTTTTTTCTATGTACCAAAAATAGGAAACGTATAAAAAGACTCTTAATTTGGCTTTTTTATGTACTTGATACTGTGATGTGACAAGGTACCAATCATGCACGATGAGGGGATCCTCGAGAAAATTTTGTTGGGAACCCCTGCTATAGACGAATGTAGAAAATTATCCGGACTGATAAGAAATGAAGAGGTTCTGTGCAGAATCGAGGAGGAAAGGAATATGTGCGAAACACTAGAAGTAGGGACAGGATGATAGGACATGTGTTGGGAAATAGTACGATTGGGAATGCTTTTGTTGGTAAGAGGAACAATGGAACTCTCTTCGGACATGTATGCATGTATCAAACAGCGACTTTTCAGTAAAATGTCGTCCTTGCACGGGAATTACGTAAAATGTGTACGAGTACAGGTAGTGGCACAGAAAGGTCGACAAATGAAAATTTGGGTCTGGTTCTGCGCAGACTGACAATGCGATTAACGCGACCGCCCGCGTTAAGTCACGGTCCGACACAAATTTTCGCTGTCGTCATTCCCTAATATAGCTGATGGTTGTTCCTATTCAAAGCTTCGAATACATTTCATGTATGAAGGAATAATTTCCATAGCAGTAGAAGGAGCTGTAGACAGTAGAAATAGTGGTGCAAGACACAGATTGGAACATATGTAATAAATATTGGAGCGCTTTGGGTGCAAGTTCTGGTGTGAGGTAAAGAGGTTGGCACAGGAATGGAAGTCGTGGCGGTCCGCACCAAAACAGAGGGATGATGACAATAGAGAAAGGGAAAGTGTGTGTGTGTGGGGGGGGGGGGGGGGAGGGAGAGAGAGAGAGAGAGAAAGGGGGAGAGAAAGAGAGAGGGAGAAACCAAGAGTAAAATCGTCGAACTGCGAAGTCGGCTGTTGGTGCCTTCAGTTGGAGTCACTTGTAACAGAAATTACAGAATGTCAACAAAGCTCCTGCCACTTCGTGTCCAACTGATAATGATGAAAGTAATAGGATCACAGGGTGTAACTGATACAGCTAGGGAAATCGACACTGCGGTACATGTATCACATCACTCAGGGAAGACGTTTGTGATGTACGTAGGCATTAATATGAGGCAGCACCTTCACGAGCGACAAACTGTCTCTGCCCGTTCTCGGTTGTTCGGCGCTTTCTACGCGGTTTGTCGTCATATTGCACACTCCGCTCGGTTGAACCGGACCCCTTAAGCGACAGGTGCACCCCGCGGCTTCCCGTATCACGCTTTAAAATATACTGAACGCTGCGCCGGCTGCATTGCAGAGCCACATGGCGTGGGATCGATGTCCGCAGGCCACAGGCGCGCCACGTATATTTAGCCTACACTGTTATTGACGTTATCCGGGAAAATTTTATTCTGCCGGCGCGGCGGCGGAGGATAGGTGGAGGCGGAGGTGGAGGTGGAGGCGCGGCCGCAGTCGCGGCGGAGCGCGGCTGCCCGGCTGGCCGTCCCCTAAACGGGAGTCCGCCGCCGCCGCCGCCGCCTTCTGCACCAGCGGCTCGAAAAAGTGGGTGCAACACAAAGGAAGTGCATGGCGGTCAGTGTGGCGCAAAAAATATGCAGCGGCGGCGGCGTGCTGGTGCACGTCTTCAAACGGTGCGCCGCCCGGCCGGCTGACACGCGCCGCTGACACGCAGAATTAGGCCGAGGTGAGGCGAGGTGGCGCCGGCGGCGGTGCGGTGCATGCGGTGCGATGCGCCCGCCTTGTGACGGCGAGCCCCGGAGGAAGTGCAGCGCGACCGGGCCCGCATTCCTCCCGTTCACTCTTCCGGAACACACACGGGCGCAAAAATGGCCTCATTTTGAACGTCCCTCCCCTCTTCTTAGATGGAAAAGAATTGCTCATTGTCAATGAAGAGATGTGATTGATTCATTATCGTTTTTATATTTCCTAACGACACAGTGAAGCCAGTACACAGGGGTGACAAAGATCTTATGATACCTCCAAATATCGTGTCGGACCTCTTTTTACCCGGCGTAGCGCAGAATTCGACCTGGCATGGACTCCACAGGTCGTTGGAAGCCCCTGCAACAATACTGATTCATGCTGCCCCTACAGCCGTCCATATATGCGAAAGTGTTGCTTGAGCACGATTTTGTGCACGAATTGACTCTCGGTTATGTCTCATAAACATTAGGTTGGGATTCATGTGGGGCGATATGGGTCGCCAAATCGTTTGTTCGAACTGTCCAGAATGTTCTAACCAGTCGTGAACAACGGTGGCCAAAGTGAAACTTCCTGGCAGATTAAAACTGTGTGCCGGACCGAGACTCGAACTCGGGACCTTTCTTTGCCTTTCGCCGGCAAGTGCTTTACCATCTGAGCTACCCAAGCACGACTCACGCCCCGACCTCACAGATTTACTTCTCCCAGTACCTCGTCTCCTACCTTCCAAACTTTACAGAAGCTCTCCTGCGAACCTTGCAGTACTAGCACTCCTGAAAGAAAGGAACTGTGGCCAGGTGTCATGGTGCACTGCCACACATAAAAATTTCATCGTTGTCTGCGAACATGAAGTGGATGCAAATCGTCTCCAGGAAGCCGAACATAACCATTTCTAGTCAATGATCAGTCCAGTTGGAACAGATGAACCGGTCCATTCCATGTTAACACTGCCCACACCATTATGGAGCCACCACAAGTTTGTCAACTTGGGTCCACCGCTTCGTGGGGTCTTTGTCGCACTCGAACCCTACCACCGTTCGTAGCTCGTGGTCGCGCGGTAGCGTTCTCGCTCATCGCGCACGTGTTCCCGGGTTCGATTCCCGGCGGGGTCAGGAATTTTCTCTGCCTCGTGATGACTGGGTGTTGTGTGATGTCCTTAGGTTAGTTAGGTTTAAGTAGTTCTAAATTCTAGGGGACTGATGACCTCAGATGTTAAGTCCCATAGTGCTCAGAGCAATTTTTTTGTTAGCAAACGCACTCGCGTTGGTCATCTGTGCCATAGCTCTTTAACGCCAAATTTCGCCGCACTCTCCCAACAGATACGTTCGTCGTACGTCTCACGTTGATTTCTGCGGCTGTTTCACTCAGTTTACCTGTCTGTCAGCTCGGCCAACTCTGCACAAACTGTGCTGCTCTCGGTCGTTAAATGAAGGCCGTCGCCACTGTGTTGTCCGTGGTGAGAGGTAATGCCTGAAATTTGCCATTTTCAGCGAACTCTTGATTCTGAGGATCTCGGAACACTGAATACCGTAACATTTTGTGAAACGGAACGTCCTATGCGTCTAACTCCAACTGAAGTTCCATTTTCAAAATCTGTTAATTCCCTTTGTGTGGTCATAATCGCGTCGGAAGCTTTTCACATAAATCACTGCCCTTTTATACTGTATGTATGCGATACTACCGCCTACTGTATATGGGCATATCGCTGTCCCATGACTTGTGTCGCCTCAGCGTATTGTAAAAAGAGAGTAGAAGTAAATGAAGATGATATGGGTGTTATGATACTGCGAGAAGAATTCGACAGATAAAGAAAGATCCAGGTCAAATCAAGGCCCCTTGAGTAGATGGTATTCCCTTAGATCCTTGGTAGAGCCAACCAAAACAAATGTGTTCCACCTGATGTGAGAAATAAGCCCAACGAACAAAAAAATAGTCATGCCAGTACGGACGCACAGCTGATTCGTTAAGCCTTTACAGCCCCTCGCGTACTGCCTTTACGTGAGCGGAAGGAAGTAGCGATCAGTGAGACACTTATGTTTCAGGTGGGCACTGTACGTAAAAGTGGGTAAAAGCAAGGACGTGACAGAATGGCAGAAAGGGGCAATCGTCTTTACTTATCGCCGTAAGCTGCATAAAGTTGCTGTATCTGTTGGTGTTTCGTGCAGACTTCTGTGTGTCTACAAGCAGTGGTGTATCACACTTTGCCACGAAACGTGACGTCACAATTCTTTTCGGAAAAAGATCCTCACATAGAGGAACGTAAAAGGCGTTTCACGACCTTTTTAATCAAAATCTCTTCCAAACCTGACGGGAATTGCTGCAGGCTCGAATGAAGGTTCATCCCCACCTCTTAGCGAACAAACATGGCGACGGGAATTGTATGCCATAAACATTTGGTGACATTCACCTCGTAAGGGGCCATTGCTCATACAGGCACGTAAAGCTGCGCGTCTTAAGTGGGCAGGAAATCATCGAACAAGGACTGTAGGTTACTGGCGGAACGTAATGTCGTCTGACGAATCACGTTTTTGCCTGTACTCAAACAATACACCTCGTCGAGAGCACGGAATACCAAATGAAGTATTTAATCCTGAATGTGTGGAAGATCAGCTTCAACTCGGAGGTCGGCCTGCGGTATTCTGGGGATGTTTCTCTTATCATTAATTGAGCCCTCTCACTGATGAACCAGTGTGTTTTTGTTAAAACAGTCTGAACGATAAGGCGATTCCTTTCTGTCAACATCTCCATGATGAGTATGCCACTGATACCCCATTTCGCAAGACGACAACAGCAGAGTTCGTTGGGCTGGAAGAATATTGACTGGTTTCCTGGACACTGCTTCTCCCTATAACATCTCCACTGTCCAGCAAAATCACCTGTCCCAATGAAAATCTAAGGGTCATGTTGGAACAACGGATAAAATGCCGACATCTGAATACCCGTAATTTGGTGGAATTGCGTGAGAAAATCCTCGACGAGTGACTTAACCTGGATGCGTTGTACCTGCATAAACTTGTGGAGTCAGTTCCTAACCTAATCCACGCGATTATCATGTCCAGGGACGGAATTACGCAGTATTAAAGACAGAATTCCAGGAAGACGTGTGTCTCTGCTTTCTTGATTAAGCCAAAGCCTTTGACTGTATCGATGACAATAAATTACGGGAAACACTCATAAATATAGGATTACCATATCACCTCATTCATCTTACACGGAGTTTATGCTCTAACCAAGAAGCCACGGTGAGAACTATGTATGGAACAACTAAATGGATTAGGATTCAGAAAGGAGTATGGCAATGTTGTTTATTATCACCTTACTATTTCAGTCAGTATGCACAGCACGTTATGAGGAATGCCGGGATAGAAGAGGAAAAAATCGGAAATAAAGTATGTTGGACCCAGCTGTAAGAAGACCTTACCACATAAGCGTCGGACTGGGCACCAAGGGTAGAAAAAAGTGGAAAAGGAAATGGAAGAAAGAGTGGAAGCACTGGGGAGAGAAAAGTATCATCCAGAAGCACTTAGGAGAGAAGTGTGTCATGCTAAAGCACTGGGAATATATCAAGATTCTTCGTGCATGAATGAGGCACAGGAAGGAAACTTGGAAAACGTGTGGAAGATGAGAACAAAAAGTGCATTCATGAAGTAGAAAGAGTCTGGGCCAGGTGGTGGAGAGGAGGCACCATGCCGAATATGATCTTGGGAACAGGGAGGGTCAAAGAAGACAAAGATGTGAGTGTTTCATCCAGGGATGGAACCGTGGTGACACTGGCAGATTTTGGTGGAACGACATCGTCAGCGGCGGGAAGCACATAGTGTCGTAATACTGTCCGCAGGATCGAGTGCCAAAGCAACAGCACCAGCAGGAGGGAGCACCCGCGTTGGTTGGAAGTGGTGGTCTCCGTCGTTGGGCCGGGGGCCGCGGCAGGGTACCTCCATAGTCGTGAAGACACCACCCCTCCCCCGGTTCGGAGGCTGACCCAGGGACAGGGGGTCGTGGCAGAGACTGAGGGAGAGCAACCTCACAGGGACACTCTAACGTCGTGGGGACCTCACCAGCAGTTCCAGATGGCGGCGTTGCATCTGGTAGAGGTCGCACAATAAAGAGAGAATAGAAGGTTGCTTCGCTCCATTAGATATACTGGAGGGTGATCAAATACGCTGTCTCAAAATCGAGTTGCAATGTATCGTGCACGAACGCCTACGACCGGTGACAGAAGCTAGTTTTCGACAAAGAGACAGAAAGGCACAAAAGGGACACACAAGAAAACTTCCACTGTGTGCTGAAGTAATGCCTGAAAAGTAAAGTTCCACATGGACCATGTCGCCAACAGCTGTGGGACAGGAAACAGAAAAGTGGCGCGAAAGCCACAGCACCACAGAACGAAACGCACGCAAAAACACTGTCGACCTGGGATGGAAGTATATGCATATTACAGATTCGGGAAAACAACGAACACCTCGTCACATTTGAAGAATCCACCGCAGGCGGTGAAAAAGTAAAGGCCCCTAGTACAAAATAATACCAAGTTTATTTGAATTTTCTTTTTGAAAATAAAGTCTTCTGGTTCGAACACAAAGTAGTACTTCAGGCAGAAGGCATGGTACTGGAGGAACTCTTCTGGTTTGAACATAAAACAGTACTTCAGCCACAGGGCCTGGTAGTGGGATAAACAAAGTTCTAAACTGAGAGTTCTTGACACGCCTCGTGGAGAAACAACCCTAATTAGAAAGGTCTTAGCACTGCTCGTGTAGAAACACAGTCCGATTAAAAGCTCTTGACACACTTAGTGCAGAAACAAAATCTGGAACTGACTAATAAGAGTCAAACTTGACAATTAGAAAAATGTCTAAGTCTGCCGAATCCGAATTGAATGCAAATTCTGAAATATAAGGGTTCAGTTGGTCACTATGTTAGGATCACATCTTTTTCTGGCTGGACACGTTGCAGAATCTGGGATGAGAAGGCTGGCTCAGACGGCAAAGAAAGGCCAGGACACACAATAGATACGTGGGTCAGCCTCCGAACCGGGGGAGGGGTGGTGTCTTCACGACTATGGGGATACCCTGCCGCGGCCCCCGGCCCAACGACGGAGACCACCACTTCCAACCAACGCGGGTGCTCCCTCCTGCTGCTGCTCAAAGTGAGCTCTGATTGAAGGCATGCATTAGTATTTGGTGTCTGACCCAGGAAGCCCACTCAAACTTCCAGCTGAGGACCCATGTGCCGGCCTAAGTACAGCCTTCAGCGCCAACATACAGTTGGTCTTGCTTCCTCTCATGTTGCCAGCGTAGGAAATAAGTCGGTGGGTCTATCGACCTCCACTGGTGCTTATGCCACTAGCTGGTGGCTGTTGTATTATAGCAACCCTCGAGTGTCGGCTATAAGAAAGCCAGCTGCCACGGAAATTGGATGTGATGTGGGTTGCAGGCAGTAGCCCATGATACTGCACCGGCAGTTGCAGTCAAAATCCAGTGGACAAAAGCACGCTGTGTGCCTGCTTCTGTGTCATCACACTTCCATGTCCCGGCCACCTGGGTCTTTAATCAGCCTCCAGGAAGCTCCTACAATTTGTCATACTGTCATCTGAGAGCAGACAGAAACCGGTCACTGACCCTGTTCCAGATTTCTCTGCAGCGACACACAAATGGCACCCCGTCACGAAGTCAGTACTGAGTAGCTGCATTTACATCCCAGTCCAGATTAGTACATGACAGCCGTCACAGAAGGATAAAGTACAGTGCCTGCCTCGTGTCTGTCGTCACTACGAGTCTACTGTTGCATCATTGGTGTCTTCGCTGTAACTCTGTCGTGTCTGGGTCGTGATTCACGGACCTCTGCCTGTCTGCCAAACCATCATGCAGCCAGCTGACTGCTCCTGCCCTTCAGCTGTTGGTTCACGCTCTGGACAGCACCAGCACCAGGTTGCTGGGATGCCATGACCTACTGCAGAGTGCTGCTGGCTACTTCGTATCACACTATAACAGAGCCACGTATGGTACCTGCGACGCCACCATCAAGTCAGCAAGCCAAGTTGGCTTGCCACTGTGTAAGTAGTTGATGTCGCTGTGCATCTGGCCACTGTTATGCCTGCCACTACAGTGACCGAATATTACATTAAGGTGGGA
Source organism: Schistocerca piceifrons (assembly GCF_021461385.2). Taxonomy (NCBI): domain Eukaryota; kingdom Metazoa; phylum Arthropoda; class Insecta; order Orthoptera; family Acrididae; genus Schistocerca; species Schistocerca piceifrons. The sequence goes on from NC_060138.1 coordinate 377,587,450, forward strand.
ACATTCTCAAATGACTGTACAAATTGTGTCGATTAATCAAGCACTTGTTTGTGTTTATTCTCATCTGCAGCCCTTATGACCAACTACATAGTGGATCTAAGTTGAGTAAACGAATGAAGGAGTAAAAACGAAACTATTGTATCCTCACTGGTGTCTTCAGCTGTTGTGCACCTGGATCCAGTCTTTGGCAGAGAACTGCAACCACACGACAAAAAGATCTGCTCTTCCTGTTACAGTATCTACAAATGTGACTGATACATGAAGAGAACCGTAAACTCATGATTTTGCATTTTGCACTCTAAAAATGCTTACATGACTTACATCCAATTGGTAGTGAAGTTAGTTTCATACATTGTGTAACAACATCCTTTCAGTGATCATCACAGCAGCACTGATGCGTTCACTGAGCTGTTCCAGTGTTCTTGAAAGTGGAGTTGCATCAAAGGAAAAAGTCATAATACATTACCACAGGCGACCTGGGAGGCCAAGGGAACAGAGCCACGTCATCTTCACAACTATGCCCAAACTATCGAGCGGACGTTCATCGTTTATCTAACGACAAACATGGCTGATCCAATGATTGGAGATCCACTGTATTGTTGGAAAATTAAATTCACAGAATCAGCAGTCAGTTGTGGAAAAAGCAAAAAATGCAACACATCAAGGTAAGACGTACCGGTCACAGTCTTCTGTAGAAAAATACAAGACTTTTGACAATATTTTAATTTTATGTTTTAAGTTTAAATTTTTGGGTAATTTCGCTTTGCGATTTCAATTTTTAATTTGTTTTATTAATTGTGGAGTTAATTAAGATACTATGCTAATTAGCAACACCATTTATTTGAGATTTTTTCAATTTAGCTGAACCAAAGTTGAAATATCTCTGAGCATAATTGTTTGCAACCATAGGCGTTCAGTCATCATTCGAGATTTTAAATTACAATAATAAAAGTGATATAATTGTGATAGAAAATGACTAAGGATGCTGAAATCTTATACTTCACTTCATACTGTAGAGAGTTTCGGTGCTTAGTCCAGGGATATAAATTCCCGTCAAAACTAGAAGTAGATATTTAACTAACAAATAAATCCCAAATTAATAGTCTCCGAAACTTGTAGCTACATCAGTGGCATCTTTAGGGCGAGAGAGATTAGATAATAACAAGACACGAGCGCCTTTGGCTCTCGCAGCATGGTCTCCGAGCTGATATTCCATGCTGCTGCAAACGTCGTCCAAGTGTTCGTGCAGATGGTTGTTGTCCTGCAAACGTCCCCGTCTGTTCACTCAGGGATCGAGACGTGGCTGCACGATCCGTTACGGCTACGCGGATAAGATGCACGTCGTCTCGAATGCTAGTGATACGAGGCCGTTGGGATCCAGCACGGCGTTCCGTATTACCCTCCCTAACCCACTGATTCCATATTCTGCTGACAGTCATTGGATCTCGACCAACGCGAGCAGCAATGTCGCGATACGATAAACAGCAATCGCGATGGGCTACAATCCGACTTTTATCAAAGTCGGAAACGTGATGGTACGCATTTCTCCTCATTACACGAGGCATCACAACAACGTTTCACCACGCAACGCCGGTCAACTGCTGTTTGCGTGTGAGAAATCGGTTGGAAACTTTCCTTACGTCAGCACGTTGTAGGTGTCGCCACCGTCGCCAACTTTGTGTGAATGGTCTGAAAAGCTAATCATTTTCATATTACAGCATCTTCTTCCTGTCGGTTAAATTTCGCGTCTGTAGCACGTCATCTTCGTGGTGTAGCAATTTTAATGGCCGGTAGTGTATATAGGATACTTCCCGCTGAGCTGAAATCTTGACATTTGGCAAGAAGGAGGCTTTCGCAGTATAAATAGAGGAAAAAATCCGAAAATTGTTAAATTATGATTATATCACACAAAAATATTTTTTTTTCCTTTAGAACTTACATTCCGTTCATCATCCGTCGAAATCATAGTAGAAAATAGTACTGTATGCAAACATAAAATGTAAGTTGTAGTCGTGTTTTAGTAAATAAATAAAAATATTTTTTTAAATCTTTTCTCTTTACATATACAAACTAAAGTCCCCTGCTCACTTCTTTTTGTATATTCGGCCTAGTCACAGGAACCACTGTAAAGATTCTGGTAGTGTTTTTCTTAATAGTGGGCTAATTTACGAGGAAACTTTGCACATATAATTTTATTTTAATTTAATTTTCGGTTTTAATACGAACTACTAAAGCCACGTTGGATCACGATCATACCTGCAATTGTTTTCAACACCTACTGTTACTCTCCATCCCAAAACACCCGTTCAGAGAGAAAATGTAGGGCTGTATATTTATTAAAATGACATCCCCCCCTCCCCACATCTTTATTGTAGCTTGACAGCTACATTACATCCTTTCACGGTACAGTGAAGCATACTGCAAAGCCCCAATCTATTTGTGACGTTTTTGATGACTGTGATCTGCGATCAGAGATCAGTAATCATATTTTCATGATACAACAAACAACATGCATGTGTCTTTTGTATTCATAATATTACACTGTGTTCCAAAATAACTACTTAGGGATTTATTAAAGTATCCGCTCTGATGAAATTGTATATGTAATATGTCACTCCAAAGTGATCATTATGTTCCACTCAGACAAGTATACAGAACAATCAAGATAAAAAAAAACAAGGTAATGCCAAGTAACTGTAGATGTCGGAAGGTACTCTAGCAGGGGGTGACTCTAATGTGTGGATAAATTTGATATTAGTTTCAGCGTAACTAAGACAATTTTTTCTGAAAAAATGATACAGACATCGTTGACACAGAATAGCATTGCTTACTTTGGTGCAAAGATCAAAATAAATGTTTCGCTTGTGATTGGAGCTTCGTAATCATACTTGTGTTTTATGATGTGTTATATGCCCATGTATCAATAACATCTGTAAATATAGGGGAGAGAGTGTCATGAGATGACAGTCAGCAAGTGCATGAATATTTTGCCGACAACCCTCTTACAAAGGGAGAAATAGCCATCGTAATAGTATAAGACAAATCAGATTTCACATTGAAAGACATAGGAGTTGGCTTTTTTCGTTTACCCTCACGTAATCCTACATACCAGTCATAGACAGTTTGCTTAATCTCACTGAGTCGTTTAGCGAACAAACTGCGATGTTCGAGTCAGATTTTTAAATGCATTCAGCAACTGTTTAGTTGATAGAACTCCAATATGCGAACGAAATCGACAGATATTAGCAACTCACATGGACAGATTTTGCTGTTCTTTTTCGCATGCTATTCGAGAGTAGAGTCATCGAGAAATGCGGCGTTATCCAAAATCGTCTAGACACTTTCTAGTGATTTAAAAATTGTTTGTATTGAGGTTAGACACTATATGATTATATATATACAGGATATTGCAAAAAGGTACGGCCAAACTTTCAGGAAACATTCCTCACACACAAAGAAAGAAAATATGTTATGTGGACATGTGTCTGGAAACGCTTACTTTCCATGTTAGAGCTCATTTTATTACTTCTCTTTAAATCACATTAATCATGGAATGGAAACACACAACAACAGAACGTACCAGGGTGACTTCAGACACTTTGTTACAGGAAATGTTCAAAATGTCTTCCGTTAGCGAGGATACATGCATCCACCCTCCGTCGCATGGAATCCCTGATGCGCTGATGCAGCCCTGGAGAATGGCGTATTGTATCACAGCCGTCCACAATACGAGCACGAAGAGTCTCTACATTTGGTACCGGGGTTGCGTAGACAAGAGCTTTCAAACGCCCCCATAAATGAAAGTCAAGAGGGTTGAGGTCAGGAGAGCGTGGAGGCCATGTAATTGGTCCGCCTCTACCAATCCATCGGTCACCGAATCTGTTGTTCAGAAGCGTACGAACACTTTGACTGAAATGTGCAGGAGCTCCATCGTGCATGAACCACATGTTGTGTCGTACTTGTAAAGGCACATGTTCTAGCAGCACAGATGAAGTATCCCGTATGATATCATGATAACGTGCTCCATTGAGCGTAGGTGGAAGAACATGGGGCCCAATCAAGACATCACCAACAATGTCTGCCCAAACGTTCACAGAAAATCTGTGTTGATAACGTGATTGCACAATTGAATGCGGATTCTCATCAGCCCACACATGTTGATTGTGAAAATTTACAATTTGATCACATTGGAATGAAGCCTCATCCGTAAAGAGAACATTTGCACTGAAATGAGGATTGACACATTGTTGGATGAGACATTCGCAGAAGTGTACCCATGGAGGCCAATCAGCTGCTGATAGTGCCTGCACACGCTGTACATGGTACGGAAACAACTGGTTCTCCCGTAGCACTCTCCATACAGTGACGTTGTCAACGTTACCTTGTACAGCAGCAACTTCTCTGACTCTGACATTAGGGTTATCGTCAACTGCACGAAGAATTGCCTCGTCCATTGCAGGTGTCCTCGTCGTTCTAGGTCTTCCCCAGTCGCGAGTCAAAGGCTGGAATGTTCCGTGCTCCCTAAGATGCCGATCAATTGCTTCGAACGTCTTCTTGTCGGGACACCTTCGTTCTGGAAATCTGTCTCGATACAAACGCACCGCGCCACGGCTATTGCCCCGTGCTAATCCATTCATGAAATGGGCATCTGTCAACTCCGCATTTGTAAACGTTGCACTGACTGCAAAACCACGTTCATGATGAACACTAACCTGTTGATGCTACGTACTGATGTGCTTGATGCTAGTACTGTAGAGCAATGAGTCGCTTGTCAACACAAGCACCGAAGTCACCATTACCTTCCTTCAATTGGGCCAACTGGCGGTGAATCGAGGAAGTACAGTACATAGTGACGAAACTAAAATGAGCTCTAACATGGAAATTAAGCGTTTCCGGACACATGTCCACATAAAATCTTTTCTTTATTTGTGTGTGAGGAATGTTTCCTGAAAGTTTGGCTGTACCTTTTTGTAACACCCTGTATATATGAGAATAGCAACTCAAGGACTTTCTTGTGCCAGTCGACAAATGTTTAGTGTGTGAACCGTCAGTCACATGACCACATGTCCAGTCGACAGTGCTAAACATGTCCACACTCGCCTTAGTGTCAGCACAGATGTCAGTCATTGTGTGCCAATACGTCATCGTAAGTCAGTGACGTTGTGGAGAAGTATAGGTGCAAAAACAAATTATTTGAAAAAATCACACGGTGTCGGGTCCAGAGAATGTGATCGTTACTCGAGCAATTGAAGATTGTTGGTTGATGGAAGACTGATTCATTGTTGTAGGAGCTCAGTATCCAACAACTTGGAACATCGTTTGGAAGTGCATTGGTGCACCACTCACTTAAAACTGAAATTATCACTGACCTCTGGCAGTTTCAGCATGAACTACGCCCTCTCTGACAGTCTGGCAGCGATGTCGCTCCAGCAGCGACTTAACAGCGTTGTTGCGTGGCGGTAGCAGTCAGCACTAAACGGTGAAGTGCTATTGCTGGTTGTTGTTCATGGTTTACTGTCTCTGTTAACTCAGACAGATTAATCTGGGACCTCTTAATCGAATGGACATCTAAAATTGCGCTTTAAAAACCATTCTGCTCGTAACGGGAAGGGAACCGAGGCTTTCCTTCGACAGAAGGTGCCACATCAGAAATGTGATGAGCAGTATTTCTTTGGGCTTACTCCAGCTACAGACTGCAGAAACTAAATTGCAAAAATTTGCCTCAGCACCAGAGAAAATGCGCCTGACGATTCATAGGACAGACACCTGTGCAGAAGAGGAAATTTTTAGTGGGATATATTTATTATCGTATAGATGTATGATGTCATCTCTTTTCTACATTTGACCGTAATTTTATTTGACTGCGAGTCTTCTCATCATTTACACAATCCATACAACATGCAGTTTTATGTATAACTTAGAATGTTTCATCATTCCTCTATTAAAGTAAAGATAGGTGGTGTCGTCTCCATCTTATATTGCAATGTAATCTTCTTTGACAGCATGTACTTACTTCAGTTATTCGACCCATGTGCAGTGGAATTTGATGTATAACTTACAAAGCTTTGCCTTTCCTCTATTAAAAGAGACATACATGATGTCGTCTCCCTCTGGTATGAGTATCTTGTGTTTACATGAAAACCCCGCAGCTGCTATAGCAAATTCTGATTACTTCGCCTGTATACGTATGTTTCTAAGCGTGTCTGTAAGTCAGTGTAATATTACTCAACCGGGAATCGTAAGGGGTCCTGACATATGGGATGCAGACAACAAATTATATTTGATAGATTTCAGAGGCTTTGTGTGGTAATAGAACTGGATATTGCCGCTGTGTACATCCCGCTGGTGCTAAGAACTGTTGCTAGATTAACGGAGCATACAAGTTGGCCCCTTGTAATAAGCTTTAGTTGGGGTTCCAAAGGTACCTTCTTCTCACATCGCAAAGAATTTGTTAATAGATGATATAGAACTGTATATAGTAAGCCTAAATGTCTTAACAGCGGTATCCTGGAGGAAATAAAATTTTGTACTCTGACCCTGTGGAAGGCTGTCTTTAACGATAAATGGTGATACTGTGCAGACCATTGTCTGACAATTCTGCACTTCCCCACCAAACTCAGATTCCTTAATGTTGGTCAGTTTTTCTGAAGGAAATGTTAAGACTGTGATGTAAACATAGCCATCAAATTAAAATTTGTTCTGTGTACATATTATCTGTCTAAGTGTAGGACGCAGATGTGAGGCCTTTGGGCATATATAATACAGTATTTTGCTAACTCTGCTGTATAATATGTGACAGTTATGGCGTGTGTGTTTGTTGGCTCGATGGGTTGATACAGGTCGGCGTCCGTCGATCGCGACAACTCCGATCTGTAACTGTCAAAACAAACTCTTCGCTTTGTTTGCTTAGTTTCAGATATCCGCGTACCGATGGAGCAGCACGCCGGAATGTATAAGCGGCCCTCGCTTATAATTGAAGCAATGGTGTTCGAAGGATGTCTGTCTTCTTTACTGCTACACACAGCGACTGCACCACTCGGTACCGCAGCAACTCCCTTTTTCTGAAAAAGTAAACCAAATATCCTTCGCGTGTTCGCGACAGACTTATAAGCTTATGTGAAACTTGATAACAGTAGCTTTTATGCCCGGTTTGCAAATGAATGTTCAAACGTAGATAATGTGATATCTCTAATTATACACTCCTGGAAATGGAAAAAAGAACACACTGACACCGGTGTGTCAGACCCACCATACTTGCTCCGGACACTGCGAGAGGGCTGTACAAGCAATGATCACACGCACGGCACAGCGGACACACCAGGAACCGCGGTGTTGGCCGTCGAATGGCGCTAGCTGCGCAGCATTTGTGCACCGCCGCCGTCAGTGTCAGCCAGTTTGCCGTGGCATACGGAGCTCCATCGCAGTCTTTAACACTGGTAGCATGCCGTGACAGTGTGGACGTGAACCGTATGTGCAGTTGACGGACTTTGAGCGAGGGCGTATAGTGGGCATGCAGGAGGCCGGGTGGACGTACCGCCGAATTGCTCAACACGTGGGGCGTGAGGTCTCCACAGTACATCGATGTTGTCGCCAGTGGTCGGCGGAAGGTGCACGTGCCCGTCGACCTGGGACCGGACCGCAGCGACGCACGGATGCACGCCAAGACCGTAGGATCCTGCGCAGTGCCGTAGGGGACCGCACCGCCACTTCCCAGCAAATTAGGGACACTGTTGCTCCTGGGGTATCGGCGAGGACCATTCGCAACCGTCTCCATGAAGCTGGGCTACGGTCCCGCACACCGTTAGGCCGTCTTCCGCTCACGCCCCAACATCGTGCAGCCCGCCTCCAGTGGTGTCGCGACAGGCGTGAATGGAGGGACGAATGGAGACGTGTCGTCTTCAGCGATGAGAGTCGCTTCTGCCTTGGTGCCAATGATGGTCGTATGCGTGTTTGGCGCCGTGCAGGTGAGCGCCACAATCAGGACTGCATACGACCGAGGCACACAGGGCCAACACCCGGCATCATGGTGTGGGGAGCGATCTCCTACACTGGCCATACACCACTGGTGATCGTCGAGGGGACACTGAATAGTGCACGGTATATCCAAACCGTCATCGAACCCATCGTTCTACCATTCCTAGACCGGCAAGGGAACTTGCTGTTCCAACAGGACAATGCACGCCCGCATGTATCCCGTGCCACCCAACGTGCTCTAGAAGGTGTAAGTCAACTACCCTGGCCAGCAAGATCTCCGGATCTGTCCCCCATTGAGCATGTTTGGGACTGGATGAAGCGTCGTCTCACGCGGTCTGCACGTCCAGCACGAACGCTGGTCCAACTGAGGCGCCAGGTGGAAATGGCATGGCAAGCCGTTCCACAGGACTACATCCAGCATCTCTACGATCGTCTCCATGGGAGAATAGCAGCCTGCATTGCTGCAAAAGGTGGATATACACTGCACTAGTGCCGACATTGTGCATGCTCTGTTGCCTGTGTCTATGTGCCTGTGGTTCTGTCAGTGTGATCATGTGATGTATCTGACCCCAGGAATGTGTCAATAAAGTTTCCCCTTCCTGGGACAATGAATTCACGGTGTTCTTATTTCAATTTCCAGGAGTGTATGTTCCACCATTCAAGCCGATGCCACATTATAGTCTTGCGAGGATGTTGATTTGTGAAGTATTATAGTGTCGTTAATGGGTCGCTACGGTTCTAATTCAACAACTCCTACGTCGTAAATCCAGAGATAATGTATTCTCTAAATAACGTACAGAAAGCGTCGTAATAAAATGTTCCATTACTGTTCGCTGTTAATAATATCACTCAAACATCTTTAACTTCGGCCTTCTATCAAGAAAATAGTTATTTCGCAGTTACACAATAAAGTTCAATTAAATGATGTAGACGACACGAAGTATTAACGTTATAACTAAGTTTATTGAACTTTTCAATTATCTAACCGCTGCAATAGAAAGCACACCGATCTGTCATTCAGGGAATTTAAGCTACGATTTACATCAGCAATTCTGACACTGACTACAGCTTCCGACAACAACGCGTACCTGTGAATTCTTCACGATTGCGTGTATATGTTTCCTACTCAAGTCTATTTGTAGAGTTTATGTCGGAGTTTGGTATATTGCTGTGTGCTTCAGTGTTCGTGACGATCTCAGATCCCAACGACTAAGTCCCAGAACTGATTAAGTATCAGACGAGTACTTTTCCCTCGCGTATAATACCCGTTCCGTTGTCTGGCTAAACGGTAAATGCTCTATCATCTTTTTTCAAAACTTTGACTGATAAGTCAAGACGATACTTGAAAAACTTTAAAATTCCAGATAGGTCTGAAACAATCTAGTATCGGTCAATAAGCGTCTTCTATCGCGACGTCTACAAGAGAGCGAATTAACGTCTCCATTGAAGTTTTTCATTGTAGTCGCAGCGAACTTACAGCTAGATACGGCTACAACTCTATTCTTGGATAAATGTTATCTCTGATCACTTTACCTCGTCTGGGTTTTAATCTTCGTAATGCATATATTTTGAAGTCTTTATTTAGAGTTTCATGCTTCGTAGATTAAGTGATCATCTGACAGTCTTTCATTTAGTTCTTTCCGTGGAATAGATGTTGTTAGTTCCCTAGTATTTCTGTTTGTCAAACTTTCAATAGTGTTAATATTTTGTTGCCAGTAGCTACCTTCAAGGTCAGGGTAACTAATTTTTATATCTTTTGCTGTCAAAAGGGATGTCATTAGGAGCTCTATATTTGGGGTGTTATACAGTGTATCTCTTATGCAATGTAAACTACTGCATGTTAAAAACGTCTACTCATCATCTATGTCTCCCACATCAAGCATCATATAAAGTAATGTTTATTGGTATACGTCACAATTACTGCGTTTCATCTGCGAAAATCCCTGTTCTTTACGCAGTAAAATTGCTTGAAAGTGCAGTGGTGACCATTCTGTCGAAATATGAAATTATCCTCTGGCAATTGCAGCACGAACTACGCAGTATATCTGCTCTGACGGTGTGGCAGCAATCTTGCGTCACGTGGAATACATGAGATACAAAAATCAGTGAAAAAGAAACCCCATGCACGCCAGAATACTTCAATATTAAATCGGTGGGAGAATAAAAAAGCCAGCAAACTAACCTCACAGATGGAAGTGAAATACCAATAGTGACCAGTAAGCATAGAACAATAACAATGGTTTTTTTTTCATTCAGTGTTGCAGTTTCTGCTAGCCGTTGGAAAGAGAGCAGTCGTTTCCCCAAAATATTGTGCCGAAATTCGACAACCACGTTAACTCTCTGAAAAAAAGGTAAGTCAGAGATTTTTCAACTACCTATTCTTCGTGTTATGTAGTCTCTTCATTTCTTGTTATGTCTATGAATGCAACTCAGTCATGTTTTTCATTCAATATTACAAAACATGTAAGAAGTAGTGGAGAATCTGTTATCTAATAGCCTCCTGCTGATTGTGCAGTAGAGAGTTTGTAAACAGCATTGAGGAATTTGTGTCCTGGTACACTCCTTGTGATCCAGCAGTGAAGAATCTGCAAGCAGCAGGAGCAACGGAGACTCTGCAGAAGAAGAAGACCTCGATAGGTTGAACTTTGTCAAAGTTGAGACTTCATTCGATTAGCAATAGTGCTAAACTGCCATTTAAACGCGTTGCGTTAGGTGATCTCGTATGGCTTGTTTTCAAGTCCACATTCAGAAGTCGAATATATAGTGGTGTGATAGATAACACGCTTTGATTTAAGGATCCTAGACATATCTTGAATGCCTGTTTTCACATTTTTGAGAAGCGAGCTCGTCTAATTCAGAGGGAAAACAAATGAATCTAAATACAAAGACTGCGAGTTTAATGTCATCCTGAGTTACTGATTATTAGCACTCAACTAATGTCGTTGATAAGCTGTTACGGAAACATAAGAGTCCTCAAGAACTGGCTGTGCATTCAAGGGAACAGTGTCTTGAGAAACATGTAAATCTATTAATGTTGTAGGCTAATGGTACATATATATGTCGTTCCCATTGCAGAAAAACTTGTCAAGGCCAGCATGGAAGAGCATTACTGGTCATCACCATTCAGTTGTATTGTGCAAACACTGCCCATGCTGTTTACATTCCCAGGAAAAGTTAGAAGTTGTTTAGTTGACTGAATAGTCTGAAATGTTTAACAGTGTTTTACTTAGTGCAAGAACTAATTTGTGAAATTTAAAAAGTTCAGCAACAGAATGAAACTGCTTTGTCTAATTTATTCTGCTAAAGAATGAGTGTTAGAACTAGTTGCTAGTTGCATTTGTAGCACTGACTCTGGTTCATACTCTGATCAGGTACTTTTGCATGAACCTCAACTATTGTGAAAGATTTTGCACATAGTACTAGCAACATCCTGGGAAAGCAGATTTGGAGTAGTTGCATTAACTGCCAAACCAGACTTACAGAGGAGCGTTTTCTTTGAAGAAAATTTAGTTGCCATAAAACTGGGTAAGCTTAATATAGTGCTTGATAAACCCTCTGCAATAGGAATGGCCATTGTGGACATTTCAGAAATCTTTCTTGTCAACTTTCACTTTGGGTACATATTAAACAAGTGTCCGCCAAATAATTTAAAACTGCACTAGACAGAACCAGTAGCATAATCTATAGTATCAAAACGACAGATGTGTACGAGAACATCAGAACTGATGTGCATACGTCAAGATTCCTGCAAATAACAGATACAATATTCTGCTTGTATATAAAAAACAGGTTGGTTTACTGAAAGATGAACTTAATGGTGAAACTATTACAGAATTTGTTCTACTATGAACAAGAATTTATGCTCTAGAGACCGGGTTTGGACTCATAATTCACAGTGCAAATTCTAGCAACCAGTCTTCTTTTAATAGGTAAACTGTAGACGTTGCAGGCGTTGTGTGATGGATTCGGAAGTACTAACAACAGTGCAGTACATAATGCAGTCTAAGGAGAGTGTTGTTTCTACTATTAGACTATATAAACTGGCTTTATCTCTACAAGATGATAAACATTTGATACTTCCTAGTAAGGTCAACACATAGCTTTGGGCCGTTAATATATGAAAAACGGAAATGATTGATTTCATAGTAAAAATATGAATATCGTTAAATAATGGAAATAACTGAAAATAACAGAAATGTATAATGCTACTGATGTGAAATCACATTTTCATGTTCCCACTATCTTAATGAAAATTTTTTAATCCATCCTAAATAATACTCAGATAATGAAAAGCACCGTATGAAATTTTTTAAAATAAATTATATGTCTAAAGTTTTTTTCCCCATTCTCATTGTGGTTTATTCTTCATGCAGTATACCATTAACGAGTTATGAGTTGACATTCGTTCTCTCTCTCTCTCTCTCTCCCTCTCTCTCTCTCTCTCTCTCTCTCCCTCTCTCTCTTTCTCTTTCTCTCTCCCTCTCTCTCATAGCAGGCCTGACAGCTGTGTCTTATCAATACACTCGAGACGAGAGGAAATGACACTGGCCCTCGCTCTCTCTCAAAGCAAGTCTCTCTCTCTCTCTCTCTCTCTCTCTCTCTCTTCTCTCTCTCTCTCTCTCTCTCTCTCTCTCTCTCTCTCTCTCTCTGTGTGTGTGTGTGTGTGTGTGTGTGTGTGTGTGTATGTGTGTGTGTGTGTGTGCGTGTGTGTGTGTTCAAATATTCAAACTTTTTGGTGCAAAAGTTGAGCCCACAGCGTAATGGGTATCAGCTACTGAGCTATTTATTCCGTGTTGTGTTGCTACACATGAGAGATGACATTTAATGACAAGGCAGAGTTGGAAAGATACATTTACTGTGGTATATAAATCATAGAACGCTGGGATTATTTTAAGCACACATGTATGTGAGATGAAATTTAATGACATGGCAGAGCTGGAAAGAGAAATAGGAAAAATATTTGTGAAATGAGATTTAATATTATCTTTATTGGTCTAGGTCACACAACAAGACCAGTTTCGACTGCGCTAACAATGATCATCAGTTCATAAAACATCATTATAGAATATTAATGCCTCAATACTTGATTGTATAATATGTGATCTGTTATTTTATGATCTGAAGATAACTGCCGGCACTATCAGACTCTGTAATATCATTTTATAAACGTGCGATCTAGACAAATACAGGTTGTCCTGACAATTAAGATCGCTTTTCGAAATTTTTGAGCATGTCAAGCACCATAAAATTAAAATTAAAATGACTAAACAGTACAGTAACTGTAGAAGTATGTGTAGTGTGTCTGTGTAATTACCCTACCCAATAGTAGTTAAGGTAACAGTGGTCAACCCGTAGATTAACCATCATTGGCCACTGACCCCCACTGACCATCGTTGCTCACTTATCATCATTCTCCAATGCACATCATTCACTTATGATGAGGCTATATAATTTCTTTACTGTCTTATCTTCGAACTTGCCACCGTTTTTATGCAACTGACTGCTTCAGTTTAGTATTGCACTACGACTGGTTGGAGAGGAGGGAACTGTTTGGAGGGGGATACAAAGCACAATTGGACTTGTTTCGCCATCTTGGACTTTTTAAGTTTCCCACTAATTTTTAAGTTTCCCACCATCTGCTATCTTGGATTTGTGAATCTCCTACCACCTGAGATGTCTGATTTTTAAATTTTCCGCCACCACCTGTGACTGGAGTGCCACAACTATAGCAGCGACCAGTGGTGGAAAATTGAGCTGTGGGTCAGAATGCTTGTAGACATACTACTTTGAGGTTAGTTAATTAGTATAGGAAGTTTGCAATGGGATTTCCAGGTATTATACATGTTGAAGAAGGGCGATAAGTTACAGAATTTCAAGTCGTATTTGAAGATTTGAAAGAATTATTAGCAACTAACTCTGTCTTGATTTACCAACAATGAAAAGGTATTTGTTTTATCGTGTGATGCTAGCAACCACGTGATGGGTTGCGTTCTAGGTCAGGAAGTGTAAGGAAAAGAGCTTCCAGTAGCTAATGCTTCACAGAAATTGAACAGGACAAAAAAATTACTATAGCACTGAGAAGGGGTACTAAGCTAGATACACTGCATGACATATTTCCAATGGTACCTGTATAGGAAAAAATTAAGTTATTACTCGATCATACATCACTGAAATGGTTATTAGGTTTAAAAGGTCCATCAAGTACAATTACATTGGGGGATTAAAACGAAGTGAGTTTGACTTTCAGGTGATTTCCAATTCGAGCTAGAAACGTGGTAATGCAGATGGACTTAGCAGAAAGACCATCATAATACAAGCACTGGATTGTAGCTTTGTGAAAAGCCAGAGCACAAATTGCTGATGCAGTCTGCAAGCTATCGGCAGTGCAATTTGCAGTTACGATGGTGTGTTATCTGGGCCAGCAAATCTTGAATCGAGCGTGGTAATGTCTGCCATCCTGTGTGAAGAAATATTAAAGGAATTTCGAGACCATATATTATCTTCGCAGGCAGGGTCTACAGATCCAGCTACATTTGGTGGACACCATGGTAGCTGCAGCAACAATCTTCCGAACAATGACTGGCAATGTAGGGGATGCGTCAGTTATTGGGTTTGCAGGAGGCGGTACACAACGTGGTGCTTGGAAGGTGTTATCTCCTGAACAATTCCTGGCTGGCCTACAGAAAGCCCAAAAGGAACTACCAACTACATTAGAGCTCATCATCACACCAGAGGAGAAAATTGTAGGACTATTTTGTCACGTTGCACTGATAGGAAGTGACTTCAACTGTTCCCGACTTTATGTGCCAGTTCGATTTCCTGGGGCAGACGTTGATGACCAGTATGAATTTTGTACAGCGCAACCCTAACTGGTAAGATGGGATGCTTTGGGGAAATACATACAAGTTAGAATGAAAGAGGTAATGCTTACTTCCAAGGAAGGTAAAAATTCTGTGTTAAAGTTAGCAGATGAACTCGGTCGTTGTCAGAGAGTGGGCCACAAGATGTCTGAACCAAGTGGTCCAGACTGATTCAGCGATAGGTAAAATTGCAGTTATTCCTAAGGGGAGCGGAAGGGGAAGGACAGCCATGGGACATCCTGGCACTGAAATTCTTTTTCCAGAGAACAAGGGTCTATTGGATATATTTCATGTAAAAATCCAAAGGAGCTGTTACGAGTAGCTAAGAGCAAATGAGCCTAAGGCTGAATTGCTACTAGAGGTGCAAGATAGTGGTCTGCTAATTAACAGCACAACCTGTGACATATCTGGACCAACGTTTCATCTCCTGGCTACCATAACCAGACTGCTATTGTGAATGTGATGCAACTTGTGTTGCACAGGGGAGATGAACCACTGAAATTACTTCTGGCACATAACGTAACACCGTGGAATTCGACCTTCTTCATTCAGTGGCCGAGTTAATACCAACTCAAAAAGCGCGTGCAACTGTGCAGCAGGTGCTCCAGGATGTGTAGCAGTATCATAGTATTCCGTACCACAGAGTGGTGTTGATAAGTATTTGATTTTCGAGTAGTTACTCTATTTAGTGCAGCCAGTACCTACGTAAGGCGAAAAACCGCCCACCCATCTGAGCTCACTACACACCGGTTACCTATCGCCTGGATCAACGACAGGAAGTAATAATCACTAAAGTAAACAGCCAGTAAACACGGTGGTTCAAGCTCAATTACAATAAGGAAAACCTAAATGTGATGAACATTGAGGTAAAATGTCGCGAGATCTTTTTCCAGAGGCATGTGCACTCTGCAGTCCAGTAGATCAGATATTCCAAAGAGGGAGGCGTGTTATGCCACGGCCCTTGTTAGCATAGCACACTGACTCAGAACACAAACGTCACAGTAGGGTGACGCAATAATCCTCAGTGGTACGTGTTTGTGTAAAATAGCTGTATTCAGACTATGGTGACATCGCGAAAGTCGCCACTCGGTCCCGAAAAGTGAAGTTGCGCCACCGTCACAGCACACCAGGGCGGCAGTACCGCTGTGAATACCAGAAGGACACCCTCACCGAGGCACTGGCTGGCGTCACACTTTCTGCTGGGGAAGGGGGGGAGGAGGGGGGGGAGGAGGACAGTGCTGCCGTTTCGGCAGTAGTAGTGGTGGACCGAGCTCTCCAAAGCTGTCCATTTCAGAGAAGCAGCATTAGTCATCGCTTGCCACCAGTATACGCTGATCCTGAAACAAATCATAAATCTGTCACGACAAGACGTGTTTGCTAACTGTGAGTGTACCTGGATTTGAATGCTGCTCACCTGGTGCCTTCCAGGTAGCAGGCCTCATGTTGGGTTTCAGCCACTGTAGGCTGCCTGCTCTGAGTATTCACAGTTCATGCCTGGTCTTCTTAGCCCTGTGTGGGCAGACTCTGACACTGTTGGTCGCCCTGTTAGGGAAAGCTCTACTGCTGTTCGTCGCCCTGTGTGAGAAAACTCATTGGCAACTAATAGTGACGCTCCCTATGGCATCAGCGTCCGTGACTTGACTCTGCACGCCTTCGCAATCCCACACTGAGTTATGGAGTTGTCCAGCCAATGCGACCGTAACGGAGAGCTGACCGATTGCCTGGGAACTGATGCGATGCTATACTGCTGGAGTGCTGACACATAGCTTCACCTATCGCCTGCTTGATGGAGACAACATTGCTTACGTGCCTGACGGTGATCGCTTGCTGTCTCGAGTACGCTTCTCCGCCCAAGAACAGCCTTGGGGCCGCCGACCGTCGTCTAGTACCACCACGATTGATTTATGTCAGCACAGAATAAACATATCGTTGCACTTTCTGTTTCTACGATTGTCTGTCAGACAACTACCCGGTATCTACCCGCTGTACCACTGTAAAATGCTGTAACCATCCCATGGATGGAGAGTGAAGGTCCTCCTGACTACTAGCAGTTCAGCTCCACCACGATTATAAGGTCATTCACCCAGGCCTCAGTAGAGAATTAATGGCCAGTGTCACTTTGTTAAGCGGGAATAAATATGAATTGGTGTTATAATTGAGTATAGACAAGATGGCCCACCCGGTTGGCCGCGTGGTCTAACGCATGGCATTCCGGGCGGGATGGAGTGCCGATCCTGGGCACGAATCCGCCCGGCGGATTTGTGTCGATGTCCGGTGAGCCGGCCAGTCTGTGGATGACTTTTAGGCGGTTTTCCATCTGCCTCGGCGAATGCGGGCTGGTTCCCCTTATTAAGCCTCAGCTACACTATGTCGGCGATTGCTGCGCAAACAAGTTCTCCACGTAACCGTACAACACCATTACTCTAGCATGCAAACATAGGGGTTACACTCGTCTGGTGTGAGACGTTCCCCGGGGGGTCCACCGGGGTTCGGTGTGGGGCGGCCGAGGTGTGCAGTGGACTGCGGTAGTCTTCGTGGGGTTGCGGACCACTGCGGCTGCGGCGGGGACGGAGCTTCTCCGTCGTTTATAGGTCCCCGGTTAACATAACATAACATAAATAAGATGGTGTGCCTGTAACATCTACAAAGCTAATGCAGTTACATCAATTCAGTACTTAGTGAAGAACACCAGGGCGCATTGGTGAAGACGCAACACTCACATGTGAGAGTAGCGCTGACCATATCCTCGAACAGTTATCTTGGTTGGAGTTTTCTGTGGTTTGTGTACATCAGTTAGGCACTAGCTGTGACGATGCCTCCAAGGCATTCCACAATTTCCGCTCTCTTATCATCGCTGCCAACAAGACGCACAATTGTTACTCCCACCAATTGCTTGGGTTCGATTCCCGTCGGGGTCAGGGGATTTTCTCTGCCTCGTGATGACTGGGTGTTGTGTGTTGTCCTTAGGTTAGTTAGGTTTAAGCAGTTCTAAGTTCTAGGGGACTGATGACCATAGATGTTAAGTCCCATAGTGCTCAGAGCCATTTGAACCAATTGCTTCCTTCCCAAGAGATTGTAAGTAAGAACAAATTGCAGCTTTGAGGTAGCTCCATTCGTCATAATAACGCGAAATTCTCAGCAATGTACCGACATCGTCTTTGACAATAATCACAATAAGGTGATCAGAGATGTCACTTTTTTCGAGTGATTCTGCTATTGCAGCAATTGCCTTCATAATTATCTAGAGCTTCTTCCAAGCAAGACAACGCTGGAATCATAGTTGTGAGCGATATATACATTCATGAGCAATTGAATTATACACAATATGGTAGAGTGTTGCATGGACTTTCACAACCACTTAGAAACTTTTCTGATTGCTAATAACTCAGCTACAGACTCCAACCCAACTAGATTGGTCACAGTTGAGGCCAAGCCGCACACATTTCAGTCTACACAGTCTGATCGAAAATATTAGGACATCCCTGTGTAATGTGGAATTTGCTGCCTGTAGTCGCGAGAGGCGGACGAGCCAATATAAAAGGGGGTGGGAAGTACGCGTTGTCAGTAGGGAAGCAGTAATAGCGAAATGGGTTGGTTGAGAGACACCACTGAACATGGACTAGTCATTCGATGTTACCTGAGTAACAAATTCATCTGTGGCATTTCAACACTTTTACACTGAAGCGCCAAAGAAACGGTTACAGGGATGCGTACTAAAATACAGAGTTATGTAAACAGGGAGAATACGGCGCTGCGGTCGGCAATGCTTATAGGTTAGGTTAGTGTTGTTTAACGTCCCGTCGACAACGAGGTCATTAGAGACGGAGCTCAAGCTCGGGTTAGGGAAGGACGGGGAAGGAAATCGGCCGTACCCTTTCAAAGGAACCATCCCGGAATTTGCCTGAAACGATTTAGGGAAATCACGGAAAACCTAAATCAGGATGGCTGGAGACGGGATTGAACCGTCGTCCTCCCGAATGCGAGTCCAGTGTGCTATCCACTGCGCCACCTCGCTCGGTGGCAATGCTTATATAAGCCAACAAGTGTCTGGTGGAATTGCTAGATCTGTTACTGCTGCTACTATGGCAGGTTATCAAAATTTATGTGAGTTTGAACATGCTGTTATAGTCGGCGATGGAACGCAGCATCTCCGAGGTAGCGATGAAGTGGGGATTGTCTCATACGACCATTTCACGAGTTTATCGTGAATATCAGGAATCCGGTGAAACAACACTTCTCCGATACCGCTGCGGCAGGAAAAAGATCCTGCAAGAAAGGGACCAACGATGATAGAAACGTCTAACGTGACAGAAGTGAAACCCTTTCGCTAATTGCTGCTCAATGCTAGGCCATCAACAAGTGTGAGCGTGCGAACAATTCAACGAAACATCATCAAATATGGGCTTTCTGCGCCGAAGGCCTACTCGTTTACCCTTGATGGCTGCACATCACAAAGCTTTACGCCTTGCGTGGGCCCGTCAACACCGACATTGGACTGTTGAAGGCTGAAAGCATACTGCCTGATCGGACGAGTATCGTTTCAAATTGTATCGAGCGAATGGACGTGTACGGGTATGGAGACAACCCCGTGAATCCATGGGCGGTTCATGTCATCAGGGGATCGTTCAGGCTGGTGGAGCCACTGTAAAAGTTTGGGGCGCCTGCAGTTGGAGTGATATGGGACCCCTGATACGTCTAGATACGACTCTGATAGGTCACACGTGCGTAAGTATCCTGTCTGATCACCTGCATCCATTCATGTCCATTGTGAATTCCGACGAACTTGGGAAATTCCAACGGGACAATGCGACACACCACGCGTCCAGAAGTGCTACAGAGTGGATTCAGGAACACTCCTCTGAGTTTAAACACTTCCGCTGGCCAACAAACTCCCCAGACATGAGCATTATTGAGCATATTTGGGATTTATTACAACGTGCTGCTCGAAAGAGATCTGCACCCCGTCTTACTCTTACTGATTTGTAGACAACCCTGCAGGATTGATGGTGTCAGTTCCATCCAGGACTACTTCAGACATTAGTCGAGTCCATGCAACGTCGTATTGCAGCACCTCTGCGTGCTCGCGGGGACCCTACACGATATTAGGCAGGTGTACCAGTTTGTTTGGTTCTTCAGTGTAAATCTGCCGAAGTGAACTAATTATGGGGTGATTGTGACACGAAAACGCAAAGAAAGAAACACAGCTAAACCAAGATCATGTAAAATTCACTTACAGGTGGATAGGAACCGTCGAACATTGAGGATATTGGATGTAAACAGTCGCATGAAATCAGTGGAAGGAAACACTCTTGAGTTCCAAAATGCTACAAGCAGAAGACAGTTAAGAAGAATGGGGTACAATGATCGAGTAGCTCCTCATAAGCTACTCATTACTATGACACTTGATTTTGTGCTGTCCTTAGGTTGGTTAGGTTTAAGTAGTTCTAAGTTCTAGGGGACTGATGACCATAGATGTTCAGTCCCATAGTGCTCAGAGCCATTTGAACCATTTTTATGACGCTTGAGGTGGCGTAAAGAGCGACGGCACTGGACAATTGATGACTAGAAATGACTGATTTGGAGCGATGAATTACGGTATACCCTGTGGCGAACTGATGGACGGATTTGGGTTTGGCAAATGCATGGAGAACGTTACCTGCCATCATTTGTAGTGCCAATAGTGAGGTACTGAGGAGGTGGTGTTGTGGTAAGGCGATATATCGTAGCTGAGTTATGGTCCCGTTATTGTTCTTAAGAAAACACGAAATGCAGTATGATACGAACATATTTCAATGCATTGTATGCTGCGTACGGTAGAGGAACAGTTCAGGAACGATGACTTTGTATTAGCACGACAGTGAACACTGTCATAAAGTAGCATCTGTGAGACTAATGCTTATGGACAATAACGTTATCGAAATGGTCTGACCTGCCAAAAGCACTGTCCTCAATCCTGTGGAACACCACTGGTATTAGTTAGAAGGTAGATTTCCGTCCATACCCCAGCATTCAACATCAATTCCTTTGTTTTCGGTTCCTGAGGCAGCAATCCCTCCACAGGGATTGAGACTCGTCATTCGAAGTGTCCCCAGGAAAGTTCATGTCGTCAGAAAGGCGGTGGACACATACCATATCAATATCAGCTGATGTCGATGAGATAGAGTACTTAGGAGTCTACTAAATATTATTTCACTCGGACGAGTTAATGATTGAAATGTCATTAACAGATTTCGCCGCAGCGGAAGACGTCTTTGGTTTACTGATTTACACTTCAACTCGCTCATCGTATCCGTGACATTCTCTCTCCTATTTCACAATAACACAAAACCCTCTGTCCTTCTTTGAGCTTTTCCGATGTCCTCCGTCAGTCCTGTCTGGCAATGATGCCATACCGAGCAGAAATACGCGAAACGGTGGAGAAGCGCAGTGCACGCAGTGCGTTTAGCAGATTGTTGCATCTGCTAACTTTCCTGCCTACAAAAGCAAATCTTAGGTTGGCTTTTTCCACAACTTTTTCTGTGTGATGGTTCCAGTTTAAGATGTTCATAATTGTACTACCTAGGTATTTACTTAAATCTACCTATGTATAGTACGAAGTTTGATGCCCCAAGATTCATTCTACACCCATGAGCACCTTTATCTTTGTGAAATTTTCATTGTAATCGAATTATAACGGATTATCCACGTAGAGGACCTCACACTTTTGTTTTTTCTTTGTACAGTTCTCGCACAATCAATATCTTGCGTAAATCATTTTGCAATTCGTTTTGATCTTCTAGTGACTATACTAGACGGTAAACAAGAGCATCACCTGCAAGCGGTCGAAGACGACTGCTCAAAGTGTGTCTTAAATAAAGTATGTAGGTTGAAAACAGCAGAGGACCTATAAGACTGCCTTGAGGAACCCCCAATATGACTTCGACTTTGCGAGATGTGTTCTCGTCACCTATTACGAACTGCGACATTTCTGACAAGGATCATGAACCCAGTCGTACAACTGAGACGATAATACAAACGTACGCAATTTATCCGCTTGTGAGGAACAGCGTCACCTCTAGAAATCTAGAAATATGGAATGAACTTGAGATTCCCTGTCGATGGCACTCATTACTTCGTGTGAGTAAGGAGCTAATTGTGTTTCACAAACACGAAATTTTTTTAATCTGTGCTGATTATGTGTCAATAGATAGTTTTCCAACGCAGTTATGTTCCAAAAGCTTCTGCAAATCGATGTCCAATTCAGTTGCTCGTGAATGAAGAATTAATCTTGGAACACAAAAATTCGTAGTCGTTATAGTGCTGGAAAAAAGTGGGGTGTAACTGCATAAGGCCTAAAAAAATTAATCTTTACCAACCAAAACTCGTAAGCAATTAAGTGGAAGAAACTGAATCGCGTATTAAAGGTTGAGAGCTGAACTCATTGAATCTGCCATGAAAAGGCTACATACTTTGTATTAGGAGCACCTGAATGTATAGAATATATCGAATGGGGAAATTAATATCCTGTCAATAAAGTACATTATGTTGTTGTAAGAAGGTAAAGGAGGGGAATAGCACAGGTGACTGGGAGTTACTGATGTCTATTTTGCGGCTTGCGCATGATCAGTTTAAGGCCTCTCCGAGTTTACAGCGCTGATGAAATGGGTGGTCGCTGTCTAGAAACATGCACTCACCTTTTTTAAGCTTATTATTTTGCGTACGTAATTTTTTTGCAGGTAACGTGTAAAAAAATCTTACATCTTCTACTACAAGTGAGTCCACCGTCAAGGCGAATCTTTTTAAGGCCATCGTTTTGTCTCCATTGACTGAAATTTTTCAGTAAGTGAGCCGTGTGCGACTCGCGTTCTTGCCGTTCATAACTTAGCGTCATGCAACAGGGGTAGTGGCGTCTCGATTCCTTCATGTGTTAATGGTGCCACTGAGTTGCTAGTATTGCTTGTCCGCGAGTGGCAGCAGCAGCGGTTATCGATAGCCAGTACTGTGGTACTATCTTTGGTGCCACGGCTAGTATTTCCGGGTAGTCGTGTGTGTCAGGCAGTTCAGCTTCGGACGGAGCAGCGAGGAAGTCCGCATCGCGAGATTAGGCCTGGACCGCAGGCGGCGTGCAGGCACTGTCGGACCGAGGGGCTGTAGCCCACGACCGAACCCGGGACGTTTGAAGTTGAGTAAACCGAGTCCAGTACTGAAACCTCGACTGTTTGAGATCTCGCTGTTGTTTGCATGTTGCTGTTCCGAGGGTCGGTGAGACCAGCTGCAACAAGTGGAGTCTGTCAGGTTTGCAGAAGCTATTAGCCGCCTTCTACTCCTTAATGTTAGTTTGGATTTAGTATTATTCTTATCAGTGGAGTGCAACCAGCGGTATTTTCTGCTTTGTGGTCGCTAACGCTCCAGTTACCCGCCCTGGAGGTTAGCGTACTTTTCCGGCGGTGTACCTTTCCTCGTCGTGTTGATGCTGTCCGACATGGCGTGTAGTTCGACAGCCTGTGCTATGTTTTTGGGAGGTTTACCTTGGTTCTAGTGTTTCCTTCGGCCTTGGGTGTATTTCTGAAGACGTGGTGCTGTCCGTCTCTTCACCCTTGCCTAAAAATATTCCATCGTAGTACCGGTGATCGGACGTTAGGCGGATTGGTTAGTCGGTCGGTCGGCGCTTAAGCTACCCTTAGTGTGAGTTGCCATCCTGTTACGCGAGTACAACTATTAGCTGGCTGTCTCACTGCATACACAGCTGTAGTCAGCTTCCTCAGGTCGATCCAAGGAGCACTGTCTAAGGATCACTTCATCTTATTTGGACAAGTTGTCATAATTGTTTAAAATTTACCCTAATTTTTTACCATATTATTGCCTTCTCCACTTGTAATTCCGGCCTTCAGCCATTAATTGTTTGTAACACTGCTTGTGGCCTTCATCCAACAAATTACTTTCAATTTTCTCTTCATAAGGTCTGCAGCCCTCACTATAGCCTGTTACAGTTCGTTAAGATTGTTTTGAAAAGGTTTTAGTATTTTAACATGCAACTGCCTTCCTTACTTGTAATTCAGGCCTACAGCCTTGAGTATTCTGAAAACTGCTTGTGGCCTTCAGCCCCCAATAATTTTGAATCCGTTCTTAACCAGGTTCAAAATGATTCAAATGGCTCTGAGCACTATGCGACTTAACTTCTGAGGTCATCAGTCGCCTAGAACTTAGAACTAATTAAACCTAACTAACCTAAGGACATCACACACATCCATGCCCGAGGCAGGATTCGAACCTGCGACCGTAACGGTCGCTCGGCTCCAGACTGTAGCGCCTAGAACCGCACGGCCGCTCCGGCCGGCTCTTAATCAGGCCTTCAGCCATTAATTGTTTGTAACACTGCTTGTGGCCTTACCCAGACAAATAATTTTCAATCCTGTTTTAGTGTGGCCTTCAGCCGTCACTATAGCTTGTTACAAGTTATTAAGATAATTAGAAAGATTTTTAGTATTTTTAAGGTGTAATTGTCTCCCTTATTTGTAATTCAGGCCTTCAGCGCTTGTGTATTCTGAAATTGCTTGTGGCCTTCAGACAACGAATAATTTTCAACCTTCTTAATCAGGCCTTCAGCTGTTGAATGTTTGTAACATTGTTTGTGGCCTTCAGCAGACCAATAATTTGCAATTTTTTTCTTAATAAGGCCTTCAGCCGTTACTATAGCTTGTTATCGTTTTGATTGTTAAGAAGAAAATATCTTAGTATTTGTTAATATGTAACTGCCTTCCTCACTTGTAATTCAGACCTTCAGCCGTTGTGTATTCTGAAATTGCTGCTGATCTTTAGCCGTTAAATGTTTGTAACATTGCTTGTGGCTTTCAGCCGACAAATAGTTCAGTTCTGTCTTGATAAGGCGTTCAGCCGTCACTATAACTTGTTACAGTTGTTAAGATTGTTAAAAGGTTTTTTTTAACGTGTAATTGTCCACCTTATTGTTAATTCAGGCCTTCAGCCGATGTGTATTTTTGAAACTGCTTCTGGCCTTCAGCCGACGAATAATTTTGTACCTTCTTAACCAGGCCTTCAGCCGTTGAATGTTTGTAACATTGTGGTCTTCAGCCGACAATAACTTGCAGTTCTTCTAGTAAGGCTTTTAGCCGCCGGTGTAGTAAAATCTTTTAAGAATGATTGTTGAGAGTTTTGTTTTTTTAAAAATAAAGTGTATGTGTTTTCTGTGCAACCAACGATAACTGATTACGCCCCATCCACACCTCTCTTGCTTACCCTAAGTCCCACGTCTCAGAAAGCGGTTTCAGTTCCGTCCTTCACTCTATTGTCAATTGCTTTACAGAATGCCTTAGCATTAATTAAAAATATTCAGCTGTTATACAGTATCTCGATGTTTGCCTAGTTAAGTAAATTATAGCGTATGCAGCGCCGCGCCGTTACTGAAAGACTTGGACAGCTATTATATTCCAGTGCTTTAAAAATACTGCACAGTAACGCTCAAGTAATCTTGAACGGTTGATTCTTCGTCTGAAAAATAGCCGTGCGATGAGGGTCCCTGACAGCGTACGGTCCGAGGTTGCGCTGCATGTCTGAGCTGTATGGATAAGACGCCTCTGGGATTAAGTGTGTTTGTTTGATGTACATGACAATGATAAGTACATGTAGCGTGCAGAGTCCTGACTGGATTGTTGTCGACGTAGGTATAGAGTTGCGATACCGTCATGTCTGTTGCACTGTTGCTCCAAATGTTAATAGTATGAATGCCAAGAACTACAGTTCAAGCTGATAAGGTTAAAACTTTTACCCTACTGTGAACTAACGGTTATCAGAACCTTTTTCCTCACTTAAATTAAACTTGCCACTGAGGCACTAAGGGGAAGGATGTAAATAAGGTAATTAACTGTCGGTCCAGTGTAATCTCGTTCTACATGCAGTAAGGTGACAACTATTTTTCCCCCTAGGAAACTGTGCCCCATAACACTGTAAATCAGACTCAAACTGTAGTCTTTTTTGTGGACTGGGAGCGTTCACTTTGAGAAAAATCTCGCTGCCGTTGAAGAAACTAACGCAGGTGTATTGGCAGGGCGGATGCGTGCGTTCTAGGGCAGCACGCACGCACAATGAAAGTAACACGGAATAATGAATAGTAAAATACATTAGTCTACTGTGGTAACGCTGGTTCAGCAATGGTAGAATGCAGGTTTAGCCTACCTGTCCTGCGCTGTCTACAGTTCCACGAACAAAAACTAAATAATGTTCTCTGACTATAGTCGGAAGAAAACTAATCTCCTGCCTTGATGTCGGCCTGCTATTCGAAGTACAGTTCCAAACTAACAGTGCTAACAATAATCTGTAGGCGGACGGCCTCTGTCAATACACGACACTTGTGTTCACTGTTCTGTTTCTACTAAAGACTAACCACTGACTATTTATCGGCCACTGTTACTGCCTCACACGACGACTTGAAGACACGACGAACGTTCTGTGGGAACTCCCTTAGCAAGTCCCGGACTGACTTACAACTTGCAACTGACAAATTCTGCTGGTGCACGCTTACGTAAAGGCGCGTCTCTCTTCGTGATGGCGCTGCCGCTCCTGGGGGCAGCGTGACTGGTTTGCTAACAGCGACGTTCCTGCTGAGGACGGGCGTCCGCGATACGTCTGGTACCAACAGTCGCAAACTCTTCGTGTGAGCTGTCTCAGTACACCAGAGTCTTTCCCGCCCTTGATTTTGTTTGGTATTTAATTTATTCTATCATGAAGGTACATTAAACTTCACTTTTTCACAAACATTTCACTGTCATACATTTTTCAACACCGTATAACTAAAGAAACGAGCTGGCCCTTGTGGCCGAGTAGTTCTAGGCGCTTCAGTTCGGAACCACGCGGCTGCTACGGTCACAGGCTCGAATCCTGCCTCGTGCATGGATGTGTGTGATGTTCAAAAAAATAGTTCAAATGGCTCTGAGCGCTATGGGACTTAACATCTGTGGTCATCAGTCCCCTAGAACTTAGAACTACTTAAACCTAACTAACCTAAGGACATCACACACATCCATGCCCGAGGCAGGATTCGAACCTGCGACCGTAGCGATCACGCGGTTCCAGACTGAAGCGCCTAGAACCGCACGGCCTCCCCGGCCGGCGTGTGTGATGTCCTTAGGTTGGTTAGGTTTAAGTAGTTCTAAGTCTAGGGGACTGATGACCTCAGATATTAAGTCCCATATTGCTCAGAGCCATTTTTTAGAACCAGAGAAACAAACGCCGGCCGTGTACGATTTTCTGTGCTTTCTCGAACGTCTAGCGGTTATATTATATATATTCACCGAGTATATGCATTATAAAGGTTTACCTTTGACCATATCAGTTACACATATCTTATGCTTTACGGTTTTATTCATCGACGGCAACAAAAAAAAAACAAAACGTAAAGAACAGATGCACGTCGCAAGAGGATGATGTCTGGTGCCTGCACATAGCCTGCTCCTACCGAGTAGCATCAGGAAGCCATGTTAACATTTTGGCCCAAGGGACAGACCGTCATCAACAGTGCTGTACCTCTTCACTTCATGTGTGACTGCACGGGGGAACTCTGCAAGCGGAAACGTCTTTCTCCTAGCCCACTAATTCCCACTGATCAAAGATTGTTCTTAACCCGAGGTTCAAATCGACCACCTACATGACACATGTCATCCCTCACCTTCATCTAGTAGTGACCCTCTACAGGAGAGACTCACAGTCTGCTACAGTAAACTGCCAAATGATTTTTTTTTTTCTGAGTTAATAGAAATGGCAAGGAGCTCTCTTATGGAGCTGATAGAATACTTCAATTGATTTGTTATAAATAAATTAAGAGAAAACTTTATTTTTACTGGTATTGCACTTACGGACGCCCTCTTAGTTTGTGAATACTATTTTCATTCCTTATTCAATTCCTGGACACCAGCTTCTAACGCGGTCCTCCCAGTATAGAGCCTTAATTCTACTTAATCAGGTAAATTACAGCGCATGCAATGCCGTTGGGACAAGACTTGAACAACTTTAAAATAATACAGTACTGCACTAATGTATACACAGTCCTACGGGCTACAGACAGAAGGAAAAAATTTTTTATCTACTTGTCAAAGTGGTATTTGTTCATTTCTCTGTGCAGGATTTACGCACAGTCCATATTTTTTTCTTTCTGAATTCAATTCTTCGTTAATATTTATAGTAAAAGAAATGTAGCGAAATTCTCTGTAGTTTCTCGTCAAGAAATTTGCAGTAGAGAAGTTAAGTACACCTGCAAAAATTTAAACTTTTTCCCTAAATTTTATTAATTGGTTAATTAAAACTCTTGTTACAGAACATTATTCCACAGATATGTTCATGTCTCCTTTATTTGCGCTGTATTCCAACGAGAACAGCAGATTCCTCGAGAAGCATCCGTTTTACAGTCGTGGTTCTTTTCAGTCAGTTACCAGGCGATCTCGTAGTGGAATTCAGGAAAGTATTTGCATGGACATGAACTTAAAAAACGGATTCTTAGGGACTCTGGGGAACGAAAAAAAGGCGTACCGTAATTAGACAATAAAACACGGAGAAATCCTGGAGAAACGGAGTGTCTGGTAACCGTAGTGTCGATTTGCGAGCCATTATTTGCAGATTTTCATATTAGCAATGTCGAACCTTGCAGTCTACATTTGTTTCATGAAATCCGATTAATGTTTTTATAGTGTAATACAAAACATTTTACTGCAATATAAGACATGTTGACACTGTGCACCGCCAATAAACGTATGTGCTCGCCAACAAAGGCTCTGGGCCGGACGACAATTGACGCAGGTAACCAAATGCGTTTTTTTTTTTTTTACTGTAGCAGACTAAAACAATAAAGATGAGAATATTTTAATACGTATTTCAATTTTCCGCTCCTGTTGCCTCAAATTCTAATTTAATTACTTCTCAGAAGAACGCAACACCAGCACTTCAATTCAATTTCTGTTCCTCCTTTTATTTCATAGAGACGAAATTGCACTATATCATCTTATTTTTACCTACCCTTTTATCTGTGTATCTTGTACATTATTCTCCTCCCACTTTGCTAAACTGAAAACTTGTTTGTCGATAATTCTTGATGTGAAGATACTTAATTTCAGTCATTCTTATTCAAAAGGTGCTCATATTTCACCAAGTAGTTTTCAGTGTTTTAGGGATTTAATTTAATTTGTTAATAGTCAGTACCCTAACATATTATCCTCTAAATTCATGCATGAATATACTACCACGTAAAATGGCGCTACAAAATACAGTCAACGGCTACCTTCATATGAAAAATATGTGCTTGGTTCATCAGGCAGCTTCAGATTTCAGTACCAGCATACAGGACAGTTGAGGTTGGAAATTCAGGAGCATACTGATTAACCAACTTCCTATTAATGCTAGCAGAGCTCTAGCTCTGTTAATAGATTTTATGCATACTTGACGTTTACTGCAGTATCCTCCTGTCTATAACATTTGTTTCCCGTAGTCAAAGTCCGATTAAAAGATTTTGCAATGAATGATTGAGATAATGTATGTAATCTTTCAGTAGATATACTTTGCTAGCCAACATTACTGTTCTCCTGTTATACTTCTTCTAATTACTTTGCCGTTTCGATATATCTTCTTCTTATTTTACCTTGAAAGCGAAGTCTTTTTCCACTTCACTTTCCTCTTTGCCAGACCATAATTTTTTCTTTTTTGCCCCGGAACTTCTCAGTTTTAAGTCTCTTGCCTCAGTATTCTGTCAGGCACTTATTTCTCAAATGTATTTTTTTTTATTATTCCCGTACTTTCCTTCCACTTTATGAACTCTATTACTTTTCTGAATAAGTCAACACCCAAAACTGTAGTACAGTCAGCTCATATACAGCCAGGTGAAAAAACACTGCTTATTTCTCAATTGTAGTAGACCATAAAAATATACGCTGACTGGCCAGAACATTATGACCACTGCCCACCGCGAGACTGAACGCCGTCTGTTTGTGCTGCGATCACGTGACGCGGTAAGGAACGTATATAAGCGGGCAGATTGGAATGCGGAAGCTTTGCAGTGACGAAAGTGGAAATCTACTGACAAGAGCGACTTCCATAAAGCGAAGGAGCCCACAGCTCGTGGTCTAATGGCTAGCGTTGCTACCTCTGGATCGTGGGGCCCCGATTTCGATTCCCGGCTGGATTGGGGATTTTCTCTGCCCAGGTACTAGGTGTTTGTGTTGTCCTCATCATTTCATCACCATCATTATTCGTGAATATGGCTAGATCGGACTGTGTAAAAAAAAATTGGACTGTGTAAAATTTGGGACTTCGTACGGGCGCTGATGATCGCGCATTTGAGTGCTCCACAAACCAAACATCATCATCGTCAAAAAATGTTGTTAGCCTTGCGCCTGTGGACGAGCATTTCGGAAACGGCGAAGGTGATCGCCTGTTTATGTGCATCTGCCGCGGGCGACAAGGTGTCGGACATCAACGCCTCATCACAGATCTTGGAGATTGGAGATTTCTAGGAGCGTGACAGTGACTTCTGAAATCTTGGCCACCAAAGTCGCCTTATCTGTACTTGATGAAACACATCTGCGGTGGTACCGGGCGCTAGCTTCGCATCCAGAAACCACCAGCCCATAATTTATGGGCACTGCGTGATCTGTGCACAGACACGTAGGACCACACATCCTCGGATTCGTATCAAAGAGTTGTTGTTTTCAAGCCATGCAGAATCGCTGCTGTGTTGCGCTCCAAACGTGGGGCAACACGCTATCAAACAGGTGGTTGTCAAGTTTTGTCTCACCAGCGTATGCTATCTTATAGTCTTCATTATCTTCCGTGGAACCTGCTATCCTTTCCACAGTCTAAAGAATTGTTTACACTCCACTCATTTCATTACTTTCGTCTTTTAAAACTTGAATGCGAACACGTTTTGTGGTATTTTGTTGAAAATTTACATGGTGAGACGGCGACTGTGTGAAAATACAGGTTAGTTCTTGCAATGAAGTAAACACTAGATCTTCGATGGTAAAACCACCTCACTTTTACACAACGAAAATCAGTCAACATCACATGTTTACCACGAAATATGTTTAATTTTTAACGTGACTAATGCATTATTAACAGTGGCTGAGTGCTGTCTTTACTTGAGGGCAATATTTAACCTGTGTGAACACCTTGCATGGTAGAGTCCTTTACCTTGGCTGCCACCTAAAAGGTGAAAATTAATTTTCTGCAGATTGTTCAATGTGTGTCCTTATAAGGTACATAACGACAGTATTCTTTATAAATAAGTCTAATAAAAAGCAAAATAATCTCAGAATTTCCTTGCGAACCTGCATTATTTGCTCATATTAGCTCTCCTTGTGCTCCCAGGCCTCATTTTCAGTCAAATAAAAATATCTCAATAATATCTTCCTCATTTTCGTTTATATTTTCATGGTCTACGTAATTTGTCTAACTTTCCTCTTCGACTCCCACAAGGTGACAGTTATTTAACTATACAAAAAAAAAACGAAATTGGTTATAAATTACGGCGTCCACAAACTTTATTCAGTAAGTAAACGTCACTACAGATATTCGGATTTAGGTTACGACATGTTCGATATTGCTGCCATCATTGACGATGATTTGGCACAGATGAATAGCGAAATTCTGCATGACCCGCTGAAGTGTCGGTACATCGATGCAGCCGATAACCTCCTCAGGGGTTGTTTTCAGCTGGGGTACTCCAGAGCCAGAATGCGGTCCCCAGAGTGGTCCTCCAGTACATACAACACTCTCCTGCTTCTATGGGGTCGAGTTCCGTCTTCCATGAACCACATATTGTCGAAATGAGGGTCACTTTGGATGATGGGAATGAAATCATCTTCCAAAACCTTCACATACCGTTCGTTGGTCACCGTGCCGTCAAGGAATATCGCACCGATTACTCCGTGAGTCAACATTGCACACCACACAGTCACCCGTTTGATGGTGAAAAGACTTCTCGATCGCGAAATGCGGACTCTCAGTTCCATAAATGCGCCAATTTCGCTTATTGACGAACCCATCCAAATGACAGTGGGCTTCGTCGCTAAACCAATCCATATCACGCGTACTAATTCCCATATTGCCCCGCGGCCGCAGTCTTAATGCAAATCGTTCAGAAGTTCCGACGATTTTATTTCATACAGTTGAATGATGGCCGGGGTAAAATACAGGGAGCGGAAGGCTGTTTACAATTTGTGCAGAAACCAGATGGCAATTATAAGAGTCGAGGGGAGTGAAAGGGAAGTTATGGTTGGGAAGGGATTGAGACAGGGTTGTAGCCTATCCCTGATGTTATTCAATCTGGATATTGAGCAAGCAGTAAAGGAAACAAAGAAAAATTCGGAGTAGGAATTAAAATACATGGAGAAGAAATAAAAACTTTGAGGTACGCCGATGACAATGTAATTCTGTCAGAGACAGCAAAGGACCTGGAAGAACAGCTGAACGGAATGGACAGTGTCTCGAAAGGAGGGTATAAGATGAACATCAACAAAAGCAAAACGAGGATAATGGAGTGTAGTCGAATTAAGTCGGGTCACGCTGAGGGAATTAGATTAGGAAATGAAACACTTAAAGTAGTAGATGAATCTTTCTATTTGGGGAGCAAAATAACTGATAATGGTCGAAGTAGAGAGGATATATAATGTAAAGTGGCAATGGCAAGGAAAGTGTTTCTGAGGAAGAGAAATTTGTTAACATCGAGTATAGATTTAAGTGTCAGGAAGTCGTTTCTGAAAGTATTTGTATGGAGTGTAGCCATAAATGGAAGTGAAACGTGGACGATAAATAGTTTAGACAAGAAGAGAATAGAAGCTTTCGAAATGTGGTGCTACAGAAGAGTATTGAAAATTAGATGGGTAGAACACATAACTAATGAGGAGGTATTGAACAGAATTGGGGAGAAGAGAAATTTGTGGCACAACTTGACTAGAAGAAGAGATCGATTGGTAGGACATATTCTGAGGCATCAAGGGATCACCAATTTAATATTGGAGGGCAACGTGGAGGGTAAAAATCGTAGAGGGAGACCAAGAGATGAATACACTAAGAAGATTCAGAAGGAAGTAGGTTGCAGTAGGTACTGGGAGATGAAGAAGCTTGCACAGAGTGCAGTAGCATGGAGAGCTGCATCAAACCAGTTTCTGGACTGAAGACCACAACAGCAACAGTTCAATAATTGTCACCCTGTGTACACCCCTATTTATTGCTTCATTATCTTCACAGACCCAAAGTGCGATCTAGTAAATCTCTTTACTCTAATCTTGAAATGCTCCCACAGCTCCTTCTCTGTCTCTTTGAACCGGTCAATATCCGGGTTTCCCATTCAGACTATACTTACACATCAGCTCTTCTCAAGCTTAGGCGCTCATTTGGTTTCTCAATTTCGCCTCAGACCGAAGCTCAGCTGCAACACTCGAGAAGTTTACTTCTGCATGCACTGCCTATCCATTGTCTTTTTGGAAACTTCCACCTCTTATTCGACCTCGAAAACAGCCTCTACTTTGTAAATAGGCATTCATATTCTATTGTCTCCTTTTTGTTGTCATTTTGTTGTCTCTACATATAATTTATGCTCTTTACATTCCACAACCTTCCGTGCTGTCAGAACTTCTTTTGCCTCTTTATTATTTTCCTTCAGGTCCCGATGCATTAGCAGCTACTCTTTCCAGTCGCATTAATGTGACCACCTGTCAAAACCCTGAATAACCAACCGTATACCGCAGCGAGGACCGCTGCGAGATGTGCAGAAAGAGAACTGATGAGATTCTGGAAGGCACCGACAGGGATGTGCAGCCATATCGACTCCAGCGCCGCAGCCAGCTGCGCTACGTTTCTCGGTTGGGGATCGATGGCGCGTAGAGCACGATCGAGTTCATCCCACAAATTCTCGATAGGTTGTAAATCTGCTGAGTTTGGTGGCCAAGGGAGCACGGTAAACTCATCTCAGTACTCTTCGAACCAACGACTGCGACCTATGTGACAGGTTGCATTGTGTTGCTGGAAGATGTCACCGTGACGAAGGAAAACAAACAGCATGTAGGGTCCCCAAGGATAGATGCATACTTATGTTGATCTATTGTGCCTTCCAGAATGACGAGATCCTCTCCTCCAACCGGAACCCTTTCGACGATTGCTGTAGGGTGTTTTCTTTCAGTCCGATCAAGCATAAAACGTGATTCATCTGAAACTGACACCTACCGGTACTCAGTGGACGTTCAGTTGCCGATGAACAGCAGGCCCTCGTGGTAGCCCCTTGGTTCACCTGGACGTTCAGTTGCTAAATAGTAGCACGACTGTTCACCTGTACACATCTCTGCATCCCATTGCTCGCCTGCGTGATCTGTGGCCCGTGGTGCAACAGAATTGCCTCAGCACCAGTTTTGGATAGCAGCATTTTGCCATGCACGTTATACTTTAACCACGTCGGCATACGAACAGTTTACATCCTTAGCCGTTTCGGAAATGCTACCACTCTTGATCCGAAAGCCAATGTTAACGCCCTTTTGGACGTCAGATACACTCATGCTCATAAATTAAGGATAATGCTGATACATGGTGAAACAACACTCTGGTGGGTGGTTTGCGGGTCTAAATAACCTCGAGGTATGACCATGCGGTGCATTTGACCTGTGGTCGTCGCACGGTGCGCTGACAGCAGTCCACATATGCAGAGGTGTGTCGGTGCATGCCACAGTACGGTGCAGCGAGTAAGTGTGCAGACGCTTTCAGTCGTGCTAATGGTGACTGTGTGCCGAAAATGGCTCAAAGAACACAAATTGATGACGTTATGAGGGGTAGAATACTAGGGCGACTGGAGGCTGGTCAAACACAGCAGGACGTAGCACGTGCCCCTCGTGTGCCACAAAGTGTGATCTCAAGATTATGACAACGATTCCAGCAGACAGGAAACGTGTCCAGGCGCTACACTACGGGACGTCCACAGTATACAACACCACAAAAAGACCGATATCTCACCATCAGTGCTCACAGACGGCCAAGGAGAACTGCCTTGCTCGGGACCTTACCGCTGCCATTGGAACAGTTGTCTGCAGACACACAGTCTACAGATGACTGAACAGACATGGTTTATTCGCCCAGAGACCTGCAAGGTGCATTCCACAGACCCCTGGTCTCAGGAGAGCCCGTAAAGCCTGGTGTCAAGAACACAGTACATGGTCATTGGAACATTGGTCCCAGGTTATGTTCACGGACGAGTCCAATTATAGTCTGAACGGTGATTATCGCCGGGTTTTCATCTGGCGTGAACCAGGAACCAGGTACCAACCCCTAAATGTCCTTGAAAGAGGCCTGTATGGAGATCGTGGTTTGATGGTGTGGGGTGGGGTAATGATTGGTGCACGTACACCCCTGCATGTCTTTGACAGAGGAACTATAACAGGTCAGGTGTATCGGGACGTCATTTTGCACCACTATGTCCGCCTTTTCAGTGGTGCAGTGGGTCCCACTTTCCTCCTGATGGATGATAAAGCACGGCCCCACCGAGCTGCCATCGTAGAGGAGTACCGTGAAACAGAAGATATCAGGCGAATAGAGTGGCCTGCCCGTTCTCCAGACCTAAACCCCATCGAGCACGTCTGGGATGCTCTCGGTCGACGTATCGCTGCATGTCAAATGGTTCAAATGACTCTGAGCACTATGGGACTTAACATCAATGGTCATCAGTCCCCTAGAACTTAGAACTACTTAAACCTAACTAACCTAAGGACATCACACAACACCCAGCCATCACGAGGCAGAGAAAATCCCTGACCCCGCCGGGAATCGAACCCGGGAACCCGGGCGTGGGAAGCGAGAACGCTACCGCACGACCACGAGATGCGGGCTCGCTGCATGTCTTCAAACCCCTAGGACACTCCGGGAGCTCCGACAGAACTGGTGCAAGAATGGGAGGCTATACCCCAGCAGCTGCTCGAGCACCTGATCCAGAGTATGCCAACCTGTTGTGCGGCCTGTATACGTGTGCATAGTGATCATATCCCATATTGATGTCGGGGTACATGCACAGGAAACAGTCGCGTTTTGTAGCACATGTGTTTCGGGACGGTTCTCTCAACTTATCACCAATCTGTGTCGTGTGTGTTCCCTATGTGCATATGCTATTAGCGCCAGTTTTGTGTAGTGCCACATTTGTGTGGCACCACATTCTGCAATTATGCTTAATTTATGAGCATGAGTGTAGATCGCTTCGTTTTCGCATTACGACAACGACTGTATTGTTTCCCACGTCCCCCTGTCGCGCTTTGTGCACCCTCCACTGCTAGTGCTGCCACTCGCCGTCTGTGACGTTTATTGTACATTGACGTCGAACGTAATCCGTGGTCACATTAATGTGGCTGGTCTTTGTAGATGGCAGTGACACTAGCAGCAGCCATAGCTTAAGTTTTGTGCTTTGCGCTTAATTTAGTGTTTCTTAAGTGCTTTTGTTGGGAAATAGTCAGCGAATAGCTTTTGTTCGTTCCAGTTTGAGTCAGCAGAGTATTTAGAAGCACCATAAGCCCCACTATCTGCTGATTCATTATGAAACAGCTGTATTTAGATTCCGAATCATCAGCACTAGTTGGCAGCGACAACTGCAGCAAATGCGACTTGAAAGTTCGTGCCATGCGCTTAGCTTAGTTTTGATGTACACGCAATCTTGTTTTGGACTTAATATGAGGGGCAGTCAAATGAAAATGAGACATGGAAAAAAGTGAGTTAACTATTCATTATTTCAAAAGTGTTGGGCATAACTGTTAATACATTTTTTCCCACTGTGAGACAAGACCGTAAACGCCTTCATGGATAAATGTTTGCGGTTACCTACGGAACCGTGATTGTACCCAGGCGTGGACCTTTTCCTCCTAAGCAAAACAACAGCTGTAAATGTATCTCTCCAGGACTCTAAAATTATGAAAATCGCATGGGAAGAGGTTGGAGCTGTACGGAAGATATGTAAGGGCTTCTCAGCGAAACTTCTGCAGCGTACTCGAAACGAGAGAGAAAATTTTATGCAACAGAATGATGCCCTCTGTCAATTTTTGCAAAGCGTCCACGTACAGCATGCATTAATTTTGGTTCCGTGTTCCGAGAAGTCAGTGAGCAATGGGTTGACAGATTACATCGTTCTGTTATAGGATAATGCCCGTTGATATGTTGTCAAGGTTGCTTCGAATACGTTGCAAAAGTTTCACTGGGAAGCCCTAACACATCTTAGAGTCCCGTCTTCCTCCATCCGATTTCCATATTTTCGGAGCCCTGAGGAAATACATTCGTAGCCATCAATTTGCTTCGGACGAAGAGGTGCACGCCTGGATACGATCAGGGTTCCTTAGGCAACAGCAAACCTCTTCTCATAAAGGTGTTCACCATCTTGTCCCACACTGGCCTAAATGTATTAACGGTTATGGGGAATACTTTTGAGCTAATGAACAGTTTACTTACTTTTTTCCATCTGTCTCGTTTTCATTTTACGGCTCACGTACATTTCTTTTAGGCTTTGAAACAGATATGGTTGGGAGGATATACGGCTAGGGACTGTGGCTGTAGCGGGTTAAAAAAAGTGGGTCAAATGGCTCTGAGCACTATGGGACTTAACAGCTGAGGTCATCAGTCCTCAGAACTTAGAACTACTTAAACCTAACTAACCTAAGGACATTACACACATTCATGCCCGAGGCAGGACTCGAACCTGCGACCGTGGCGGTAGCGCGGTTCCGGACTGAAGCGCCTAGAACCGCTCGGCCACTCAGGCCGGCTGTAGCGGGTTATTTAATTAGTTTTTTAGTTAGTTAGTTACATGTTCCAAGGATCATTTTGTACGATAGATCGCAATGATGTGGAATGAGTCATTTTACATTCACATCGCAAAATTAGTTTGTTCACACGGTCACATTCCGAACATTTCTAAGATTTTTGTTTCTTCTTCGTTTTTTTTAAAAAAAGAAAAACGATATACAGATGTGAGTTAATATTTCCTACCCACCTCCTTTTACACCTTACGGTGGCAGAAATTGTTGTACGGAATACAAGGAGCTGTCAAGGAGGAACTTTCTCAGTTTGGTTTAAAATTTTTCTTTGCTGTCTCTCAGACATTTTATATCACTGAATAATGATCAAAATTTTTATTGCAGCATTCTGCACCCTTTTTTGTGCTAAAGATAACATTAAAGTGGAGTAATGAACGTCGTTTTTCCTTCTGGTATTGTAATTACGTACATCATTGTTCACTCTGGACTGTAGTGGATTATTTATAACAAATTTCATGAGGAACTAAATATTCTGTGAAGCAGTAGTCAGAACGTCCAACTCCTTAAAAAGATGTCTATCGTGATGAAAACGGCAGATTCCGTTGAGCATTGGCAACTTCCGACTCGCGTCATATACTGCAGTTGCTAGGTATTGCGAGGGTAATGGAGTGACAGAACGTCCTGTGTTGCGCATACGCCTCGGACCTTGGTGGCTGTCCTAGTTGCTCACATGTTCCACAGAGAGCGCTGCTCTCGCACCAAGCGATGACACGACACTGGCTGGAAGGCCGTTCCCGGATCTGGAGACGTTTTGTGTGGAAGGCTGTATGTGGCCCATATGTAGTATCTTCGCAGATATGCGACTGCCTCGACGAATATTATAATAACAGAACCCTGTAAGGCGAATGATCAACAGAAACGAAAGTAACATCAAGTGTTTCCGAAGGAACATCGTAACGAAATGCATACTGACAAGTACAAAAGTTCGACTGTTGCCAATGAGTCGGCAAATTTCTTTAGATAAATGTAACTCCCACAACAAAGAGAAAGAACTTGATAGCATCTGATTATTTGATCAGTGGCGAACGTTTGGAACATGCCTCATCAAATACACATGAATGGGTAATAGTAAGAAGTGGCATGAAATGGAACGAACACGTAAAATAAATTAGGGGAAGCGAATTGAAGACTTGGTCTTGGCGTAGGATTCGGAGAAAGCGCAGGGCGTCTATAAGACGAAACGTGTACCAGGCGCTAGTGCGACTTATTCTGGAGTAATGTTCAGAAATGTGTGTGAAATCTTATGGGACTTAACTGCTAAGGTCATCAGTCCGTAAGCTTACACACTACTTAACCTAAATTATCCTAAGGACAAACACACACACCCATGCACGAGGGAGGACTCGGACCTCCGCAGGGACCAGCCGCACAGTCCATGACTGCAGCGCCTAGACCGCTCGGCTAATCCCGCGCGGCCTGGAGTAATCAAATATGGTTCAAATGGCTCTGAGCACTATGGGACTCAACTGCTGTGGTCATCAGTCCCCTAGAACTTAGAACTTCTTAAACCTAACTAACCTAAGGACATCACACACACCCATGCCCGAGGCAGGATTCGAACCTGCGACCGTAGCAGCAGCGCGGCTCCGGACTGGAGCGCCTAGAACCGCACGACCATCGCGGACGGCCTGGAGTAATCATCCAACATTTGGAGTCCTTATCGTCGGGGTGGCAGCAAACGTGGAACTGATGTAGAGTCACATTGCTATGATGTTAACAAGTCTTTATAGCCTACACAAAACTGTAGTCGAGATATTCGCAGAACTTCAATGGGAATCTTTGAAAGAAAAACGACGTGGTTCTAGCAAGACCCTGTTCGGTAAATTTAGAGAACAGCGCCGCCATCCTGCTGTGGCCACTGTATGTCTCACGTATAAATCATTAAAAGAAAGTTTAGGGCACGTACAGAGTCATTTAGACAGCCATTTTTTTCTCAGTACGATAGTGGAATAGGATATGAGATGGTTAATACTGATGCAAAGTGCCCTCCGCCAAGCAGAGCACAGTGACCTTAGGAGTAAATACACTAAAAAATAAAGTCCGACGCACCGCGAAGGAATCTGAAAGGGACGGAAGTCGGTAGAAATGATGTACATGCGCATACAAACAAATGATTACAATGTCCGAAGAATTGGACGATTTGTTCAAGAGAAA
Organism: Schistocerca piceifrons; assembly: GCF_021461385.2. NCBI lineage: Eukaryota > Metazoa > Arthropoda > Insecta > Orthoptera > Acrididae > Schistocerca > Schistocerca piceifrons. The sequence continues at coordinate 377,627,246 of NC_060138.1, forward strand.
GAGCGTCTCAAATTGAGCAAGTAAATAACACGCTGGTCCACCCTGGCAGTTATTAGACTTGGCATTGATTGACAGAGTTGTTGAATGTCCCCCTAAGGGATATCGTGCCAAATTCCGTCCAATGACGCGTTGGTTCGACAAAATCCCGAGCTGATAGGAGGGCACTGCCCGTGATGCTCCAAACTTCCTCAATCGGGGAGTGGTTGGTCGATGGCCAACATAGCATTTGGAAAGCACGAAGACAAGCAGTAGCAACTCTCACCTTGCCCGGGCGAGCGTTATCTTGCTGAAATATAAACCCAGGATGGCTTCCCATTTTCAAACATGTCTCGCTGGTCATAGGGACGCATTTCGAAGCAGACTCATCACTGAAGACAATTATATTCCAATCAATCGGATTCCAGGCGGAAGATGTGTCTGGAGAAGTCCCATACAGCGGTGGGATAGCAACCTGGGTGTCGCCCGCCATACGGCCCGATAACCACAAGTGACGGTCTGAAGTACTATTTCTTTTCATAGCTCACCCCTTTGATTGTCATCCGAGCCACCCTCGCAGCTCCGCGTACGTAGACGATATTCTAAGCCGCCTTTTGTTGCCCTTCATGGCAAGCCATCCTGAGCTTACATTTCAGCAAGATAATACCCGCTCGCACACGGCGAGAGTTCCTACTGCTTATCTTCGTGTTTGCCGAACCCTGCCTTGGCCAGCAAGGTCGCTACATCTCTCCTCAACCAACAGTATTGTAGCATTATGAGCAGGGTCCTCTAATCATCTCGGTAGTTCGAGGATCTAACACGCCTGCTGTACAAAATCTGCCACAGTATCCCTCAGGAAGACATCCGACAACTTTGTCAATTGGTGCCAAGCCGAATAACTGCCAAGGTGCACCGACGCATTATTTACTTGCCCAATTTGTAGCGCTCTTTCTCTTGAATAAATCGCTCAATTTTTCTAAAGTTGTACTCATTTGTTTGTCTGTACATGTACATCACACCTACTGATTTCCGTCCTATTTGGATGATTCCTTTGTGGTGCTTCGTCTTTTTTTTTGTTTTTGTTTTAGAGTGTATGTATGTAGAACCAAATGATGAAACTACCTACAACACTCCTACAAAATCGAGGGCAGCTACATCATAGTAAGTAAATGAGACGAAAAATTTTATTTTTGGAGTTTGTTTCCATTCAGTATGGAATCATGGAAACTATTCCCCAAAGTTTCATTTTCGAAATCGCATATGAAGTGATTAAAAAATTTAAGTTGATGTTTTCAGGTCACACACCATGTGAAAACTATCTGTGGAATAATAATTTCCACACTGACAAGAAATGCATTTATGAATGTATAATGGTTACAATCAAATCCACATTTAAATTACAATATTTTATATATTCACTCAAATAAATAGAGTTTAAATGTCTGTGCAGGACCTAGCAAAGGAAACAAGACGCAAGAAAAGAAATTACAAGGCAAATCTTGAGGACAAAGAAGATCATGAGTACAGTCTCCTAAGAAAGTAATATTGAAGGAAATATAAATTTAATCTTTAGATTCATTTTCCCAGAAACTTCATTACCTGACACTTATGTACCTTTTCTCAGGCCATGGATGATATAATTCCTTGATATTTGATCTATATATCTCACAGTGCAACAAAGAAACACACACAACTAAATTTTCAAATGTTTTGTTTAACATGAGATATTGGGTGCTGAAATTCCTATACCAATTCCTACCACAAAGATGTACAACGCTAAAAAATCTTTTTTATCGAAGATATTCAGAACTGCTTATGTATACTTGTTTATATGGATGTGTACATAACAGAGTTAAACTTCAGCAGTGATTGTTGTAATACATTCTGAGAAAAATGAACATTAATAATTGTAGATTATTAAAATTGTTACGTTTATAGTAATTTCTAAATTAGGAATTTGAATATCAAGTTGCATTATACTGTTACTAACCACCACATCAAATTTTACTATTTTCTCTTTAATATTTTAGGCACACTGTTTGATAATGTGGGAGTATACAGTTCATGCATGTCTCCCCCTTCTCAGTATTGGATCGTATTTAGTCTATTATGAATATTACCATTCATATCTCTTGTTTCTGTTTTGGCTAATATCTTAACCTGCTGGAAGTTGCTATTTGTTTTCCCCAAATTATTCTAGGTACCTCCCTCCAGATTCCAGTACACTGCCCCATATGTACACGATTTCACAGATCTCCTAATGTGGTCTCTGTAACAAATGGCTGCTAACAATAAGATTATTTTTCATTGTATGATCAGTAGGGGAACACACCTCTGACATACAATGATAAATTTTAGTTTTGTATGTCCATGTTGATAAAATTTACAGTACTTCTTATAACTGATTAATGTACCATCATGTATTTTTATGCATTGGCATATGTTTCAAGTTTGTGATCTGTAACATTATCTTTTAAAATGCTATGTTCAGTTTTCATTCTCCTTTACAAACCTCCCCTTTTACAAAGCTGATAAGCTAACTTGTTTTCACCATCAAAAATGTGACACTATATGCACTACCATCTTAATGGAAGACTTCTTAACTGCAACTCAGATTCTGTTGGAACATTGCTTGGTGTTACCTTCCCTAAGACTATTTCATCCTATAATAGTCTATTTATTTTGTATTAAGTTGCTCCTTTTACATCCTGCCCCAAAAATACTATATTTTACTTTCTAGCAGTACTTTATTATTGATTAATAAGTGAAATTTTGATAACTACCACCAATATTTAATCTAATACAATCACAATTTAGTTTCTACACTGTATGATTAACTGATAGTTTGTTCTTTTATGCAACAATTTTGCAGTCAAACTGCACTGAAAAAACTTATTTTGTTGCAGACCTGAATAACCTCTATCTTAAAAGCTTGTTTCTGTTCATATTCCCATTCTTATTCAACCAATTTGTAGCACTTAATTTAAAGTGGATTTATTTCATTGTAGCATAAAATTTATATTTAAAATTTATTTCACATTTTATGGATACCTTTTCAAGTTTCATTGATACAACCCTTGTCCCAGTATTCTTCTGAAATTTATGCTTAAATTATCTGTTGAATATAAACTACAAGAATAAGGCATCTAAATTCACTGTTTCTGACCCTCATCATCACTGCCATTTACACTAGCATTAGTGCCTTATTCATCAATGTCCATTTTCCTGAAATTTTTCGCTACTTCAGTTGTAATATAGAATCCTTGGAACTTCTGTCATCAATGGGCCTTGACAAATATCCATTGACAGGCATGCTTTATATCAAGGATTCTATTCCTGAAAATTACATTCCTCTATTTTCATTACTGCCTAATCCTTTAGTCATCAGTACTCAGCATATCAGTATGCATTTTACATGTGAGAGGTGTCCATCCCACAGGTTACTGATATCTACATATCCATACTGGTTTGGACTAACGGATAAAACATTATTCAGTGAAATCGATCGCCAGTTGGAGCAGGAAAACAAATTTGAAAGAATGTAAGTCAGTAAGAAGAATTTGAAATAACAAGTGATCACTAAATTATTACTACATCGAGAGAAATCCGGCCATAGGCGCATATGTACTCCGTTAGTTTATATAAAACGATTTCTCACTATTTTAGGAAGGCTTGTAGGTACTAGGAATATGCTGCCTGATTCAGTAATTGTCCACACTTCTATTATTGTAAATGCTGTTGTAGCCAAAAGATATTAACATTTACAGTAGAATAGTCTTTTGGGCACAAATGTGGAGGACAGAATAATTCTTCTAAATGCCAAGAAATTGGAGTTGTGCCATATATGAAGGACTGCATGACCAGTATCTAGTACCACAATTTTATGTGCACTCATTGGCGCCAACAATGTTGTTGTTCATCTAAGCTGAGTGAAATTATCTCTGAAACTGACTTTGATTCTTGTCATTAGAAAATTATGTGTGAAAATAGTGCAGCATCATCTTTTATCACCTTGACTGACATTATGTTTCACCATATATGACACTTATTGATATTTCTTGGGAAGTGACACTGAGTCACTCAGTATGGTGATCACATGTAGCACTAGACATATTCTAGGGTTCATTAAAATTCATCAGGTCAATGCTGTATGTGTGCTGAAATGAGTATGGTAGACTGTCATGATCCAGTAATTATTGACATACTTTACTGCCACAGTTATCAGAGAAACTCAGTGTACTACATGGTTATTACTCAAAATATCTTATAAGATGATACTGAAATTAAGTCACTTCCTTCATTTTTGATTCAAATCTCAGTGATAAGCACTGTTACTATTATCTATAGTCAATGGACATATACAATGTTATTAAAACATATTCATGACAAAGTAATTGATGCTATCTACTTGTAATGTACATGGACTAAAGGACAAGTATGCACAATCCTATTCTTGGTGCTTATGTATACTGCTATTAGTCAAAGAAAAATTTAGTGCTCATTAAGATGAAGGGACTGTCATTTTTATAGTTCTCAAGTTATCATTATTGCTTTTATTACGAGGGCCTTCCTTATTGCAGAATTCTGAATAGCCTGACATCAGTTATTACTTTTAGTGTGACACTGTTTCTTTACAGAACTTCATGAACAATGTTTTATTGATGTAAGAATATGGCTAGAAGATATAATTCTAAAAACATAAAGTAACAGCGTGTCACTACTTACACCAAGCTGGTTTTAGTACTTTACTCTGTACATACCTCACTCATTGTTTTCCCTGAGATTTTAGATGGTCAAATTTAAAATTAAGACAAAAATACAGTCAAAATGTTATTATATATACTATTAGACAACACTCTCATTTCTTTGCTTGTTGTGTAAATATTTGATGATTTTTTTCGGTTTCACAATGTAAAGAGTATAAAGTGCCTTTCAAAAACTGGTAACAGTTCTGTTTGCTACTCTTTCTGCTCAGTGGAAAGTATGGTCCTAGTTTCATTTTTTAAATGGCAAATATTGAAGTATTTCTAGTTTAAAATGTGTGCTGGACCTAGTTTTGCTGCTAAGATGTTTAAATTATAAATCTCACGTGCCATGAACACAAAAATTCTTTAGCATACTTTTCTTTATTCATTGTGCATGAATGTATGACACTTCTCTGCCTAAATTTGTGACTGGATGAACTATGATAGTGACTGCTATTATTTGCATCATTAAAAAATCTCTTCATTTCTTAATTACTGTTGTAATCTTGTATGTATTAGGCAACAATACTCACAGTGCTTTTGGGCTCACTCTGTTGCCAGTAGTAATACCTTAAGTTCTTGTGCTGCATAATACATATGCTGCAACAAAAGTGAGATAATATATGGCTCTTGGTGAAGGATCCACATGATCCATATGATTTTACTCTTTTGTAAGGGTTCTGGATGTCATTTGCTGCTAAAGTAAGAATGAGTAACCTATGAAAAAGGGAAGCCCCAACAACACATGTTGACCAATCAGTTTCCCATAACTTTCTGTTACAGTGCTCTAACAATGTGTTGTGTGTAACATAAATTAAAGCCCAAACATTATAAATAACTAAACCATTGAAGTATAACGATTTAAGCATTCCTTTTTTCTGCTGATATTTTTTGTCTCCTGTAAAAGAAAGTTGTCATTTCTACAGTTGGATAGATATAAGTCTTAACCATATCTCTCGTGAGAGTTGTTTTGAAAACTACTTCTAACTTCTTCTATATGGATTTTGTTAATTATTTGATTCATCAAGACAATAAGCTAAGTCATTTGTAGTTACTCTATTGTTATACTTAGTGTTTTATGTCATTTGCACATGACTTCCCACATCATGTTATACTACTGAAAATAGCATTTAGAAATAGAAACCATTAACAATTTGAACTGTTTAAACAGTGATATCAGACTTTAAGAAGCTAAGCAGTAGTTCTTACTAATTATTATTTGGTTATTATTCATAACTAAAATACAACTCCATCTTTTCTTGGTACCTTGTAAAGTGTCCAAATGATGTAACAAATATCAGAGTAATTTTCTTTCCAATGGGTCCGCAGCTTGATATAAGTACTAACATTAATAAATATCTTTCTTTGGTGGAAAATAGATGTAAAAGCTCAAAGCAATCGTATTTTCATTCTCTTTTATGTTTCATTCGTCAAAAACTCTCTATGCTCTGAGAGTATGCTTTATGAATTGTAATTTATGAGAGGTTCAATTACTGTAATGGTATCTCTTAGTATTATTTGATGAAGAGTATGAGAATTATAAAGATAATTATCACTTACTTTACCTCTCTATTATTCAAGTATTCATTACAAAGTATTTTATATCAAATTCTTACAGATTTGTCATTTAAGTATTTTGTACTGGTGTGGCAGGTCACAGTAATGGGGTAGTGTAAAATGAAATCGATTATTAATAAAAGAAGCTAAATAATATATTTGAAAATATTTTAATTAATAGCTACTAGTTTCATTAATATTACAATTGTAATAGCAGTTACAAAATATGTAGGAGGTCATAGCACATAAATAGGAGGGAATAGGATATCACAAGTCCTCCAAGCAATCTGTGTTAAAACAAACATTCATTCCCAACTAAGACTTTTCAACATAAAGTTGATTTTGAATCAGACAACAACACTATGTATTTTGAATTAGGTATGTAATACTACATGCACAAATTTGAAGCATTTACATACAACTTAGCCTTTTACACACTGCATCAGTGTACATATTAATATTTCACACTACCACATATACCATTGACATATAACATTAATAAGTACATTATAATAATTAATTCGGATGGGTGTTCTGATGTGTCATTGACAATTTTTGTTTTTAATGGAAGGTCGTCTTCATCATTACTTTGTGAATACTTTTAAATTCTTATAGCTATTGGCTTCAAGAAACTATAATATTTTTCAAAAGTTTGCCTTTCTAAAGTACAACAGTACAAAAATCAATTCTTTTAAAAAAGTATAAGGACCATGATTGGCATGCTGTGTACATTATAAAAAATATTCTGATAATATCTTTACAGCAAATGGACGCAATAGAAGAATTGAAGTCTTGTGAACAGAAAGAGAATGGTACTCAATGCTTTAGAAACTTCTTTGATTTGATCATAATAGCTATTATGGTTATAGCCTCTCATTACATTTTTCATAAAAGCATTCACATTTTATTTTCCCTCAATTAAAACATCTAGAAAACATAATTGCTTATATACATATCTCTGAAGATTCAATTATTAATTTATATTTGATTCAGATAGATAACCATCTTCTTCCATTAAATGTGCCATTCAAAGCCTGTGTGAATAATTTAGGGAAATATTATACACACACAGAAGTTTATTAGTAACTGTGTTGTTACTAAAATAGAAGATTTTCGGCGATATAATACTAATTACATAATTATATATAGAATATAATTTTATTATAAAACACTGAAGCTAAATTTCTTCTTTAAACATTGACATCAATAGAAATTTCATATTAAAGAGTGTTGTATACACCAGTATATAAAGTGACTGCTAAATATGGCCAAATACGATCTATTCATATTGAATTTGTGGGAAATATATTTATGAATTCATTATATGTCATCAAAACTATGTGTTTTCTACACCTAATTTAACATCATTACATCTAACATCAAGTAAACGTACTTCTTTATGTAGTTGATAGTAAAACTGTTTTACATGCTCATACAGTTTTATATTGATGTAGATGATCTATATATTGAAAAACAGTAAATGTATATCAACTTGGAGTAAGTCATATTTAAATTAGTGTACATATGTGGAGGAATTTTGATGAAGTATACTACAAAACACAATTATTTTTGTTTTACTTTCTCACAGGTGAACATCGAAAGGAAACTCAATGGGCAGTCATTACCAATTTGCTAAGTAAATCATGGAAGAATTTTGAGTACAGAAAAGAATATTTCGAAATGTGTCTTTAAATCTTAGTATTAATCCAACACATGTGATGAATACCCCTTTGCAGAGAGGTTCATTATCTTTTTCTGCTCTTGCAGATGACTAAAATTACTTTATTTGCTTTATAGGGGCTGTTCAGTACTAAATAATTTACAACTGCAGGCTGGCTGGCTATAAAAATTAATAAAAAGTTATTTATTAATTTCTGATTGTGGAACAAGTAAAACACATTGGCACCTGCCCTCTATGTAGTCTCTCTCTTGGTTTACTGTATCAAGTCTTTGCAGTGTTTTGAGATGTCAAACATAAAGCTCCTAAACAGATGAGACAATATAATTGTTTCATAGGTCCATTTACAGCACCAGTTTCTGTTCTCAGTTAATAACAATGACAGTATAGCCATATTAATGTATATAGGACAGCTGTAGTAACAATAGAAATACTCTCAACAATCTAGAATAATAATAGCAGGTGACAACAATAAATTATATACATGAGTTCACATCATAGTTTCTCCAAAGTAAACAATCACATATTAACATACAGAGTGGCAAATAGATATGAACAATAATGTGTCCAAACTAAAAAGTGATTGACACTTATTTTTCGATTGAATTTCCAGTTGGAACTATTACCACCATAACAAGTTAGAAATAAGAATGATGTTCCATATTTTTATCCTGTTCCAAATTTTAAAAATGTCATTATTTAATATGACAAAATTTTCTTTTTATGGGAAAAATAAACAGGCATAGTTCAGGCTCTCCAATAAACATTTATTCCAAACTATTTCACAATATCATATTGTTTTAAGACTGCATAAAAATGCCTGACTCTATAGGAAGTTTACAAGGTGGCTATACAAACACATTTAACTTTTTCCTCTGTGGGTATGTGTGTGTGTGTGTGTGTGTGTGTGTGTGTGTGTGTGCACTGAAATTACAGCATGTACTGCTCCTTCCATGAACTCCAAGATGACGTTGAAAGTGTCTATTAAGGATATTTTTCCACTGAATATGCTGAAGAAACTGAATGTAGTGCGCATCCCAGAGATTAGAAGCATTTTGTTTTCATTTCAGACATGACAGCAGAAGTCACACGTTGGTTGCATTCACATCGACACAGCTGCGCCAAATTTGTAGATCTGGAGACCTAATTTCTACCATCATTATGAGATCTTTGGATTATTAGCACTTTACTTCATACACAGCACAATATTTACTTATTACTGCTACATCAAAAAAGTCATTTGTGGCGCCCTTAACATGGTGGAAACTGCACAGCACCTTACTACATCTTACCACTAGTCTGGTACAGTTCGGTTATATTTTTTATCTTTAGTCTCTTACTCCTTACACAACCATGTTTTCACTTTTCCTTCTGGGTAACATATTACATATTAAAATTTGAATGATCACGAAAATAGCAAGTTCATAATGCTCACTACCAATATCCACTCTCCATCTTCTTCCAGGATATGTCGCCCCACACGACCGACAGAGGGCAGGCGGACCAGACGCCTGGGCTGTCCCCAAGACCTCGCGACGCCTCGATGGTGGTGATCACTCAGCAAGTCGTCGGCTCCAGAGCACTCACTGGCTGGCAACATTCGGTCGACAACAACCTAAAAAGAATCAAGCACATGTTCGTTATATAATGTCACGCTTTGGTAACATTTGACGATTCAGCTCTCCAGCAGAAGCGGTGACGTTAGAGGATGAGCGTTATGACAAGATGCGTTGGAAATCATATCAAAGAAATTTGGCTTAAGCAGCATGAGATCAAGTGACGTAAGAGCAATATGAGAAATTTACAGTCTGTTAATAACTAGAATTTTCTGTTGCTCCTGATGAGAGCTTCCACACAGCATGAAACATACACAGATATATTTGTAATGTTTAAACTAACCTTAGCAATTCACTGAGCTCTAATAAATGTAGGGAAGAGTTTTCCCTGCGTTCTCTTAGATACTGAACATAATTAAAAATGACGGACAGGAATGTGCAGGACGTTATATACTAGTGAGAACAAAAATAAAAATTCTGAAGATTTAAACAAACGATTACATCTGATCGACCAAACATTAAGTAATAAACAGATATTTCCCTAGTCAGGCTATAAGTCCATTTCATCAGTAAGAAGAAGAACTAGTCCCTATACTCCTCTAGGATCTGCACTTTCATTTTTTTTAGTTCTAACACAGATAATATTTTTTCAGTTAATATGCTGTCGAAACAAATTTCGTTTTCTGCTCAATATTTCAGCAGCTAATGTAGTTCTCTTCGCCAGATGCTGCGACCGATCATTGCAAGCGCGTTTGCCGTCTGAAATTCAGCGTGAATATAAATACCTTTGGCCAATGTACCGCTATTAACCCTTGATCTTGGCGCCCACAACATCATTTGTTTTACGTTTATTCTCTCGCGTCTGCTGCACCGACCAGAAAAATGTACATTACATTTTTCCTGTATTATGTGGAGTCAGATACTTTAGCATGACTTCAACGAAATGGATGCGATTGTCCAAAGGCTCCCTTATACAGGCAGGTCTATCCCTTTCAGTTACTTTTCCAATACAGTTATTTTCTGGTCTGCCTGATTGCTTGATCCTAGACTGTTGGATCTTCCGTCACGATACCCGCGATGTTCGTAGCCCATTTTACGATCATACTCTACTGGTAACACCGGAAGAAGATTTAGTCCGTCGTATCCTTCCAAGCAAACAGTGGGCATGTCCTTCACCTCCATCTCAGTAATACCACTCATAAAGACTTAAAACGCATCGAGCGAGGTGTCGCGATGGCACTCAACTAGCATTCGAGAGGGAAGTAGTTTCATCCGACCTTTCACATTCAGGTTTTTGTTGGTTTCCCTTATGAGCGTAAGACAAATGACGGGTTAGTGGCTTATAAAGGAAACGGTCGATTTCCTCTCGCATTCTTCTCCAACCCGAGGTCGTGTGCAGATAATCCCGTCGTCGACGGGACGATAGATTATTTTCTTCCTTCCTTTCCTTCCGTCACAACGCAAAGCAATTTGCTGGAAAAAAATACCTGGTATTTGACCGCGTCGTTGCGTTGCATTATAGGCCAAAGTAACGTCCACTTGCAACAGTGGCCGAAAGAGTGTTGTCTTCAGGGCGAGCCCGAACTCAACCGACAGAATTTCAGATTTTGGTCAGAAATATTTTCTGAGTATTTTGGTATGACGGAGCAGTGGTCTCTGCTGGCTCGTCTAATTTAAGTAGGGCAATTATGATTCATTCGGCTTGTTCACCCAGTTTCTTTCCGTGATTATCTTCATAAAGGTGAAGGTGATTAAAGGTCACTGGGGAAACAGCTCATAATACCGTTATTGTATCGCTCTTCCAATCCATTCATTGAACCTATACACGAGGTGCACTTTGGCCAACTTTTCGCCAGTAAAGATATCGATAACTGCTGTGTACCGCTGTTGAGATACAACTAACGCAAGTAGGAAAACAAATGGAGACAGTACTGAATACAAACTTGAGGGCAAAGCGTACAGTCGGTGTTAATGTTGTCAACAGCAATTACTGTGAACGAATGGGACAGATTTGCTTCCAAACGAGGTTGGATAGTTGATTTGGAGGAGGGGACAAAACAGCGAGGTCATCGGTCCGATCGGATTAGGGAAGGATGGGGAAGGAAGTCGGCCGTACCCTTTTCAAAGCAACCACCCCGATATTTCCCTGAAGCGATTTAGGGAAATCACGGAAAACCCGACACTTTCTGTCTACTATAATATTCACTGATGAAGTGAAGTTTACCAGGAACAGTGCAGAATTTTCACAACACTCATGAGTGAGCGGACGAGTATTGTTTTGGAAACAAGACATCAACAGAAGTTTAGCACTAGTATCACTGGAGACAGGTTAATTGGATGCTCTTTCTCCATGGCACATCACTAGTGGCAAAGCACAAAAAGCTTTGCTGAACTGAAAACATTTTTTTATAAGACCTTGCACCCTCTGAACATGGTATGGATGAAACAGTTGACTCTTGACACTTTCTGTACTGTCACGTGCCTAACATTCACCGTTTATGCTGTTTCTCTGATGTTGCTGGCACTGTTGTTCGCTAAACTAAACTCCGTCCGAACAGACCATGAAGGTCCAACGGCCCCGACCGGCCGCCGTATCTGCCTCAGCGCACAGGCGTCACTGGATGCGGATATGGAGAGGCATGTGGTCAGCACACCGCTCTCCCGGCCGTATGCCAATTTATGAGATCGGAGCCGCTACTTCCCGATCAAGTGGCTCCTCAGTTTGCCTCACGAGGGCGCAGTGCAGCCCGCTGGCCAATAACTTTCGGCAGACAGGACCGTTACCCATCCAATTGCTGGCCCAACTCGACAGCGCGTAACTTCGGTGATCTGGCGGGAACCAGTGTTATCACTGTTGCATTGCTCTCACTATAACGAATTACTCGACCTTCTAAATCAGGTGTTCTAGTCTTCCACAATGAAATTACTTTTTTTCAATAGAGCCTTTTCTCCACAAGACGTTCATATGTAGTTGAAAAGGTCTTATTGTTTGGTATACGTCTATTAGGAAATCTTTCAGTACGCAAACATGTGGTTTCAGATGCATTCCAATGTCCAAATCAATACATCAGTCACTTGTCCGTCTTGGGCTGATTACGATACATTTCAGCCGAAAATATACACCACACACTAGCGCAATAAGAATGTGGTCGAGTAGGCGTCACGCCCGTTGCTGGAAGTCAGACGCAAGACGTCGCTCTCCAGCTGAGGTCGCTAATGCACGTTTGTTCGTTGGTGTCCATTTCGGAAATAGCCGATTCGATACATGGTGGAGACAGAATGTTCAGTACACACTAAACACCAGTCCAATAAGAACTGTAGCGTAATCTTCCACTACAGATTTTGTTCTCAATACAAAAAGGATTTGTTTCTTTATTAGCACTGTGGCAACTAAGATACGTATACTTAACAGTCCCGAAAATTTAAAAAAAAAAAACATTTCTAACGATAAAAGATACCTGTAGAACCAAGCTGGAAACCTGGAAACAAAAACACAGGAACGAAGCAAACATGTAAAACGAAGTGATTGTAACTAATAAAATTTAAAAAAAAAATACTTGATCGTATGTGTACTGAAACTTTTTGCTTGTTTTTGAGTCTGCTATGTATTCCCCACAGGTGACGCACATATTAGTTAAAACATGTATAAAAGCACAAAGCAGTCATAAGAAGTCACCAGTTACTGGTAACATCGTGTTTTTACTTGTATTTTAAAGGGATGGTTGCGGATACACTCTAATAAATATGTGTACGTCTTACCCTAATTATTGCTTCCTTTTTTCTGCCTATTATTACTGCGCCAACTATACTTTGTTATTATCTTCACTAGGAGAAGTGGTCTGAAGCAGCTCTCCATGCCACTTTATCTTGTGCAAGCCTCTTCATCTCTCGGTAACTACTGCAACGCACGTACATTTGAACCTGCTCGCTACACTCAGCAAGTAGTCTTTAGTCAAGCCTTGATCTCCTTCTACAGTTTTTATGCTCCACGTTTCGCTTCATTACCAAAATGATAATTTCTTGATGCCTTAGGGTGCGGCCTATCAATCGATCCGTTCTTGTAGGTGAATTAAGATATAAATTTTTCGAGCGACCTTGCTGCAGTGTATAGTGTAACATGGTGTGAGTTTATGTCAGTCCTTTTGTAGGGAGAATTTAATGAAGGTTCGAGTTTTACAGACCGAGATATAAGCAGCGTTACCAATGTCAATATACCAATTTACCCAAAAAATTTAGGAGAAATTCCCCATATTTGGAAAGGAAAACTTCCCAATTCCCTGCAAATTCCCCACATAATAGGATATTTGAGTTTTTTCTGGTAGTCGTCTTGAATTAATTACTGATTACATTATTTCACTCTCATAATAGGCTTTTATTCTCCATAAATTTAAGTATTTACACGAAAAGCAGAAATTCAAGTAATTCGAGAGGCCACAAAAATGTTTTTTATATGGCGTGATGCTTCGCTCTATGCGTGCACTCAACAGCTTTTTCTCGCGTGCGCTCAGCTATCGCTTTGTTCAGCCTCGCTTAAGTAATATCTATGTATAAAAGAGTATTTATCTACCTTTTTATATTTTATTGCTTGAAATCTTATCTATGAAACTCATTCCGAGCTTAAAGTCTTGAAAATCATTAGAACAACACCAGCAACAAACGCACCAATCATCAAATTGTCGATGTATCAACTACGTGATATTAATAACTAGTAAATAGTTAAAATCCCTACATATTCCCTGTATAATGCCAATCGCACAAAATCCCCAACAGAATTGACATTCCCCACAGTTTAGGGACTTCCCCACAAATCGGGAACTCTGGATGTAAGATCTAATTTATTTGTTTAACGGACTTTGTTGAACTGACCACGAAAAGTTTTTCAGACTGCGAGAGCGAGGTAGATGTCCTGTGGCCGTAGTAGCACTTTCCTTTGGAGAGCAAATCTCGAAATGAACATACGAGCACGCAACAATGTGGTTCGATGACTCAACGAGTACGGTCGTGTGTATTGATTAGCAGCAGTTTGCACTATGCCATTACTGCCTGTAGTCATTCAATTACAGTTTTTCGGGACAGTATCTGGTTAGTGATATTTCTGTTTAAAGCAGTGTAATGTTTTTAAGAAAACAGAGCAGCAAAAGTTTAAGGTACATAGAGCATTTTTTACTCATCCGCAGGTGACGGATCTGAATGTGCACATCAATGTGCCATTGGATATTCGATTTCTGAATATTTCACGGCGAGTCTGCAAGCACCGTCACTTCATCGGGAGAATTAATAAGCCATTGGTATTTTGTGGAATCTACTCATATTTACCCAGTACGACATCCGTGAGTCATTTCAGTACTATAACTGTACCAGTACAGGCTCCGAAGATTCTGTGTGTGGGAGTAAATGCAATGCGGAGTTTCAGACGATCGTACTACAATATTTAGTGGAGTTGGAGCTAATCGACGAGATCTTCAAGGACAGAGCAGCCACTTCTGGAAATTCTCTGAAATTTTGTGAGCTATTCAGAATCCACTGAATTCACGGCATTGCTAATAAGTTAAATTAACAACAGATAAATAACAGGAGAACTAAATAAACTAGCACTTGTACTTGACGAAATAAGGTTGTTGATAATAATAAGATTACCCAAACAAAAATAATGAACTAAAAATCAATTTCTTAGTTAAAAAACGTAAGGTGACAAATGATAAAACCAGTTCCCGTCAGATGATAGAAATTAAGCGCTGTCGGGTTCGGCTAGGACGTGGATGGGTGACCACCCGGGTCTGCCGAGGGCTGTTGCCAAGCGACGTACACTCAGCCCTTGCGAGGGCAGTTGAAGAGCTACTTGACTGTGAAGCAGCGGTTCCGGTCACGAAAACTGACGCGACGTTCGAACCACGCCACCTTCAGGCCTGTCGCAAGAATGACACAAAGTACGACTGGTGCAACTTGCTGTCACTTGTGTGTCGGTGTGACGATCACACAGGTTTATAAAGTTCGGAGGTCTAGGTCAGGGGTCTCCAAACTACGGCCCGCTGGCCGAAACCGGCCCGCGAGGGCCGGCAAACCTGCCCGCGTTAGCTGGCCGGACATCACCGGTATCCGGCCCGCCAAATATTTGAGGTGGTACCTACACTGCCAACAATTGAGTTTCGAGGCCTATCGCGACCAGTACACCGCGACATTGGCTCTACTACTCGCTACAAGACTACATAACTAAACTTATTGTTGCACCGCTTGAAATAACAATGCGTTCACATACTCTACCTCTGTTACGTCTTGCAGTAACAGTGTTGCTAACAGTGATTTTGAGATTTCGTTAACTTTGCAGGACGCTTTCATGAAGAATGTGCAGTGACATACTTTTTTGTTGGTGAAATTCGCCAGAATAAAATACACCAGAATTTCGGTCAGGTACGTCCACCAATCAAAATTATGTGATTAAATAAAAATCGTAGTTCGTTTCAGCACTAGCTATTCCAACAACCTTAGATTTTTGTGATTTCATCTTTCCTTTAGCCTTACATTACGGTGATCGTGGAGTGCTAGCGTACTTTAATCCCACTAGGAAGATCTTGGCCCTTATGACTTCGTAGAGGAGTCAGTGTGGCCTGTGGACTAAAAAGTTTGGAGACCCCTGATCTAGAGAACCAGATACGATTATTGGTGCCTTGTCGTGTACATACACGAGTGATTCTTGGTGTCACTCATGCGACAGGTCTGAAGATGACGTGACTGGAACGTCAAAACTGGTAGCCGAATAAAACAATCAAAATGGCGCCTGTTGGTACAGTGTTATTACATTTGATCGACGAGCTACTGTCCCATACTCCTGACCCCAGGATGGAATTACTTTACAAAACTGATAATGGCGGGAAGGGCGGTCTGCCGACCACGCACCCCTCCATCCTATCGCCTGAGAATGACACGGCGATCGGTCGGTACCGTTGGGATTTCAGAGGCCTATTCGTCCGTAATGACGTAAACTCCTTTACTGCCCAGTTTGATTTTCTACTTCTTCACCAGTAATCCGATCTATCCACTTAATCTTCAGCACTCATCTTACTACCATTACTGCACCAACTATTCCAGGAACAGTTCTCCCTATTCATTGCGGGTAAATTGTAATGCGTTGGCAGCACCGGGTGATCAAAAAGTCAGTATAAATTTGAAAACTTAATAAACCGCGGAATAATGTAGACAGAGAGGTAAAAATTGACACACATGCTTGGAATGACATGGGGTTTTATTAGAACAAAAAAAAGTTCACAAAATGTTCGACAGATGGCGCTGGACTGCTACTGTGACGGGTGAGAGGTACGCCGATATGTTACAGGATCGCATCATCCCCAGCCTGGCTGATAAACACCTCCTGGAACGTACGATGTTTATGCAGGATGGCGCTCCACCCCATATTGCTAGACGCGTGAAAGATCTCTCGCGCGCGTCGTTTGGTTATGATCGTGTGCTCAGCCTCCACTTTCGTCATGCTTGGCCTCCCAGGTCCCCAGACCTCAGTCCGTGCGATTATTGGCTTTGAGGTTCCTGAAGTCGCAAGTGTATCATGATCGACCGACATCTCTAGGGATGCTGAAAGACAACATCCGACGCCAATGCCTCACCATAACTCCGGACATGCTTTACGGTGCTGTTCACAACATTATTCCTCGACTACAGCTATTGTTGAGGAATGATGGAGAACATATTGAGCATTTCCTGTAAAGAACATTATCTTTGCTTTGTCACTTTGTTATGCTAATTATTGCTATTCTGATCCGATGTAGCGCCATCTGTCGGACATTTTTTGAACTTTTGTATTTTTTTTTGTTCTAATAAAACCTCATGTTATTCCAAGCATGTGTGTGAATTTGTACCTCTCTATCTACATTATTCCGTGATTTATTCAGTTTTCAAATTTATACTGACTTTTTGATCACCCGGTATATCAGACTTTTGGATACGGCCTTGGAAATGCCCTTTCTCTTTCACTGCAGGAGATTTCTTCTGTGATGAAAGGATGCATTTACTCGTCCTCATAACGATTTGCTGGTCGTTGCCGTTCTGATCGACGCGCGTTCTCAGATGCAGATGAATAAGAAGCGTCTTAGAGACGAGCGCTGTATGCTGCTTCGTGCTACGTTAATTCTCTCTAAAAAAAAAGTCGCATGGCTTGCGCGACAGGACAGTAAGGGAAGTTGATGAGGGGAAGAGGTGTGGAGGGGCGAGGGCGGAAGGGGCAGAAAACGTCGGGAGGAGGGGAAGGAGAGAGAGGCTGGGAGATAGAGGGGGGGGGGGGGGGGGCGAGCCTTCCGTTTTCCTCTTTCATCTTAACATAGAGGATGTTCCTTTGGCTGGGCAAGAGCGAGAGTAATGCCAGCGACGACGGTTGGAGGAGGGGAGCAGGGAGGGGAAAGGAGTGAGGGGAAGAGAAAGAGTTGAACCCCGCCCAATTGCCCCCTCCTGGCTGCCGCCCCTCCCGGCTCTCGGTACACATAACTCCGGCCAACTAGCCCCGAGCACTTCAAAGTGCCCCTCGGACGGAAAAATCGATGCAGCAGCAGCAGCTACGGAGCGGCGGGTGGGCGCTGCAGATGAATCAGCCGCGGGCTGGCGGCCTAATTCGCTTATCTCGGGCCCAGGCGGGCTCCGGTCCCGGCCGGGACTCGCTGCGGGCCCGCTGCGCCCGGGACGCCGCCGCCAGAGGGGGGGGGGGGGGGGGGGAGGGCGGTGGGGGTGGCGCGGAGAGGCGTTCAGAAACTGCCGCGGGGCGCGCGCGCTCAATTGCGATGACCGTACAGCTGGAGAAGAAGTTGGTATCGACGCTGCTTTTACACACTGCTCGCAGCGCAGCGCCGGAATATGCAAGCGTAGCTCACTCGCAGCTGCGCTGACAGCCGAAGGGAGGCCGTTTGCTCTCTCGATCTCTCGAATGACGGGCAAATGACGCCTTTGAAACGAGGGCGCTCTGCCCGCTGCGATCCACTCTCCTATCCTCCCGCCTCACACACGTGATCCAAAAATAAAATTACGACTTCAGGATTCTGGCATAATACACGGTAGACGGTACAAGGGCGAACCTGTCTTTCTATTCCATCCGGCATGCGGTTAACGGCACATGTTGGCGAAAATCGGAACTAAACTTTTTCCAGCGTAAATCGATTCCGCATTAACATATCTACCTAGTTTTGCTGCCATAAGATAATTACAGCATCACTGGACTTCCTTGGGTAGCGGCACTTTAATTATAACCACCCAGTATAATAGCGATTTAGCTGAATCCTTATTTCCTAAAAGGCAACGGCCTTGCCGCAGTGGATACACCGGTTCCCGTGAGATCACCGAAGTTAAGCGCTGTCGGGTGTGGCCGGCACTTGGATGGGTGACCATCCACGCCGGCATGCGCTGTTGCCATTTTTCGGGGTGCGCTCAGCCTCGTGATGGCAACTGAGGAGCTACTCGACCGAATAGTAGCGGCTCCGGTCAAAGAAAACCGTCACAACGACCGGGAGTGCGGTGTGCTAACCACACGCCCCTTCTATCCGCATCCTTAACTGAGGATGACACGGCGGTCGGATGGTCCCGGTAGGCCACTCATGCCCTGAAGACGGAGTGCTTTATTTCCTAAAAATTTATTAAGTCACGGTGGCTTTTCTGTATTACTGCTGTAATCAAATTATTTGTTTTATATATAAATGATTGGATACAGTCGCTGTTTTGTTCGGGTATTCTACATGAACAAAAAACATGTGGATTAAAAAAAATTGCCATTCTGGAAGCGGTGTCAGATAGGGTGTATACAGCCTTTCGAGGCATTAAGAAAGGAATGGCGCCTAGGGATGATGGTGTTTCAATACAAATAATTGAAGCTGGTGGCAAACTAACGCAAACGGAAAATGCAACATCGCTTACGAAGTGTTCAAATGGTTCAAATGGCTCTGAGCACTATGGGACTTAACTTCTGAGGTCATCAGACACCTAGAACTTAGAACTACTTAAAGCTAACTAACCTAAGGACATCACACACACCCATGCCCGAGGCAGGATTCGAATCTGCGACCGTAGCGGCCGCGCGGTTCCAGACTGTAGCGCCTATAGCCCCTCGGCCACCTGGCCGGCGCTTACAAAGTGTACGGGGAGGACAACAATTACAGGAAAGTTCATATACGTTGTATTTATCCAACTTCACAAAAAGGAGACAAACGAGATAAACTGTAGGCATCTCCGCCTCTCCTCTGTAATGTATAAGATATTCACTAATAACAACCATTAACCGTATTGTGCCGGTAGAGATAATCGGGGAGTGGAGCGTGCTGGTGGCTCTACTGGAAAAATATCAGTTCATCATTCTAATAAAAGCAATATAAACATTGCACTTCACTGTAAGTGCAGTTTCACCGTAACTCATCATAACAAAGCCTATATTCCGATTAAAATTACTTGATAGTTGACGTCTGTCACTTGTCGCTGCAGTGTTGCTGCCACACTGCCGCCGGATACCTCTCGACGATAGGCGACGCTCAAAACATAGCGAGTCACTTAACAAACGCTGTTAATGTCTAACGCGCAGCAATGTTGGAAGCGGCCGTCAGGACATACAGGTGTAACGGACATGGGACATACTCTGTCGGTAGTTGATTTTAAGTGACCAGTGACAGAACTGCGGCGCACGACGCGTTCTGTAGCCCTGAATTTAAACTCACGTCCTAAGTTACCAACAAATTCGTGATTTACAATGTGTCCGGGAAATCGGCGATCAACAATGTGCGGCAGAACTGAAGTCGCGATAGCTTTGTTCACGGCGTTTAAGGCTAACATATACGAGCAAACTCAAGACAGAAAAATTTCATAATATGTTTTTTGGCATAGCAATCTTCTGCAGCAAAATTTCAGTTTCAGTGGTGTAAGCAAACTCTAATTTCTCGGCTGTCGTTGGTTACCTGATATTGTCCTCGTACTGACTGCACGGAATGCCGCGTTATTAACCAATGAGCAGTCCTGGTTGGCATTTGATTGCAGATTATAGACGACACAAGCAGATTCCAAACGAAAAAAAGAATGATAAGAAAGATAATAAGAGCAAATAAAAACATGTTGAAATGTCACGGTACAGTATTTTAAATAGAAAAATTACCTTTAAACCAGTTAACTGAATAAAAATGATTATCAAAGTCTTTTAATTAGATATGGAAAAACAATAATTTCGTTTCACTTGATGAAATTCGAAACTCCACCCTTCTAAACTCCACGTTTATACGCTAACCACTACGCTCGGCCACTACAGCACAAAATGTGTTGTATTTACGACGGTCATTCAATAATTAAAGAGACAAATTGATCTAGGGAAAAAACTGTTAATAGGACAAGTTTGGTACTTTTATGGCCTTAAATTGACATCACTGGGATGAGCCCTGATCAGTTGACGTATCAACATTATTTTATTTATAACCTCAAAAATACATTTCAAGATGGCGAGTCCGCTTGGAGCGTCCACGTTAGTTGAACAACATTCTGTTATTTGTTTTTTACTTGCTGAAGGCGAGAAACCAGTGTACTGTAAAATGTCTAAAGTTTATGGTGAAGGTTGTATAAATAGTGCAAATTTTTACAAGTGGGTAGAGCAGTTCAAAAATTTTTTGGTCCTGTCTTCCTCAGTTGCACGTAATACTACGGTATGTTGATGATTTTCACTTATGGACCGTCTGACAGCAACTGAATAAAACACAATTTTAGTGCCATACGCGTTTCGCCTTTATTTTCTGCAAGGCATCATCAGTGGCAGGTTGCGTAGACAGTTTCTTACATATTACGCTCCTGTTGCATTTTTGGTCTTGTTCTTCCTATGAGCGCCAATTTGCTGTTTTTTCTGCATTCCACAGCACTATGCACTGAACGCTTTTTTTAATGCAATGCTCGGTTAGCCTATGTATGGAGCGTGTGTATTTCGTTAGCATCGTTTTGTGTGTGTGAGTGTGTGTGTGTGTTGTTATCATGTATGATGAAAAATGAAATACAAGGGTCAGACACAGGATTCGGGATCCCGACACGTCACGAAAGAAAGCCGGACAAGGAATTGGAAGTGTGGCAATATGGCATCGGCGTTGAGCGCTCTGGCTGGAGGAAATCAGTGTGGGGTCAACTATCAAACATTTTTAATCGAACTACAATAATACAGCGTGTCCCAGGTGGAACGTTCAATGTTCAAGGATATGACAGGCACGTTCATCTAAAGCAAAAAGCTTCACATAAACATAAGCCCTATCCGAGATAGAACACGTTTAAAATATTACACATTTGTTTCTGGGCTAGCGGCGTGCATTTATGCGTCCTACGTACGCATCACTTCGACGTTTTTTTCTTCATCCCAACTTACCTCTTTGCTTTCAACCCCTTTGCTCGGGTTGTCTTTCTGTCATTAAAACAGCCCTTTGGACGTGCAGTTGTCCACCGTGTATCGCGAGATGAAGTAGTGTAGAGGTTGAGAAGTGTACCAGAAAGAAGCATCGCTTAACAGTGCGTGCACACGTACTACCTAAAATACCACACAGCTACAGTAATGAAGAATATGCAGGGCGCTGATACCCGCGCAGCTGAGCGTCCCTCAAACCAAATATCATCATCATCGTCAGAAGATTATGCAGATATGGTGTATACTTACGGTTCCTGCGATACTTGTGCTTCTTCCGCAGTTAAAGAATAAGGTCGGCGCTTTCCTACATGTCGAATTCCTACTCGCAGAGTGTTTACCAGAGCTTTCAGCACATTACATGAAACTTGTATTCTTCCAAGTTCCCATTTTTCTTCTGAACGTGTAGTTCAGCAACCTGTCCAGAAACAGTAGCACTGTGCCGAAATGGTGCAGTGTAGTCCTACAGCCAGCACACAACTGACATTTTTTATAATGCTTGTTTACTAATGGTTGCACGCGGGTAGATGTGTAAACCTGAATATACATTGGATAATACAGAAAATAAATAACAATTTATATCAAATGTCTTCATATGTGCATTTGAATATTTTGCTTCATATGAACTTTCCTGTCATATCCTTCAATATTGACCATTCTTCCTGGGACACCCGGGTATACTGAAGGAGTCGGAGGCGGCGCTCTGCGTAACCCTAGACAAGGGTGCGAGAAGATTAGGATCTTACACCGAAATGTTGAACTTGCCGATACTATCCGTCCACTTTGACCCATAGCGTCATAAGGACGCGGACATACACCACTCATCTAAATCCAACACACGCCCTGCGTACTATAAGAAGAAATATGGTTACTCTCATAACACTGCCAATGATAGTTTCGTCAACTCACAATCTTGCATTGGGTTCGATTCCCGGCGGGGTCAGGGATTTTTTCTGCCTCGTGATGGCTGGGTGTTGTGTGCTGTCCTTAGGTTAGTTAGGTTTAAGTAGTTCTAAGTTCTAGGGGACTGATGACCATAGATGTTAAGTCCCATAGTGCTCAGAGCCATTTTTTGAATCTTGCATTGCAGAATGGTTGGTCACCATAAATTATAACACGAAAAATAATACAGAAGCAAAATAATTATTAAAACTTCCTGGGAGATTAAAACTATAAGCCGGGTCGGGACTCGGACGTGAGAGCTGCACACGAAAGACAAAGTCCTAGGTTCGAGACCTAAAAGTTTATCATTGGTTAAATCGATATTACAGATTTGTAAAAGAGCACGTGGATGACCGTGATTGCAACCTTCGGTATTTGATTAGTATGATCAAAAGCAAGGGAAATCTATTCTGCAGTCGCTTCGTTGCTGTCTTAGTAGGAAAGGAACGATTAATAGATAGAATCCGAGACTTGATACATAACTCTCGGTATAGTAGCTTAATAGAAGCAAAAAATCTATTATTTGCTTTGGCTTCCACGCGAAGAATCAAGTAAGTGACGAATATAAGAGGTGGACTTTAAATTCAATCGGTTTCGTACGTTCTTCAACTCTTAGAAAAGGACAAACAAAAAACACTTCCCTCATTAGATCTTGATACAATTCAGTACCTTCATGAATAGTAAGTGTTATCGCCAAGCAAAATTTTGTGTATTTTTACTCTCAAGAATGGATTAAGAATCCCAAACCTCATTCTGTAGCACAACACGAGAAGGTGTCCTGTATCAGGATATCATAATTCACAATGTGTATTATATTGTCGATATCTACTTAGAGGGAGTTTTCTCGTTCTGTTCTACAGGAAGCATTTTAGGATGATAGAATGAAGTTTAAAATCTCTAAACCAGTCATGTGAGTAAAAATATGCAAAATGAAAAACATTAGTCGCCAACAAGCACTGTTTTGACGAACAGGACCTTGAAGTCCAAGACTTTTTGTTCTGGCAGCCTTAAAGCGAGCTCGATGAAAACCACAAAAAGGGAAAATCTCTTCACTTGTGCTTCCGGCATGCCTTGAAAATCATTCTGGACTCTGTTGACAGTTAACCACTTTAGTCGGAAACGATAGTAAAAGTCAGATCTTCCTAACGAGGACTAACCCGGAAAACATAATTCACACCTTTTCGGGATCATGGAAAGGATAGCAAACTTTAACGTTGTCATTCATCTGTCTGGCAACACTGTACGTGCCCTGTAACCACGACACACCAAGGAGAGTTTGACGTTCAACTCTGAAGTCTGGCGCTTAGTTCGAAGAGTAGAGAATGTGAAAAGAAAGACCGTGAAGGAGAAAATCACCGATAGACAAAAGTGTGAAATACAATGGCCGGCCCATGTGACCGAGCGGTTCTAGGCGCTTCAGTCTGGAACCGCGCCACCGCTACGGTCACAGGTTCGAATCCTGCCTCGGGCATGGATGTGTGTGATATCCTCAGGTTAGTTAGGTTTAAGTAGTTCTAAGTTCTAGGGGACTGATGACCTCAGAAGTTAAGGCCCATAGTGCTCAGAGCCATTTGAACCATTTGTTAAGTCCCCTAGTGCTCAGAGCCATTTGAACCATTTGAAATAAATGCCGTTGACGACACTAGAAAGCAAGCAGAACTGAAACGATTATCACTGGACAGAAAGAAGCGGCCCACAGAATGAAACCACTATTACTTACAAACTTGTTGAAACAAACATTCAACTTTTGAACCCTCTTCGACTTCCCTGAGGCCATCACGATTACTGTTTGAAGCATCGTAGTGTTTTATGAAAGTCCGGAAAGAGGGGAGACGTCACGTACAAGAAAAAGTGGAACGCACTCTTTGAAATTCTGAAAGTAATAGGGATAAAATACAGGAAGCAAAATGTTATTTAAAACTATGTTGTCCGCCCCCGGTAGCTGAATGGTCAGCATGACGGATTGTCAGTCCTCTGGGCCCGGGTTCGATTCCCAGGTGGGTCGGGGAATTTTCTCTGCCAGGGACTGGGTGTTGTGCTGTGCTCATCATCATCCTAACATCATCGTCGACTGTCAGTCGCCGAAGTGGCGTCAAATTGAAAGACCGGCACCCGGCGAACGGTCTGCCTGACGCGGGGGCCCTAGCCATAAGAGTAAATAAATAAAATAAATTTGAATGTTAGGAATTATTGAATTTATTTATCTTGAATATAGCAGTTACGGAAGCGAAACGTGGATGATAAACTTTTCAGACAAGAAGAGAACAAAAGATTTTAAAATGTGGTGCTCGAGAAGAATACTGAAGGTCAGATAGGTCGATCGAATAACGAATGACGACATGCTCAATCAATTATGGAGAAAAGAAACGTGTAATCGAGATTGACTAGAAAGGTATCGGTTGAGGCATGAAGGAATGAACAGTTTGATAACGCTAGGAGGTTCGGAGGACGTAAAAAGTGTAAAGGAAGACCAAGTCTCGAATACAGCAAGCAGGTTAAAATGGATGTTGGTTGCAGTAGCAACCCAAGTAAGGAGAGACTTGCACAGGCGTCAGAGCTGCATCGAATCAGTCTTCGGACTGAAGACTACAACAGCAGCTCGAGGAAACAATTACAAGCGCGCTAATGGAAATCGCAAGAACTAATGGAGATGAAGCTCTCCTGGCTGCGATTCGCGTGCAGAGCCAGCTTCCCACACGTGGTGTTCCCGGCCGAGAGTGTCGCGAGCGGTATTCGCGACGCGTCCCGCAGTAAAACAGTTCGGTGCGAGACGCCAGCTATCCGGGCGGACAGGCCGTCGTAAACAGGGCGCACGTGCGCCATTAACATAGCACTGTCCGACTCCCACACCAGCTGTGCCGTGGCCGACTGGTGCCGTGCCTGCTCTGCGCGGGAAGCCCTTCCAGCCGCCTTCGCAGTGCTGTTCATCTCGCCCTAAGCTCTCCTTTATGGACGATTTAACTCTGCTCCTTTGCTCGTGACGCTATGAAGGGCTAGCCACCGGTGACGTATGAGTAGAACATGAGCCGTACATAAATATGGCCACAAAGTCTTTCGTGATGGATAAAAGGTTCTCGGTTAACTTGCTGTGCCAAATCTGGATAAAATACCAAGTTTTCGACGACAGCCTCCATTATCGTATTGGAGACTATGTCTGATTTGGAACTGAGAAGGCTTCCACTTAAAGAAGGTATCTGAATGGCTGGCTTACGTCAACAGGTCGTCATGGAGATGGTGATTGCTGAGATTATCTATACAGTACCGCATGTACGCTAATTATCGATCATGTGGCCTATCAAGCGACGTTTTTGACTGGATCTACATCTGAATCTACATCTGTATCTGCATGAATACTCTGCAGTGCACACTTAAGTTCCTGGCAGAGAGTTCTTCGAAACACTTTCAGACTATTTCTCTACCATTCCACTCTCTGACAGCGCGTGGGAAAAATGAACACTTAAATCTTTCTGTACGAGCTCTGATTTCTATTATTTTATTGTGATGATCCTTTCTCTGTATGTAAGTTGACGACAATAAAATATTTTCACACGCAGATGAGAAAGTTGGTAATTGAAATTTATGGAAAAAATATCGTCGCAACGAAAAACATATTTGCTTCAATGATTGTCATCCCAACTTGCTTATCATATCTGAGACACTTCCTCGGCTTTTTCGCCATAATACTAAACGACCTGCCCTTTTTGAGCTATTTTGCTATCCTCTGTCAGTCTTATCCGGTAAAGATTCCATACATCATAGCAATACTCTAGCAGAGAATGAACAAGCGTAGTTTCTTTAGTTCAAATGGTTCAAATGGCTCTGAGCACTATGGGACTCAACTGCTGTGGTCATCAGTCGCCTAGAACTTAGAACTACTTAAACCTAACTAACCTAAGGACATCACACACACCCGTGCCCGAGGCAGGATTCGAACCTTCGACCGTAGCAGCAGCGCGGCTCCGGACTGGAGCGCCTAGAACCGAACGGCCACCGGTTCCGGCTTTCTTTAGTACAGGGTGATTAAAAAATAATACCACAACTTTAAAAATGTGTATTTAATGAAAGAAACATAATATAACCTTCTGTTTTACATCATTACAAAGAGAATTTAAAAAGGTTTTTTTTCCTTCAAAAACAAGTTCAGAGATGTTCAATATGGCCCCCTCCAGACACTCGAGCAATATCAACCCGATACTCCAACTCGTTCCACACTCTCTGTAGCATATCAGGCGTAACGGTTTGGGTAGCTGCTGTTATTTCTCGTTTCAAATCATCAATGGTGGCTGGGAGAGGTGGCCGAAACACCATATCCTTAACATACCCCCATAAGAAAAAATCGCAGGGGGTAAGATCAGGGCTTCTTGGAGGCCAGTGATGAAGTGCTCTGTCACGGGCTGCCTGGCGGCCGATCCATCGCCTCGGGTGGTTACAGACAGATAAGTGCCAATGTGGTGGCGCTCCATCCAGTTGATTGTGGAATTTGCAGCTCTCTGCTAGCTCTGCGAGTCGATTTTACTGGGCTGCGAACAAATGCTTGCTGGATGCGTGCTACATTTTCATCACTCGTTCTCGGCCGTCCAGAACTTTTCCCTTTGCACAAACACCCATTCTCTGTAAACCGCTTATACCAACGTTTAATACACCACCTATCAGGAGGTTTAACACCATACTTCGTTCGAAATGCTCGCTGAGCAACTGTCGTCGATTCACTTCTGCCGTACTCAAAAACACAAAAAGCTTTCTGTTGAGCGGTCGCCATCTTAGCATCAACTGATGCTGACGCCTAGTCAACAACGCCTCAAGCGAACAAATGTGCAACTAAATGAAACTTTATAGCTCCCTTAATTCGCCGACAGATAGTGCTTAGCTCTGCCTTTTGTCGCTGCAGAGTTTTAAATTCCTAAAGTTGTGGTATTGTTTTTGAATCACCCTGTATATCTGTTGCATCTTCTAAGTGTTCTGCCAATAAAACTTAAGCTTTGGGTAGCCTTCCCCACAACATTATCTATGTGATGGTTCCAACTTAAGTTGATCGTAATTGTAATTAGTAGGCATTTAGTCGAATTGATAGCCCTTAACTCCTGCCGGAGGTTCGAGTCCTCCCTCGGACATGGGTGTTTGTGTTGTTCTTAGCATAAGTTAGTTTAAGTAGCGTGTAAGTCTAGGGAGCGATGACCTAAGTAGTTTGGTCCCTTAGGAAGTCACACACGTTTGAACACTTGATAGCCCTTAAATTTGTGTGACTTGGCGTGTAATCGAAATTGAACGGACTTCTTTTTGGACTCATGAGGATGAGTTCATACGTTTCATTGGTTCAAATGGTTCTGAGCACTATGGGACTTAACATCTGAGGTCATCAGTCCCCTAGACTTAGAACTACTTAAACCTAACTAACCTAAGGACATCACACACATCCATGCCCGAGGCAGGATTCGAACCTGCGACCGTAGCAGCAGCGCGCTTCCGGACTGAAGCGTCTAGAACCGCTCGGCCACAGCAGCCGACTACATTTCATTATTGAGACAAAATTGCCACTTTTGGCACCATTCACATCCCGTATCTGAGACATTTCGCAATTGGTTTTAATCTTCTGACGACTTTATTAGACAGTAAACGTCAGCATTATCAGCAAATAATCTAAGTGGGCTGGTCAGATTATCTCCTAAATCCTTGATGTAGACTGGGAACAGCAGACGGTCTATAACATTTTATTAGGGAACGGCGGATATCGTTTCTATTTCACTCGATGATTTTCCGTCGGTTATTACGTACTGTGACCTTTCTGAGAGGAAATCACGGTTCCAGTCGCACAACTGAAGCGATAGGCACGTAATTCGATTAGAAGTCTCTTGCGAGCAACAGTGTGAAAAGTTTCCTCGAAATTTGCAAATACTGAATCAGTTTTGATGTTCTTACGATTTCTTCCTAAGGGGGACGCAGCACCTCGTATTGGATGGACTGTCATTAACAAATGTACAAATAACATCGGGTTTGCCCCAGTCAAGATTGTTGGGAATCTTGCTGTTCACGTCATATGTTAATGATCTGACAGCAGTATTATAATAGTCTCGGACTTCTCGCAGATTCCTCTGCGGCGTTCGCACAACAAGCTATGGCGGTAGGCTATAATGCATTTGCTTTTAGTGCTTTCGACACTAGTCACTTTTCTAGTCTTCCACCAATCACTTGCATCGCTACAACGAAGAATCCCATTTTGTATGATCAATCCATTCAAGACGAGCACCGTTTACGGTGATAATGATACCGCCGATGTGAACAAAATTGTGTCAATCTTACGAGGTATACGGATTACTTTATCAAGTCGCATTACTTTTGACTCCCCGCTACTCCACCGGCATTCGTGTTTATGTTGAAATACGCATGGTTATCGTCAAAAATTATTTATGAACTGCCATTCTTTTTAAACGTTAATGTGGCGTGTTTTCCTCTATCATTATTAAAAATCAAATGTACTGTCAGCAAGTGGCATTGACAAAGTGTGCTTCGTGCAACTATGTAACACGTTTCTCAAGTTTTTAAGGTAGATAATCCCCTTACCCGGCCGGATAACGGCCCGCGTTAACGCTCCGCATCCGGGATTCGGGGAGACGCGGCGGCCCCGGGTCGAATCCACCTGGCGGATTAACTATGAAGGCGGCTGTGCAGGCTAGACTCGATGTGGTTTTCAAGTTTTTGTCACATCCAGGTAGATGAGTACTGAACTGCTACCTATGCTCTTGCCCAGTTACTCGATTAGAAAATATTTCGAAAACGTTCTCACTCATGGAGACACTAGACGCATATAGATGGGGTAAGGAAATTCCTTCCCACAGGGGAAGAGTGACAACAGGAAGAGCAACATTGCCAAATCCAGATTAAAATTCCATGAACACACGGGGTAAGGCCACGAAAAAGAATAACTTCACAGATACCACCATAAATGCTGTCGATCTCCAATGACGACGAAAAATCGTTAGTCTTTCATATGTGCATGAATGTCATGATTCTGTATTATGCCTCGACACCAATATATCACTTTGATTATCATTACTATTATCATTAAGATTATTCTCTTCCCAAGAAACATGACTCGTTGTAACTATTTGTTTTGCAGCAAGATTACAAATGCAGTACCGCAAAACCTCTGGATCATGGGGTCCCCGGTTCGATTCCCGGCCGGATTGGAGATTTTCTCTGCCCGAGGACTGGGTTTTTGTGCTCTTCTCATCCTTTCATCATCATCCTCATCATTTGTGACAGTGGCTGGATTGGACTGTGAAAAAAAATGGACACTGACAAAATTGGGACTTTGTACGGGCGCTGATGACCTCGCAGTTGAGCGCCCCAAAAGCCAAACATCATCATCATCATCAGTACCGCAGACAGCCTGTTACACGAACAGCGTTGTTTGATGGTTGGCATTCTTGTACCACACTCAACAGGCTACTATAACTTTGAACCTTCATATCTCAAAAACGCTTAAGAAGTGCATCGAACTGGAGCAGCTCTTGCTGCATCTAACAACGAAAGGTCACTATGGGTGGGATCGACCTTGTGAAACAGTCTATAAGGTTACGTGTTTGGGGTTCCAGATATCACATCCTGTGACCATTCAGAAAGTGGGACCTGGTTTGCGAGTAATAGCCGAAAAAGGATTTCGCGTAATACTTTGTATTACAAATATTATTTTACGAAGCAGTGGTGTAGGATAGTGCTCAAGATACGTTTCTGACGAACAGAAGGGTTGGGTCCAAGTCCTAATGGGTGTTTTCAATTTTTATTTTTAAATCTTTTCGAAATTATTTTAATTTATTATATTTATTCAATTAAGTGCTTTAAATGAAATTCTTTTATTTTTAATCTTTTTCATGATCATATTAACATTCTCATTTGCTCTAATTTTTCGTCCTACCCTTTTTAAATGTGGAATCTTCGTGGTTTTAATTATTTTTATTCATAAAATTCGATTTAAGTTCCTCCGTTTTTTATCATTTTATATTTTCGTCCATGTTGTTGGATTCATTATTTATATTTCTCATTTTGCTTGAATTTAGTTTTATTTATAATCCCTTCTTTCGTTTAAATCTTCATCTGCGTTGTCTTGTCCATTGTCCAACAAGAATTTAAGTTTTTAATGTCTGTATGACGATTACTGTACAAAAAAGTACATTTTATAACGAAAAATACATTTTTGACACCATTGCACAGCCGATATAAATAGATTGTTTCGTCTTTTTTTTCCTTTAACCGTATATTGGTATTTTCAATATTTAAATATTGTGACAGATAAATAAAAATAAATAAAATTACATGCAGAAAGATTCCAGATGAGATAAGAATGATAGGAAGAAAAAATTATAACAAATATA
This sequence comes from Schistocerca piceifrons, assembly GCF_021461385.2. Taxonomy (NCBI): domain Eukaryota; kingdom Metazoa; phylum Arthropoda; class Insecta; order Orthoptera; family Acrididae; genus Schistocerca; species Schistocerca piceifrons. Next base: position 377,658,466 of record NC_060138.1, read on the forward strand.
AAAGTCAACATGATGATCAAAATGACGCAGCAAAGGATTAGAAGCCGGACGGGATGGCCGAGCGGTTCTAGGCGCTACAGTCTGGAACCGCGAAACCGCTGCGGTCGCAGGTTCGAATCCTGCCTCGGGCATGGATGTGTGTGATGTCCTTAGGTTAGTTAGGTTTAAGTAGTTCTAAGTTCTAGGGGACTGATGACCTCAGATGTTAAGTCCCATAGTGCTCAGAGCCAAAGAATTAGAAACATAAAAGAATACATTGAAACCAGTTAAGAGAATTAAAATAATTATCAAAGTCATTTCAATGGAATTTCAACGAAAATTATAAGTACCTGACGAGTTTCGAACCCTCAAACCGATGCACATTAGAGATGCATTCTAACCATTACATTACATAACCACTCCACTAGGTTTAAGAGAGGTCACTGGGAAATCTTTTTTGGCGATTACCCGTAAACTGGGGCCAATTTTGATAAATGACTGCCTGATGTGATATCTGACATCCTAGCCTACTCCACCTTGCATATAGTTTCAAAATATCGATCCAACCTAGGGGGTCTCCCCTTGTAAGCGCGTGTGGAAGATGAGCAACGTCGGTGATCCATTGGACGAATGGTTCCCGTGTAAACGCCTTTTAACAGTGTGCCAATTGTGTCGCGCTTCAGACCATTTGTTTTCCGCGCCGGAATCTCAGGTAAGCAGGCCGTGGTGTATTGTGTGTTTGGTGAGCGAGGGGGCAGCGTTCCTCGACTGGCGACCGGGGGTCGGGCGGGAGTCTCCGCAGTGGTGTCACCACGTCCGTTGTTTGCGCTGGCGAGTGGAGCGCAGAGGCACGTTTTCCGGCGATTATCGCGGGCGTTGGGCGTTCGCTTTGCGGCAAGGCCGGCGCGCTCTGCAACCCCCCACCTCCACCAGCGACGCACAATACGCTGAGTACCGCTTCCGGCTTGATCTGCAAAGCGCTTGCACGGCGGCTGCAAACAAAACAGTATCCGAGCGGACGCTATCGCCTTTCCCGCGTCTGGCGTGGTGCCTGCGGTCCAGCACGAGACCATCCCCTGTCACTTGTACAAGCGATCTTTCGAAGGAGAAAGCCTCGCAGGATCGTACGGTCATGGCTTGAGTCAGGAAACGGGCTTATTTCGAAACTAATTAAATATTAGTTAGATCCCTTTTTCGCTATCGCTATAAAAAATCAAATGCAAGCTATCAGAAAGTGTCATTCACAAGGTTTTGGGCGTGCGGGGTAGCCGTGCGGCCTAAGGCGTCTTGTCACGGTTCGCGCGGTCCCCCCCCCCCCCCCTTCACCATCTCCCTCGGGCACGGGTGACGGGTGTGTGTGTTGTCCTTAGGGTAAGTTAGTGTAAGTTAGATTAAGTAGTGTCTAAGCTTAGGGACAGACGACTTCAGCATTTTGGTCCCATAGGCTCTTACCACAAATTTCCAATTTCACAAGATATGCCTATTGCAAGTCTGTATTATGTTTTTCGAGCATTTACGTTAGATAATGACCGTAATGCTATCGCCAAACAAAGATGACTGAGAAACATGACATGGCGCCTCTTGGGCGATATCGCATCCTCAGTATCCAGTAAGACCAGGGATGAGGTGGGGTTGGATTGTTTGGGGGGGAAGAGACCAAACAGCGAGGTCACTGGTCTCATCGGATTAAGGAAGGACGGGGAAGGAAGTCGGTCGTGCCCTTTCAAAGGAACCATCCCGGCATTTGCCTGGAGCGATTTAGGGAAATCACGGAAAACCTAAATCAGGATGGCAGGACGCGGGATTGAACCGTCGTCCTCCCGAATGCGAGTCCAGTGTCTAACCACTGCGCCACCTCGCTCGGTTTTTCCAGGGATGAGGTGCCGAGCCACAGGTCAGCATGCTACCATCCAAGCAAGACAACATTCCGTACAGGCGGACAGAAGGCTATTATACACAGGATATTATTAGGTAATTTAGTTTAGGAATTTTTGCACGGCAGGGAACCAGTGATGGACTGTGCGATGAACTGGACCTACTTATCTGTGATTGCCCTAGACGTACGCATTCGATTCTACTGATACTAGGGTACATTAGAAACAGGAAGTCCAATAAATAATTATGAATTAGACGTAGTTTTAATTAGTTCTCATGCACTGTATTTATAATACATGTCTTGATGCTGATCTGTGGTACATTAAGCCGTAATTCAAGCAACAACAGAGACTGTGTTTGAGATCATAGTATACGAATACATTTTTTTTAATACTAGTTATCCTAGTTTCTCACATCCATTCCAACAGCCACTAGACGGCAAAACTTACATAGGACGGCATACACGTATATCACCGCTATCACCGTATATCACTAACAGCGAAAGCTTTGGCAACAGTGGCAGACGTAAAATTATATATATATATATATATATATATATATATATATATATATATATATACAGGGTGAGTCACCTAACATTACCGCTGGATATATTTCGTAAACCACATCAAATACTGACGAATCGATTCCACAGACCGAACGTGAGGACAGAGGCTAGTGTAATTGGTTAATACAAACAATAAAAAAATGCACGGAAGGACGTTTTTTAACACAAACCTACGTTTTTTTAATGGAACCCCGTTAGTTTTGTTAGCACATCTGAACATATAAACAAATACGTAATCAGTGCCGTTTCTTGCATAGTAAAATGTTAATTACATCCGGAGATATTGTAACCTAAAATTGACGCTTTTGTACCACGCCTCCGCTGTTCGATCGTGTGTACCGGAGAGCACCGAATTACGTAGGGATCCAAAGAGAACGGTGATGGACCTTAGGTACAGAAGAGACTGGAACAGCACATTACGTCCACATGCTAACACCTTTTTATTGGTCTTTTTCACTGACGCACATGTACATTACCATGAGGGGTGAGGTACACGTTCGACGGGCGTTTGATAGGACGAGGAGGACGCATAAATTGGCCAGACCGTTCTCCTGATCTTACACCTTTGGACTTCTTTCTGTGGGGTACGTTAAAGGAGAATGTGTACCGTGATGTGCCTACAACCCCAGAGGATATGAAACAACGTATTGTGGCAGCCTGCGGCGACATTACACCAGATGTACTGCGGCGTGTACGACATTCATTACGCCAGAGATAGCAATTGTGTGCAGCAAATGATGGCCACCACATTAAACATCTATTGGCCTGACATGTCGGGACACACTCTATTCCACTCCGTAATTGAAAACGAAAACCACGTGTGTACGTGTACCTCACCCCTCATGGTAATGTACATGTGCGTCAGTGAAAAAGACCAATAAAAAGGTGTTAGCATGTGGACGTAATGTGCTGTTCCAGTCTCTACTGTACCTAAGGTCCATCACCGTTGCCTTTGGATCCCTACGTAATTCGGTGCTCTCCGATACACACGATCGAACAGCGGTGGAGTGGTACTCAAGCGTCAACTTTAGGTTACAATATCTCCGGATGTAATTAACATTTTACAATGCAACAAACGGCACTGATTACGTATTTGTTTATATGTTCAGATGTGCTAACAAAACTAACGGGGTTCCATTTAAAAAACGTAGGTTTGTGTTAAAAAACATACTTCCGTGCATTTTTTTATGGTTTGTATTAACCAATTACACTAGCCCCTCTCCTCACGTTCGGTCTGTGGAATCGATACGTCAGTGTTTGATGTGGTTTACGAAATATATCCAGCGGTAACGTTAGGTGACTCACCCTGTATATATATCTTAACAGAGATTTACTCATTTAAAAGACGGTATGTGCCAGAGGAAAGTACACGATTTTAATTATCGTTACGAGTTCACTGATGCAAAAAGAAAATTTTTCGCCCGTTCACTGAAATACTGGGCACTACTGACACCTCAAACGCCGGCGATAGCCGCACTGAGAGGCCTCACGTGACACGGAATCGTTTGCGAGAACGAACTATCTGTATACCCCAGTAATGTCCGCGAGCAGCCGCACGAAACATTTGAAGACAACGGGGCATTTATTGTAGTAAATGAACGAGCATACTCCTTAGTAATTACGACCAACTTTGGATAAACAGTTTAAAACAAAGAATTATATATCCCATTTTATGTATTTCAACAGTTCACAAGCAGCACAACCACTTTAAAAAAATCGTTGATACTAGTCTGAACTTACAGGGTGAACATAAAGTCCGGGAACACTTTCAGTTATTTATTGCACAAGAACCAAACATTGTTCAGATATCACACATATGTCATTTTGAAGAGAAACCCTGAAAGTTTTTTATGTATACCACCACAACGTAGTTTGGTAATATTTCCGATCGTCAGTGCTAGTCGCAAATATGGCGAATCCAAGTGCGGAGGGAAGCTGTTTCATGAAATGGCCCCCCCGATCACCAGATCTCACTCTGTGTGACTTTTTTCTGTGGGAACACATTAAAGATCTGGTGTATGTACCGCCTCTACCACGTGATGCAGCAGAGCTCCGGGAGAGAATACGGGAAGCGACTGCCACAGTCGACGATGCCATGCTGGGACGGGTATGGCAAGAATTCGATTACCGTATTGACGTCTGCCGGGTCACACATGGTTCGCATATCGAATGTTTGCAAAAAAACTTCCAGAGTTTCTCTTAAAAAGGCAATATGTACGACATCTGTACAATGTTTAGTTCTTGTGCAATAAATAATTGGAAGTGTTACTTCCCGCAGTTTCTCAAGGAGTGTGGGCATGCGAAACCGTTGTGGTCATCTGTCTCTCGGATGGTGACGTTAAGGTCGGCGGCACACTTGGTGTTATCCGAGAAGAGACATCGGGTTTCACCCTCCATTATTTCTTTCTCGTTACTTCCGACGACTCAAACACGATACTGCACTCTTGTCTCCTTTGATCAAGAGCTCCCGCACGAGATAGTTAATACACGAAAGGAAGGTGCTAATGTGTACAAAGGAAATATAGAAATCCGATTTAGACAGCTGTCAGATTCAGATTGCTTTTATCTGTAGCAAGCACGTCAATTTTATGTCCACTAAGTTAGCTGTAACTACTTGCTTAGGCTTCTTCCTTTTTTAACTTGCGTCATTTGCGATGCTTCTTCGTTGTTGATATCCGTTTTTTACGGCACCAATAATATATTGTTTCAGAAAAGACGGAAATATCATTGCTGCCATAGTGCGAAACAGTTGAACGCTAAAACGTTCGGGGAGATAATCTGTACTGATGTAAACGGTGGCGGTTGCTGTACTGACGCTTTGGGGGCATTAGTCATGGTAATAGCAGGCGGCTAACAGCAGTGTGTTTCACTTATACTACACGCAAATGACATTATCATACACATTTCCTAGGCTATACGCGGAATACACGTAAATGAGGAAGTGGAAGTTACTGCTTGGTTCGCCTTGGAGGCAGATGGAAAGAAAGCGTTTCCTTGATTCCCTTGAACTGGAGGTTTCATATGTTTCAGACAATTAGTTTCAGTTTTCATCTAAGTTTCAATAAATTTGTTCCTAATTCTCACTATTGTTGTACATTTTATATCAAAACATTTCACGTTATCGACTGCCTGGTCTCTTGGTGGGCAGTATCAAGACATGCATAACAATCATATTTCACTTCCATTAAGTACACGTAATTCGTCAGAGACAGCAAAGGACCTGGAAGAGCAGTTGAACGGAATGGACAGTGGCTTGAAAGGAGGACGTAAGATGATCACCAACAAAAGAAAAACGAGGATAATGGAATGTAGTCGAATTAAATCAGGTGGTGATGAGGGAACTAGGTTAGCAAATGAGAAACATAAAGTAGTAGATGTGTTTTTCTCTTTGGGGAGTAAAATAACAGATGATTGTCGAAGTAGAGAGGATATAAAATTGAGATTGTCTATTGTAAAGGAAAGCCTTTCTGAAGAAGAGAATTTTTTTTAACATGGAGTATAGATTTAAGCGTCAGGAAGCCTTTTCTGAAAGTATTTGTATGAAGTGTAGCCATATATGGAAGTGAAACGTGGACGATAAATAGTACACAGAAGAAGAGAATAGAAGCTTTCGAAATGTGGTGCTACAGAAGAATGCTGAATATTAGATGGGTAGATAACGTAACTGATGAGGAGGTACTGAATAGAATTGGGAACAAGAGGAATTTGAGACACAACTTGACTCGAAGAAGAGACCTGCTGGTAAGACATGTTCTGAGGCATCAAACGATCACAAAGTTAGTATTGGAGGGCAGCGTGGAGGGTAAAAATCGTAGAGGAAGACCAAGAGACAGATTCAGAAGGATACAGGTTGCAATAGATACTTGGAGATGAAGAAGGTTGCACAGGATAGAGTAGCATAGGGAGCTGCATCAAACCAGCCTCTGGACTGAAAACCACAATAACAACAAGACTGTTTGAACTTCATTGTTGTTATTGTTGCTATTATGGCCGATATAGAGTTCGTTGTGACGCTTTCCTAAACCACATATTTTTACTGATTTTGTTCTTCCTCTAATTTCATATTCGAAAACATCATCGATCTCACATAACTACATCTTAATATGTAGCTTGTCCAAAGACTTCCAGCAACATCATTCAACTTTCCCTCTTGTTAGGAGCACAATGATTAGAAACGCAAAAGTAATTGACTAACGGAAGTAGAAAATAAGAAGAGAAGATGAAACGATAGTTGTAAAACATTTGCAGATTGCCTGAAGATAATTCTGAAACAACAAGTTTCCATATATTGATGGAATACCAGCGGAACTTTTAAGAACTTCACAACAACTGCACATGCTCTAAAATGAAATTAATGAAACAGTCAGTTTCATATCACGTTAAAAATACTTTCAAGAGTACTTCACCGAAGAATGGAGTGAAAGTAGATTCGGAGAGAACCTCTTAGGGTTTACGTGAAGCAGGGGAATGCGAATAGCAATTTGAGCTCTGCGGTTAATAATAGAGGGTAGATTTAGGAGAAGCAAGGAAATATATAGTGCATTTGCAGAACGTTGTTAACAATTTGGACAGGGTTAAAATGTTCTTATGTCATTTGGCATCAGTTACTGGGGTAGAAGGTTAATCCATTTTCTTTAGGCAAAGCAGATCACACAGTCAACACGGAGGAAATAGCACGAGAAACCGAAATCAAGAAAAACATAACGCCGAATATAATGTTTTTACCTCTTGTATTCTGAAAAGCAGTAAATAGCAAAGGACTAGTTCAATCTTACAGGAATCAAAACTCGTTTTCACCGACGTCGGCTTCTACCAGTTTTTTCTTTCTTCTGTAGGGAATTCGTGTTAGTATATTGCAACTGTGATTTATTAAACTGATAGTTCGGTAGTTTTCACACCAGTCATCACTTACTTTGTTTGGAATTGGAATTATTATATTCTTCTTGAAGTCAGGTTATTTCTTCTGTCTCATACATCTTGCACAGCAGATATAAGAGTTTTACCATGACTGGCTTCCCCAAGGCTATCAGCAATTCTAACGGGATGTCGTCTACTCCCGTGGCCTTGAATCA